>NC_084833.1:25789715-26414715 GCF_033115175.1 Lepus europaeus
AAGCATTTGTCATATGCTTCCTTTATTCTTGTGTGTAATGAATCCCTGTAAAACAGAATCATATACAACTCAGAATTTACACTAACTAGAATCTTTTCAAAATTGTGGCATTCCTGGGTACCGGCTGCATTCAGAGGCACAAAGGTCAACAAGAGTGTAGTGCTTCCCATTCTCTTGCTGACTCATGGAGAATCCTGCAGGGGCCTGGATGTAGCTGAATCTGTCATAGAAATGGGTCCCAGTAGAAGATGTTGCTCTGCCTCCCACTTTTCTAGCCTTTTTGTAGACTGAGACTCCTTAAAGGTGCTTGGAATCACAGTAACAATTTCAGTTGAGTAGTCAGGCAGCTTGCTTTTTGGTTCTACAAGTTTGGAGGATTGCATATAAAACTTAGTTGTTCAGCACAGAGAACTTGAAGGTGTCTCAATGAATGGGAAATTTGTTTGGATATGACTTATCTCATGGAGAAGAAGGAAAGCTGTAGGCAAGGTGGCAGATTTTAGGCTCACCAGTTGGAGAAGAAGAAAACATATTTTCCAGATACCTCTTTGTCAGGCAATCCCAAAATAACTCTAAATGGTCATATCTCTAGATATGAAACATGTCTTCCTCTAGAGTTTGTCTTTTATTTAAAAAAATCATTTATTAATTATACATTTGAAAGGCAGAGTTACAGATAGGCAGAGGCAGAGAGAAGTCTTCTATCCACTGGTTCACTACTCAAATGGCTGCAATGGCCAGAGCTGGGCTGATCCGAAGCCAGGAGCCAGAAGCTTATTTTGAGTCTCCCATGCTGGTGCAGGGATCCAAGGACTTGGGCCATATTCTACTGCTTTCCCAGGCCAAAGCAGAGAGCTAGATTGAAAGTGGAGCAGCTCGGACTCAAACCAGTGCCCATATGTAGGCCAGCACTGCAGGTGGCAGCTTTACCAGCCATGCCACAGCACCCCTTTAGTTTTTCAACTATCTCTTGCAACCACAATGTGATCTTAAGCTCCTCAGGACCAAAAGACATCTAAGTATTAAATTAAGGGGAAAAATTGAAATGAAACTCTAAAAAAGAAAGAGGGACAAATGGAACTTATACCTGAGCTCTGCAAAGCTAATATGGCAAGGATTTCAGAGAAATTTGATGGCTCAGGAAACAAAGCTACAAATTATTTCAGTTCATTCTTAGGCTGATAGCAAGAAATTTAGCCATTCTTTTCTTTCTTTTCTTTTTTATTTGACAGGTAAAGTCATAGACAGTGAGAAAGATAGAGAGAAAGGTCTTCCTTCCATTGGTTCACTCCCCAAATGGCCACTACAGCCAGTGCTGCACTGATCCAAAGCCAGGAGCCAGGTACTTCTTCTTGGTCTCCCATGCAGGTGCAGGAGCCCAAACACTTGGGCCATTCTCCACTGCACTCCTGGGCCACAGCAGAGAGCTGGACAGTATATAATATAAAATACTATATATTTATATAATAGTATATAATATAATATATATTATAATATAAAATAGATGAGCATATATAATAGATGAGTATATAATATAAAATAGATGAGCAACCGAGACTAGAACTCAGCGCCCACAAGGGATGCTGGCGTCACAAGTGGAGGATTAACCAAGTGAGCCATGGCACTAGCCCAATTTAACCATTATTTTGAGCTCCACATGGTAAGACCTGGTAACCCCTCTTCACAAAATTGCAAAGATAACTCTCCCGTTGGGCCCTGATTGATATACTCAATTTGTTTGCTATTTGGGGCCTATTGCTTCTTCAGTTTATTGTTTTTTTCCTGGAGTTATTCTTGTGTACTTTTCTTCCTCTTCACCTCATGGGTGACAATCATCCTTTGGAACTCTAGCAAGCTTCATGCAAAATCAGTCCACAGAAGCAAACTGGAAAGTGGACTTCTGCTGATCGGAGTTGTGCTTAAATGGATTTACACTAAAGTCATCATTGTTGTAGGATGATGGGATCCCCCACTCACCATTTATCATTAGAGGAGTCAGTCTGCCCGTCTCTCATTCTGTGAGGCAATTTGCTTTCTGCCATTTCCCAGAAGATGCAATGAGGCTCAGAGGGAAGTGGGACCCTGAGAGATGTTAGTATAGAAAATATCCTTGGGGCTGTGTTTGGCACAGCAGTTAAGATGCTGATTGGGGTGCCCACATTCTGAATTGGAGTGCATGAGTTCCAGTCATGGTTCCACCTGCTATCCTAGCTACCGATTCTAGAACTCTGCTGCACTCTGGCAGGCATCAAGTGATGGCTAAGTCAATTGAGTCCTTGCTCCTCACATAGAGAAGATCAATACTAAGTTCTGGGCTCCTGGCTTTGGTGGGCATTTCAAGAGTGAACCGGTGCATAGAAGAATGTTGTGTGTGTGTGCGTGCACACACCTGTGTCTGTACCTTTCAAATAAAATGAAAACAAAGAATCCAAAAAATGTCTAAAAAGAAAGAAAATAAACCATTCTAATAGATGTTTTCATCACTAACTAGTTAAGTCACACATCATTGCAAAACAAATAGATCGAACTACCAAATGGCCCAACAATTCTGGGAATTTTACTCAAAGGAAAAGAAGTCAGAATATAAAATAGTTATCTGTACTCCCATGTTTGTAGCAACTCAAATTACCATAGCTAAGATATGGAATACACCCACTTGTCCATCAACTGATGACTGGCTAAAGAAATTATGGAACATATACATGATGGAATACTACTCAGCCTAAAAGAGAATGGAATCCTGTTTTTGCAACACAATGGAAGGAATTTGAAACCATTATGCTTAGTGAAATAAGCCAGGCCCAAAAATACAAATGATATGGTTTCCCTGATTTGTGGTAACTAATATACAGCATACAAAAAATGCAATGTATATGAGTGAAGTTTACATTTTGAGATTTGATTATTGTTTATAGCCCAACAGTGGTTTTTGTACTCACTAAATGTGAATTCTGTATTTAGTAAAATGTAAAGCTTGTGATTATAAATAAAATTGGGATTATGTCATTATAAAAATTAAAATAAAAATAGGAAAAGAAGGAGGGAGAGTGAGAGTGAGTTGGGAAGTATCAATATGTCCTTAAAATTGTAAACAGGAAATACATGAAATTTTTACCTTTTATAAATAAACAAAATTAAAAGTAAACAAATAAACAATAGATAATGTCATCTATGGTCAACATCCTCTAAAACTTCTAAGAGAATGCCCATAAAATCATCCTTATTAATATCATGATTCAGAACTTCATGGCAACATCAATGTTTTATGTTACATACTACTATGTTTTTGTAAAACATCCAGATAGAGTCAGATATCAAATTTATTTCTATATAAATCCAGAAAGTTGGCATTTGGTGCTAATTCTGAAGGTGTGAATCCTTGAGAAATCCCTTAGTTGTTAGAGGAGGAAAATTACCTACAGCTTTTTCGTCCCATTTTGGAGTACTTGGAAAAGTAGCCTAAATTCTGCTTTCACTCTTCTATAAAATAACCATTACTTTAAAAATATTCTCAAGTCTCATTTAAAAGATCCAAAATCACTTTTCAGTTAAATATGTATATGTGTGTGTGTGTGTATGTGTATGGCTAATACGATACACCAATTATATTTAGATACACACTCATGGAATCAGAGACATTAGCTGAATTTAGAATCCTGATGTGGTTTTTAAATATTAGAGCTAATATATTATCGGTAGATTAAGTCTATTTGAATCTTTGCTTCATTTTTCTGAACTTTATTTCAGTCATTTATGAATGTCACCTTCTCCCATGTAAATTTTAAAATATAGAGGAGGAGGAGATTGGTGAATTATGACTTTAAAAAATGAGTTAGGGGTTATGATGAAAAATCCAACATCAGTTACTAATTATTGCATTAGGAATAATAAAAAACAATTTGTTAAAATTCTGTAATCTAACTCCTGCTTTCCTTGGCAAATTTTCTTTTCCCCAGTTGTTAAGTGTACATTGCTCAGATGTGTTGGTTAAATATTTATTATAAGATGTCAGTGCTAAGCCTTCAGAAATAGGCTCATGTTGCATGACTTATGCTCCCTAAATCAAAGATGAATTGAAAGAAGAACAAGACTTCTGGGAGGCTTGGCAGCATTTATTATGAAACACATCTCCTCTCCACATCCCAGCCCCATGCCTAGATTCTGCTATGCCAAGCAACAAATAAAACTGATTTGATTCATTGTCAACATAGGTAGATATCTGAACTCTCTGGCAACTTTATGAGACTGATGTGTACTTACACATGATCAATATTGCCAGGTGCCGCAAATTGGCAACCATCCAGGGCTAATTTTAATGTTCTAAATCTGATTAATGATTAATTAAAGGTAGGATGCTGGAGGTTATATTTCAGCTTTGCCAAGTAATTTAATTGGATGAAGAGATGGCTCATATTGTAAAACTAAGGACTCATAAAAATAGAGCTAAAAATGTACCCAACACTACTGTTTCTCCTTTTTATTAGTTATATTTATTATCTCTTCCTTTTATGTAACAGGAAATATTTCATTTTTTCTACATGATTAATGGGCTTGGGAAAGGTATAAAATTGACAACTTTAGGAAAGAAAATGTTCTATTTGTGGACAAAACAATTGTATAAGAACTAGCGGTTACAGTCTGTTTCCAGAGCTCCCAGCGAATATTGCTTACATCTGCCCAACAAAAACTACATAAGGCCTTAAGAGAAGAATTAGAGATGCGCTTTATTTTACTTCCTATTCACCATGAAGTCCTGCAACTCAGGGTAGGAAGGACTTTGGAGACCTTGGATGAATGATTCATGCCAGATCACTGACCTAATATCTGTTGAGAGGTGGTACTTTTTGATTGCTATTTACCAAGGCTGTCTCCCACAAAGAGACCTTGACTACGGCAACTCCTTTCTCATCAAAAATCTCCCACGAAATTCCCCCTGACATTAAAAATGCTGTGTCTTACCTTCGGTGAGTTTTTGAAATTGCAGACCTGGCACCTCCTAGTGAATAGCTATACTTCTATTTGCAGTAAAAAAAAAAAAAAAAAAAAAAATCCAACTATATTTCACAAAATGTGAAGTTTAGATTTTTTTCTAGGTTTGGTGTATAAATCATGTTTTATAAATACAGTTTACATAGTCTTGCTGATCTCTTCCTTACCACTGAGTACCTGAACCTGCTGTAATAGCCCTCCAAATGTTTTGCTTCTGAGCAGGAAATGATTTATTCAGTAATGTTACAACCATCCTAGTTTAAGTGAGGATGGTATTGAAGTGACTTATGTGGGAGTCTCAATTTTGCAGCACCAGTGCCCTTATTAAAGTTCTTCATGGACAAATCAAAAATCTGAAAATAATCTGCTTTGGCTTTGTTCCATTAAATATTTTTCTCTTCATGACCATATTTCTGTGATGATAGCAAAACTTTTCCCTAAGAAAGAATGGATTGGGCTAATACATCTACCACCTAAGCCACACAGTGTTCTTCCAGAAGATGATAAAAAGTCTGAACATTATTCTGAACACTCAGAGAAAAGCCCAGCTTATTGATCCCCTCCCTTTTTAAAGCCATTGCTGCACACAACCTTACTGTGACATCAGCAGTCTCATATTTTAGAAGTTGTTGCTGTTTTTCTTGCTCTTCTTTGCATCCAGGCAACCCATCTTTATTCTTAACTCGCATCTTGGAAAGCTTATCTCAAGCAAATAGGGCACAGCAGAACACTGTGAAATCAATTTTGCTAAAGCTACTAAATCAATTCAAAGCCTTTCTCTCTTCTTTCGGGGGTTTTAATTGACATACACATTTAGAAATTCAAATCATTGACTTTCAGCAGTGCTCACTTAGAAATGACTGTCCACTTAGCCCCTATCACTATTGAAATTCAAAAGGAAGAGATTTTGCTTATTTTACAAATGTAACACAGTACATAGTTCTGATAATATTAGCTGGTTAAGCATGACTGTTACTGCATATTTTTATTGGGTAAGTTTATCTGGGAGAGAGTTTCTTGCTAACCACAGAAACTGTAAATAGAATCTTCCCGGAACAACTGTTATGTGTAAAATTAGCTTTGTTTAAAATTCACATCCAAATACAATGTGAGCCTATTTATCACATTATCTTCCTTTCCCACATCTAAAAATCATAAAACACTCTAAAACAGTCATACTCTTTATCTTCATTTTACAAGCAACTGCTTAATTTGCATCAACAATCTAAACAATCACCATTTTATAGAAATGGAAGCATTTCAATGAAAATATCTGCAGGCCAACTATTCACAACTGAAATATTTAAGAAGATAGCTATAGGATAAAAAAGGAAAACTAGAAAAAAAAACAAAAAAACAAAAACAAACAAACAAAAAAAACAAACCTGGGGGTGGGAAAAGTTTCAGTTTCCAAAATCATGCTTCATTTTCTTTTCCAATTATTTTGTTATGTATTGCTGTATAAGAAACTTTCCTGATTCTTAGTGGTTCAAAACAATCACTTTATCTTTGTAGTACTGACGGTGGAGTTTCCAGATTTTTCTAGGTGGTTTGTCTCTGACTTATATAATGTCAGCTGGAGTCATCAGCAAAGGAGGATCCAATTTGCAGGGAGCTGCTTTGCCATGTGTAAACATTTACCCACCTTGATCTCTCCCCCCTCCACTTAGCATCTCATTCCTCTAGTGCATTCACGGCACGGCAATACAGGTGGAGGTTTAGAGCAGCTGCACTTCTTTTTTTTTCTTCATGAGAGGCAAAGAGACAGAGATAGACCAATAACTTCCACCTAACTGTATACAATGGATGTGATACAGTCCTGCTTGTTAATATTTCTCAATATTTGTGATCTTGTGGATTCTTGCCATGTATTCAGAGAATTCTGAATACTAGCTCAAATAAACCAGACAACATGGTAAGTTTTAAGGATTTTATTCAGTGAGAGAAGTGTGCAGGAGAGTGAGGGCTTTATTTAGGGGAGAAAGAGAAGTCTAGAAGCTAAGTTGGGTTGATATCAAGCAGAGAGCAGGCCAGAAGTCATGTGGAACAAGCATGCAGGCAAGAAATCAAAAAGCAGGTGGCCAAAGGCCACGTGCCCCAAAGGTGTGAGGCAACAAGCTCAACAAAGAGCAATAAGAGCAGTAAGTGAGAGGCTCACCATTTTCCAGGCCTTTTATCCTCTTCCAAAGGGGAATGTTTACATAGCCTGATTGGCAGGTGGGTGTACAGGCGGGATAGTGTGAGATCAAACAAGGGTGTGGTGAAGGCATGGTGTTCCAGCTCACACATCTAATCAATTTTATCCTATCTGCTACCTACATCAGATGAGGCTAAGCCAGGAGGAAGCCAAGTGTCAGGAAACTCAGTCCTGGTTTCCTGTGCGAGTGGCAGGCATCCAACCACTTGAGCTGTCACCTGCTGCCTGCCAGTGTGTGCATTAGCAGAAAGCTGGAATCAGGTAAGGAGTCAGAACCCAACCCAGGCACTCTGATATGGGATTCAGGCAACACAAGAAGTGGATTACCTACTACCAAGGCAAATGTCTGCCCTAGAGAGTTGCATGACTTATCTGATAACTGGTTTTCCAGAGCAAATATTCTAAAAAGCAAAAAGTGTGAGCTATGGACATTTTATGTCATACTTATTCTACTTGTCAGAACAGTAGAAACCCTTTATGAAAATCAAGAAGTAGAGAACTGAATCTCACTTCTTAAGGCCACAACTCTCAACAATTTTTTGCCATCATCACTCTTCCAAGTAACATTTCTCATGCTAGTCTTTAGTAACTTATAGAATGATTTTAAATGAGATCTAGTAAATTATAGTTAGAGGATGTTTTAAAGCTTTCTAATTCAATTTCTAACCTTATTAGAAAGCTGAACCAAAAGCTTCCAATGCTCAAAAATGAACTCAAATATATGTCCAAACTATGACAAAGACACCATTCTAGTTAAAGTCTAGAAAGCATGACAATTCGAAACTACTCTGTGTGGATCTTTTTCTTACTTAAATATTTCAGACTTTCCAGTTTTGAAGCAGTGTAATTATTATTACACTTGCAATAGTATCGGTAGAACCTGACAATTCTACTTATCCAAAGTTTGTTATTATAAGAAATTTCAGAAATTTATATTTTAAAATTAGGGTGAATGAGGAGAAGATGAGGGTTGGGAAGTAATTATAACCATCATTACTTGATATATACAAATATTTATCTTCTACAGCATTATATATATATGTGTGTGTGTGTGTGTGTGTAGAGGGGTGGGTATAGGTATGTGTGAATATGTGTTTATATACTATGTTAATAAATGAGTAGTAAGGAGGAACCACAGGTGCCTCCTTGTTTCCAAGTCTCATTCAAACATACACTGAATATAGTGGATATTAACTATGCATCAGTCATTGTATGGCATTACTGAGGCCTGGTGAATATTTTTGTAGATCTTAATAATTAGTGGGCTACATAAAAATAAATATATAATTCAAATTATTACAGAGACAGAACCTTACGATGATACTAAGTACATGATATAAAATCTCTGAGAACACCTTCATCTGAAGAGATAACACAGACTGAGATGATGAGAGTGGGCAGGTCAGACAGGTGAAAAACAAAAACAAAAACAAAAATATTTCAGCTGTTCCATTTAGTTTCCGATCTTCACAAGCTCAGGTCTTATCTGAAGTGGGAAAGGAGGGTGTGGTGTTTTATCCTCCCTTTAACTCCTCCCCTATTTTCTCATGTCCTTTAAAAGCATGTCAAGGAGGGAGGCAATTATTAAAAAAAAAAAGAATGGAAACTAAGTTCACAGTGACCAGTACTGTTATAATCTCTTATCTTCTGTGTAGCAGACACTCTAATGCTGTTTCCCTCAAAAGGCAGATACTTTGAAATGTTGGGTGTTAAATCTGGCTCTGAGGATCCTATATGTTGTATACTCTCTTGATGATGGTGTTATACTCCAAAGTTCCTGTCATTGAAGATTCCATTATTATTCCAATAATATCCTCTATTAATGATGAAGCTCCTTTGTCCCTATTTTTTGTGCAAGTTGTTTAAAATGTGGTGTAAATCCGCACAGTACACTCGATTTATGAAAAACTCACTCTTTACTCTTCCAAAAGGTAGACAGACATCTTGCCAGCAACTAGATGCCCTAAGCCTGCTTGCTTACTTTCAAGTATTTGGTCCCTTCATAACTGCCCAGAAAGGCAGTAGTCTCCATTTGTATGTTCACAAACAAGGGCACTCAAAGTGTGCATGGAATAATGCCATTAGAAGCAAATGCAGATTTTAGTTGAACATTTCAGTACCATTGTCAATTTAAAAACCTCAAAGGAAACCTATACATATCTCTAAAAAGCTCCTTCATATTATGAAGGTAGTGAAGACCCAGAACTCCCATAGTTTAGCTCACATTCAGCCAACAGGGCAATGCCAATCTCTTTTCTTTGAAAAATACTTGGTATGAAGAGGAAAAAAAAATTCATCTTCTCTTCAACATGGCTCCTTAGTCTGTTTGTGCTCTTATAACAGGTAACCAAAGATGATGGAACTGGTAAAAAGTAGAGGTTTATTTGACTCACATTTCTGCAGTGTAAGAAGTCCAAATTCAGAAGCTAAAACTAGTGCATCCTCACATGGTGGAAAGATAGTGGCTAAAAAAGAACAAGAGACTGAATTTCCAGCCTCAAGCACTTTTATAACCAGCATAAAATTGTACTTGGTAGTGGGACCCTCATAGTCTAACCATTTCTCAAAGGCACCACTCTTAACATGGTTGCATTGTGAATCAATGTTTTGGAGGCACATATTCAAACCGCAACAGTATGAAACTCTGGAAAGCTTTGACACTCAAGGAGAGAGTGGAAAATTAGTAGCAAGTATAGAGAAAACAATAAGATTTTAAATTTTATTTTAGAGTATTTAGCATTGTATATACTTAAGTGTGTCTTAAAATATTGAAAACAATATAGATGAATTTAAGATTTAAAAAAATCTTCAAAAGGCAAGAGAAATGTGATAAATATATATGTATATATATATATATACACATACTCACACACACACACATATATATATTCAGCAAAAGGCCTATTGGTGCTATATTAAAGGATGAAAAAAGATAAAGTTCAGTATAGTAAAGGTTTTAATTAGGGATAAAAAACTTAAGGTGATCCTGTTAATTATCTTAATCTTAACAAAATAGGAATTAATACTTTCAATAAAATAAGATTATAAGTAGAAAGTGAGTTAGCTTGGAAAGTCTGGAAGGAAATGAACTGTGAACTTTCTTAAGAAGCATAGTATGGCCTCAGAATCAGCCCTCAAGGCATTCAGATCTGGCTGAAGAGCCCATGAGAGTATAGCAGGCATGGAAAGCCAAGATATCATGGAAAAAAAAAAAAAAAGACCTAAATGAATGATCTCTGTGAGTGAGATCCCAGTGGAAAGAACGGGGCCATCAAAGAAGGAGGTACCCTTCTCCGAAGGGAGGAGAGAACTTCCACTTTGACTATGACCCTATCGGAATAAGAGCAAAGTCAGCGAACTCTAAAGGCTTCCATAGCCCTGGCAACTCATGACTAGAGCCTAGGGAGATTACTGACGCCATGAACAGGAGTGTCAAATTATTAAATCAGCAACAGGAGTCACTGTGTACTTACACCCCATGTGGGATCTGTCCCTAATGTGTCGTCTAAAGCCAAGTGATGCTATAACTAGTACTGAAACAGTATTTTTATACTTTGCGTTTCTGTGTGGGCACAAACTGATGAGGTCTTTGCTAATTATATACTGAAGTGATCTTCTGTATATAAAGAGAATTAGAAATGAAAAAAAAAACAACCTGGTGTTAAAATGGAAATGGCATAGAAAATTAATTAATTTGAAAAAAAAAATTATGTAGGATCTCTGTCTTTAATGTGCTGTACATTGCTATTTAATGCTATAATTAGTAATCCAATGGTAGTTTTTTCACTTTATGTTGCTATATGGGCAAAATGTTGAAATCTTTACCTAATATATACTAAACTGATCTTCTGTATACAAAGAGAATTGAAAATGAATCTTTACATGAATGGAAGGGGAAAGGGAGCGGGAAAGGGGAGGGTTGCGGGCGGGAGGGAAGTTATGGGAGGGGGGAAGCCATTGTAACCCATAAGCTATACTTTGGAAATTTATATTCATTAAATAAAAGTTTAATAAAAAAAAGATTATAAAGCTGTGTTTAGAGTCCATTTGCCACTGGAATTCTAATTATTATGAATCCTGTCAGACATGTCATGGGGTGTGGGTGTGGTTAACATCATGGATCAGGCTAACCTGGATAAATTGGGAAACAAAGACAAGAACATCTTGATAAGGTTGAAAAAAATCACATACATGATTAAAGTGGAAGTTACTGTGTGCTCAAACATACTTAAGCAGAAAACTTGAGCAAATATTAAACCGAGAGAAGGACAAGGAATTGGAATAAAACAAAATGCATGCATTCGAGAATTTGACATTAGATAGAATTTGGCATGATAAATTCCTGAAAGTACCCTTGGAATTGAGTGTTTGAAAGATGGTGTGTTAGGGAGAGTGAAAGGGAAGGTCATTGATGACTGATGATAAAGCTATGAAAAAAACTGAGAGCAAAGTGTTGGTAAGATCATTCATCTGGATGTTTTGCAGTTTTGGGAAGAATACTAGAGTTCACAGGGAAAGCAAAACTGGAATAACCAGTTTGATGACAAAAATTTTCAGAGAATCTGTGGGGATACTCAGGGATTGCAAGAAATTAGACCAGAAAGTCTGCAGAGGAGGAGAGGAGTCTAATGTGTCTGATTATTGAAAATCGGGGCCAGATAGGTGTCTTTATTACATTTATTTATTTTTGCAAAAAGGAAGAATGCTAGTGTCCTGAAATACAAATAATGAACAATAAATGCAAAGATCCTACAAATTTATGTGAAAATAAAAAGCCAGCACTTCATGTGCTGATAGAGAAAATGGTTCTCTTGGCAGAACCTGATTTTCAGTTAAAGTAGGGAATGATAGGAGTATTTTGAGATATTATTGTGACATAGCAGCATTGGATGATTATTTTTCAGGGATAGAGAACACAGTCAAAGGGCTTGGAAGGAAGAGAATGTGTAGGTGAATTATTTGGTCACATTAAGATGGAATTGGAGTCTATGTCTGAAAGAGAATTGAATGAAGGGACATAGCCTTGAGCAGTAAACAGTCCTGGGAGGTATGTATGGTGGTCTAAATCATGATAGTCTTTTAGAAGATATTTGATTCCAGTCTGAGTCTTCTGGGAAAAACACATCAGAGCAATATATATATATATATATATATACATATAATATACATATATATATTTGATATATATAATATTATATATTGTTGCTGTTGATTTCTCAACAATGTTGCAGTGGATTCGTTTCTGAGAGGAGGAGGGTGGTAGGGGCAAGAGGCACGGAGTCACCACACAGACCCCGGGAGTCGGGTGAAAGCAGGCTTGAGGCAAGCAGCCCACAGACTCGTTTATTACAGTTGGAACAACATCTTATATAGCCAAGACCAGCCAATCTGGTTAAGGGGCAGTCTATGCCCCAACCAATCACAGCCTGTTGCCAGGCAGTTTCCAAAGCCATCCAATCACAGCCTGTTGCCAGGCAGGCTCCGTTGCCGGGTGGGTTTCAAAGCCATTCCTCAGTAACTGACACTCGCTTGCCAGTGGCCACCTTGGCATGGCCTTCTCATTCCACCACAATGTATATATATTTGAAAGGCAAAGTTACAGAGAGGCAAAGAGAGAGGGAAAGAAAGAGAGAGAGAGAGAGAGTCTTCCATCTGCTGGCTCACTCCCGAGATGGCTGCAATGGCTTGACCTGCGTTAATCTGAAGCCAGGAGCCAGGAGCTTCTTCCGGGTCTCCCACATGCGTGCAGGGGTCCAAGGACTTGGGCCATCTTTTGCTTCTTTCCTAGGCCATAGAAGAAAGCTGAATCAGAAGTGGAGCAGCTTGGACTCTAAAGGAGCCCATATGGGGTGCTGGCACTGCAGGCGGCTGCCTTACCCACTACACCACAAAACTGGCAAAATTATATTTGAATGATAATTTTACTTAAGGAAACTCTTGTGATGGATGAAAGAGCAAGCAAGCAATGAATAGGCTGGATGAAATTTCAGTTTTTCACAGATTTGAAATCTGGGAAAGAAATTTTAGAAGGAGGGAAGTTTATAAAGAAAGAACCTCAGGTGATAGAACAGTTCTAATATCTTGGGATTAATGATCAAGAATCTCCAAGTAAAGATTACTTGCTATAAAAGTCCACAGATAGGGCAGTCCCAAACCCTGCCATTTTTAATTCATGGTTAGGAAACATTTCCTCATTGCACAGGAGGTACAACACTCTTGAGCTGAAGCTTAAATCCTTGCAAAAATATTACTTGAAAAGATTTAAGTAGCAAACACCTAAGACAGTCACAAGTAGGTATTCAGTCCTAGTAACATCAGGCTGAATAACTTTGTTTCTGGGTACTTCCTTCAAATGTGTTCCCTGAGATAACATATTTTACCCAAAGAATAAATTGTATCACAATCTTCTGAAGTTTCATTTGTACTCATATTTTTATAATAGAAAAGAGAGAGAAATTGTTCAAACATAAATAATTTTGAATTGTGATTGAATTTATCAAGTTTTATATGAGGTCTTTGAACAATATAATGAAGGGCAGTGATTTTATTGTAGAATAAATTAATTTAAAATTTTTGAATGAAAAATTTTCAATTGCTGATCAGTGTTAGCACGTAGAAAACTTTCAAGTGACATCACTGGATCTTGTCTTTATATCCCATTCATTTTATAAAGATCAATGAGTTCAACGTAAGTGAAAGACATGAACAGGTGGTGGAAATATGGGAGAAAATTTTGTTTTTGAGGGAAAGAGGTATCAGAATCCAAAATTATCTCAAGTGACTGGAATGCTGTAACAGAAGAAATTAAATAAAAAAAGAAGTATCTCACAGTTCTAACATTGTAAGTGCAAGATGATGAGAATCACATTCTGTGCTGCTATGTCCAGAAAAAGCCTAGCAATAAGGCATTCAGATCTGGATGTCATACTTTAAAATAGATCATTGACAACTGAAACAGCTTTTACAGGATAAAAAGAGAACAGGTAGGTGAAACAGAGCTATATCTCATGCCTAGCACCCATCAAAAGAGATGAGCATACCATTGGTCTTAGAATTGTATCATGAACCATGAATATAGACCACATGTTCTTCTTTCTTGTTTGCAAGCACACCAACCATCTTCCTGCATCAGAGATCTAAATTTGCTCATTTCACTCCCTGAGCATTCTAGCCTAACTCCCCCATCACCAATACAAGTAACACCCCAGCTCTAAAGAGATGCAAAATGTGTATGTAAGGAGTTCTGTGTTTGTATTTATAAGCACACATACATGCACACTCATGTCAAACTTTGATTTCCTGATATATAAAATGACACTCATCTCATATGTCTCATCCCGTAACTACTTGCCCAATAACAGATATGAGGAATATTTTTGAATAAATGAGTGTGCTTAAACTGAGTGAAAACTCCTGAGGAGGAGGGTAGAAGTTGAGTAATTATTTAAATTATTTGGAGGACTTCTTTTAGAAAAACTACTAAGTTGTTCCGTGAACTATAGAGTGACATTTTTTTCTTAATTATTAAAGTTATTGGACCAGAGTTTAGCTCAGAAATTAGCTTTCTAAATGAAATAATTATTTAAAGAATAAATTGCTTTGAAATATTGAATTTTCTGTCATTAAAATTGTTCAGAATCCTTATATTTTATTGCTTAGGAACATTTTCTTTTCATCATAATGTCTGAAATTGGAATGTCTCTTTCAAGTGACATTGTCTTAAAATTACTATTGTAATTGTTATTTTCTGTGCACTCTTGATCATCAATGTCAGTATTGAGCTTGAAGAATGGTTCTCATTGGATTGAAAAATAATCTAGAGTGTTATCCATATGGAATCAAATGACTGGATAGGAGATGAGTTGATATTCAACTATTTAATAACAATCTCGAATTAGGCTAAAGATGCTGTCATCATGATAATATTATGGATTTATATCACTGTCCATTGAGAGGTTATAATCTTTTGTGGAATAAATAAGCAGGTGAATCTTGTCTTGAATGAAATCATAAGGTGCTGGGAGTATTTAAGTTGTAGATTTTTTTAGCCAAATTACTTTGCTTTTATTTTCTGTTATTTTCAAAATTTAAACATGAAAAATATTATGACTTTAATTAGATCTATAGGCTCCAGGAAAACACTATATCACAGTTTAATTATCAGTGGCTTTTTTCTTCCAACAGTAAATAAACTAATATATATCTAGCAATCATTTATGCTATATTCTATGAGTTATGATTTAGATTCCAGATTATGCTGCCATTGAACATCATGCTGGAGGGCGCACACTGAAATTAGATGAGTAATTGAGACATTATTTCTCAATTCCATTTTAGAGTTAAATATCTTTGCTTAGTGTTCTGAATCAAATTGTGGCTCACAAAAGATAAGCTGAGGCCCATCATTAATACCTGTAAACATGACTTTATATGAAGTACAGTGTTTCAGATTAATATGAGGTTATATTAAAATAAATTCAGTCTAATCCAATATTATGATATCTTTGCAATAAGAGAAAAGAGAGAAACAGGAGAACACAATCTGAAGACACCGAGGAAAGACAGTAATGTGAAAAAGAAGACAGAATGGAATATGCCAAAAGCTGGGAGCAAATATTGTGGTAACGTGAGTTAAATGGCCACTTGAAAAAATATTTCCAACCCCTATTAGAGGGCATGATTCAAGCCTGATTGTACTTCTGATCCTAGCTTTCTGCTAGTGTGCACTATGGGAGGTGATAGGAGATGTCTCAAATGTTTATATCTCTTCCTCCTAGATGGGAGACCTGGAAGGAGTTCCTGACTCTGACTTGAGACTGAACCTGCCTTAGCTGATACAGGAATTTGGCGAGTGAATAAACAAGTGGCAAATCATTCTATCTCTCTCTCTCTTGCTCTGACTATAACTCTCAAATAAGTAAGTAAACATTATTTTAAAGATGCCAAACACCAATAAATGCCTGGAGATAAAAGAAGCTCTAGAAGCAAGGAAAAATTCTTGTTTAGAGGCTTAGGAGGAAGCATGACCTTACTAAGACATTGATTTTTGATTTCTAGACCCAAGAACTGTGAAACTCTAAATATCCATTGCTTTAAATCTGCACTGATTTCTAGGGTTGGCCTAAAAAAGTGTGACCAATTGTGAAACTTAAAATAACAGAAATTTGTTCTTTCACAGTTACGGAGATCATGACTCCAAATTCAAGTTTTCTTCGGGTCCATCCTCTCCCAAACTCTCTAGAGAAGACTATTACAATGACTCTTTTTGCAGATCTATTTGTTTATTTAAAAGTCAGAATTAGAGAGGGAGGAAGAGAGAGAGGGAGGGAAAGAAGGAGGGAGGAGGGGAGAGAGAGAGAGAGAGAGAGAGAGAGAGAGAGAGAGAGAGAGAACTTCCATGTGCTGGTTTACTCCTCAGATGGCTTCAACAGCCAAGGCCAGACCAGACCAAAGCCAAGATTTAAGAGCTCCAACAGAGTTTCCCACATGAGTGGCAAGGGTCCAAGTACTTGAGCTATCTTCCACTGCTTTCCCAAGGCATTAGCAGGGAGCAGCTGGATCTTGAGCCATTGCCCATATGAGATGCTGGCATTCTAGGCAGCAGCTTTACCTGCTATGCCATAATGCCAGTACCTCCATGACTTCTTAGTACCTTTGATGTAGAAAAGAGTCTGGGAATTTCTCAGCTTTCATAAACATAACTCAGTTATTTCCTCTGTCATCCCTCTGTGTATTCTCATAGTTTTCCTAGAAGGATGAGGTCATATGGAACTAGTCTGGTATAACCTCAGCTAGACCCATCTGACTTTCAAATAATACCATATTGTAAGGTTCTGGGTGTTAAAATTTGAGCTCATCTTTTGGAAAAGCATCATTCAACTCATGACACATAATGCAGTTAGTATATTCTGGATTGAACCACCTGTTTTTAAGATTAGATTGTTTACCTAATGTCCATTTATTTTCACAATGATGATATTTTACACACCTAGGACTCATACTCTTTTTTTTTTCATATTTATTTATTTATTTAAAAGTCAGAGTTACACAGAGAGAGGAGAGGCAGAGAGAGAGAGAGAGAGAGAGGGGTCTTCCATCTGCTGGTTCACTCCCCAACTGGCCCCAATGGCTGGAGCCGCACCGATCCGTAGCCAGGAGCCAGGAGTTTCTTCTGGGTCTCCCACGTGGGTGCAGGGGCCCAAGGAGTTGGGCCATCTTCCACTGCTTTCCCAGGCCATAGCAGAGAGCTGGATCGGAAATGGAGGAGTCAGGACTTGAATCGTTGCCCATCTGGGATGACAGCATTGCAGATGGTGGCTTAACCCTCTACGCCACAGTGCTGGCTGCAGACTCATACTCTTCATAATTCTTCCATTGCTAAAAGTTACCGATTTAATTTTTGAGCGTTGTTCTCAGTAAATGCCAAAATGGAATATAATGCCATATATGAATTTTCCCATCATGAGTTAGCAATTCTATCGAAAGTATGTAGTGAGTATGCAAGTAGTGTCAAAGTATATAGTGTGTGTGTAAGACCATTTACAAAAAGAGTCTTTACATTTGTTTGTGAGTTAGACAACACAGAGTGAGTTCCCACCTACTGGTTCAAATGCCTACAGTGACTTGGGCAGGCCTAGGCTAGTGTTGGGAGCCAGAACTTCAATCCAGGTATCCCATATGGGTGACAGGGATCTGACTTCTTGAGGCTTCACTGCTGCCTAATACAGGGTCTGTATTAGCAAGAAACTAGAAACAGTGGCAAGAGCCACTTTTACAGTGTGGGACATGGGTAGCTTATTTGGACTCTTAACTGGTGAACTACATTCTTGTTCCTAAAGAGCCATATCCAGTCACTGATTCTACCAATAGTAGAAATTAGAAACAACATTTCATTCAAAAAATTTAGTTTCATTTTTACAGCTGAGACACCACAAATTTCACTTCCAGTAGACTTATCATAATTCAAGATGAACTAACATCTAATTGGAACACACCATCTGTTAAGTAGTGAGGAAATGCTTTGTGACACATCTATCAATGCCTTTGTCAGATTTTGGATGAGGAAAAACCACTAGTGCAATTCTAAATTCTCTTCTGTGGTTAACATCCAGTATAATTCACAGCAACACTGTCAGATGTCTCGTAGGTTTTAGCTCTGTTTCCTGCTTCCTTGAAGGCCAAATTCCCTTCATCTTACAGAGAAAAAAGATTCTCTCCACAAAATATGAAACACGACTGGTGTGGGAACGGTACAACCATTTTAAGAAATGTAATTGAACTGTGAAAAGGGAATTTTATATGGTTAACCCAAAAGGAATGCCATTTTGTGAGCTTGGAACGAGGCAAGGATCTAGTTCTGCTTCCAAGCTCCCTCAGATAGGAAAGACCTTTAATAGGACAACCCTTCTTCTGTCTTCCTGTTCGGATGAATGAAGGGCTTAAAATATTTATACTCAAGGATGTGCCTCTAAAAACCTAGCTTTAAAGAAATTAAAGTCTACTTTTCTAAATCTGGGAATAAAGATGCTATTCACATTCATTGTGTCTATCCCATAAGCTAGAGGTTGCTGCATGCATTTTGATTAGTACTTCTATACAAAATACCTTTTTCATATAAATATCAGTACAGGACTTCATAAAACACTAGTTTTCTTGGAAATTTGCAGATATATTTAATGTTAATATAGCCTTTGCTTTCTTGTGGTATCCTCATTTAAATTGATAAAAATAATTGAATGAATTTTAGTATTCAAGAGAGGTTTATTCACTAAGTAAATATGAAAGAAAGTTATCCTATAAATAAATATCAATTGCAATTGCCTGAATGTTTGCATACTTCCCAGATTCATATGTTGGAAACCTATCCCCCAGGTGATGGTACTAGGAAACGGAGGTTCTTGTAAAGTGTTGCAAGCCCTCATGATGGAGATTAGTGCCCTTGTAAAGAAACCACAGAGAGCACCTTACTCATTCCACACATGAGAACCCAGTGAGAAGCCGTGATCTATGAGGTACAAGCCCTCACCAAAAACCTATTTGTGCCTTGATTTTATTTCCAGTCTCCAGAACTATGAGAAGTAAATTTCTGTTTGTAATTTCTACCCGATTTGGGGGATGAAGAATTCAACTCTAGGAGGTATATATCAAGACTGCAAACTGTTATGTGGATATGCAAAGGAAGGGCATAAATTAATGGGCATTAAAAGATTAGGTTTCAGGAAGGGAAGGACTTTCTAGCAGACTATTTAAAAGAGGAAGTTCTGGGGCCAGCGCTGTGGCATAGCAGGTACAAGCCACGGCCTGCAGTGCCAGCATCCCATATGGGCTATGGTTTGAGTCCCAGCTGCTCCACTTCTGATCCAGCTCTCTAAAATGGACTGGGAAAGAAGTAGAAGATGACCCAAGTCCTTGGGCTGCTGCACCTGCATGGGAGACCCAGAAGAAGCTCCTGGCTCCTGGCTTCGGATTGGCACAACTCTGGCCATTGCAGCCAACTGGGGAGTGAATCAGAGGATGGAAGACCTCTCTCTCTCTCTCTCTCTCTCTCTCTCTCTCTCTCTCCCCATCTGCCTCTCCTTCTCTCTCTTTGTAACTCTTTCAGGTAAATAAATGAATAAAAAAAAAAAAGAGAGAGAGAGAGAGAGAGAGAGAGAGAAAGAAGTTCGTTCCAGAGCAAATTGTCCAGAGCATATTTTTCAGGTCATCGTTACCTATGTTAGTTTCCTTTCTCCATTTCCAACAGCTTCTAAAATTTGGAGAGTATCTATATGGTTACAAGAATACCGGCTACTTCTTCCATGTGAAAAACAAGTGATCAAGATTAAGCCAATCAATGCAAAATGATCTAAACTTCTCTGAGCAGAATGAGTCAGGATATTTTCTGAGATGGGTGGGCAATGTGCTCTCCTCCTTGATTAATATATACAGCAATTGGGAATAGGAAGCTAGTGCAATCACTCTTGCTGCTAGAGAGAGGGGGAAGTAATATGAAGAGGACACAGGCATGAAAAAAATACAAAAACAGAAACAAAAAGAATAACATGGAAAAGAAGCCGTGTTCCTGATGCCATGGGGCATCTCTGTCAGAGAATACCTGAAATAACACATGTGTTTGGAGTTAGTGACTATATGAATAAGTAAATTTCCAATGTATATTTAGTGAGTTTGAGTTAAATTTCATGGTCACTTAGATCCAAAAGCAAACTGATCAAACCTAACATGCCTTGTAGAAACATAAGATAGAACACACACAAACATATATATATATATATATATATATATATATATATATATATATATATTTAACATTGGCATCATAATAGGCTGTTGTATTGGAAGCAATTTGCAACATTTATAGTTTGGATTTCTAAAGTTTGGGAAGACTTCCTTGAAAATAAAAAAAAAGCACAGTTTTTATATAATATCATTAATTTGGTTGGAATTTTAATCATTGCCATGAAAAGAATTGCATTGAACTTTTCATTATCTCAGCTTTTGAGTTTGTTCTTTTGATACCTGTGAAAATTATTCATCATATCTTGCATGGAGAGATAACTGAAAATGAGTGCTTGGAAAGCCTGCTTCTAGAGAATGTCACTAAGAGGACAGACCTTTGAGCTCAAAGCAGGAGTCCTTGGGCAAGTAACTTCTAATGACCTTGCAGCTCCTGAGATTTGTGATTCTATGACTTCTGCACTTGCAACATAAGTCTCAGGAACGGTGTATTTTTACAGGTTTCATATACAATAACTTATTTTCATTCCTATTTCTCTTTCTATGGGGTTGGATTGCAGCATACAAATAGATTAAATAAAGTTATAAATTACAAGGATCATATTCTTCTCTACAGTGACACCTTAAGTTTCACTGACCATTTCATATGTTTTCTTTCCACTTATAAAATTTATACCATTATTCTACACTGTGCTCAGAGACAACCTCTAAGTACCAAAAATTATAATTTTTAGAGTACATAATGCAAGCAGCTTTATTTAACATTTCTTATAAATTACATAGACTTTATTGGATAAAGAACACTTGTAGAAGAATGGATTTCAGTATTGGGAAATGTTGAATCACTAAGAATAAACTGTGGAACTATACTTCAGGGCTATGTGAATTTAGTGTCTGGGTATGCGTGTGTTTTAGTAAGTGCAAGTAGAGTATTAGCAATGCATTTGAAAAAGATAACTCAAATTCTTTCATCATGCTAAACTTTTATTTATCCCTTACAAGGTAAAGCAAAAATGTTACACATCATTCTAAACAGGATTAACAAGGAGTTTAAGCATAACAATCAATTTGATAGCTGATATGATTGATGAAGGTGTAAAGATAGAATTGTATAAAAATTGTATCTTCAATTTGGAGAAGTAATAGTGCATGAGGTATGGAATACATTTGACCAATGTAAATACCTACAGAACAATTGGTATCATTATTCATCTGCTATTTGTTCACTCACACAACTTAATTATTAGTGACAGAGAAGTACGGTGGCTCCGACGATCTGACCTGCTCAGCATGCCTGGGTTATTTGCAGTCTGACTCTGTGACAACTAAAGGAGTACAGGAAGTTGATAGGGAGGAAGAAGTCCAGCTGAATAGTGAGGAAAGATTATAAATCTGGAATTGGGATTAAACTGAAAATGGAGTCAATAGAATCATTAAGGTTTTTGTTCTTTTTTTTTTTTTTTTTTTTTTTGACAGGCAGAGTGGACAGTGAGAGAGAGAGAGATAGAGAGAAAGGTCTTCCTTTGCAGTTGGTTCACTCCAATGGCCGCCGTGGCCAGCGCACTGTGGCCGGCGCACCACACTGATCCGAAGGCAGGAGCCAGGTGCTTCTCCTGGTCTCCCATGGGGTGCAGGGCCCAAGTACCTGGGCCATCCTCCACTGCACTCCCTGGCCACAGCAGAGAGCTGGCCTGGAAGAGGGGCAACCGGGAGAGTATTGGTGCCCCGACCGGGACCAGAACCTGGTGTGCCAGTGCTGCAGGCGGAGGATTAGCCTGTTGAGCCACGGCGCCGGCCTCATTAAGGTTAAGTATATCACACTAAAGAATTAGCATTTTTATGAAGTGATATGAGAGCAACTGAAGTATTCACGTCTTGAGAAAATTGTTAAATGAGACTTGTGTGGTCACAGCCAAGTTAAAACTGAGTGAGTTCTTGACTGATCAAACCGAATTCTGACACATTTTGTGATGTCTTTATGAATTAATAGCTAAGCCTAGTAAATACAATTAAAGGGTTTCTAGGTATCTTTAATACCATTCATTAAAGTTAACTCTGTGAAAGGACTGTACCTTGCCATTAAAATAATGCACAATATATGTTCTTTTCTTAAATTTCCACTTATTTTGTTACACACACTCAAAATCTCAAGTCTCCCGATGGACTGCTTATGGAGACATCAGTAGCAAACATTCATCTAATCCCTCAAATATTTAAAGTATCTAAAAGTCCCTTTTTCACTCCTGGAGAGCTGCTGCTGTTCAGCCTTGGCAGCACAGATGTTCTCCCTCTCCATGTTGTCATAATTAGAAATCCTCAGCCCTGCTGTAAGGAAGTAGAAGTGATAAGGAATCCTTTAGTCAGTAAATTGCTTTGAGGTATAAGTGTGTCTTACCTAATAGGGAATTCTGTCAATGAGGATGGCATTAAAAACAAAGAGTTACAAAAAAAAAAAAAAAGAAAATATTGTATTGATAGTTAAATAGTGAACTTTGTGGTGCTTTACATTATGGGAACAAAATTCAGATTCTCTCAAAATCTAAGAGAATTCTTATCATCATTTCTGCTTCTACATGTATTCAAAACATCATATGGGTCATTGCACAAAAGGTTTAAATGTGTCTTAAGAAACTTGACCTTACACCACTCAAATGTTTCCTTTTTTCTCTTTCTTCCTCCCTTCCTCCCTCCCTCCCTCCCTCCCTCCCTCCCTTCCCTCTCTCCCTCCCTCCTTTCTTTCTTTCTTTCTTTCTTTCTTTCTTTCTTTCTTTCTTTCTTTCTTTCTTTCTTTCTTTCTTTCTTCCTTCCTTCCTTCCTTCCTTCCTTCCTTCCTTCCTTCCTTCCTTTCTCTTTCTTTCTTCCTTTCTCTCTCTCTCTCTTTTTCTCTCTCTCTTTCCTTCTTTCTTTCATAAACAGTAATAACCAAATCTTTTGAGATGATTTAACTTAGCTCTGCTCCCCATACCCCCAGGATAAAATGTGAAGCTTAGCAAATTTTCTTCCTCAGACATTTATAAAACAAACATTAATTAACAAATAGATGATTACAGTCCTGAAATTGTCCTTCCTGGAACTTCACACCTCTGGCAGATACGAGAAATTTCTTTATGAGATGCTCTTTGACCTGCTGTTGGCTTCCAGCAGCCAGGAAACTCCCATAGCTGAACATCATGGCTATATAGAGATCAACCCTTGGGATCAATTTATGAAAGTAAACGATGGAGGATTCACTGGATCCTTACAGTATGCTTGTACAGTACTGGCTGATACCTCCAAAATATTTGAAGCCAATCTAAAATGAATAATTTTAATTGTGCCAAAGATACCCATTTGTAACAATTGTCATACCTAACAACAAGGTACCGTTTTTATGGATTCATTATCGAGCATTCATTCCATTTAGTAACAAAACATTAGATTTTAACTTATAAGTGGATGACAGAATTCCTGCGGATTACACTTTTCTTATAACATGTTAACCGACCTGTGTTTTCCCTTTACCTAAATCACACAGTTCAGTTTATGCAGTAATCCATATATTTCTAAATAAATGCAGACACATAAAAGTCTTTTCTAAATTTAAACTGACAAAGTGTGACTATTACAAAAGGCCCAAGAGAAAAGGACTTATTAGTTTCAAAATATAGAAGACTAAGAAACTTGAATTCTGGGTCTGGCGCTGTGGCACAATGGGTTAAACTGCTGCCTGCAGCACTTGTGTCCTATATGGATGCCGATCCAAATATCAGTTGCTCTACTTTGACTCCATCTCCATGCTAATGTGCCTGGGAAAGCAGCAGAAGATGGCCCAAGTGCTCGGTCCTATGTACACACTTGGGGGACAGGGATGAAACTCCTCACTCCTGGTTTTGGCCTGGCTCAGACTGGGCCATTGTGGCCATTTTGGGGATGAACTTGCAAATGGAAAACTTCTCTGCCTCTGTCTTTCCCTATCTGTAACTCTGAATTTCAAATAAAATAAATAAATATTTTAAAAAATAAGAACAAACATGAATTGTAAATTATATATCTCTAGGCTAATGATCACAGTGCAGAATTTTTAAAAGCATCAGAATTCTGAAATCAACTACTATTAACATGAGTTAAAATGACTGGAAAATTCACTAACTTCCAATCTCAGTTTCTTCATATATTAAATGGGTTCAAACTCTTACCTTGCAAGATTGCTGTGAGTATTAGGTATCAACAAGATGATATTTAACAAACTGCTAAGTTC
Organism: Lepus europaeus; assembly: GCF_033115175.1. NCBI lineage: Eukaryota > Metazoa > Chordata > Mammalia > Lagomorpha > Leporidae > Lepus > Lepus europaeus. The sequence continues at coordinate 25,814,372 of NC_084833.1, forward strand.
CATAGTGCTTAATAAACAGGTTTCCCTTCCTTTTGACTAAACAATGCTGAAATAGCACCTGACATTTCAGAACACATAAAAAGTGTTGCTAAGAATGAAAAGCGCAAGAAGTGTTTCCAAGAAACTCATTAGGTGAACGTAACAGCAATACACAGCTAACATTTTGGCATATCAATTAAGGCACCACTTGGCATGCCCACATCATATTTCAGTGTTCCTGAGTCCAGCCTTTCTTTCTAATCCAGCTTGCTGCTAATGTGCACCTGGAAAGTACATGTGATTACTCAAGTATTTGGGGCTCTATGAGTCATGTGGGAGATCTGGATTCAGTATCCGGTCCTTGGCTCAGCTCTGGCTAGTGCACGCACGTGAGCAGTGAAGTAGGAGATGAGACATCTCTCCCTGTCTCTCTCTTTACTTATTTCTTTCTGGTCATGGTGTCTTCCAAATAAGTAAAATAAATATATTGTTAGAAGAAAAATAATACTTCTAAATAAAACACCACCAACTTGGAAATTCTATTTGGCTGAGTAAAAGCCATGATTTTTAAAATTTTAGGTCATCACACAAGTTAGAACAAACTCTACACAAGAACTTCATGTTTCAGTGAACTCTAATGGAAGAAGTAGTACATTTTAATCTGTTGGACTTTGACCTACATTGAATCATCCATTGTAATGTGGCTTAAATTTTGCTTGCTGAAAAGTTAATAATAATTGTATTTCATCTTGTATTTCATTTTCTTGGAATTACTTTCATAATGTAAGTCTAAGACAATTTCACTTTGGTTCCTTTTGCCCTTTCTATTTCTCAAATTATTTAAAGCAATGGAACCTGAAGAACTCTCTCACTGATTGTTAATTATTGACAGTAAAATGTTTGCACCTGCTTCTTTGAGCCGCTACATAGAAACTGTGAGTGATGATGCTGAAAATAACAGTCATTAGGTTGCGTGCATAGTTCTGAACTCTAAAGACCTTCTTTCGACTGCAACGGTAAGTGAACTAAAGCATTAGTCTTATCAAGAAATACTTTCTTCATATAAAAATTATTCTGTTTTCTTGAAGGAATCTTTAAAATCCAAGAAGGGATTTCTATTTGAAATGTATAAGGAGCCACTTAGACCTGTTCCGATTCTTTAGTAATTTACCCTTAAAATACACCTGAAATTAGAAGGTTTTGTTGGTTTTAGAAAAGTATATATTTGGGCTGGCTTTGTGGATTAAGCTGCTGTCTGCAGGGCCATATTGACATCAGTTCAAGACTCAGCTGCTCCCCTTTCAATCCAGCTCATTGCTAATGTGCCAGGGAAAGCATGGAAGATGGCCCAAGTACTTGGGCCCCTGCACCCATGTGGGAGACCTGGAAGAACCTCCTGACTCCTGGCTTCAGTCTGGCCCAGCCCTGGGAAGTGAACCAGTGGATGGGAGATTCACTCTCTCTCTCTTTTTCTGTCTCTCCTTGTCTCTCTGTAACTCCAACTTTCAAATAAATAAATAAATCCTTTTATAAAAATATATGCTTCTTTATATATAATTATTAAATAAAATTATATACTTTCTGTCCACAGATTTAAGAATCATTCTGAACTCTTAAAACTGATTTTTAATGAAAAATGTAGAAGATTAAAATGTTTATGATAGGTTAGAAAAATATGTAGATTATTTGACTTGGAGATTATTGCTAGAATTTGTTTGAGCTCAATTATATTCTGCCTTGGTTCTTCATAGTCTAAATTATAAAAAATAATAATATTCAATCGTTATTGAGATTGACTTGGTTTTAGGCATTTTTCTGAGTCATTTGCTTGGATCACCTCATTCAATCTTAATATTAGATTTAGGCAAGGATTATCATGAGTAATTGAGTTGTTGTTGCTTTTTTTTTTTTTTTTTTTACCATAGTGTATTGTTAATTGACTATGAATTGAAAATCTGCAACTTGAGCTTCTGTCCATTCTCCTTCATGGTTTTCAGTTTTTGAGGACATTGTGATTCATAATTTTGAAAACCAATTCTCCAGCCTGAGATTCTGAAAATATTACTCAAACTGTATTTCTCTCTTTAATTATATTCCATATATTGATGCGTTAATATTTTCTTCTTTTTTATTTATTTTGGATTTCTATGCTATCTCTTATTCCTTCTTCTTCCTCTTGTATTCTCTCTCTATCTGCTCCTACTGTTCTCTTCACCTTCTGTTTGTTCTCTTTTTATTGACTATATATTTTTAAAGATTAATTTTTATTTGAGAGGCAGAGTTACAGACAGAGGGAGGGGAGGCAAAGAAAGAAGTCTTTCATCTGCTGGTTCACTCCCCAAATGGTTGTTAATGGCCAGAGCTGAGCTGATCCAAAGCCAGGAGCCAGGAGCTTCTTCTGAGTCTCCCATGTGGGTAAGGGGGCCCACGCACTTGGTTCATCTTCTGCTGCTTTTCCAGGCATATTAGAAGGGAGAGGGATCAAAAGTGGGGCAGCTGGGACTCTAACCGGAGCCCATATGGGATGCTGGTGCTGCAGGTAGAGGCTTAACCTACTATGCCACAGCACTGCTCCCCCCCGCCCCATTTTTAATATATCTTTAAACTGTGTTTTTGCCCTTCATTTTTAATATGGTTTACTCTCATCTCACGTTTTTCTTAGCCATCAGCTTGTGTCTAAACCATTGCAACTTGTAAATTTTATTTGTGTTTATGCAGGCATTTCATGTCATGCTTATATTTTCTCTCTTTCTAGGAATATCTCATCTAATTCAAGGATGGAAAGTGGTAATTTTAATTAAATGATGCTTAGGTATTTTTGTCCCAGGTAAACCAAATGCAATTGTAGTGGTAGATTGAATCATTGAAAACTGACATTGACTTCTTTTTCTTTTAATTATAATGTCTATAAATAAAAATAAGGATATAATACTTGAGAGATGTAATTTCATTTTAAATATGAAAATTAAAATGAGAGAATAAAGAAAATTTTATATGTTGTTACTTTTCTGCTCATGTTTCTATTTAGTCTTGTTTGTTTCTGTTTAGTTTTTGTTTTTTTTTTCTGGTCTCAGGAGTGCCATGCTTCAAGAAATATGTTTGATTAACCTGATCACTATAGCTGGGAACACTAAGGTACACTCAAGCCCATTGGCTGGAAGGTTGGAACCCATTAATCTTGCTGTGATTCTCTGCTTCAGTATAAAATGGGAAGATTAATACCTTACCTGTTTGAAGGCCATTGGCTGTCTCATGATGGATAGTATACATGCCATCTAATTTATTCAACAATAACCTGATAAAGAGATGTTTAAAGTCTGACATAATTCAATAATGTAGCTTGCTAGATTTCTGACCCTAATAATTTAACAATACCAATGATTTGTGATTTGTTTTAACTGAAATGCTTATTAATAGATCAATATTGAGTTTGTAAGGGAAGTGTGTGTGAATCAAAGGTAGAGTTCAGCTGAGTTTCAATGGTAGAGTATTTTTACATATTATATTTCAATTTTCAGGAATGATTTTTCAACTCTTCTGGACTTACATTGCTTTATATTAATCATTTGTTCTTACATGTATTTTGTTTAATTTGCACAGTCCTTAAAAAACAACACATACAGCATATCAATGAAAACATTCTATTTCTTAGGCCCTTCTCTGAACTTGTAGAGAAGTCAAAATACCAATTATAATCCTGTAATTAACACATATTAATTTTCCTCTAAAGAAAATATGGTACTTCTATTTGCTATATAACAATTCTATAAAGGTTTGGACATTGTTGTAGTACATTTTTACTTCAATGAAGTTGAATAACAAAACTATTTGTGGTAACTTTTAATCAACATCAAAATGTTAAATAATTCTTATAATTAATGATCAGTGATTTTTCCCATATGTTTATATATATAAAAATATATATAAAAATCACTTGTCTCTAAAATCAACTCATCTAACTAAAACTACTTCTCAACTTCTCAGCAATCATATAAGATATACAGAGATAATATATAAATTCTATCCATTAACAGAGGTTGTTTTTTCCTTTTAGCTATTCACAATTCTAATATGATCTTTTGTTTATTTTTCACAAACCCTAATTGCGTCCTTAATTGTCTTGGACATGGGCCACTCATTTCACTCAGATCTTCCAGATCTTGATTATCTTCCTTGATCCCAGACTGGTATTTGTCTAAAACCTTGCTTTCTAGTGTTTCCTTATTATAGTTTGCCTGCCTTTCTGCAAGCATGTGGGGTCACCACACTATCTACTAATTTAATTACAGAAGATTACCATGGAACTGTTTTTTGATTCTTAAGCATGAGATTAAATTAATAAGCAAAGAATCATAGTAATTAAACATGCTAATCATTTCCTCCAAATTCTGGTCTTATTTATTTGTTCTATAATTCTAGAACCAAAAATATCTAATTTCCTAAAATTGGCAGAAATTAAATATAATAATCACTTTGTATAATAATAAGAAAAGCAATTGCATCACTATTAAAATTAACTTTTTGATATTTATTTATTTATTTATTTAAAAGGCAGAGTTACAGATAGGCAGAGACAGAGGGAGAGAGAGAGAAAGAGAGAGTGAGAGTGAGAGAGAGAGAGAGAGAGAGAGAGTTATCTTCCATCTTCTGGTTCACTCCCCAGATGGCCACAATGGCCGAATCTGTGCCAAATCAAAGCCAGGATCCAGTAGCTTGTTCTGGGTCTCCTATGTGGGTGTAGGAGCCCAAGGACTTGGGCCATCTTCTGCTTTCTTAGGCCATAGTAGAGAGCTGATCAGAAGTGGAGCAGCTAGGACTTGAACCTAAGCCCATATAGGATGCCGGCACTGCAGGTGGCAGCTATACCAGCCATGCTACAGTGCTGGCCCCACATGAGCATAAAATTAACTTTTGTTTCTCATGCTTTAATTCATGTTATTAACTTTATTTCATGATATTGTGTTATATTCTTCATAAGTCTTAAAAGAATGTAATTTCCTTGTGTTCTTTCTTTGCTATATATCTCTAAGTAAAGAAAATACCAGTTCTGTTCAAAGCTGCCATAACAGCTCAAGATTTTACTAAAAGACATAGCCTGTACCTTAGCCTGTACCTTATGGCACTACAGCTCATTGACAGAGCTGTAGAGTGTTGTTTTCGCCAAAAACTGGAAACAAGTGAGTACATCTATCAACCTTTCCCCATGAGCATCAGAGCCATGTGATCTTTGGCTCAAGAATGGGAATCATTTGAGTCAGGGAAGTTAAGTTAAATAACATTTTTAAAAATAGAATATTCCATAAGTTTAATAATTTGAGTATCTTATCTTCTTTTCAGATGGAAGCAGCAACACAGCTTCAGAAGGACCTCAGGCAGTTTACCATGGTAAAACAAGAATTCTTCTTTAGCTAACATCAACCAATTGCTTTTTCTGTGATGTGCTGAGTTTTTACATTATTCCTCTTTTTAAATTTAACTATAATTTAATGACAGTGATTCTTACCTTTTTACATACCAGAAATCTGAAGCTTATAAAGTTAATTAACTTATCTTAGAACGCTCAGATAATAAATAATAAAGCCAGGATGCCAACTTATGTGTTGTTGCTATTAAACCTCAAACTCTTAACTGTATTGCTATTCTATCTATCCAATAGCTCTTTACATCCATTAGTCAATATCCATCACCTCACATGAAGGTATTTGTGGATTTATGTTTTTCCTAGGTACATTGTTATGTGGATTCCTTGTAATTCACTTTGAAAGTACAGTAAATGAAGTAAAACATGAAACTAGAATCCAAGGTGGATTTGTAGGATTAGGAAGTAGATAGCTGGAAAATGTAACATTCACCCTGAACATCCTGGAAAGTTTACACAATTGAGGTGTAAATATTTTTTATATATATGTATATATATATGTATATATATAATATTGTTTTCTATAACTCAAATGAGAAACTGAAATTTTCCTTATTTTTGTTTATTTACATGACTACTTACACATATGTAGATTTGCAACTTTGCCAAATATTGTGTTGTGGTCAATCTTGTGTGTGGAACATGAAATCAAAGCCATCACTAAATGTTAATCATGTGCTTTAGTTTAGGAACATAAAACTTAACAGTCCCAAGTCAGTGACAATACATCATCTGAAATTTGGCATTCAACATTAATATATATGGAATTGGCTGATAGGAATAGTAACAGCTATTGTGGCATTCACCTTACAGCCCACTGTGATAATCTCTTGACCCCAACTGGACCGCAAGGCTTATTTGATGTATTATTCTTTAGGAAACTAAAACTTGAGGAAATAATTTAATATATTTCAAAACTTCTAAAAAAGGAAATCAACTTCCGCAAAATGCATTTTTGAGTGCCTCATTGTTACTTTTTTGCTTAACTTTTCCAATTCTATCATTAATTGATCGGCATCTAATTGGATAAAATGTACTTTATTGATGAATATATCAAAAATACTATAGATAAAGATATAGCCAATAATTCAAGCTAGGAAAATTTTCCAGTAACCCACATGGTTTATAAATGTTAAAAATGTTTTTGTCAGAGCTCAAAATTATTCTTCAAATCTCTAAAATGCTTTGAGTTATATAGCTGGTGTTAATTAAATTATTTCAAACAAGATATAATAGGATCAAGCAGGATGCTTTGATTTGCATCAGTTAATACTCTGAACTTCCTTCTCTTCAGCAGGACTCTGCTACCATATCCTGGGGAATTTTGCCTGACCCCTTCTTCTGCTCTCAATACTAAGAGTAAAACAATATGCACCTATATTGCTACCCTCTTCTTTTTCATGAATTAAATTAAACAGTTGTAAGAACTGACATCAGTTTGAAGCTTTGCTGCGTGGCCTTGGACAACTGCTCAGAATCTTCAAAACTTTATCTCATTTTCTAAAATGGGAATAATACCTTCAGGGCTGTTGTAATAGTTTTTCACACACAAAAAAACTTTTTTCAAAATAATAATCTCAACTGTGATGGAAGATTGAATTTAGATAGCACAAGGTTAGAAATATCTACAAACCCTATCTTAAGTTTGAGGTGTCAAAATTATGCTATTAAATATTCTGATATGCACTAAAGTATGCAAACCTGTTTGTATTTACTCAACATTTGCCAGAAGTTTTGATGACATAAATTGTATGCTTAATAATTATTACTAGCAACAGACACAGAATACGCTTTGGGAAATGATCTTTAAGGATTAAGAAATAGATCTGCAGCCTAGATCACTTTGCTAAATTGTAGCTAGCAACTGCATATATGCTATATACTCCCTTAGATGTCCACAAATCAAATAACGTGTTTGAAAACAAAATCCAGATCTTCTCCTTTCACCTGTGTCACATGCATTCTTAACTCAGTAAACTTCAAATCCATTCCTTACGTTAGACTAAAGACAGTGTGGGTGTTCTTGATGTTTTCTTTGTCTCCTACTCCACGTGATGCTTACAGGAAGCCCTTTGAAATTGCAAGCACACTGGCGAGTTCTCTCCAATCTACTCATCCTAGACTGGGCCAAAATCTCTCACTTATATTGTAGCAATTGTCTTTGTATTGATTTATGATCCTCTGTGCCCTTCTATGGATTTTCTCAATACACTAGTTAGAAGGTTCATTTTAAAACGAAAGTAACCTTGTGTCCCTCTCTGCTCAAAACTGTGTAATATTATTTTCACTTAGAGTAAAAGTCAAGATCTTTATAAATCCCTCTAAAAGTTTTTCAGGATCTGCCATCTTCCCTTAATTTAAAGACATCTTTTCCTATTCTTATCTTCCTTTCCTCTGTCTCTTCGAAGCACCATGCTATTTGGTGATTTTCAAACATGTTAGGCATATTTTACCTCTAGATATTTGCAGAGACGGTTCTCCCTGCCCCAAATGTTCCTCCACCAAATATCTGCATATGTTTGACTCTCACACTTCCCACAAATGAAAAATTGCCATTTGCAATGTCCTTTGGAAAATATTAGCCTCAATCTTTTCTACGGAAAAGCAAAACTCTTCAGTTACTCTTTACTAAAACAATTAAATACAATGCTCTCTGAATCCCTACAATATCTTTCCCCAACTTTGGGGTTAATTTTTCTCTTAAAGTCACACTATACCTTGTATTTATTTTTTATTCTTCTTAGATTAAATCACACTATATCTTTTATTTATTTACTATTTTTATCTGTTTCTTCTTGCTGTAAGCAACATGAGGTTCAATTTCTTATGCTCACTAATTAAGGTGTCATTTAATAAATAATGAACCATAACTATTTTAATATGATTGACAATATTGATTTTATTGTTTCCATTATACTCACAATTTTATTCCAATTGCTAATATCCCCAAAGAAAATCTAATATTTTAATGTAAGGTAGTTGTTTTTTTTTTTAATTTACAGGAGATAAATCTGAAAACCTGTGTACCTGTGTGCACATATGTTTATGTGTGAGATACACACATATACACACACATACACACAGAGAGATATTTTCTATCCCAAGGTTCACTCCTCAAATAGTTGTGACAGTTTGGGTTGGGACAAACTGAAGCAAGACATTAGGAACTCCATGCAGTGTTGAAGTGGGTTCATTCCTGAGATGAGGAGTGTGGTGGTGGCAAGAGGCGCGGAGTCACCACACAGACCCCGGGAGTCAGATGAAAGCCGGCCAGAGGGGAGCAGAACGCAAACTCATTTATTTCAGTTGGTACAACAGCTTATATAGCCAAGACAGCCAATCTGGTCAAGGGGTGGTTTATGCCCTAACCAATCACAGCCTGTTTCCAGGCAGGCTCCATTTGCCATGTGGTTTCCAAAACCATCCAATCACAACCTGTGGCCAGGCAGGCTCCGTTGCCAGGTGGGTTTCAAAGCCATTCCTGAGTAACCAACACTCGCTTGCCAGCAGCCATCTTGGCTTGGCCTTCTCATTCCACCACAATCCATGTTTCTCATGTGGATTGCAAGGACCAGAGCACTTGGGCCATTACCTTCTGCCTTCCCAGACACAATAGAGAGGGGGGATGGATAGAGAGAGAGTGAGAGAGAGAAAACAAGTACTTTGTTTTTATGGTCTGTGATAGAGAAGTCTAAAAAGAGTCTTATAGATCTAAAATCCAGGTGTCAGCAAGGACTCACACTTTTTTTAAGCTATCTTCTTCCAGACTAGAACAGTAAGCTCCCTCCCTACTCTACCATCTTCTATAATTCATAATTTATTTTCAAAGACAATTTGGGAGAAAATATTTACCATGATTATAACTAATCATAAATTAATATTCAGGCCAAATCAGAATCCCTACCAAAATAATGTCATTACTCCAAAGAGAAAAAAATCAAGTTAAAAATGCAGCCTGATATGGAGAAGGACCCAAGCATACCTGCATTTACACAGTGTTTGCTAGGTAAATTGGCTTAAACATTGGAGAGAAATGCAGCAATCTTATTACTGATATATTCACATAATCTCAATTAAGCAACATATATCACATATATTATATATACCATATATATATAGATATATATATGATATTTGTATGCTCAAACTACGAGAAAAAGGTTGATAGCCATAAAAAGGAAACCGGCTCAATAATATCAGGAACATTCTTGCAATTATACACATTATAACTAATATAATTAAATTTACACTGTACATTTCCATTTCTTGCTTGAGGTCATTAAAAACCCATTGCTGAAAAACAGTGAGTCATATTTGTTATATATATATTTATATTTATTATAATATGTTATATATATATATGTAAGACTATATATGTGAAGGATAATATACCATTAAGATATAATGAAACCATACAAACTAATTCATTCTAAGAAAATTATGAAGATTTGCAGAAAATGATATGCATCAAATTGAAGACTGTTAATCTCTGTGGGAGGTATGAGAAGAAAGTAATGAAGAAGGAGCAACACACAATGAAGCTTCCACTGTATTGAGAAAGGCATACAATTGCATATTGCCTGCAGCATTTTTCAAAATTCATAGGTGTTAGCTAGATAAAGGGAATCATGATTGGATGTAAGATAATTTTATTGGTTTATAGTGCTTTGAAGAAAAAACTCAAGGCTCTAACTGGAATGTATCATATTAAAAAATTAGAGATTTTATTATTTTAAATCTCTGGATTTAAGGAAAATAATGCATGATAATGGCTGGGTGGCCATCAAGCTGCCCTTTACAAAGTACTCTAAGAAGTTCATTATAAAAATTCTTAAAATATTTCTCTCATTCTATTGGCATTGATCCTTTATTTCTGGCATTTGGTAAGGCACTGATTTACAAGTTGCACTTATACTCTAGGGGCTAATTTTTGAGCTTCAGAACAAATTTAAAGATGTTGGAAGATTATGTAAGCTCATATGTTATATTTAAACAATCAAGAGACACTAAGGCAAAATGTCAACAGAATTTACAATACTTTGTAGGAAATTGGTTTTGTATAATAGAAAAAAATATAGCCTCAAACCCACATCCTATTAAAATGTAAATAGACAGGCATCCCAATATGTTTCTTCCAAATCTTTCCATAAAAATTGTGCTATATTTTATGCATGAGACTATAGCTAAAATTGTCTTGTTGCACATCTGCATTGTGATTACTGGAAGTTTTAGGATTTGATGCCAAAAAAGATGAAACTCATATCCAGAAATCCATATTGGGAAAAGTGAGGCTAAGCTTTTGTTCCTATAGTTGTGGACGGCTGAATCCTGGATCAGATGCAGAAAGTTAGCCTAAGCTTCAAACAACTTGGAAAATCTTTAAAAGATAGGGACCGATTATTTGTGTACTATAAGATACTATAGAGGAGGCTGGTGCCGTGGCTCACTTGGCTAATCTTCCGCCTGCTGCGCCGGCACCCCAGGTTCTAGTCCTGGTTGCTCCTCTTCCAGTATAGCTCTCTACTGTGGTCTGGGAGGGCAGCAGAGGATGGCCCAAGAACTTGGGTACCTGTACCCTCATGGGAGACCAGGAGGAATTACCTGGCTCCTGGCTTCGGATTGGTGCAGTGCCGGCCATAGCAGCCATTAGGGGAGTGAACCAACGGAAAGGAAGACCTCTCTCTCTGTCTAACTTGCCTGGCAAAAAAAAAAAAAAAAAGAAAGAAAGAAAGAAAGATACTATAAAGCAGACCACCTTACAATATTCTCAAGTGTATTTCAACCTGAAAGACAATTTATTATAATGAACTACCTGTATTGATTCATAGAAAGGTTGTGGATATCTTTATATTGTCTTTTTAAATTTGTTAACATTAATTTTTAATGTTTTTAACTGATTCAATGCAATTTGTAGATGCAGTTCTAAGAACGTAATAGTATTCATTTCCTCCCCTCCTCCCCTTCTCCCTCCTTCCCTTTCCCTGTCTCCCTCTTTTTTTCTTCTTTCTTTTCCTTTTTTTTGTTTTAGTTTTTGAGATAATATATTTTAAATTTACATTATAATAAAAAGGTTTAATGCTTCACCGAATAAGGAGTTTAACAAGTAAAAAGCATAAAGATCCTAGTGGGAATGTAAACAATGCTACAAACAATAGTTGAGTGGACACACCAATATACAGTAAATTTTAAAGTAATCACAGATCCTTTTTTATTTTTAAAGAGTTATTTATTTGAAAGGCAGAGGCAGAGTCAGAGAGAGAGAGAAATATCTTCCATCTACTGGATCACTCCCTGAATGGGCACAATGGCCAAGCCTGGGCCAGGCCAAAGCCAGGAGCCAGGACTTTCATCTGGGTCCCCACATGAGTGCAGCGGCCCAAGGACTTGGGCCATCTTCCTCTCCTTTCCCAGGAGCATTAGCAGGAAGCTGGATCAACAGTGAAGCATCTAGGACTAGACCCAGTGCTCATGTGGGATGCCAGCACTACAGGCTGCAGCTTAACCAGCTGCACTACAACGTCAGTCTCAAGTATAATATTCTTTCTTTTTTTGACAGGCAGAGTTAGACAGTGAGAGAGAGAGACAGAGAAGAGAGAAAGGTCTTCCTTCCATTGGTTCACCCAATTTTTAAAGAAATCACCACACTGTTTTCCACAGTGGCTTCAGTAATTTGCATTTTCACCAACAGTGAAGAAGTGTTCCACTTTGTTCACATTCTCACCAGAATTTGTTACTTTTTGAGACTTGGATTTTAGTCATTCTGACAGGGGTGAGGTGATATTGTGGCTTTGATGTGTATTTCCCTGATGGCTAGTGAGGTTGAGCATTTTTTCATATTTTTGTTGGTCATTTGTATTTCCTCTTTTGAGAACTGTCTATTGAAATTCTTTGTCCATTTCTCAATTGGATTAGTTTATTTTTGTTGTTGAGATTTTTAATTTGGTGATTTATTTATGATAATAATCCCTTGTCAGGTGCTTTGCTTATACTGTTTCTCATTCTATTGGCTTTCTCTTTAATCTATCAATCATATATTTTCCTACACAAAAGCTTCTAAGTTTGATGTAGTCCCATTTATTTAATTTTGCTTCTGTTGCTTATGTTTTGGGAGTCTTGTCCAAGAAGTTATCATCTACACCAATGTCTTGGAATATTTCCCCTGCATTTTCAACCAGCAACTTCATAGTCTCAGGTCGTAAATTTAAGCTTTTGATTCATCTTGAGTTGATTTTTGTATGTGGTGAGAAAAATGGTTCTAGTTTCATTATTCTACAAATGTATATTTAATTTCAACAGTACCATTTGTTGAAGAATTTATCCTTACTCCACTGTATTGTCTGATCATTTTCATCAAAATTCAGTTGCCTGTATCTATGTGGATGAATTTCTGGGCTCTTTATTCTGTTCCTGTTGATCTATGTATCAGTTGTTATGCCATTACCATTGAGTTTTAATAACTATAGCTTTGTAGTATGCTTTAAAGTCAGATATTGTGATACCTCCAGCTTGATTTTTCTTGTTCAGGATCGTTTTGGCGATTATAGGTCTTTTCTGATTCCATATGAGTTTTAGGATTACCTTTTCTAATTATATAAAAAATGTCATTGGTCAGATGTCCTAAATAGCACTCTGGCCTCAGAATCAGCCCTTAAGGCAATTGGATCTGGCTGAAGAACCTATGAGAGTATTTTAGGCATGGAAAGCCAAGACACGCTGGGGAAAAAAAAAATATGAAGAAGAAGAAGAAGACCTAAATGAAGGATCTCAGCGAGTGAGATCCCAGTGGAAAGAACGGGGCCATCAAAGTGGGAGGTGCCTTTCTCTGAAGGGAGGAGAGAACTTCCACTTTGACTATGGCCTTGTTGGAATGGGATCGAAGATGGCGAACCCTAAAGGCTTCCATAGCCTCGGCAACTCATGGCTAGAGCCTAGGGAGATTACTGACGCCATAAACAAGAGTGTTAAATTGTTAAAACAACATCAGGAGTCACTGTGTACTTACGTCCCATGTGGGATCTGCCCTTATTAGGTTGTCCAAGGTGAAGTAATGATATGGCTAGTACTGAAACAATATTCTTACACTTTGTGGTTATGTGTGGGTGCAAACTGATGAAATCTTTACTTAGTATATACTGAAGTGATCTCCGGTATATAAAGATAATTAAAAATGAAAAAAAAAAAAAAAAAAAAAAAAAAAAAAAAAAAAAAAAAAAAAAACCTTGGTTTTTTAAATTGGAAATTACGTAGAAAAATAATCAATCTTTTTTTTTTTAAATTATTTTGCAGAATCTCGGTCATTAATGTGATGTAAACTGTTATTTAATGCTATAACTACTACTCCAACGGTGTTTTTTTCACTTTGTGTTGCTATGGGAGGGCAAACTGTTGAAATCTCTCTCTCTCTCTCTCTCTCTCTCTCTATATATATATATATATATATATATATATATATATACTAAACTGATTTTCTGTGTGTGAAGAGAATTGAAAATGAATCTTGATGGGAATGGAGGGGGAGAGAGAGTGGGAAGGGGGAGGGTTGTGGTGGGGGGTTGTGGGGGGGGAGGCCTTTGTAATCCATAAGCTGTACTTTGGAAATTTATATTCACTAAATAAAAAAAAAAATTAAAAAGAAACCTAAAAAAAATGTCATTGGTATTTTGATAGGAATTTCATAAAATCTGTGGATTGCTTTAGGTAATATAGATATTTTATTTATATTGAGTCTTCTGATCCATAAGCATGGAATATCTTTCCATTTTTGGTGTCCTTAATGATTTATTTCATTAATCTTTGACAATTTTTTATATATAGATCTTTCTTTTTTTTTTTTTTTTGGTTAAATTTATTCCTAAATATTTTTTTTTTCTCCTGTCTATTGTGAAGGGCAAAGCCACCCTGAACTTGCCCAATCTTGTCTGATCTCAGAAGCTAAGCAGATTTGGGCCTGGTTACTACTTGGATGGATGATATCCTTATACTTTCTGAGAGTAAGATAATGTGTTGAGTTAGAATAGCAGCTTGAGAGTAACACAGCTTGAGTCAACCACAAGCTGCATGCATGACCAAGAGGTAAATTTCCTAACATTTGCAGATCCTTATCTAAAGTGGGAATATTATTTATAGCTACCTACCTTGATATGTTTATGCTGATCAAGTGATACAATGTATCTAGGGTGATATTGTAGACATACAATGGAGTGAAAAATGACAGTGAGTTTTCCAAGTGCCATGATTATTTCAAAATAGACCTAAAATTTAAGGAAATAAAAACCAAATAAGCTGAAGTTTAAATATTCATTGCTTATACATATTTACCAATATTGGAAAGAATGTTGTTTTGAAGTAATATTCAAGTGTGATCATATCTCCCAGCTCAGTGCAAACATCTTCCTGTATCCTCCCACTAATTCTGTAAAGAAATGGTCTTTTCTGTATTTCCAAAATGCTAACAATGGTATCTGAACTATCATCACATTTCCTCAAGTGAAGTGATCTTTCATCCACGGAACTTTGTATTTTGACTAGCAATTTAGTTAAGAAGTACACCTCTTAGGTGATCCACAGTATTCTTTCTTATAATAAACTTTGGTTTTTAGGTCATGATTTTATTATATTTCATCTTATTCTGATATGTTCTGTTCCATTCCAGTCTACTTAATTCTTTTTTCCCCATTCTATTCTACTGTGTTCTGTTCTAATTCAACATGATAACACCTAATCTATTATTTCCTATCACAGCCTATCTTACCCTATCCTATGTTATCCTGACCTCTATATTATCTTGTAACCTAGCATCCTAATCTATCCTATATTACTCAGTTTCATATTTTTAAAATGTTAAATTGACCGTATAAATTGTTATCATGTATAATAAAGCAATGATCACACTCATCACTCTCTCTAAACAAATTCCCTAATCTTCCCTTAGTTAGAATCAATATTAGATTTTTTTTTATTTTATTTTTTGACAGGCAGAGTGGACAGTGAGAGAGAGAGAGAGAGAGAGAGAGAGACAGAGAGAAAGGTCTTCTTTTGCCATTGGTTCACCCTCCAATGGCTGCTGTGGCCGGTGCACCATGCTGATCCGAAGCCAGGAGCCTGGTGCTTCTCCTGGTCTCCCATGGGGTGCAGGACCCAAGCACTTGGGCCATCCTCCACTGCACTCCCTGGCCACAGCAGAGAGCTAGCCTAGAAGAGGGGCAACCGGGACAGAATCCAGCGCCCCGACCGAGACTAGAACCCTGTGTGCCAGCGCCACAAGGTGGAGGATTAGCCAATTGAGCTGTGGCACCGGCCATAGATTTTTCTTAATCTTTCAAATGTGGTTAGCAGGATACCATCTATAGTATATACATATATATATATATATATATATATATATATATATTTTATTTTCATGGATATATCAAAGCTATTCAATTTTTTTAAAACTTTTATTTTAAATAAAAATTCCCAAAGTGCAGTTTATGGATTACAATGGCTTTTTCAACCCCATAACTTCCCTCCCACCCGCACCCCTCCCATCTCCAGCTCCCTCTCCCATTTCATTCACATCAAGATTCATTTAAATTATCTTTATATACAGAAGATCGATTTAGTATATATTAAGTAAAGATTTCATGGTTTTTATTCAATAAAATGCCTGATTGATTGGAATAGCTCTATTCTCAGGCTCACAGAATTTTGTTTGGAATACTTATCTATAAACAGGGAAGATTACCAAATCCAAATTATATAGAAACATATAGTTAAAGAAATACAGTTAATTGGAAAAACTTTGAAATATAATTAATAGTTACTTTGAAAAATATTTCAATTTTGCCAATGTTTGTGATGGTTGATTCTAAACATTAACATCTGTCAACTCTTGTTTCCCTCTTAAATCAAATTTTAAACAAATTGCTTTTTTTCATATTTCAATCATTTTTTGACAGACAGAGTTAGACAGTGTGAGAGAGACAGAAAGAAAGGTCTTCCTTCCGTTGGTTCACCCCCCAAATGGCCGCTATTGCCAGAGCAACACTGATCCGAAGCCATGAGCCAGGAGCCTCCTCCTGGTCTCCCAGGAATGCAGGGCGCAGGGACCCAAGCACTTGGGTCATCCTCCACTGCCTTCCCAGGCCACAGCAGAGCTGGACTGGAAGAGCAGCAACTGGGAATAGAACCCGGCACCCATGTGGGATGCCAGCGCCACAGGCAGAGGATTAACCGAGTGAGCCATGGTGCCGGCCCCAATCAATCAATTTTATCTGCTTGCAACAGAATAGATAACAGGTTATTACAATACTTAATTAAGGTAAAAATGTTTTATTATCTTTCTACAGAATACTTGGTTGAGAATGAGAGCAAGATGTTCACCAATTTTTTTTTTTTAAGATTCATTTATGTATTGGAAAGGCTAAGCTACAGAGAGGCAGAGAGAGAGAGAGAGAGAGAGAGAGAGAGAGAGAGAGAGAAAATGTATCTTCCATCCATCCACTGGTTCACTCTCCAAATGGCTGCAATGGCTAGAACTGGACTGATCAAATCCATGAGCCAGCAGCTTCTTCTAGGTCTCCCACACATGTTCAGGGTCCCAAGGTCTTTGGCTACCTTCTATTGCATTCCCAGGCCATAGCAGAGAGCTGGATAAGAAGTGGAATAGCCAGGACTCAAACCAGCACCCACATGTGATGTTGGAACTGCAGGTGGTAGCTTTATCCACTATGCAACAGTACCAGTCTCCAAGAATATAAACTATTTCCAGTGCCACGGCTCAATAGGCTAATCCTCCGCCTGTGGCACCAGCACACTGGGTTCTAGTCCCTGTCGGGGTGCCAGATTCTGTCCCGGTCACTCCTCTTCTTGTCCAGCTCTCTGCTGTGGCCTGGGAGTGCAGTGGAGGATGGCCCAAGTCCTTGGGCCCTGCACCCGCATGGGAGACCAGGAGAAGTACCTGGCTCCTGGTTTCGGATCTGTGTGGTGCGCCAGGTGTATTGCGCCAGCAGCAGCGGCCATTGGGGGGTGATCCAACGGAAAAGGAAGACCTTTCTCTCTGTCTTTCTGTCTCTCACTGTCCACTCTGCCTGTCAAAAAAAAAAAAAAAGAATATAAACTATTAAATCAAACTTTAAAGTAAAACATGGAATGGGTGTTAAGCCTAGTGTTTAAGAACACCAGTTATGACTATTGCACTCAATTTTGAATAACCGAGTTTGATACCAATCTCCTTCTCCTGACTCCAGTTTCTGTTATTGCCCTTGCAGAAACTGCAGTTTCTGTTATTGCCCTTACTAGGGGACAACAATTGTGGGTCAAGTGATTGTGATCCTGATACCCACATGGGAGAACTGTATTAACTTCCCAGCTCCTGGATCCTGCTCCTCACAGACCAAGCTGTTAGACATATTAGGTGAGTAAAATAGTTGATAGATACTCTCTATCATCTCTATGTATCTCTACCCCTCTAATATCTGTCTCTGTCTTTTTCTCTCATCTGTCTGTCAAATTTTTATAGAAAGCATAATTTCAATGACATTTCAAAACCAAGAAATATAGAATCAGAATAAATCCTATTGTTACATCAGCAATAGCTATTAGCTAAATCTCTTGGATGCATCTCTCATTTTCAGGTTTCCCATAGTCCAACATGTCCTGAAGAGAAACACAAGGATGGCCAGAGCTATTAGGTAAGAAATCCAAGGGACACAAATTGGAAAAGAGGAAGTCAAATTATCTTTGTCTGTAGATGACATGATTCCAAATACAGAGAAACCAAAAGACTCCACTAATAAATTATTGCAAAACTCATAAAAGAGGTTTGTAAAGTTGTAGGATATAAAATTAACATACAAAAGTCAATAGCCTTTGTATACACAAACAATGTCATGGCAGAAAAAGAACTTATAAGATAAGTACAATTCATAACAGCAGCCAAAAAATTAAATATCTTGAAATTAATTTAACTATGGAGGCAAAATATTTCTACAATTAAAATTATAAAACATTAAAGAAAGAAATGTAAGAAAATACAAAAAATGGAAAAAATCTTCCATGGTAGTGGATTGGGAGAATAACTAGCATCAAAATATCCATCCTACGCAAAGCCATGTGCAGATCCAATGTGATCCCAGTCAAAATTCCAATGACATTCTTCTCAAATTTAGCAAAAAAATTCATGTGAAAACACAAGACACCTCAAATAGTTAAGCAATCTTAAACAATAAAAACAAAGCTGGAAGAATCACAATATCAGATTTCAAGACATTCTACAGGGAAATTATACTCCAAACAGCCTGGTATCTGCATGAAAATAGACCTATCAACCAATGTATCAGAATGGAAAACCCAAAAAATTAATCCATGCATCTATAATCAACTAGTCTTTGACAAATGAACTAAAATAACTCACTGAAAAAGGATAGTCTTTTCAAGAAATGGTGTTGGGAAATTGTACATCCACATGCAGATCTATGAAACAAGACCCCCTACAATACATCCTATATGAAAATCAACATACAATGGATCAGGAATATAAATCTAAGACTTGAAACTATCAAATTACTAGAAGAAAACATTGGGGAAACACTACTAGACTGTGGTGTAAAATAAGACTTTTTTTTTTTTTTTTTTTGACAGGCAGAATGGACAGTGAGAGAGACAGAGAGAAAGGTCTTCCTTTTCGTTAGTTCACCCCGCAATGGCCGCTGCGCTGGCGCACTATGGCCGGTGCACCGTGCTGATCCAAAGCCAGGAGTCAGGTGCTTCTCCTGGTCTCCCATGTGGGTGTAGGGCCCAAGGACCTGGGCCGTCCTCCACTGCACTCCCGGGCCACAGCAGAGAGCTGGACTAGAAGAGGAGCAAACAGGACAGAATCTGGTGCCCCTTCTTGGATAAAAAACCCAGAAGCACAGGCAATAAAGGCAAAAGTAGACATATAGGATTACAGCAAGCTAAGAAGCTTCTGTATAACAAAGGAAATAATAAAGAGGCAACTGACAGACTGGGAGAATACCTTACAAATTATACATTTGATAAAGGATTAATATCAAGAATATATAAGAAGCTCAAGAAACTCAACATCGACAAAACAAGCAATACAGTTAAGAAATTGGCTAAGAATATGAACAAGAATTTTTTGAAGATGAAATACAAATTACAGAAAGACACATGAAAAGAAGCTCAGGATCACTTGTTAAAAGGAAATGAAGATCAAAACCACAATAAAATTTCAACTCATTCCAGTTAGAATAAATACCATAAAAATAAAAAATGCGAGGATGTAGGGAAAAATATATTTTAATACTTTGTTGGTCGGAATGTATACTTGTACAACAATTACGGAAAATGGTATAGATATTCCTCAGAAATATAAAAATAGATCTACCACATGACTTAGCCATTCCACTCCTGGGAAGGAACCCAAAGAAAATAAGATAATCATATGAAAGAGTTATCTGTATCCCCAAGGTTATAGAAGCTCAATCCAAAATAGCTAAGATATGGATTCAATACTGATGTCCATCAATTAATGACTGGATAAAGAATATACACGATGTAATATAGCTCATCCATTAAAATGAATGAAATTTTGTCTTTTGTAGCAGATAGATGCAACTGGAGACCATTAGGTTTATGGAAATAATCGTATTCCGAAAAGACAATTGCTATATATTTTCCTTAATTTGTGGTTGCTAGTATACAGATTACGAAAAATGTAATGTAATGAAATTGACATTTTGAGATTTATTAATGTTTAAAGCCCTTGTCTATATCCTTTAAGGAACAGTGTTTTTGTTTTTCTGTTTCCTACTTACTGCTTGTGCATGTGTGTATTTAGTGATTAAAAACGAAATTGAGCATGTTCCTAATTGTTCATTTCCTCCCTCTCTTTTTCCACTCTTAGATTTAACAGGGATCACTTTTCAGTTAAAATTTAAACACCTGAGAATAATTGTGTGTTAATTACTGAGTTCAACCAATAGTACTAGAACAACAACAACAACAACAAATACTAAAAAGGATAGAGTATTACATTGTACATCTAAAGTCAGGACAGGAGCTGATCAGTTCATTGTTGCTTATAGTGTCCATTTCACTTAACAGGTTTTCTCTTTGGCGCTCAGTTGTCACCGATCAGGGAAAACAAATGATATTTCTCTCTTTGGGACTGGCTCAATTCACTCAGCATGATGTTTTCCAGATTGCTCCATCTTGTTGCAAATGACTGGGTTTCATTGTTTCTTACTGCTGTATAGTATTCTATGGAGTACATGTCCCACAATTTCTTTATCCAGTCTACTGTTGATGGGCATTTGGGTTGGTTCCAGGTCTTAGCTATTGTGAATTGAGCTGCAATAAACATTAATGTGCAGATGGCTTTTTTATTTGCCAAATTAAATTCCTTTGGGTAAATTCCAAGGAGTGGGATGGCTGGGTTGTATGGTAGGGTTATGTTCAGGTTTCTGAGGAATCTCCAGACAGACTTCCATAGTGGCTTAACCAGTTTGCATTCCCACCAACAGTGGGTTAGTGTCCCTTTTTCCCCACATCCTCTCCAGCATCTGTTGTTGGTAGATTTCTGAATGTGAGCCATTCTCACCGGGGTGAGATGGAACCTCATTGTGGTTTTGATTTGCATTTCTCTGATTGCTAGTGATCTTGAACATTTTTTCATGTGTCTGTTGGCCATTTGGATTTCCTCTTTCGAAAAATGTCTATTGAGGTCCTTGGCCCATCTCTTAAGTGGGTTTTTAAGTTTGTTTTGTTGTTGTGAGTTTTCTTGATTTCTTTGTAGATTCTGGTTATCAATCCTTTATCTGTAGTATAGTTTGCGAATATTTTTTCCCATTCTGTTGGTTGCCTCTTCACTTTCCTGACTGTTTCTTTTGAAGTACAGAAACTTCTCAATTTGATGCAATCCCAAATGTTAATTTTGGTTTTGACTGCCTGTGCTGTTGGAGTATTTTCCAGGAAGTCTTTGCCTGTGCCTATATCTTGCAGGGTTTCTCCAATGCTCTCTAATAATTTGATGGTTTCGGGTCGTAGATTTAAGTCTTTAATCCATGTTGAGTGAATTTTTGTGTAAGGTGAAAGGTATGGGTCTTGCTTTAAGCTTCTGCACATGGAAATCCAATTTTCCCAGCACCATTTATTGAATAGACTGTCCTTATTCCAGGGATTAGATTTGGATCTTTGGTCAAATATAAGTTGGCTGTAGATGTTTGGATTGATTTCTGGTGTTTCTATTCTGTTCCATTGGTCTATCCATCTGTTTCTGTACCAGTACCATGCTGTTTTGATAACAACTGCCCTGTAGTATGTCCTGAAATCAGGTATTGTGATGCCTCCGGCTTTGTTTTTGTTGTACAGGATTGCTTTGGCTATTCGAGGTCTTCTGTGTCTCCATATGAATTTCAGCATCATTTTTTCTAGATCTGAGAAGAAGGTCTTCGGGATCTTGATGGGTATTGCATTGAATGTATAAATTGCTTTTGGGAGGATAGACATTTTGATGATATTGATTCTTCCAATCCATGAGCATGGAAGATTTCTCCATTTTTTGGTATCCTCTTCTATTTCTTTCTGTAAGGTTTTGTAGTTTTCATCATAGAGATCATTAACGTCCTTGGTTAAGTTTATTCCAAGGTATTTGATTGTTTTTGTAGCTATTGTGAATGGGATTGATTTTAGAAGTTCTTCCTCAGCCGTGGCATTGCCTGTGTATACAAAGGCTGTTGATTTTTGTGCATTGATTTTATATCCTGCTACTTTGCCAAACTCTTCGATGAGTTCCAGCAGTCTCTTAGTAGAGTTCTTTGGGTCCCCTAAATAAAGAATCATATCATCTGCAAAGAGGGATAGTTTGAGTTCGTCCTTCCCGATTTGTATCCCTTTAATTTCTTTTTCTTGCCTAATAGCTCTGGCCAAAACTTCCAGAACTATATTGAATAGCAGTGGTGAGAGTGGGCATCCCTGTCTGGTACCAGATTTCAGTGGAAATGCTTCCAACTTTTCCCCATTCAATAGGATGTTGGCCGTGGGTTTTTCATATATTGCTTTGATTGTATTAAGGAATGTTCCTTCCATACCCAGTTTGCTTAGAGTTTTCATCATGAAATGAACAAGTAGGAACATGCTCAATCGGACTGGCCGCAAATGGTGGAGTCAGAAATGTGCAGGGGATTCCAACACAATTCCATCAAGATGGCATGTACCAATGCCATCGCACTAGTCCAAGTAATCAATTTCAGCTCACAATTGATAGCTCCGATAGGTCTAAGAGTCAAAGAGATCACACAAACAAGACAAGTATCTGCTAATACTAACTGATAGAATCAAAAAGGGAGAGAAAGATCCAACATGGGAAGTGGGATACACAGCAGACTCATAGGATGGCAGATGTCCTAGACAGCACTCCGGCCTCAGAATCAGCCCTCAAGGCATTCAGATCTGGCTGAAGAGCCCATGAGAGTATAGCAGGCATGGAAAGCCAAGATATCATGGAAAAAAAAAAAAAAGACCTAAATGAATGATCTCTGTGAGTGAGATCCCAGTGGAAAGAACGGGGCCTTCAAAGAAGGAGGTACCCTTCTCCGAAGGGAGGAGAGAACCTCCACTTTGACTATGACCCTATCGGAACAATATCAAAGTCAGCGAACTCTAAAGGCTTCCATAGCCCTGGCAACTCATGACTAGAGCCCAGGGAGATTACTGACGCCATGAACAGGAGTGTCAAATTGTTAAGTCAGCAACAGGAGTCACTGTGTACTTACACCCCATGCGGGATCTGTCCCTAATGTGTCGTCTAAAGCCAAGTGATGCTAGGACTGGTACTGAAACAGTATTTTTATACTTTGCGTTTCTGTGTGGGCGCAGACTGATGAGGTCTTTGCTAATTATATACTGAAGTGATCTTCTGTATATAAAGAGAATTGGAAATGAAAAAAAAAAAAAACAAAACAACCTGGTGTTAAAATGGAAATGGCATAGAAAATTAATTATTTTGAAAAAAAAATTATGTAGGATCTCTGTCTTTAATGTGCTGTACATTGCTATTTAATGCTATAATTAGTAATCCAATGGTAGTTTTTTCACTTGATGTTGCTATATGGGCAAAATGTTGAAATCTTTACCTAGTATATACTAAACTGATCTTCTGTATACAAAGAGAAGTGAAAATGAATCTTTACATGAATGGAAGGGGAGAGGGAGCGGGAGGGGGGAGGGTTGCGGGCGGGAGGGAAGTTATGGGAGGGGGGAAGCCATTGTAACCCATAAGCTATACTTTGGAAATTTATATTCATTAAATAAAAGTTTTAAAAAAAAACGAAATTGAAAAGAAAAATAAGAAAAGAAAAAGGGAGAGTGGGAATGAGTCAGAGAGAAGGTAGGATAGGAAGTATCTTTGTGCTTTTATAACTGTATATATGAAATATATGAAATTTTCTCCCTTTCTATAAATTAAAAATTGACTGAAAAATACATTGTTTTATATGATAGAACTTGCAATGGAGAAAATAATTTGAGGGAGAATTAATATAAAAATTATTCATTGATGTTTAGTAAAAATCTAATTTCCTGATTTTATAATTAAATAATTTTATTTGATTAGCCAAGATTTTAATGTTGCCTGCTTTACTCAGATTTGAGGAGAAAAGAACAGAATGGAATTTAAAAAAAAAGAAATTAAATATATGGCAAAGAATAATTTATTAACGATATACTCTAAAATTATGTCAGCAAAGATGGACCTTTTCTTTAGTGTCTATGACTAGCACTTTAAACAGTACTCATAGCACATCTACATTTTTGATATTTGAAGCAAGGGAAAATGTATACATAACCCTAGAGATTGAAGAAATTGACTCAGTATTCAAGTTGGAGCAAAATACTGGGCATAGGTAATTCAAAATTCCAATTCCAATTTCAAAACATATCTTTCCACAAAGATGATGTTAGAAAGCAACACATAGAAATAAAATTATTTTGAGTTTATTTTCTAGGGTTTCATAATAAAATAATTAAGCAGTCTATTGAGTATAGATACCAGAATATATTTTTTAGAAATCACTTAAGTATTTTTTGTCAAAAATTTAAACTCAAAGGTCAGGACTGCTCCGATGTAATAATTTTTTTTAAATGCTTCTAGATTTTTGTCATATAATAACCAAAAAATTAATACCTTGCAGCATGAATTTTGTAACTGCTAATGTTGTTTTAGGGTTATGTGGAAATTCAGTCCTAAGAGAAGAGGGTGAAAAAAAAAAAGAAAGAAAAAACAACCTAGATTAAGCTCTTTTCTTTTCTCTGTGAATTACAATTATATGTAAAAGTTTAATGTGGATAAGATCATATTTGCTAAAAATAAGAGGTTATTTTGAATTTTATTTAGGTGCCAAACATCTGGTCAAAGCTGTGGACCATGAGAAATAATGCATAATGAAATGTGAGCTAAGGATTTATACTAATTTAGTTCTCACCAATGCCAAGGTCAGCTCTTCTGAGTATTGATGACAGACTATTAATCACACGTTGTCATCACAGGTGGCCTTGTTCTATGATGAGACTGTATTTCAGTGGACATTGATCATGACAGAAGGGCTAAAACTGAATTATATGGCAGGAAACAGTTGGCTTAATGTCTATATATAAAAAAAAAAACAAAGAAAAAATATCAAAGAAATGAATAAGCTCTTATATACTACTCAAAGAAATCTATCTTACTTCCAATTAGATCCAAAGATAATATCATTTCCTCACAAAATTTACTCTCAGTATGATAAATTTGAGTAGATTCCTGAAAAAAATATTTTTTTTTCAGAGACTACTTGTTGAGTTGCTATCTGTATTCATCTGAAATACCAAACTTGCATTCTTCTAGTCAGAAATTGATTAATGTACTCAGGAAAGAAAATTTTGTTTACTCTGGACAATGTATTCTAACAAAGAATATACTAAAGCATGAATGAATTGGTAAAAATTAGACCCTGCTGACTGTTAACAGAAGAAAATTAGAAAATGTTCCCGAGTATATATTACTTAAGCTAAATGATCTATTTTAAAAAAATAAGAAAAATGGAATATATGGAATTTTAATTGTTTTTACAAATATATTTTTATCTTTCAAGTTTCAGTTTTACAGCAAAAATAGAATAAGCTAAAATTTCATGTACATGCATCTGAATGTAAATAAATACAATTTCAAGAGACAGTCATAATAAACTTGTAATAAAATAATACAGTTTCAAAGCTAAAACTATCTTATTGTTATTTAACTCTGAAGAGGTCATCAAAAATTGTGGGTGTTCCTAGTCACTTAAAGGGATATTATGCTGTCTTACTTTCATGTTGATTGCCATTCTTAATTTTCCCAATCCTGCCTTAGCCTAACATTAACATAAGGGACATTCAAAATGTTCATTGAGAATACACATTATGGAAAACATGCACAAATTTCATTTTCTGCAGCAAAATGAACATCTTTTAATTCCATATTTACATGAACTCTTTGAAGTATCTGTATGGTTGCCTACTTTGGTGTAAATAAAGCCATCTAAGATTAGTGGTTGCATATTCAGAACCAATTTCCTGCTAGTTAACAGAGTCTAAAATTAGACTGGTACATGAGCATCATTTTTCTGTATCAGCCATCACAGATTCAATATTCCACTTTTTGTGATATATGTGTCATTCTTATTTAAAAGTCTTTCATCTAAATCAATTCAAATTATTTTATAGGAGACTATAAATATGAATATGAATATATCATTAATATCTTTCAATATATCTGTATTTTAAAGTCAGGAAGCTAGACTCTACCTACTCTATACCTCCAAGCACAAAGCATAACATTCAATATTTTATTATACCAGATAAATCAGGAAAAAGGAATTTCAGATATGACCAAAATCACATGATTAACTGATGGACTCTGAAGCTATGATACTGTCATCTTATTTTATATACTTTTCCATAAATGGTGTCTTTTGCATATTTTAAGAGTTATATAAGTGACATAAAGGGTAAATTATTCTTCACTTTCTGATGCATATATGAGAATTTACAAAATGTTGTTATTACTTTTCACTTCAACATATATTTATCTACTTAACTTCAACTTTTAGTTATTTCAATGTGGTTGCAAAATTAGCACATTTAACACATCTGGTTCTAACAATGAGCACTGTTCTATTTTCCACTTCTTGATCTGTGTGTGTTTAACCATTCTTGTATCACTGGTATCAGTTCTACTTGATCATGATGAGTGATCTTTTCCGTATTGTTGGATTCAGTTTTCTAGTATTGTGCTGATGTTTTGCATCTATGTTCATCAAGGATATTTGCTTGCAGTTTTCTTCTTTTGTTGTGTACAAATCTGGTCTGGATGCTGACCTCTTAGAATGAATAGAGACTCTAGAAGCAGACCCACACATCTACAATCAACTGATATTTAACAAAGTTTCAGGAAATATGCCTTGAAAAATGATACTCTTTTTTTTTAATAACTAGTGCTTTGTTAACTAGATATAGAGATGCGAAAGAATGGAATTAGTCCCTTCTCACCATCTACAAAACTTAACTCAAAATGGATTAAAGATGTATATGTGGTACCTAAAATTTTGAGAATATTAGGATATAGCAAAATATTTCAGGACATGGAAATGGGCAATGATTTTCTGGATAGCACCGCAATAGCACAGGTAATCAAAACAAACACCAAAATTGATTTCATCAAACTAAATAGCTTTTATACAAAAAAGGAAACAATCAGCCGAGTGAAAAAACAACCTATAGAAAGGATGAACTTATTTGCAAGATACACATCTGACAATTGGTTAATATGCAGCACATATAAAGAACTCAGTCAACTCAGTAGAAAATAAACCAAACAATCCGATTTAAAAATGGGCAACAGATCTAAACATACATTTCTAAAAGGTAGAGATTAATCAACAGGCACAGGAAAAAGTGCTCACAAAACCACAATGGGATACCACTTCACTCCAGTAAGTTTGGCTTTCTTGGAGGAAGGAGAGGATTATGTACATTTCAAAAGTGTTACATTCTGGGCTGGCGCTGTGGCTCACTTGGTTAATCCTCCACCTGCGACGCCAGCACCAGTTCTAGTCCCAGTTGCTCCTCTTCCAGTCCAGCTCTCTGCTGTGGTCCGGGGAGGCAGTGGAGGATGGCCCAGGTGCTTGGTTCCCTGCACCCTCATAGGAGACTAGGAGGAAGCACTTGGCTCCTGACTTCAGTGAGCTGGCCATAGCGATCATTTGGGGGGTGAACCAACAGAAGGAAGACCTTTCTCTAAAAAAAAAAAAAAAAAAAGTATTACATTCAAGAATTTAAAATCTGGCCATTTTTTAGAGTTGTCCAATAATACTGCTAATCCAGGTGAACTATTTAACCAGATTTAATAACTAATTGGCTAATAATAAAAATAGATTCCAAGTTAAGCATGTCACATATACATTAAAGATATCAGTACAGAAATGTATTATATATACATTTTTAAAAACAAAATGTTGATGGCACAATGGATACAGTGCTAATATAAACAGATTATTTAAGATAAATGCTTAACATAAACTGTCCATCCCTATAACAAACAAAGACTATTTAAGAGACATGAAATATCTCCTATAAAAATAATGCCATATGGTGTAGGTTACTTTATTTTGTGTATGTTAGGTGTTAGTCATATATTCCTTATTTTTCTTGTTGATTCAGTGAATATAACTTTATTGTGTTTCCACTTAATTTCATCCAAAGCTCAAGAAAATTTAACTTCTAGCTATCATTTAAAATGAGGAGAGATGAAAGCAGGAGCAGCAGCATTATGGGTACCTTCTTGGGCAATGTGTGTTTGCATGTGTCCCTCATTTGTGTTACCTGTTGCCTGAACGTGTGCTATCAGCTTACATCATGAGATAGATTTACTTACTTATTTACTTATTTATTTATTTAAAAGGCAGAGAGAAAGGGAGAGATAGAGAGCTCTTTCATGCCCTGGATCACTACCAAAAAACATAAAATCATCAGGGCCAGGCCAGTCCAGATCTAGAAACTCCATCTTGGCCTTTCATTTGAGATATAGGAATGCAAATACTTGAGCCACCATCTGCTGTCTTCCCAGGCACATTATCAGGAAGTTGGGTCAGAAGCACAGTAGCTGGGATTCACACCAACAATGCTAGGGGATGCAGACCTCCCAAAAGTTGACCCAGTCAGCTTCACCCAGTGTCTGGCAAAGAAATACAGAAAAGGGAAATCTTCCCCACTGTTGGTGGGAATGTAAATTAATACAGCCATGTGGAAAACAGCATGGAGGTTTCTTAAAAAACTAAAACAAAACAAAAGCAAAAGCAAAAACAAAAACAAAAAACTATCCTATGTTCCAGGAATCCTCTTAAATCCGTTGAAAAGACATCTGGAGTCCCCTATTTATTGGTGCAGTATTCACAATAGCCAGAAGTGGAAACTACCTAAGAGTTCATCATTTGATGAAAGCATAAAGAAAATATGCAATGAAATATTGCATAAAGAATGAAATCTTGGCATTTGCAACAACTGGAGATCATTATTATCAAATGAAATAAGCCAACCAACCACAAAAAACAAAACAAAACAAAACAAAACTATCACTTGATCTCAGTCTTACCTGGAGTCCAAAACATAGGTGATTTCATAGTGGTTAAAAATATAACTGTGGTTGGGGCCGGCACCGTGGCTCACTTGGTTAATTCTCCACCTGTGGTGCCCGGCATCCCATATGAGCACCAGGTTCTAGTCCCGGTTGCTCCTCTTCCAATCCAGCTCTCTGCTGTGGCCTGGGAGTGCAGTGGAGCATGGCCCAGGTGCTTGGGCCCCTGTACCAGCATGAGAGACCAGGAAGAAGCACCTGGCTCCTGGCTTTGGATCAGCGCAGCTCCGGCCGTTGCATCCATTTGTGGAGTGAACCAATGGAAGGAAGACCTTTCTCTCTGTCTCTCTCTCTCTCACTGTTTATAACTCTGTCAAATTATATATATATATATATATATATATATATATATATATATATATATAAAACTGTGGTTACCCCAACTGTCAGGAAGAAAGTAGAGAGGGTAGATTGGGAAAGTCTGGCTGATGGGCACCAGGTTATAGCTAGATAAAAGTTCTGTGGTTCAACGGCACGGTAGGATGAAGATAAATGATGTTAATTTACTGAATATATTCTCTATAAAAACATAGAAGATATAATTTAGAATTCTGAATGCTTTTTCTATATAAAATGCAAAAATCTTGAAGGGATGAATATATTTAAACTGACTAGAAATACACAATATATACATGTAACAAAACAACACATATTATCCCATAAATTCATGTGATTTTATGTTTGTTAATTAGTAAATTAAAAAATTAAGAATAAAAAACTAGAGGTGGAGAAAATCTCTCTAATAACTTCTTGAATTTTCTATTTAGAATTTAGGCGATAGCACCCTGTATTTCAAGCGGATGATGCATAACTATAATTGAAGTGCAGATTTAAAACTTAAAATATTTTTCAAAATTATAATTAACATGCAGATTTAGTTCCATGGCTAACTAGTTTTTGAAATCTTTATATGTGTTCCAGTAATTCTTAACTAAAACTTTCAGATTCCATTTTTATAGACTAGATGATAATCATTGTATTGTAGCCTAATCATGATATAGGAGTCTTATACTGTCTTTCAGTTTCCATATATTCTATTACTTGTTTTATTCTATATAGCATATAATAAATATATTTCAATGTTAAGCTTGCCAAACACTTACATCTAAGTTAATTCCTTGGATATCTGAGTTAAAAAAGGTGTTTTGCAAGCCATTCCTATCTACTCTATTTCTAATTTCTACTGACAAATTCAGAATTGATTTGCCAATAACATCACTGTATAACATTCAGCTGCCAAAGTTACTCTTTATTTTAGTGTACATTACAAGAGAGGGAAAGTAGGTATTAACTATATATCTAAAGAGCCAGGGGGTTGTAGTAGCTAGCTGACCTTACTCACCTGGTGCCTGAGAAATGGTGATTTTTTTGTGCTGGGATTCCTTCAAAAAAGGAGTAAATGATTCTTGCCTGGTGGAAATTTGATGAATAATTAAATGAAAATATACATATGGCAGATACCCAGATACCCAGTGATTGGTCGTGTAATATATAAGCATTTGTTTACCTCTTTTTTCTGGTTAAACCAAAACGAAAAGAATTTCATGTCAGTGGGCATATTTGAGAGTAACTGATCAAGTTTATACATGTTGAAGAGTGGTTATTTTTACTACGATATGTTACTAGGAAACTGATTTTAAAATGGCAGAAAGAATCCTTGATTGTGCCATTATATATTTGTGCATAGATTAATTTGTGTGTGTCTGTGTGTCTGTGTGTCTGTGTGTATGTGTGAGATAGGGACTATAGAATTGGATTTGTATTTACTTTAAAATCTGGCTCTGTGTAGAATAAGTAGAAACTTTGATTTATTTTTGTGATCCTATTGCTTTATTTTATGTAAAGACAAAATAATATAGGATACATAGAAGTTAATCTAAAATAATGATGATTTTTGCCAATTTGTGACATTAATAAAAACAAGGAAATGCTTTAAATGAAGTGAAATTAATAGAATGTCCATGCTAAGCAAGTGTTGGCTAAGAAAAAGATTTTCAAAAGGGAGAATTTCCATAAGAAAATTTTTTTATTAGGCAGCATAGACCCTTGCTGGAGTAAGAATTCATAGCTGGAAATTAAACCCAGGTATTCTGATATGGGATATTGGCATCTTGACCACTAATTAAAGGCCTGCCCCAATATGGTGATTATTGTTGCATAAGTTTATTTGAAAGTTGCTATGGTCTAACTGTTGGTATTCTCTAATAACTCATATTTGGAATTTAATACTGAATGTGATAGAATTAAATAGTGGGGGTCTATTGGGTAATGATTGATTCATGCGGGCTCTGACTTCATGAATAGGATCAGTGTTAAAAAAAAATTGAAGGAGACTGTGTCCTCCTTCTACCATGTGGGTTCATAGCAAAAAGACCCATCTAGGAGGCAGCAAAATAAGCCTTCACCATACAGATTTTGCTGATGTTTCATCTTGGAATTCCCATTCTCCAGAACTTTCAGTAATTAATTTTGATTATCCATTTTTTTTGACAGATAGAGTTAGATAATGGCTAAGAGAAAGACAGAGAGAAAGATCTTCCTTCCGTTGGTTCACTCCCCAAATGGCTGCTACAGCTGGAGCTACACCTGTCCAAAGCCATGAGCCAGGTGCTTCT
Organism: Lepus europaeus; assembly: GCF_033115175.1. NCBI lineage: Eukaryota > Metazoa > Chordata > Mammalia > Lagomorpha > Leporidae > Lepus > Lepus europaeus. The sequence goes on from NC_084833.1 coordinate 25,846,074, forward strand.
CTCTGGTCTCCTAGCCCGTACAGGGGCCTAAGCACTTGGGCCATCCTCCACTGCCTTCTCGGGCCACAGCAGAGAGCTGGACTGGAAAAGGAGCAACCAGGACTAGCACCAGCGCCTATATGCAGGTGGAGGATTAACCTAGTGAGCCACAGCACCAGCCCCATTTTGATTATTCATTAATTACTCAGTCTGAGGTAAACTGTTCTAACAAGATAAATACACTAAAGCAATAAAACCCTAAATATGTATGCGTTTTACTCATTTTGCATTTTCTAAATCAGGAAACACCAAAATGTCCGTGCACTCATTTGCAAAGCTGTGAATGTTTTATTATGAGGAAGTATTTAAGTTTGAAAACTGTAAGGTCATTGTTATAATTCATTTCTCCTTAGTAACATCCTCTAAAATTTTTGTGCAATGTTTGTTTATGGTGGAAAAAGAGTCTCGTTCTTCAGTCACTAGAATGTATCAAATATTAAACTGCCAAGAATGACACATAAATTAAATCCTTCTTATAGACAGGAGATATTGACTTAATATGAAGCTACAGAATTCCAGTTAGGCTTGATGACAAGCAATGTCTTATGATGTCTATCACAGAGAAAATGAGAATAATGTTAGGTTATGGGCTTAGAGGTCAAGGAAAATGTATTCTACAACTTCTAATCATGAATAGTTCTAATTTTTAAACTATGTTACTTTACAACATATACTAGATATCATAGATAATATTTAGGATTGTCATAATTAAACTGCCTTGTGCAGTTTGGATACTGGATTAAAGTATTAAATGAAAACTAGTGATCAATTTTCTTTTTATCTTGAAGCTTAATGGTTCAGATTATATTAATCAGAATTTTGAATGAACAACCCACTATCATTATGGGAATATTCTTGACATTTATTCATCTATAAAAATAATACTTTTTAATCTAAGACCAAAATGCAAACTAGAATATCCCAAAATTTTCATCTACCCATTGGTACTGTACCTATTCTATTCCACTACTTCACATAAAATGAGTTGCTATGGTGACGTGTATTTTTGTTCAGTTTTTCTTGTATGAAATTTTAGAAACGAAGTTGTCCCCAGAATTATTTCCATCTTTATTTCTACCTTACACCTTATACAAAAATCCACTCAAAATGGATTAAAGTTGTAAATCTACGACCTGACACCATCAAATTATTAGAGAACATCAGAGAAATCCTACATGATATAGGCACAGGCAAAGACTTCATGGAAAATACTCCAGCAGCACAGGCAGTCAAAGTGAAAATTAACAATTGGGATTACATCATTGAGAAGTTTCTGTACTGCAAAAGAAACAGGAAAGTGAAGAGGCAACCAACAGAATGGGAAAAAATATTTGCAAACTATGCACCTGATAAAGGTTTAATAACCAGAATCTAGTAAGAGATAAAGAAACTCCACAACAACAGAACTAACAACCCACTTAAGAGATGGGCCAAGGACCTCAATAGACATTTTTCAAAAGAGGAAATCCAAATGGCCAACAGACACATGAAAAAATGTTCAAGATCACTAGCAATCAGGGAAATGCAAATCAAAACCACTGAGGTTTCACCTCACCCTGGTTAGAATGGCTCACATTCAGAAATCTATCAACAACAGATGCTGGCAAGGATGTGGGGGAAAAGGGACACTAACCCACTGTTGGTGGGAATGCAAACTGGTAAAGCCACTATGGAAGACAGTTTGGAGAGTCCTCAGAAACCTGAATATAGCCCCTACCACATGACCCAGCCATCACACTCCTTGGAATTTACCCAAATGGAATTAAATGGGAAAAAAAAGAGCTGTTTGCACCTCAATGTTTGTTGCAGCTCAATTCACAATAGCTAACACGTAAAATCAACCTAAATGCCCATCAACCGATGACTGGATAAAAAAAAAAAAATATGGGATATGCACTCTACTATACAGCAGTCAAAAACAATGAAACCTGGCCGGCGCCGCGGCTCAGTAGGCTAATCCTCTGCCTTGCGGCGCCAGCACACCGGGTTCTAGTCCCGGTCCTGTCCCGGTTGCCCCTCTTCCAGGCCAGCTCTCTGCTGTGGCCAGGGAGTGCAGTGGAGGATGGCCCAAGTTCCTGGGCCTTGCACCCTATGGGAGACCAGGAGAAGCACCTGGCTCCTGCCATTGGATCAGCGCGGTGTGCCGGCCGCAGCGCGCCTACCACGGCGACCATTGGAGGGTGAACCAACGGCAAAAAGGAAGACCTTTTTCTCTGTCTCCCTCTACTGTCCACTCTGCCTGTCAAAAACAAAACAAAACAAAACAAACAAACAAAAAAAAACAATGAAACCCGGTCATTTGCAACAAAATGGAGGAATCTGGAAAACATCATATGTTTTCCCTTATCGGTGACAACTTACTGAGCACCTAAAAGGAAACCTGTTGAAGTGAAGTGGATACCATGAGAAATAATGACTTGATCAGCGCTTGTCCTGACTGTTGAGGAATAACTTACTATATTCCTTTTAGTATTTTTTGTTCTACTTAATACCATTGGTTGAACTCTGTAATTAACACACAATTATTCTTAGGTGTTTAAATTTAACTGAAAAGTGATCCCCATTGAATATAAGAATGGGAATAAGAGAGGGAGGAGATGTACAGTTTGGGACATGCTCAATCGGACTTGCCCCAAATGGTAGAGTTAGAAACATGCCAGGGCATTCCAATTTATTTCTTAAATACTTCTTTAGTCTATCAGTTACTGGCCATGTCATTCTTACCATATATCAATGTTGGATATGGCAAAAGTATTTGAGGGATTTTAGTATGTTACATTGATCACCCAGTTTATTCCTCTATAAATATGTATTATTTTAATAAATTAATTATTGACCTCTTCCTTATCCTTATACACAAATGTATTCTAAATTCCTCATTCAATTCTGTTCCATGACAAATGTATTTTTACATTTATATGATACATTGATTGATTACATACTTTATTTTATATAACATAAATATCACATGGTAATTTTACCAAAAAAATATTCATTACTGTGAAAAATAAAAGTCATATTTAGGCACTACATAATTGGCCAGTATTTTACAGAACATCTGAGGGAAAGCGTATCTTTTAGATAAAATGCTAAATTCTGAGAACTTGAAATTTAGTTTGTAAAATTTCCGTAAAAGTTTTATTTATTTTGAAAAGTCAAAGTTACAGAGAAAAAGTGAGAGAGAGAGAGAGAGGAAGAGAAAGAGAGAGATCTTCCACTGCTGGTTCTCTCCCCAGATGTTCTCAATGGCAAGATTTAGGCCAAGCCAAACCCAGGATCAGGAGTTTTGTCTAGGTCTCAATCGTGAGTGGCAGGCAATGGCTCATATCCTTGTAACATCTTCTAATGCCTTTCTCAGGCCATTAACAAGGAGCTGGATTGGAGTGCAACTGCTGGGAAACAAACTGGTGCCATTTTGTGTATCAGTGTCACAGGTGTCAGCTTTACCTGCCATGTGACAACACAGACACTTGAAATATTTTATACAGAGAAATTTATTCAATTTAATGAGAAAATCATTACAATTTCGCCTCCTATGTTACTACAGCTTTTATTTGAACTATTGTTTTTTATAGGGAAAGTTGGGAAAATAAAAAACAAAACAAATAAAATTGGAAAATCACATGTATATGCAGGTTTCAAAGGCATCCAAAACAATGGGACCATAATCTCTGAAATGGGGCATTTACTGAGGTAATCCAACTATACCTCACTTTGCTCCTTGAAGCCCATTACATATCTTAAGTCACATATAACAAGAAGATAAAGAGCTTGGCAGAGGACTACCATGGTAGCCTGCGATATGATCCAGTAATGCTATTACTGGGCATATACCCACTGGCATGAACACAATGAATTAAACACATAGCTGCACCACAATGTTCATAGAAGCATTTTTCATTGTGGCCAAAATAAGGGACAAACCAGATGTTCATCATAAATGAATGGACAAAGAAAAATGAATGGGATATTATTCAGCTATAAAAAAGAATGAAATAGTATTATTTGTATCAAAATGATTGGAACTGGAGACCATCATGGTGAGAGAAATACATCAGATATAGAAAGACAAATAGTGCATATCACCCTTATATGTGGGAGCTAATGCATACATACATATATATATATATATATATAATTTTATTTTACATTTCATATAATTTTTTAAAATTTTATTTAGTAAATATAAATTTCCAAAGTACAGCTTTTGGTTTACAGTGGCTTTTCCCCACAATAACTTCCCTCCTACCCACAATCCTCACATCTCCCACTCTGTCTCCCATCCCATTCACATCAAGATTCATTTTCATTTATCTTTATATACAGAAGATCAATTTAGTATAGATTAAGGAAAGATTTCAACAGTTTGCACCCACACAGAAACACAAAGTTTAAAGTATTGTTTGAATACTTGTTATAGCATTGATTCACATAGTACAACACATTAAGGACAGAGATTCTACATGGGGAGTAAGGGCAAAGTGATTTCTGTTGTTGATTTAACAAATTGACACTCTTAATTATGGCATCAGTAATCACCTGAGGCTCTTGTCATGAATTGCCAAGGCTATGGAAGCCTCTTGAGTCACCAATTCTGATCTTATTTAGACAAGGTCATAGTCAAAGTGGAAGCTCTCTCCTCTCTTCAGAGAAAGGTACCTCCTTCTTTGATGTCCTGTTCTTTCCACTGGGGTCTTACTCATCAGTTCTGGGGCAGAGCCAAGATGGCAGAATAGTGAGGGCACACACCAATAGTCCGGAAAAGGATAGCTTAATGAAAGTGGAGTTACTGTAGCCTCAGGAAAAGGCTCAGGAAAAAACTGCAGAGGAAACTCTTCCAGATCTAGTGGATGTGACACGGAGGACCAACAGGGAGAGCAAGGTCACTCACTGCATAGAAGCCCAGCTGCCGAGTCTGCATGCCAGTGCTGGAAGGGGAGGTGAGACAAAAACCTCGGTAACATGAGACATTGGCAGGGAAAGGCAGAATGAGGCCTGAGGTCCCACTGGGGAAAGTTCACCAGGCTGACTGGAGGAGAGAAAAAAACGAATAAATAAGGGGAACCAGCACAGACACTAGCCTCTCTCTCCACTCACCTTACAAAGCCGAGGAAGACAAAGACCAGGTGCCATTTTATGTATGTAAAACAGCGCCCGCCATTAGCCAAGCAGAAAAACCTGACTCGTGGGGAGAAGTAACAGGAGGTTAGGATCTAGTGAAAGTGTGGAGCTAACGAACTGAGACTGTGAAAATCTGAGGGGGGGGGGGAGAACTCACCGAGTACACAAACTCGGTAACCTGGGCAACCCCGTGAGAGACTGCAGAGAAATTTGAGACCACACTGAGGGCTGCATAAACTCTTTGTATGGTCCCAGGGGTAGATCAGATGAATACCCACAGGGGCCAGATTTCATACATCAACTACCCTCAGTTCCACTCAGCTGTGCGGAATTACTTCCCAACTGAGTCAAAAAAAAAAGAGAGAGAGGGAGAGAGAGTGAGCGAGAGAACAATCTGGGTGAGTCACCTTTGGCACACCCTGAACCCTGAAGAACCAAACAGAGCTCTCTGGGCACACCCATCACAACCTCTAAGGATCCATCAAAAGCAGACAGTCCACTTAATCTAGAGTCATAGTATTATGAGAAAAAGCACCACAGTGAAGAAACCAAGGAATATCTCCAACATGCCAAACAACAAACACAGAAACTGAGGTAACAAGAACAAGGAAGACACTATGAAGACACTATGATGCCCCCAAATAAAAAAGACACCCCAATTCAAGATTATGAAGATGATGAGATAGAAGAAATGCAAGAAGTGGATCTCAAAAAATTGATAAGAACATTAAGAAGTTCTCAAAAACAAATTCTTGAACTACAGAAATCCTTAATGAAAAGATAGAAAATCTCTCTTGCGAAAATGAAATATTAAGGAGGAATCAAAATGAAATGAAGCAACTAGTAGAACATGAAACCGTGATAGTGACAAGAAATCATAATGAAATAAAGAATTCAATAGATCAAATGAAAAACACATTAGAGAACCTTAAAAACACAATGGGTGAAGCAGAAGAGAGAATATTGGACTTAGAAGACAGAGAACAGGAAAGGAAATAGTCAAACCAAAGAAAAGAAGAGGAAATTAGAAATCTAAAAAATATTGTCGAGAATCTACAGGATACTATTAAAAAACCCAACATTCAGGTTCTAGGAGTTCCTGAAGGCATGGAGGATTAGAAGAAAGGATTAGAAGGGCTTTTTAGTGAGATACTAGCAGAAAATTTCCCAGGTTTGGAGAAGGACAGAGACATCCTAGTACAGGAAGCTCATAGAAGCCCTAGTAACTGTGACCAAAAGATAACCTCACCATGACACATTGTAATCAAACTCACCACAGTGAAACACAAAGAAAAGATCCTAAAATGTGCAAGAGAGAAACATCAGCTTACTCTCAGAGGATCTCCAATTAGACTCACAGCTGACTTCTCTTCAGAAACCCTACTAGCTAGGAGGGATAGGCGAGATATAGCCCTGGAACTAAGAGAGAAAAACTGCCAGCCCAGAATATTATATCCTGCAAAGCTCTCATTTGTGAATGAAGGTGAAATAAAGACCTTTCACGGCAAACAGAAATTGAAAGAATTTGTTGCCACTCGTCCAGCCCTGCAAAAGATGCTTAAAGATGTGTTACATACAGAAACACAGAAACACGGTCACCAATATGAAAGAAGGTAAAGGAAGGAAACCTCACAGCAAAAGATACCAGGAAGTTCAAAACATATATTACAAAATATCTTTGGCTAATGGCAGGGCAAAGTTACTCCTTATCAATAGTCACATTGAACGTTAATGGCCTGAACTGTCCAGTTAAAAGACACAGATTGGCTGATTGGGTTAAGGAACAAAACCCATCTTTTTGCTGCTTACAAGAAACACATCTTTCCAACAAAGATACATAGAGACAGAAAGTGAAAGGCTGGAAAAAGATATACCATGCCAACAGAAATGAAAAAAAGAGCAGGTGTAGCCATCTTAATATCAGACAACATAAACTTTACCACAAAAACTGTTAGGAGAGACAAAGAGGGGCACTATATAATGATCAAGGGATCCATTCAACGGGAAGATATAACGATTATCTATGTATATGCACCTAATTACAGGGCATCAGTTTATTTTAAAAAATTCTTAAGGGACTTAAAGGGAGACTTAGACCCCAATACAATAGTACTGGGGGACTTCAGTACTCCACTCTCAGAAATAGATCAACAGGACAAAGGATCAACAAGGAGAGTAGATTTAAATGACACTGTAGCCCAGATGGATCTAACAGATATCTACAGAACTTTTCATCATACATATAAAGCATTTACATTCTTCTCAGCAGTACATGGAACCTTCTCTAGGATTGACCACATACTAGGCCATAAAGCAAGTCTCAGCAAATTCAAAAGAATTAGAACCATACCATGCAGTTTCTCAGACCATAAAGGAATGAAGTTGGAAATTAGCAACTCAGGAATCCCTAGAGCATATGCAAACACATGGAGATTGAACAACATGCTCCTGAATGAACAATGGGTCATAGAAGAAATTAAAAGAGAAATCAAAAATTTTCTGGAAGTAAATGAGGATAACAGCACAACATACCAAAACTTATGGGATACAGCAAAAGCAGTGTTAAGAGGAAAGTTTATATCAATAGGTGTCTACATCAAGAAATTGGTAAGGCACCAAATAGATGAGCTTTCAATGCATCTCAATGATCTAGAAAATCTGCAGCAAATCAGACTCACAGAGATTTTTCATTTAGGTCTTTTGTTTGTTTGTTTGTTTGCCAGAGTATCTTGGCTTTCCATGCCTAAAATACTCTCATGGGTTCTTCAGGTGGATCTGAATGCCTTAAGGGCTGATTCTGAGGCCAGAGTGCTGTTTAGGACATCTGCCATTCTATGAGTCTGCTGTGTATCCCGCTTCCCATGTTGGATCATTCTTTCCCTTTTTATTCTATCGGTTAGTATTGGCAGACACTAGTCTTGTTTATATGATCTCTTTGACTCTTAGACCTATCATTATGATCAATTGTGAACAGAAATTGATTGCTTGGACTAGTGAGATGTCATTGGTACATGCCACCTTGATGGTATTGAATTGGAATTCCCTGGCACGTTTCTAACTATTATTTGGGACAAGTCTGATTGAGCATGTCCCAAATTATACTTCTTCTCCCTCTCTTATCCTCACTCTTATATTTAATAGAGATCAGTTTTCAATACCTGTTGAAGTGAAATGGACACTATGAAAAGCAGCGACTTGATCAGCCCTTGTCCTGACTGTTGATGAACAACGTAATATTTTATCCTTTTTAGTATTTTTTTGTTCTACTTAATACTATTGGTTGAACTCTGTAATTAACACACAGTTATTCTTAGGTGTTGAAATTTAACTGCAAAGTGATCTCTGTTACATTTCATATCATTTAATAACTTGGGGACTATTTTAAAATTTCTATCAGTGAAGTTGAACATCTTTTCATTTGATTGTATTTTATAGTCTTTGCCCATTTTCCTGTGGAACTACAATTCTAATTTGTTGAACTCTTAATTTAGTGGAGCATTCAGGCTTTGACTATAATGCAAATAAAAATGTTCATTTAGCATGAATATAGGAATTTGGTAAACATAAAAAAAATAAAATACAAGTTATGCTAAACAATATTCTTTACACAGAAGCAAAATAAATGAAATAGAATCATTGAAATATAGACAGGAAAAGAAGGTAATGGTAACAATGCCGACTCATGGATAAATCTAAATGACTGTTGGTTTGTAGAAAATAATAACTATAATGAGATATAGAGGCCAAGGCAAATGTAGAAATAAAATATGTAAACATAATAACACTAAAGGAAAGAGAAAGTAAAAGAAGATAATGTGTTCTGAGTTTATAAAATTTTATGTTAAATGATAATAACAGGCCGGCGCCGCGGCTCACTAGGCTAATCCTCCGCCTTGCGGCGCCGGCACACCGGGTTCTAGTCCCGGTCGGGACACTGATCCTGTCCCGGTTGCCCCTCTTCCAGGCCAGCTCTCTGCTGTGGCCAGGGAGTGCAGTGGAGGATGGCCCAAGTGCTTGGGCTCTGCACCCCATGGGAGACCAGGATAAGCACCTGGCTCCTGCCATTGGATCAGCGTGGTGCACCGGCCGCAGCGCGCCAGCCGCAGCGGCCATTGGAGGGTGAACCAATGGCAAAAAAGGAAGACCTTTCTCTCTATCTCTCTCTCACTGTCCACTCTGCGTTTCAAAAAAAAAAAAATGATAATAACAGAACTTTTCCATTCTGATAAGGGTGAATCTATACATGAAAACTTTAAATCCATTGCAAAATATGTTATAGTAAATAATATAAAAATGAAAAAGTAGAAAATAATTATACTCGTTAATGAAAAGGGAAAACAACATATATGTGAAAAATAAAGTATAATTAGTGCTAAATATAAATTCAGATATTTCAATTTTCAACCAACATAAACAGACTAAGAAGTCCATTTCTTTTCTTTTTTTACTAGAGAGGAATTGTTACGGACAGAGAGAGGGAGAGACAGAGAGGTCTTTCTACTATGCCACAGTGCTGCCCCCTAACAAGTCCATTTTAATGCCAATTATGATAAAGCTGTTTTTTTCAAACAAAAGTATTTTTTTGTACTAAAATCTGCGAGATGAAGTAATGACGATACTGTATCATAATTTAATGCTTCCATGAATGTAACTTGGTCTTTTTTTTTTTTTTTTTTTTTTTACAAATTAGAATACCCCCACCACAGCTTAAAATATCTTTTATTTATTTTCAGGAGTCTGTGTGTAAACTGGGATTACCTAGAAAGTTTTCACTTGTGGCTTCCTGTGCAGGTGTGGGCAGCATTGACTAAGTTTGTAGCTCAATTTGAGCTCTAAGTCAGATGGTTCAATAACATGGCTGTCTATGGGTTGGCACCATTGTCTGGGAACACATATGGACTGTGGAACAGCACACCTGGTTCTCCTCCATGTTGTTTCTCTGCTAGGCTTGAGATTTCTGAGGCTCAGTAGCTGGAATTCAAAAGTAAGAAATTTAAGCGTGATTCTTGTGCCAATTCTTAATGTAACTTTTTCAACTTTCTGTATGAATAACAGTGTAGTTCTCATTTATGAGCTCAGTAATCTTCAAGAAACACATTATTATTTTTATTTCTGAAAATTCTGGAATTAAGAACTGTAATGATACAGAGAAATTATCTACTGAAGTCAATGATATGAAGCAGAGAAATCAAATCCCAATAATTCACTTATGCTTAGTGTTTATGTTCAGATATGTGACTAAAACCACATCTCTTCTCAAAGACAGAAGAGGCAAAAAAAGAATCCCTGTTAGCATTGGATTTCTTGGATTTCAGAATACATAGTCATACACAATTACATAAATAATTATCTTTTCCTAATGCATCTTAAAATCTTCATTTTGCTTCTGTACAGTAGCCATATTTTAGGGGTGTTCAGGAAAATAAATAAATAAATATATATATATTATATTATATTATATATATTATATTATATATTATATATTATATATTATATAATATATATTATATTATATTATATATTATATATAATATATATATTATATATATACTTATATATATATATATAAGTATATATATATATATATTAGCTTGAGTGGCTTAAAACTGGATACACCTTAAAAGCAGAATACATTTTATTACATGAATGTTGACGGGTGTGATACGGGTTGTGAGAATAGGACAAGAAAAAGCAATGTTAGGGTGTGGAATTTCCTTTACTTTCTTAATGTGAGTACTTAAAAAAAACCTGACATTTCCTCTCTTCCACATATTTAAATTAAGAAGAAAATTAAGTTACAGTCTTAATAGCAAAGGAGAAAAGGTTTTCTTCTTGATAAATATACCTGATATATTTCTTTAATCCACATGTAATATCAGAGTGCTTTATTTTGTCTTCTCTGTCCTCTTATTTACAAATGGCCTCACTTTATTTTTCCTAAGAGAAAGCTCCAGAGAAGAGAATACAAACTTATTATCAAGTTAATCATGAAGTTATTTGAAAATGATTCTTTTAACTAAAATTTAAGATTAAAAAAAAAAAAAACTGATGTTTGTCTGACTTTGGCTGCCCAACCTTCAGTGATAATTTGAAACCTTAACATTTAAGTTTGCTTCAGTTACTACCGACCTGCACATGTAGTCACTCTAAACTGTCATCAAATGCATTTAACTTTCAATGACAGGGCGCTTTTTTATGCTGTATGATATATATTCTGAATGAATTGTAGGACTAAAGTAACAGTGGTTCCTTTCCTTGAAATCAGATTTTCATTATAAAGTTGACCTTTAAATGTCCCATTTTGTTAGGCAAACAGCATTATTTGAAATTAGTTATAGGTTTCTTATTTTGTGCAAGCAAAGCTTGATTACAAGCCTTTATAAAAGCTTCTATTCAGTTTAATAATTCATACTTCTGTGCTTATCAGCTTTAGAATTCTAAAGGAGACCCTTGCCTATAAATCTTACCCACTGCTGCATTTTATTTTAATGCACAGCAACAGAACACTAACATAATTGGTGCAATCTGTTATTTACAGATATGCAGTGAGACGCAGGTGGCAATGTCATTTTTAGTGTAGTAAGAAAAAGTGAGAGCTTCTTCACAACTTGAGTTATGTGAATAAAAATTGTTACAGGGTTAGGATAGCAGCCATTGTCACTATGGCTGTTCTCTAATTTCTGCAGTAAGTCTTTTCCGTATGGAATCTTTTCAGGTACACTTTATACTGAATGCATACTGTGTTAAGAACATTGATCATTGAAAAAGTGGTCTCATTAAGGAACATTATTAGGTTTTATATGTAAAATACTTAACAAATGACCTAAGTAAATTGAGTTGTGATTTGGTTCTAATAAAAACTTCCATAAATATTTTATAAAATGTAAAACAAACTGGGCCAGTGCTGTAGCATAGTTTATTAAGCCTCCTCCTGTGGCGCCAGCATCCCAAATGGGTACCAGTTCAAGTCCCAGCTGCTCCACTTCAGAACCAGTTTCCTGCTGATGGCCTGCAAAACTAGTGTAAAATGTCCCAAGTCCTTGGGCTCCTGCACTCATACAGGAGACTCATAGGAAGCTCCTGGCTCTTGGTTCAGATAGACCTAGCTCTGGCCATTCTGGCCATTTGGGGGAGTGAACTAGTAGACGGAACACCTCTCTCAGTTTCTCACTCTCTCTGTCAGTACTCTGCCACATAAATTAATAAAAAAAACTTTTTAAAAATGTAAAACAAACATATACTTTTAGTGCCTCTATCATAACCTCTAGATTTGAAAATTTCAAAATTAAATTAAGACAGCTGTTTCTTTTTGCACACAAAACTTTGACACATTTATAAGCATTGTTCCAATGAGCATTCTAATATTTTTATAAAAAACAGATTTATAGGAATGAATTAAGTTGATGTCTACATAATTCAAGTCCACATTCAATTATTTTCTTTTCAACTTTTATTTAATAAATATAAATTTCCAAAGTACAACTTTTGAATTATAGCAGCTTTTCCCCCATAACATCCCTCCCACCCACAACCATCACATCTAGCACTCCCTCTCCCATCCCATTCTTCATCTTGATTCACTTTCAATTATCTTTATATACAGAAGATCAACTTGGTATATACCAAAGTATAGTGCACTGTTTGAGTAGTAGTTTCACCATTAATTCTCATAGTACAACACACTAAGGGCAGAGGTCCTACATGGGGAGCAGGTGCACAGTGACTCCCGCTGTTGATTTAGCAATTGACACTCTTATTTATGACATCAGTATCACCAAGGCTCTTGTCATGAGCTGCCAAGGCCATGGAAGCCTCTTGAGTTCACCAACTCTGATTTTATTTAGACAAGGCCATATTCAAAGTGGAAGTTCTCTCCTTCCTTCAGAGAAAGGTACTGCCTTCTTTTATGGTCCATTCTTTCAGCTGGGTTCTCACTCACAGAGGCCTTTCATTTAGATAATTTTTATTTATTTATTTATTTATTTTTTGCCACAACATCTTGGCTTTCCATGCCTGCGAAACTCTCATGGACTTTTTAGCCAGATACAAATACCTTAAGGGCTGATTCTGAGGCCAGAGTGCTATTCAGGGCTTTTGCCATTCAATTAGCTATAGTCCTTGAGGCTAGATAAAATTTGGGATTCAGAACCTCTTACATTTTATATAAGCAATTTAGTAATATATTAAATATTGTGTATGACTCCAGCACTCTGTATTGTGGAATAAATAATTATTCAAAGAAACTCATGAAAATATTTTATTAGGATTACACTAATCATCTGTATTTTGAAGTTTGTGGTTTGTAAATTTTAGATAAAAGATTAGATTATTTTTAAAGATTATTTTATTTATTTGAAAGGTGAAGCTAAGACAGGGAAAGGGAGAGACACAGAGAAAGGTCTTCCATCCATTGGTTCACTTCCCAAAATGGCCACAATGGTCAAATCTGGGCTGATCCAAAGTTAGGAGCCAGCAGCATTCTTCTGGATCTCCCATGCAGGTGCAGAGGCCCAACCAATTGAACTATGTTCTACTGCTTCCCCAGGCCATAGCCAAGAGCTGGATTAGAAGTGGAGTATCAGCCGGCACCGTGGATCAATAGGCTAATCCTCCGCCTTGTGGCGCCGGCACACCGGGTTCTAGTCCCTGTCGGGGCACCGGATTCTGTCCCGGTTGCCCCTCTTCCAGGCCAGCTCTCTGCTATGGCCCGGGAAGGCAGTGGAGGATGGCCCAAGTGCTTGGGCCCTGCACCCCATGGGAGACCAGGAGAAGCGCGTGGCTCCTGCCTTGGGATCAGCGCAGTGCGCCAGCCGCAGTGTGCCGGCTGTGGCAGCCATTGGAGGGTGAACCAACGGCAAAGGAAGACCTTTCTCTCTGTCTCTCTCTCTTACTGGCCACTCTACCAGTCCAAAAAAAAAAAAAAAAAAAAGTGGAGCTGGGACTTGAACCAGTGCCCATGGGAATTACTATGCCACAATGCTGGTCCCTAAGATTAGATTCTTTAACTTGAAAATGTTGCTGAAACTCTAAAAATCCCAAATGGATGTTTCTGCTATTTTTACTGTTGTTCAGTAATGTTTCTCAAGCATCTAGAACAATGAATAGAAGATACACATACTCAAAATATGTTTTTATTGGGCCAAATAAACATATTGGAGATGTTTATGATTTCATTTAACTATCATTTATTCAGTAGAAAGCATTATTCAGAAGTCCATTTTAATTATTATATTACATATAATTATGCAATATTTAAAGATATTTAAATATTTAAATATTGATATTTACGTGGTGCCAATGCCTTTCATGTGTTGTGAAATTCTCAAAAGGTATTTGGGATATGGTTACTGATAGTAACCTGAATCTCAGTAAGAATAAAATGTTTGTCAATGATATCACAAACTTTAATAATAAAACTGGGAGTTTGGGGGCAGATGTGGTGGTGCAGTAGGTTAATCCTCCACGTGCGGCGTCAGCATCCCATATGGGCGCTGGTTCTGGTCCCAGCTGCTCCTCTTCCCATCCAGGTCTCTGCTGTGGCCTAGGAAAGCAGTAGAAGATGGCCCAAGTCCTTGAACCCCTGCACCCATGTGGGAGACTGGAAGAAGCTCCTGGCTTTGGATCAGCTCAGCTCCAGCTGCTGCGGCCATTTGGGGAGTGAACCAACAGAAGGAAGGCCTTTCTCTCTGTCTCTCCCTCTCATTGTCTGTAACTCTATCTCTTAAATAAATATAATCTTAAAAAAAAGTCAAGGAATAGAAGTATTAAAAAAACTGGAAGTTTGAATGTAGTTTATTTTACTTTCAATCCCATGAATCATGGGTTTAGATAGAGTGAACATTCAAATGTAGGTGATAATAAAATGTTATGTGCATTAAATATAAAAAAGCAGAAGTGAACTACAAAAATTGTCTTCACAGAAAAATTATAGCAGTTAGAATGATGAAAGAGGGCTTCACTGAGGTGTCAAGAAAATGTAATTTTGAGTATATTTACATTGAATTTAGAGAGGTTTTGTATTGAGAGAAATTACCGCATAAGCATGAGGTCCAGAGTGAGCACTTTGTAAGAATGCTAACATGTGTAAAACAAACAAGAACCCTTGTATTTGTACTGTTGAAGAAGGAAAATCCAGTTTCAGGACAAGTATTGTGGTGCAGTGAGTTAAGTTGCTGCTTGGGACACTGGCATCCCATAAGAGAGCACAGGTTTGAGCCCTGGCTGTTCCTGGGAAAACAGCAGAAGAAGGCCCAAAGACTTGCATACCTGCCACCCACATGGGTGTCTAGGAAGGAGTTTTGAGCTCTCTGCTTTGCTTGGCCCAGCCCCTTGTGTTGTGACAATTTTGGGGTATGAAGCAGCAGATTGTATCTTTCTTTCTCTCTCTCTTTGCCTGTCAAATAAATAAATTAATTAAAATATATATTCATATAATTATATATATATACATATATATATATATAAAATCTGCTTTCTAGCAAGTCCTACATTTAGGAAAACATAATCTCAGGAAACACAAGTCAATAAAGCATCTTTCTTGGCCCATGTCCTTTCATAACTACAGCTTCATTTAGATGTTTTTCTATGTATAAAATTTCTTAACATAATACTAATACTTCCTGTATTTATTTTAATTCCTTCACATTTGATTCTATTTCAAAAACATTGCCACATCACTCACTATTTTCAAAGTCATCAGTAATGACTATATGTCCAGTCCATGGATCAATTCTTGGTCCTCATATTATTGTATACCTTGAGAGTATTTGTAAATTTGATGACATCTGTATCAAAATGGGTTTTACTTGGACTTATTATATGCATCACGCTGATACATTTTTCTCCTGTTCTCTTTGCTACTCCTTCATTCCATTCCCTTCCCAGCCCTCTCCTCCCCTCCCCTTGTTTTTCCTGCTAAACTCTTGTTCCTAAACACTAGGGTGGATAATGTGAATATTTTCCATTTTTTTCTTTCTTCAATTTTCTCTATCTATTTTTACCTTCCTTCTTACAAGCCCACCCAGGATTACTTACACACAGTTAACCTCAAGATTTATAGCCTAATGTCACTGAGCTCAAGAATCTTATAACCAAATACCTCTTGACATTTCCATGAAAAGGTCTTAACATATCAAAATCCTGACTTTCCTCTAAATGAACTCACACTCTAGCCTTTTCTAACCTACTGTTCTCCATTCATCCAGATGCTTAAGTCATCTTTGAATCACTCTCACCTGGGAGCTAAGCCATACACATTGGTAACTCTACTTTATTTCAATTAAATTTTAATTGACAAAATTTCACACATTTGTGGTGTACAGTGTGTTGCTTTGTAGAATGGTAAGATCAAGCTAGTTTATATATACATTTCCTCAATACTTAAATAAATTTTGTTGTGAGATACACAATCTACTCTCTCAATGATTTTCAAGTATATAATACATTGTTATTAACTATAATCATAATATTGTACAGTGGATCTCTTGAACTTATTCTTCTTCACCAGATGATACTTTGTGTCCTTTAATCAACATTTCTTAAACCTTTCTATCATTCTTCTTTACACTTCTATGAATTCACATATTTAGATTCCATCTATAAGTGAAATCATGCAATATTTCTCTTGCTGTACCTGGTTTATTTAACTTATCATAGTGTCTTCCAAGTCCAACCATATTATCCTGAATGATAAGATTTCTTGTTTTTAAAAAGCTGAATAGTATTCCATCCTATATATACATATAGATATAGGTAAACATACACTATTTTCTTTATCCATTAATAGATAGATGCTTAAGTTGATTGTATAGCTTGGAAATTGTGAATAATACTGCAATGGATAAGAGAGTGCAGAAATCTCTGCAATATACTGATTTCATTTGCTTTGGACACATTTGTATGTACAAATCGAATTTGGAAAGATCTCTTAAATCTAACCACTTGTTATTGTTGTTACCACCACCACCCAAGTCAAAGCTGCCATCATCTCTGACCTGATCTACTTCGATGGCAACCTTTGTAGTTTGTTTACTTCTAATTTATTCAAGTTACCATGGAGACATCAGAATAACCTTTTGAAATGTTAAATAAGATCATATAAATCTCAAATTCAAAACTTTCAGTGGTTTGCATGACATTTAAAAGGACATCTAACTTCCCAACACAGGCTGTAAGTCCTAACATCATTCAGTTTCCGACCTAAACTCTTTCTTGCTTCAGCTCTGCCTCCTGTGTTGGTCCCACGAGCTTTCCTGCAATTTGTCACACACACCAGGTTACTTCCTTTTTTGAAGATTTGAACTTTTGTTTCCTACACCTGAATATCCTTCTGCCTCACGTGACACCTTTCTCTTCCTCTCATCATTTGGAACTTAACAAATACCACCTCTACAGAGATATCTTATGCCTTCCTGAAAACCTTGTCCAAAAAAGAAAACCCACCAAATTCTGCTCATTCTCTATTTCCTTACCAGGTTTTATTTTTTCCAGGGCAATGGCCACTACATTAAATTAGCCAGCACATACTTCCTGATTCATCCAGGAGGCATTCATTCATTCATTCATTCATCCAGATGCATTTGCCACACATAAAGAAGGATGATCACATTTAAATGATAAAATTTTGGAAATATTTTGAAATATTTACCATCAAAATTACTATTTGTTTTATATGAGTGGCAGAGGGAGAGGGAGAGAGAGAGAACACATGTGTGCTCTCATTTGGTGGTTCACTCCCAAATGCTCACAACAGCTGAGGCTGGTCCATGCGATTATCAGACACCAGAACACAATTCTGGTCTCCCATATCT
Organism: Lepus europaeus; assembly: GCF_033115175.1. Taxonomy (NCBI): domain Eukaryota; kingdom Metazoa; phylum Chordata; class Mammalia; order Lagomorpha; family Leporidae; genus Lepus; species Lepus europaeus. The sequence goes on from NC_084833.1 coordinate 25,864,043, forward strand.
TTGGCAGAGACCCAAATACTTAATCCATCACTACTGTTGTCCCATTATGTGCATGAGCAGGAAGTGAATCAAGAGCAGAGTCAGTGACCAGAAAACAGACACTCCACTCTGAGAAACTTTAGTCCTGAGCAGCATCTTAACAGCTAGATAAAGCATTGCTTCCATCATTAAAACTATCTTATTGATGCAACCAGCTATACTTTCCCAACGTATATGATAAAGTAAGGTTTCAGGACATTTTTTATTTTTAGTAGCAATTGAGGTATTGACATAAATTGCAGCACTAATAATGTTTTGCACTTTTAAGTACATTTTCTAATTATTTTCTCAATGCTCATAGAGCTTCTATTTTCCCTATATTAAGTTATTATGATGAAAGACATGAGGGTGTGAGGAGTTAGATGGGCTAATAGGCAAGTATATCTGCATATAGAGTTCATTGAAAATAGATTTTAGTGTTGGCGCCGTGGCTCACTAGGCTAATCCTCCGCCTGTGGCACCTGCACCCCGGGTTCTAGTCCCGGTTGGGGCACTGGATTCTGTCCTAGTTGCTCCTTTTCCAGTCCAGCTCTCTGCTGTGGCCCAGGAAGGCAGTGGAGGATGGCCCACGTGCTTGGGCCCTGCACCCACATGGGAGACCAGGAGGAAGCACTGGCTCCTGGCTTTGGGTGGGTGTAGCACACTGGCTGTAGCAGCCATTTGAGGGGTGAACAAACGGGAGGAAGACCTTTCTCTCTGTCTCTCTTTCTGTCTAACTCTGCCTGTCAAAAAAAATAGTTTTTAGTAAAAAATAAAAATGAAAATAGGAGAGGGATGAGGAAGAAGGGTGGAAATGCAAGTGGGAGGACAAGTACAGTGGGAAGAATTACGATGTTCCTAAACTTTTATTTATGAAATGCATGGTATTTGTATATCTTAAATAAAAGATTTCTAGGAAAAAAAGACATATCTGGGTATGTCTGGAAAATTGAGGGAGTACATCTAATTCACATCAACTTCATAATATGAAAACACTTGCTAAAGGGAAACTAATGACTAAAACTAGTCGCGTGTTTAATAATTCTACTTCAATTTAAATGCTGCATATGGAAAGAGAACAAAACAGTGGAAACCAGGGGTGGGATGGGAGGCAGTGACATAAGGAGATGTAGGTCAAAGGACACAAATAAACACATATATATAAGATGGCCTAGTCTAGTGGTTAAATGTAGAATGCATGAATGACAAGCTATAAAATTGTATTATGTGTGGAATTCATAAGCCGTACTTTTCACATGGAATTCATAAACTGTACTTTTCATAACATCAAAAATAGTTAACTATGGAAGATAATAGAAAGGTTAATGTGACTCACAATAGTAATTTTTACCATTTATATATACCCCCAAAACATTATGTTGTGTAGTTTAAATATGCACAATAAATTTTATCTTAGAAATAAATTTTTTTCTCTTCATACTATTTATTGAACTCTTTTACTTAGAATAGGGTTAACTATACAATCATTAAGTAAATTGAAAATAGATTTTGTAAAAAGTAAAAGTGAGAATGCAAGAGAGAGGAGTGGAAATGCTGGAGCATGGGTGGGCAGGAGGGTAGGGGGGAAAGTGTCATAATGTTCCTCAATCTGTATATATGAAGTATATGAACTTTGTATAATAAATAAAATTTAAAAAATTGAAAGTTTGTATAAAACAAATGGACATTATAATCACCTAAGTAAACTGATTTCCATTTTTATTTGATAACAAAGAATGTGTATGTTGTGTATATGACAAAATAAATGATTATAGATTTTGGTTTTTTATTAAACACTAAAATAAATAAATAAATCCTACTCATATACACGATGGCCAATTTAATCCTGTATGCCTCTACAGTTGGTAATATTTTAATATTTTTTGTAGTATATCTTTTCTATAACTGAATTTTAGCAGTTTTATTCAAATACAGTTGATATACAAAATCAATACCTATTTAATGCATGCAGTTAAATATGTTTGATACCATTGTAATATTGATTTTTCATAAATAGAATGTGAGGCCCTGAAAGAGAGAAATTCGCCAATGGTCATTTGAATAATTAGCTGTGGTGTTAATATTCAAGCATAGCTAACTAGACTTAGACCCTTCACTTGTAAAGACAATTTTTTTTAAATTTATTTATTTACTTGAAAGTCAGAGTTACAAAGATAGAGAAGAAGAGGAAAAGGAAGAGAGATCTTCCATCCTCTGGTTCACTCCCCAATTGGTGGCAATGGCCAGAGAGGTGCCGATCCAAAGCCAGGAGCGGGGAGCTTCCTCTGAGTCTCCAATGTGGGCACAGGGGCCCACTTGGGGCCATCTTCTACTGATTTCCTAGGCCAGACCAGAAAGCGGGATCGGAAGTAGAACAGCCTGTACTTGCGTCTACATGGAATGCTAGCAGTTCAGGTGGTGGCTTTACCTACTATGCCACAGTGCTGGCCCAGAGCCTTCACTCTTTTTTTTTATTTATTTATTTTTTATTTTTTTATTTTTTATTTTATTTGAGAGTTAGAGTTACAGACAGTGAGAGGGAGAGATAGAGAGAAAGGTCCTCCCTCCACTGTTTCACTCCCAAAATGGCTGCTAAGGCCTGAACTGCGCCAATCTGAAGCCAGGAGCCAGGCACTTCTCCCTGGTTTCCGACGTGGGTGCAGGGGCCCAAGGACTCTATTGCTTTCCCGGGACATAGCAGAGATATAGACTGGAAGAGGGGCAGCTGGGACTAGGAGCCCATATGGGATGCTGGCGCTGCAGGAGGATTAACCTACTGCACCACGGTGCCGGCCCCCAAACACTTAATTAACACTCTACAACCAATTTTGAACTCAGAACAAGGTAGTATGATAGAAGATTTTAAAAAGATTGTGTAGAAAGTTGTTAATCCACTAATTTTATTTACTATCAGTTTTCTCTTGACTTCTGATGAGTTTGCATGTGATAGGGAGTATGAGTAAAATCAAGGATTTTTTTTTTTTTTCCTAAACACTTTGCAAGTCTGAGATTCAAGAAGCAATTCTCCATTATCCATTTAAGGGAGCATATGAAATATATGAAAGGGGTATTATACTCCCACATTATCTCAGATTATCACACAACCTTGGAATCTGAGAGGCTTCCTTTGATGTAGTGTTTTGCTGGAGAGAAAAGTACTGGGAAAAAGAGCTACAGTGCTCAATATAGAGGGTACTGCTCCAGATAGAAGTACTATTTCCCAGGCACAGTGGCAAAATTGTCAGAAAACAATAGTATCAGTAGTAATGTGAGAAAATGTTATGGTATCCGTATACACGATGGTAGACACAGACAAGGGAAGAAAGCCAAAGAAGCAAGCAATAAACAAATTAGGCCTCATGGTAACTGTAATGAGCCAGAAGTGTTAACAAGCTCATATGTATCATCCAAAGGATTCTCAGGAGTACTTGTGGGATTATTTTAATAGGCAATATTAGAAGCACTGAAATATGGATAATGATTCTGATTATGATGCTGATTCTACTTACATCATGGTGTAGCCTTGCAAAACTCAAACTATTGTTAATTTAGGCATTGTCTTTACCCTCAGGAAATCTATGATGTGTTAGCTGAGACAGACATGCGAATATTTGCTTAAAATATGGCTCTATAATTAAGTTTTACACAAGGTTGAGTTGTAACACAGTTGGTGATGAGGATGATTAACTTGCTGCTCTCAACAACCCACCTTGTTTTAAAACCTCTCTCCTAAAACTTTCTTTTTATTGCTCTGATTACTACTAGTGCAATTGGGTTACATGAATTAAGCCTGTAACTTAATTAAATGGCAAATTTCCTCTAGGTTACATGTATTTGATTGTGTTTTATTCTGTCATTCAGGAACACAAAACAGAACAAGAGAAATAAGTGCACTTGATTATTTTCATTTTTGGTAGTTTTATTCTATAACATTAAGAATTTGCAAACATGGAATCACAGCTACTAGGGGAAATACAGGATTAGGTTCCAATGAGCCACTAGTAACAACACTTTCATCGAGTGATCAATACACAACCTTGGTTAACATGTATTCCTATGTGAAGACCCTAATTAAATGTATATGGTAGATGCATTATCTTTGCACTCACTGTAGTGCTGCAACACATCTGCAAATGAAGTTTGTCAAACACATATCACTATAAGGCATGTCACAACCTTCTTTAGATTAGAATACAAGACAGCATTTCATATATATATATATATATATATATATATATATACATATTTGAAAGAGTTACAGAGAGAGAGGGCGAGATAGCGATCTTCCATCTTTTGGTTCATTCCCCAGATGGCCACAATGGCTAGGGCTGGGCCAGGCTGAAGCCAGGAGATTCTTTAAGGTCACCCATGTAAGTGGTAGAGGACCAGGCACTTAGACTATCTTCTAGTTTTCCTAGGTGGTTAGCAGGGAGCTAGATCAGAAGTGGAACAGCTGGGGCACACCATCAGTGCCCATAAGGGATACTGGCATTGTGATGAGTTTACCCACTATGCCACAATGCTGGCCTCAAGACAACATTTCTACACTAAGCTTGAGGGCCACTTTGCAGAGCAAAATAATCAACATAAGATACAAAAATAGAAATAACGCAATGCTAAATCATGAAAATGTCACTTGTTCAGTTTTTTGACAGCTCAAGCAAGAAAGTAAAGTGCTCGGATGCCTGCTTATTTAACTTCAGCTTAGAATATGTGTGTGTTGCCACAAATATTGAGTCACTAGGGATGTGTGCAAATTATTATGAAAGCACAGCATGTATGGATTTTATGATTACAAACAAAAAATAGCAAATGAGCGAGTTTGCAAATATAGAATCCTCAGGCAATGAAGGCTGACGGATTGGGGCAAATAACACATGTAAATGATTTTCAGTGAGTTGTTTCCACCAAATGTATTTTTTTTTCTGTGAACACATTATGACGTATCATGTTCATCAAGTGTGTTTTAAGCTACTACTTTGGGCACAATTAATTATAGCAAGGGTTTTTTGTGAGTCAAAGGCAACTTAGCTAGACAGATCAAAATAACAGCCAGTACTGGCTTTGAAGTAATTTGTAACAAACCTCTTTCAAATTGGGATTATTGCCTGGTGATAAATATATCAAGTTAGGTGATATATCTTAACAATATTAAGTTCACATGGGGAGTATGAAATACATTGCCAGTTTAATTTCATATGAAGTTTAATTACTGTTTTATTTCTTCATTAGCCACACAATTCTAGTTTTTGAAACTCCAGAATACATGGTATTATAAAATTGAAAATATTGTTTCCCACACATCTTTGTAATAAGCTCCCTTCATCAAAGGCCCACTAAATCTGTACTGACAATAGGAACCTCACAGATTAAGACCAAATAGTAGATTTTCAAATACTTTGAGTGAATTGGCTAAAGTTACAGTCAGAGGTGACACTAGCCACAAATCCTACTGACTTCAGGTCTTGTGCCCATACACATACATAAAATAACAGCTTTTTATTTTGTTAATACTACTACTATACAAGAGCAAAATATTGGTAGACACTCTTCATGGCTTCAGTGAATGAGTCAAATACATTCTATGCTCAAATACTGCTGTGGAAACGAAGTCAATATTACCACTACACATTGATACTGGGTGTAAATTGTTTTTATCTTTATCTATAATTTCATCAGACTTAATCTTGATTACCTTTTTCATGAAAGAAATTTGACTTATTGTAATTCTTTTATTGGGGAAAAAGACCCTCCATCTATAAATGGAAGATAAAATAACCACAGGCAAAAGGAAAACACATCTTTAACCTCAGGCTTACTAAGTGAAATCTTACAAGGACAAAACGCTTGACTTGGTATTAATCAAGAACCAGCCCCCATAGGTAGGAAAGACCTGAACAGGTTGGACTCATGATGTGCTGCTTGTGAAGTGCCTGGAAATATTGTCACCCCTGCTGAGAATCCTGATGCTGCCATTCCTAACGCCAAACCTGCTGCTCTCTCTGTTATTCTCTTGTTCATGCTACTTTATGATCCTGTCCAATGAGCCAAGGAACACATTCAAAATCTGCCAGTTCCAGGTGAAATGAAAGGATTTTTAGAAACCAAATTACAAACTGCTTGGACTAAAGATTAGTAACCATGATTGATTACACTCTAGCTCTTGGTTCTAGAAAACATGGTCCAAAGGAAACAGATAGCCAAAAGGCAGTCATTTCCAAAAGGTTAGGTCAGAACCCTTAATAGTTTAGGTATTTTGTAAAATTCAATATTAGCATAATGTTCAAGTGTTGTTCATCATGACAATTGCCAAAAGAATGTAAAAATGAGCCAGAATGTAATAATTAGAAGCAGTTTAGTATAACACATTTTTAAACTAGAGTAAGTGAGATATGGAAAAGCACTTTTTATTTCAGGTACTGATGTTCAGGTCAGCATATATTCAATTTTTAAAACTTTTTTATATAGATAAAGGTTTTTGATACTCAATTTTTATACTTCAATTTTATTGTCATAAAATCAATATAACAAGATAAGCTGTGCCATTGAGTTGCTGCAGAGGTAAAATAAGAAAAATATGAATTTTTAGATATTGTACTCAGAAAATTAATTATGGTAGGATGAACACCCAGTCTGATTATATACAGTTTTAAAGTTGTTAAAAGTCCGTTATTTGGATGGGTTTATGAATAAGGTTCCACATCTCTATTATTGCCACATGATCTTTCCCAAACTTATATTTCCATCACTTTTAGTGCTTATACCACACCACATTTCTTCCATTTTCTAAAATACAGCAAGGGTCCTACTATTAACCAGGATTCAAGACAAATCCTCTGAATTGGTATGCAGGCATCCCAAGCATCAATGCAAATTTCGGCACTACAAGGCCTGCATCCAAATTTCTATTTTTAAAGGTATTAATTGAATATCTAACATATTCTTTTACATGTGTCCCTTTAACAACTTTAACAATTTCTTTTACATGTGTCACTTTAATATTTAACTACACAACAGAAATAATTATTGTTTTCTTTTGTAAAGTGGTAGTGAAAACAGGTAACTCAAGCAAATTATATAACTTCATGCACATGGTAAGGACAGGTTAGACATTTTGAGGCTTTGGTATTCATTAGCATGCTATTACACACAAAGAATTTTTTAAAACTTTTATTTAGTAAATATAAATTTCCAAAGTACAGTTTATGGATTACAATAGCATTTTCCCCCCATAACGTCCCTCCCACCCGCACCCCTCCCATTGCCCGCTCCCTCTCCCATTCCGTTCACATCAAGATTCATTTTCAATTATCTTTTGAAATATTTATGTATAGATGTACTGTGCCAAGTTATTGTGTTTTTCTCTTTTTAAAATTTTAATAATATGAAGAGAACAGACTTCCTGTTATTCTTGGGTACAGTATGATGACCATATTTCGCTTTACCTGGAGTAGGACTCTCCCATTCTGTCATCGTGCTGACATCACATCTGAATGATCTAGGTCTCTTCTATTTTCCTCGAGCATGAGCATTCTTTTGTCAGAATTGTCAACACATTGTTCATCCAGGAAATTACTCATTTTTGTATCAGAAAGAGCACCTAGTAAGCACTAAAGAATTTAGCAAGTGAATGAGTGAATGAATAAGCTTTTAAATGTGTAAATTGGAGCATACATTACATCATGGATAGTGAAATTACTTTGAGGAATTTTCAAAAATCATTGAGACATTCAAAAATATTTTCAATTATATTCTTTAAAGACTATTTGTGCTTACTAGTGAGTTTTCTATTTTATGTAAAAATTTATTTTTAAATAAGATATCACCACAATGATCTGCAAATATATTAATTTTTAAAAGGGAACTTAACATTATGTTAAAGAAATAAAGTTCAGGCCGGCGCCGTGGCTCCACAGGCTAATCCTCTGACTTTTGGCGCCGGCACACCAGGTTCTAGTCCCGATCGGGGTGCCGGATTCTGTCCCGGTTGCCCCTCTTCCAGGCCAGCTCTCTGCTGTGGCCCGGGAGTGCAGTGGAGGATGGCTCAAGTCCTTGGGCCCTGCACCCCATGGGAGACCAGGAGAAGCACCTGGCTCCTGGCTTTGGATCAGCGCGGTGCAACGGCCACAGCATGCCGGCCATGGCGGCTATTGGAGGGTGAACCAACGGCAAAAGGAAAACCTTTCTCTCTGTTTCTCTCTCTCTCACTGTCCACTCTGCCTGTCAAAAAAATAAATTAATTAATTAAATTAAGTTTAAAAAAAGAAATAAAGTTCTATAATTTAAGTACAATTATTATATCCTTGCATGATCATAATTTTTAACTAAACAGGCATAGATAAATCCTCAATTTAAAATTGACTAGCTTAATTAGCTTTGCAAGTTTATGTTAACCCTACAAAAATTATAATGTTGCAATATTGTGTCTTTCTTTCATAGACACAAATTTAGAAAGTAGCAATCTAGGGGAGGTGTTTGGCACATACCCACGTCCCATATCAGAGTACTTGGCTTTCAGTGTCATTTCTGCTCTTGATTCCAAGTTCTTGCTAATGGAAAACCTGGGAGGCAGCAAGTGATGGATCAAGTAATTGGGTCCCTATCACCCACACAGGAGACCTGGATTGGGTTCCTGGCTCATGGCTTGACTTTGCCCAGCTCCACCTGTTGCAGGCATGTAGGCAATGTAATAGTGGATATAGTCGATAGGAAGTGTGTCTTTCTCTTTTTCCCTCTCCCTTTCTGCTCTCCCTCAAATTAACTAATCATTTGTTTTATAAAAACAAAATATTCCATATCCATAACTTGAAGCAAATCTTTCATTGGTGATTTTCTTATATTTTATAATTTCTAAAATAGTAAAAGTTGATAATTTGAGTAATATATTACTATATGGCTCTTATGTTACATCTGTTTTGATAAAAGCTATCAGCTAATTGTCTAGACCCAGATCAACCAACGATTCTTTTGTCACTGAGCAGAATCATTTAAGCATCTTATGAGGATATGCCAGCCATTACCTTTTAAGGGGAGAAACAGGAAGCATCTATGATGGAGACGAAGACCAGGGCAGGTTGTCTTCTATGCCTTTACCCATACCTAACTCATCAGTCCACTTATGGGTGCTTCAACATTTAATTCAGCTTATAGCTCAGTTCAGCTTTCAAAAAGTATAAAAATAGATCATTTGTATAAATATTGCCTCTCTGGAACTATGACCAACTTTATCCTATACTAAAGACTCATTGAATGGAGTGATTTTTGCTTAAGAAAGATACATTAAAAGTGATATACTGAAATTAATATATTTTATTGTGTTATTAAAATCCAGTCCTTTTTGTTCTCATGTCTCCTCCAATTTTGGACCTCTCCTTTTACAAACTGAATACCAGATGTCTTTTGTATTATATAGCAATAGTATCTATGTTGATGGAAGACCATTGCTATATTCTGGCTACCAAAAGGCCACTTTATAATTAATTGTACAATTTAACATTTGCATTGACAGGAGGAGTAGAAAAGACTTTACCTGCATGGCTGGTACTGTGGCTTAGTGGGTAAAGCCACTGCCTGTAGTGCTGGCATCCCACATGGCCACTGGTTCGAGTTCCAGCTGCTCCACTTCCCATCAAGCTCTCTACTTTGGCCTGGGAAAGCAGTGGAAGATGGCTCAAATCCTTGGGCCCTTGCACCCATGTGGAAGACCAGAAGAAGCTCCTGGATCCTTGCTTCAGATTGGCCCAGCTCCATCTGTCGAGGCCAATTGAGGAGTGAACCAGTGGGTGGAAGACCTCTCTCATGTGAGCTCTCTCTCTCTCTCTCTCTCTTTCTCTCTCCTCCTCTCCCTCCCTGCTCCTTCTTCTCCCTCCTCCCCCACTATCCCCCTCCCCTCCTCCTCTCCCTTTCCCTCTCCTTCTCTCTCTGTGTAACTCTGACTTTCAAATAAATAAATAAATCTTAAAAAAAAAAAAAAAACAACTTTACCTTGGGCAGTAGTATAATTAACTCTTAATGCAATTATGTAAAACAGAAAGATAAAGAGATGACCATGATATATATTACATTTACTCTATTAAAAACCTACGATTTAGTCTTAATATTTTATAGAATTTTAAAATTAATTCTATTCAAGCTAATACAATTTTATTTATATCAGATAGGCTACAGGATGCATACAAAATGCAAAAATGTTGAGTATTGTCTTTTCCATGAGCCTTTAGAGTAAAGTGTGATTACATAAGAGTCCCTATATTATTTTTTTCTTATTATTCCAGACTATTGCCATGATGATGACAGTAAATTATCTTATTGCAAGTCTCCTGGGCTCAATGAGGTAGTATAATGAAGAACTAACTCTGTTATAAAAAAAAAAAAAACTTTCAACTAAATCCAAGAGAACAATATTCCTTAGCTGAACATATAATTATGTTTTTCTTTCCTTGTAAGCAGTCAATGGTTTCTTATAGCCACCAAAATTCACCTGGCTAAGTATAGGATATATCTTTCTAGGTTTCAGGCTCAATTTCCAAAAGCTTGTGGCTTCTACTTGAATCCATTAGCCCACAAAAAAAGCAAACTGCTTCTTGCCCTATCAATTCAGTTATGTAAAACATGTTCTTTGTGTCTTGGTATATTCCAACAGACAGCCTTCCAAATTAACTCTTTTAATTTTTTTCCTTGAAGTTTCCATTACATTATTTGTGCAGCCAAAACTTTAAACATTCAAATACTTTTTCCTGGGCTTATAACTGATTTTATCATTGTAGTTAGTATGTTCCATTGAACATATATATATATATATATATATATATATATATACACACACACACACACACATAATACAATGTGTAAATGTTAATTTAAATGTTTTCTCCTATTACATGGAATAAATCTTTTTTCATGTTATTCCATCTATCTTCTTAGCATTTACTCATATCTTAATGAAACAGATTGCTTTTAGTGTACATTGAGATAGTAATTAGTAAGAATATATTGATAGTTAACATTTATCGAGAATTTATTTCATAATGAAAATCTTCCAAACTCTTTATTGCTGTTATAGTTTTACATGCATATATTATATGTATCCCTCTCACCTAGATTATTTCTGATTAAAATTAATAACGCTACCATTTTAAAATATCTTTCCTCACATATTAACACCTTTCTAACCACATTCAGAGTCTCCCCTCTCTTTAACAATCTTTTGACAATTAATATACTTGATTTTCAAATTCCTCACCTAAATTAAATCCTCAATCTATTCCATAATGTCCTTTCCCTTTTCATTGAAAATGTTCAGCAGGTTATCACTAATATTTATCAAACATCAAATTCAAAGGTAATTTAAATTATCTTTTTTCTAAACTTGGCTTCTAACATCATCGAATTTTACCACAACTGTTGTGTTTCTTCCTTTATCTCTGGTTACTAATTTTTTTTTATTTTATTTTACTTCTTTTGCTGGCTTCTTTTTGTTTTACCAACTTTGAATTATTTAAGTCTTTTAAGAATCTTTTGAGTTCTTTACTCAACCAAAACATGTTCTCCTGGAAAATTTCACGCAAACTCTTGGATTTTTTTTTTTTTTGGTGACTTTCAAATTTATGTTGGGTACTATGACTTCTTTCTTTGAGTGAGTTCTTGATGTTAGCATACATAGAAAAGACATCTCTTCTTGTATAACACAGTGATAATAACAGATAATAATAGTGTAGGTTCTGAGCTGTAATTTAGCTTCTGCTTCTCACAAACTGTGCAATTTGAGCAAAATGTATGACCATTCTGTCCCAGTAGTAACTTTATCTGTAAAATTGAGATAATAAAAATAATTATGTCATGGCTTATCATAAGGTTTCAATGAAATAATACATGGAATGTTAGAACAATTATCAGCTTATGGTAGGTACTCAGTAAATGTTAGCTATAATTATCTGCCTAGCCCCCGCAGAACTTTCATGGTATTTTATGTGTTCTCTTTGGAAATGTAAGCATAACTGAAATCTTGCACTTAAGTTACATAATTCTGCAAATTATTTCTACATCACTTCAATGAGAGTGGCAGCCGCAACTGTTTTAACCAATATTATATCCTTAACAAGTAGCCACACAATGCTTATGCATTACTCTGGTCTAAAGGAAATCATCAATAATCTTCCATAGTGAAGAAAGTTTGTATCTACTTGTTTATGATCACATGTTATTGCTGAATGCACATTCAAATACACCCATTATAGGGTTCTATGTTTAGCACCTTTTTATTTTATTAAAATCACATATACTCCATGTTGAATTAAGACATATTTGGATTCATTTATGAAGTAGTGAGATTCAACAAATTTTATCTGATGACCTAAATTCCATATTCATTGCCAGTTCTACTGTGTGAAATCTCAGGGACAGTGTCATGCCAATCACAACTCTCAATTATTTCATGTTGTTTTGAATTTCACTCACTATGAGTCTTTTATGAACAGATTTCAAATATATGTTATAACTGGTCTGTCTTCCTGCCACTTTTTAATGTTCCTAACTGAAATGATCATTTAAAATATGTGATACTATGAATGGTTAAATGAAGAATACTACAAAATAGGAAATTAAGGAAATATCCCCCCAAATTTAATTACTTTTCACTATTGAACTATTCACTGTATTGGGAGATGGGTCTATGGTTGTTCACATCTTTACAAACCAAAATTCAATCAAGTATTAGTTCAGCAAGAAAATAAATTGGTTTCTGAGAAGCAGGAGATTTTATGTAATAAATTAATAACTCATAGGTTAGAAAAGTGACAAGCTAGATGAGCTTCTGAAATATATTGAGGAACAATATCTTCTCTATGGGACATTGCTCCACCAATAGGTTCCCCAAAGGCATAAAAGTGCCAACATTTGCCATCACTCACAACACCTTTCCCCACCCAATAGAGGGAAAGATAGAGAGAGAGGGGGAGGGAAGGAGAGAAACTTGGGCTGATTTCAACATCTTGATTTTATTTTGATTACTGAAGGTAGAGAAGTACAAAATTTCACCACATGGTCATTGAAAATCTCCTGTGCCCAGGTGATCCTCAATATCATACTTACAGTTCTTACTAGAGATGCTGCTCCAGTTGTGATGTACGACATTTAATTGCTGCTAAAACTGTTTACTAATGTTCAGAATATTTAAATAAAAATTGAAATGTGCCAAACATGATTGTTGGTAATAATTTTTGCTTGTTACTTTTGTTTGATTTTTCCATTTGCACTTTTTTCATGTTTTCATTCTATTTCAGTTTACTTGCTTTCGTTGCAATCAATTATTATATTGCTTTTTTTAAAGGGACTTGAAATCAAGTGGTTTTGGTAAAAAGGAGAGACAGCCTGTGGCAACAATGTCACAACTATGAAAACATCACATTACCTATGTTACTTAGTTTCTCATTAGGCTGATATAATCAGTTGGCTTGATTTTGTTTCTCCCACATCTGAAACATCTGTGTGAATCCATAGTGTCTCAGAAGCATAGCTCTACAATAAACAAAGATCAATTATTTCATCCTCAGCTTGTAGATGAAAAAAATCATTCCTAAAAGAATAAAATTGTCATTTTCATAGTCTCATAGTATCATGTAAGGTTACAATCAGGTCTAAAAATAACCAGTCAAAAACTAAAATAGAAAAAAAAATATTCTAATCTCAGCCTTTAAATTCATATTTAAATTCTAACACATGTTTACATTATTAGCAATAGAAGCAATTTTCAGTAAAAAAGTTAAGGTCTCTCTACCACAAAGTAACTTGCTAAAAAAATGAAAAAATGCAGGGGTTGGTTTTGTCTCATTGTGGTGCAGCACGTCATGCCACTTGGGAGGTCGCATATTGCCTTTCCTGGGATCAGGTCTCACTCCTATTTCTCAACCATATTCCTGCTAATGCACTGGGAAGCAGCAGATGATGGTCCAAGTTCCTCGATTCATGCCACTCATTTGGCAAACCCAGGTAGATTTCCTGGCTCCTGAGTTCTGTATGGTCCAGTCCTGGTTGTTATGGGCATTTAGGGAATGAATCAGTTGATGGAAAGTCTTCTCCCACGCTACTCCCATGTTTCAAATAAATACATAAACAAATGAAAAATTCAAATAGTAATTCACTTTTTGTTTCTAATTGTTGCCAAATCATAAGACCCACATATCTTATTCAATCTTTTGTAGAAAAGTATCCTAAGCAATATGCCTAAAGAGTCTAAAATATATCATTAAGTCATTAAAGAGTATAGAGTCACATATTTATATGAAAAATACAATGTGAATTTAAAATAGACTGATAATTGTATCACCCCTAATTTATCATAGTTTTAAAATATTATACTTTATGTATAATAAAGGGCTTCATATTATTTAAACCACAAAAACTTTTATGGACACTTAATTGACGATTTTGGCTTAATCTTATATTTTAATAATCCCTAACTTTGTTAATTCTACAGCAAATTGGTCTTTGTAAAATGAGGATTGAAAGATTTTGGTGGCCGGCGCTATGGCTCACTTGGCTAATCCTCCGTCTGCAGCGCCGGCACACCAGGTTCTAGTCCTGGTTGGGGAGCCGGGTACTAGTCCAGGTTACTCCTCTTCCAGTCCAGCTCTCTGCTGTGGCCCGGGAAGGCAGTGGAGGATGGCCCAAGTGCTTGGGCCCTGCACCTGCATGGGAGACCAGGAGGAAACACTTGGCTCCTGGCTTCGGATCGGCACAGTACGCCGGCAGTAGCGGCCATTTAGGGGTAAACCAACGGAAGGAAGACTTTTCTCTCTCTCTCACTCTCTAACTCTGCCTGTCCAAAAAAAAAAAAATGAAATAAAGACTTTGGGATTGTGCATAAATGGCCAGTAAAGATGGAAGAGATGCATGTTTATTTATTCCATTGATTGTTTAACAAAGTGATGCTTGAAATCCACTTATAGGCATTTATATCATTTTGAAAATCACTATTGTACATAGATGTCAATCTACTCTTAATTTTTTCCTATTAGTGTCACGTTTTCCCTAACCTCACCAAATGTTTAATAAAACTGATCCCACAATTAAGATCTAGGCTATGCAAAATTATAAAGGTGAGAGTTACTTTTATTTTTTAAAGATATATTTATTTACTTATTTGAAGGACAGAGTTACAGAAAGGCAGAGGCAGAGAGAGAGAGAGAGACAGAGAGAGAGAGAGAGAGGGACAGAGAGGGACAGAGAGGGAGAGAGAGGCCTTCCATCCACTGGTTCACTTCCCAAATGGCTGCAAGGGCTGGAATTGAGCCAATTCAAAACCAAGAGCCTGGAGCTTCTTCTGGGTTTCTCACGTGGGTCCAGGGGCTCCAGGACTTGAGCGATCCTTCACTGCTTTCCCAGGCAGAGAGCTGGGTCAGAAGTGTAGCAGCCAGGACTTGAACCAGCACTCACATGAGATGCTGGCACTGCAGGCACCGGCTTTACCTACTACACCACAACGCCGGCCCAGGAAGCTACTTAAAAATTAGTTTTACAAGCCTATGGTTAGATAGATACAAACTATTAGGTTTATCAAATCCCATCATCACTGTTTTGGTTTAGAAACTAAGTTTTTGGAGAAGGAGGGTTTGGCCATGTGGTTAAAGTGTCAGTTAAGATCCCAGTGTCCCATAACAAAATATCTGAGTATGGAAATGGTTTTCAATTCTAGCTGTCTGCCAGTTCAGATCTGCGAAGCAGCAGTTCATGGAGCTGCTTCCATGATACCCAGGCAGGAGAGCTGTATTGAGTGCCTGTTTCCTGACTCTAGATTCAGCACAGCCCTATCCTAACATTAGACTTGGCAGGCATTTTGAGAATAAATGAATCCTTGAAAATCCCTCTCTCCCTCTCCCGGACATATAAGGAAGAAATGGAGGATTTTTTTTTTTTTTTTGACAGGCAGAGTGGACAGTGAGAGAGAGAGACAGAGAGAAAGGTCTTCCTTTTGCCGTTGGTTCACCTTCCAATGGCCGCCGCGGCTGGGACTAGAACCCGGTGTGCCGGCGCCGCAAGGTAGAGGATTAGCCTAGTGAGCCGCGGCGCCGGCCTTTTTTTTTTTTTTTTTTTTAACTAGAATAATGAGCAACCAGGTAAGTGCATGAAGGTGCTTAGATCTATAAAAAAATCATTGATATATTTTATGATGTCACTTATTCATTGATAAATGTTTTTAAAAGATGGCTATTTTTCCTATATTGTTCCATTTTCAATGTTTCCACATATGTAGCATATGAATTTAATTAATACTTTCTACCTAAAATCCAATGTGGATGAATGACTTGTATGTTACCATGAACAAAACTCAAGCAAATTTGGGAGGTGTGCTTATGGCAATTGAGGAATTAATACTCATAGTTGTCCATGTTTCTTTTTGTGTTTATTAGATAAGAGATATTCACCTATGCCCATATATATATAAAATATAGGCCACAATCTGTATTATGTATTTTGCATATATGACCATATTTAATTATTAAAAATTGTGAAGCAGTTATGATTTAGCCAATTTTATAGCTAATGAAAATCAGACTTATAAAGTTTCAGTCACATATTCAATACATGGCAGAGTTAAAATTCAAAGCTAATCTTATTTCAGAGTTTATGCTTTTACCCATGACATAACATTTTCTCACTACAGTTTATGGAAAAATTGCACCAAGAATTTTGATGGGCTTACTAAATAAAAGATAAGTTCTATGCCTGCTAACGCCAAACCTCAGGAGTTTTTATAGGATGAAAATCTAGTGCCATAGCTCTCTCCTACAGTGGTTTCTACAACAATAACAAAAAAGCATGTCAAAGATAAACACATCAAAATATAATACATTTAATTCAGTTTAAGCACTAACAGCTTATAAGACAGTGGCAGAAAGGAGCTGAAAGCTTACAGCCATAGTTCAAATAGCAGTGTTTGATCCCATTCTGCCCTGCCATTCAACTCTTTGACCTTCTCTTTGGTGCTTCGGTTTACTCCCCTACTGAGGCTTGATGATTAGGGTTATATTTTCAGTTTCTGATTTTGTGCACTCACTCCTGCAACATTAACCAATTTCCGATTCTTACCACTTTTAACCATCTTTCAATAAACGTTACAACTAACTGTGATCCAGAATTTCAGAGTACATCCTCTGGCCATTGTGCTGACCCAACCTGTGTGATAAAGAAGCCCCAATGCATTCTGTGTCTCTTCTATGAAAATTATTCATGTAATTAATGAAACCCCCCTAGGTAAGATGTATTTATAGAACTCAAAGGGAATGTGAATAAATTTTTTACATAAAAATGCGAAAGAATTAGAATTTTCTGTTCACACATTCAACAAATTCAACTGATGCAATGATATCTAATTATTTCACACTTAGAAGAAACATATCCTTCTGAACACATTTATTTTGTTTCAAGATCACTCTAGGTATATCTTTCTTGAAATTATTTATTCTTTTCATTTTACTTGAAAGAGAGGGAGGGAGAGGAGAGAGAGAGAGAGAGAGAGAGAGAGAGAGAGAGACTGAGAGAAATTGTTCATCTGCTGGTTTACTCCCTCGAAACTTCCCAAATTGAGGGTTTGGTGAGACTGAACCAGCAGCTGAGAACTCAGTCCGCGTCACCCACATGGATGGCCATCACCTGCTGCCCCACAGGGCAGGCAGGAAACTATAATCAGGAGCAGTGACAAGACTTGAATCCAGGTACTCTGGTATGAGATACAGCTATCTTAAAGGGCAACTGGACTTCTGCTCCAAACATACTTCCCCTTTTCATATGGCTAAAATAAACTTGCCAAAACATTATTTCACCAGTGGTCTTCTGTGAGCTCCCTCATTAATTTCTTTGCTAGTCCATGCATAAGGGAGATAAAATCATTGTCAGTGTCATATTTGATAGCCAGAAGCTTATGTACCTTGACCTTGCTGCATTATCACTCACAGGTGTTTGTAAGGGGGAAAACAAACAGTGCCCAAACACTGTTCATTAGCATTGGCAGGACCCCAAAATGAAGGAAGAAGACATTCTCCTTTCATTCCCCTATTTGGTTTTCCTGAAACATCAGCTTTCTCTTGTGTGTCATTCCCTTTTATTGCCTCTTAATTTATTCTCATAATTTTATATGATATCATTACCTTACACATTTAACAATTCTTAAGGTAGAAATAAATTGCACATTTAGGAAATAAAACATAAACAATGATGTCATCTCTGTGTTGTCATCATTACCTCATCATTAAACACCAAAATAAAAATATATTCCTGCTAAAAATGACTGTCTTTCTGGACAGAGAAAACAAATCTTTAAACAAAGTCATGAACTTCTATATTGTTTAGTTTACTAAATACTCCTATTTTTAACTTTCAAACAACACTGAGTGAAAAAAAAAGAGTAACTCAGTTACACATACTGATGTAGGAATAAAATATCCTTTTAAAGATATTGTTTTAACTTGCAACATTAAGTATTTACATTCTGTTTATTATTTAATCTTTGATCAGATTTAATTAAAACTCTGCAGGACTGAGACAATCATGATTGTATTTTATTTCGATTTTTCTGAACAAGATGCTCACTGATTATTTAACAATATTTACAAATGCATTGATAGACAGTAAATATTGTCAAATATACTGTCTCTTGAGCTGCACTCCTTCCTGAGTGGTACTTTCAGTCTGCATGTAAACAAACCTTGTTTCTCTGCTATCCTTTACCAGTGTCTCTTCCTCAAACCTTTTGTTGCATTGGAGACAAGAGATTGCACCCAGTCATCCACAATACAATCAACCAAATATTAATATCTGAAAACAACAAAAATTGCTCTCTTCATGGTTCTGTGGGTTAGCAAGTTCGGGCTGGTCTCAGGTAGTTCTTATAACTTATTTTTTGCATTGGCTCACTCATTCACCTGGGATGAGGTGGTGGGTTAGGTCAGGCTGACTGGCCTAAGGGGATTTCATCTGGGATGGCCTTTTTCTGTTCAACATGATGTTTCTTACATCAGCCAGCAGGCCATCACACATATGCATATTTAGCATTTTGGTTCCAATGAAAATCTAAAACAGAAACTGTATGATATAAAAATCAAATGTCTAAGAAGTGACATTGGGCAAGTTCAGAACTTGACTAAGCAAGCCATAGAGAGTTAGATACTGCTTAATGTGCTTAGCCATAATGCATTGCAGGCAATTTGTATATGTTCCCAACAGTATTAAGATAGTGTTATTCACGTGAAATGTCATCGTAATTCAATGTTGTTATATAAGTTGAAAAGTTTCAGATTTTTTGTGCACTTGACTTTTGTGGGGAAAGTATAGGGAGAATACAGTTCCAGCTGAAGTGGATTTGCAGTAATAAATGATTGCTTCTTGAAAGGTTGTCATGTTATTCTTATCTAACCAAAACAAGGCCAAGCTTCAAATCTTTGTCTGTTCTGTATAATTTATGTGAATTTTATTCATTATTTGGAAGCCCTCAAAATGTTTTATTTTGATTAATTTTAATCAACTGAAGTAAAGTATTCTAAAAAATTCAGAGAAGATGAAAAATTATAACCAATGACCAGAAAATTAGAGTTTTGAGAAGAAATACTAGTACCACATTGAATTCAGTAAAGGTGGTTGTCTCCAAATTATAAAGTATATGGAGAACAAATAGATACAAACAGCTGGACATTGTCCCAAGTATTTCTTACTGCATAACAAATTATCTAAATTTAATGGCTGAAAGCAAAAAAATTAGTACTCCTTTTCCCTTGTCTTTAAGAGGACTAGACTCAACTGGATGGTTCCTGGCTTTTATACATGGCGGTGAGTGGAAGAAATGGCTCTGGTTGATCTTATCTGAAGACTTAAGGCTGATTTCGTAGTTGCATGGAACACTCTAGATATTCTTTTGCTGTAACTTTTCTTGAAACATTGTTTTTGTTTTTTCTCTCATTAACTCTCTCCCTCTGCTCCAACTCCAAGATCTCATTCTGTCCACACAACTTGGGTTTCTCAGACATGGATGGCCCAATTGTCATACTTTTTGCAAAGTAGCTGATTCCCAATAGACACAAAGGAGAAATTGCCAGGTCAATGTGATGGCGCAACTTAGGGAGGGCTGTTTGTCCCAGCAGTTATAGGGCCTACCTAGACATTTTCTCCCACTTCTGCTTTTAAAAGACTGGTAAGTTTACAATGGAAAGAATCTGTGGTCCAGGACTTATTGTTGTAGCCACCTCTAGAAAATAAATGCGTAAATTATCATCATTTTATTGATAAAGATAATAAGTCTCAGAGGGATTAAATAAATTTCCCATTATACTACAATTAGTGGGAGACAATATTGCAACTCTAACCCAGCTCTCTTCTGCTGATTCATGATCCATGGCACTCGGGTTGGATTTTCCATGTGAGTAGCAGGGACACAAATACTGGAGCTATCACCTAAGGCCTCTAGTATGCTCATTGGAAAACAGCTGGAATCAAAAGCATAGCTTGGAGCCGGCTCCGTGGCTCAATAGGCTAATCCTCTGCCTGCAGCTCTGGCACACGGGGTTCTAGTCCCGGTCGGGGTGCCTGATTCTGTCCTGGTTGCCCCTCTTCCACGCCAGCTCTCTGCTATAGCCTGGGAGTGCAGTGGAGGATGGCCCAAGTCCTTGGGCCCTGCACTTGCATGGGAGACCAGGAGAAGCACCTGGCTCCTGGCTTTGGATCAGCACGATTCGCCAGCCACAGCACGCTGGCTGAGGCGGCCATTGGAGGGTGAACCAACGGCAAGGGAAGACCTTTCTCTCTGTCTCTCTCTCACTGTCCACTCTGCCTGATGGGATCTTAATCACTAGGCCAAGTATCTGCCTGATCACTCCATCATTCAAAAATCCTTTTATATTTTGCTTTAGAGGAATTAGGTTCAATCTCTCCTCAATGGCTGTATTCTTGTAATATATGAATGAATTTTTATAGATCATATGTGAAATGACCTTAATACACATCTTTTCCAATGTAATTCCTTCTGGTGTAATGTTTCTGACATTGAAAAAAACTTTCTATTAGACATGCATTCAATTCAACATTTTTTTCTGGCTTCCTTTCGGCATCTACAATTAGAATCCCAGGAGCTTGATGTTAGCATTCCTCTTTGATTCCAAATACAAACAATTTTTATATTTTAAAAAAGGTGATATTCTAACAGAAAATGTCAAAATGTTTTCTTAAGATGGATAGCTCAGGTTTTGTAAGAAAGAAGCAAGAATGAAGCGGAGAGCTTGGGTCTTTATGTTGGCTGGGGGTTGGTGACTGAGACTGGGAAGAGTCAACATGTGTGGTGGGGTTTTTTCATTGTCCCTAATGATGACTGGTGCACAGTGTCTCTATTTCCTTGGTCATCCCATGTAGATAGGTCAGGAAGGATAGTTGGGGTGAAGTCTACTTTATTACATGAATAGATGTAGAAATTCTGTAATCATTTAGAAGTAGTGATCAAATGAGAAAGGGATAAGATAAGCAATGTAAGACTTAAATTCCAGAGCAAGACACAGGTCTCTGGATGTGAGAACATTCATTATAAGGCTCAGAACTTTGCCAAGGACTGAACACTGTCTTAGGGGAACACATATTGGTGCGTGGAGTAGCCACACACTGGACTGGGATAAATGAAGACTTTGTGAAAAAGAATTTATTTTATTTTATTTTTTGAGATGCATTTTATTTATTTTAAATTAAGAGTCACAAAAAGAGAGGGAGGGACAGACAGAGAGGTCTTCCATCCACTGGATCACTTCCCAAATGTCCGCAAAGCCAGAACTGGGCCAGGGCAAAGCCAGGAGCAGAAGATCTCCCACCTGGGTTCGTGGGCCCCAGGACTTGGATTATCTTCTGCTGTTTCCAAGGCACATTAACAGGGAGCTGGATCAGAAGTGGAACAGCTGGGATCAGCATCCCTATGGGAAGCCAATGCTGTAGGTGGTAGCTTAACCTATTGTACCACGATGCCGCCCTAAAAGAGGGAATGTGAAGGCATTTTTAAAAATTTTTTTTAAAATATTTATTTTATTTACTTAAGAGTCAGAAACAGAGTGGGAGGGAAATAAGGACATCTTTCCTCCAGTGGTTCACTCCCCAGGGCTGGGCTTGGCTGAAGCCAGGAGCCAGAAGCTTCATGCTTGACTCCCTCATGGGTGACAGGGGCACAATCACTTGGGCCTTCATAGGCTGTTTTCCTGGGGGCACTAACAGGCAGCTGGATTGACAGCAGAACAACCAGGACTTGACCATCTCTGAGATATGGGATGCTGACATCACATTCTACAACTAAACACAGCATAGGTCTTACATTTTCCTCTTAACTATTCATATTCACAATTCAAGAACAATGTTTATTATGCTTAAAAATATTTTATGACCCTTTCGGAATAAGATTGAAGTCGGTGAACCCTAAAGGCTTCCATAGCCTTGGCAACTCATGACTAGAGCCTAGGGAGATTATTGATGCCATAAACAAGAGTGTCAAATTGTTAAATCAACAACAGGAGTCACTGTGTACTTATGTCTCATGTGGGATCTGTCCTTAATGTGTTGTCCAATGTGAAGTAATGCTATAACTAGTACTGAAACAGTATTTTTATACTTTGTGTTTTTGTGTGCGTGCAAAGTGATGAAATATTTACTTAGTATTTACTGAATTGATCTTCTGTGTATAAAGATAATTGAAAATGAAAAAAAAACTTGGTGTTAAATTGGAAATTGCATAGAAAATTAATCAATTTTTAAAAAATATAATGTAGGATCTCTGTCCTTAATGTGCTATACATTGTGATTTAATGCTATAACTAGTACTCCAACAGTATTTTTCACTTTGTGTTGCTATGTGGGGACAAACTGTTGAAATCTTTACTTAATATATACTAAACTGATCTGTATATAAAGAGAATTGAAAATGAATCTTGATGTAAATGGAAGGGGAGAGGGAGCTGGAAGGGAAGGGTTGCAGGTGGGAGGGAAGTTATGGGGGGGGGAATTGGGAAAGCCATTGTAATCCATAAGCTGTACTTTGGAAATTTATATTCATTAAATAAAAGTCTAAAAAAGTATTTTATTGAAATATAGTACATAGACAAAGAAATGGACATCAGCATACAGATGAATGAATTTTTGGTCATCTAATCACATTCATTACCTACACTCAAATTAAGAACAAAACATTACTGATATTGCCAAGAGTCTGTGTTATCCCCCATATCTTTTTTTAAACTGGGAATAAAGAGTATATTGTCATTTGTGTGGTATGGTTCATTCAAGCAATATTTATAACTATATACCAAATTGTATGACACCTACATAATTTGCATATTTTCTTTATAATTACTACGACAAGTAAGTGAAAATTTAATATTTCTCTTTCTGAATCTGGTTTATTACACTTAGCATAATGATCTCCTGTTGCATCCATTTTGTTGCAAATGTCAGGATTTCATTGCTTTTTATGGCTAAATAATATGCCATCATGAGTCTACATCACAGTTAATCCAATCATCAGTTGACAGACATCTAGGTTGATTCCATATTTTAGCTATTGATAATTCAGCTACCATAAAACATGGGAGTGCAGGTAACTTTGATATGTTGCTTTCATTTCCTTTGGAAATATTCCCAGAAGAGGAGTATCTAGGTCATATAGTAGATCTATTTTTCTAAGTAATATCTATACTGTTTTTCATAATGGCTATATAAGTTTAAATTCACACCACCAGTGTATTAGAGCAGCTTTTTATCCACATGCATTCTTCAACTTCTGTGAAGTAATATATCATTGCGGTTTTATTCACATTTCCCTGATGGTTCGTAATCCTGAGTATTTTTTTGTACGTCTGTTGGCCATTTGTCTATCAGCCTTTGAAAAATGCCTGCTCATACCCTTTGTCCATTTCTTAGTTGAATTGTTTGTTTTATCATTGTTGAGTTTCTTCAGCTCTTTATATATTATGGATATTAATCCTTTATTAGAGGCATAGTTTGAAAATAGTTTCTGTCATTCTGGTGGTTGCCTCTTTTTTAATTGTTTCCACTTCTAGGCTGAAGCTTTTTAGTGTGATTTTATCTGTTTGTCTACTTTTATTTTTATGAGTCTTTTTTTTTTTTTGGTTAGTTGGGCCAATGGTTTATTAATTTTGTTTGTTTTCCCAAATAACCTGTTTTGCATGTCACTGAACTTTTGTATAGTTTTAATTTAATTTCTCTTTTGTATATTTCTTCTCCATTTTTTTTGTTTTTCTATGTCCTAGAGATGCATTGTTGTATCACATATTATATACTTATCCAATTTTTTATGTGGACACTTCTTGCAATAAACTCTCCTCTTAACACTGCTTTTGCTGTATCCCATATGTTTTAATATTTTATGTTTTCATTTCCATTCATCTCAAGGAATTTTATTTTCCTTTTGATTTATTCTATTACCTACTGTTCATTCAGAAGTATGCATTTCAGTTTCCAAGTGTTTTTGTATTTTCTTGACATACCTGCTATTAATTTCCATCTTTGTTCTTTCTGGTCAGAAAAGATACATGATTATGATTTTATGTTTTTGAATTTGTTGAGACTTGTTTTCCAATGTATTGTATTGTCTTATAGTCTTTCCTAGAGAAAGTTCCATGCACTGATGAAAGGAACACGAGTTATGCAGCTGTGAAATGAAATGTTCTGTAGATATCTACTACATCCCTATAGTCCATAGAGTAGCTTAGCTGTTTCTGTTGATTTTTTGTTTGCTTGATTTGTCCATTGATGAAAGTGGGATTTTGAGGCCTCCAATTATTATTATATTGGGGTTTATGTCTCCCTTTAGATCCATTAAGATCTGTTTTATAAAACCTGGTGCCCTAAAATTGGGTGAAAATACATTTATTATAATCACATCTTTTTGTTCAATTGATTTCTCACTCATAAACTAATTACCTCGTTTGTCTCTTTTAACACTTTTTTTTTCTAAATTCTTATCTGTATAACTCTCTGCATTTTTAATTTGTTTTTGTTTTTTATATTCCATTTGAATAACTTTCCAACCTTTCACGTTCAGTCTGTATCTTTATTGGTGAAATGTGTTTCTTCTAGGCAGCATTCATGAGTCTTATTTTCCATTCAAGTAGTCTCCATCTTTAAATTGGAGATTTTGTCCATTTACATTCAAGGTTATTATTTATAAATTTTGACTTGGTCCTGCCATATTTCTATGAAAACTTGTATTGTTTGTTTTGAATCCCCTTTGTTTTTCTGCTGGGGAGATTTCTGAATCCACCTTCTTTCATAATAGTGCATGTACATGTATCAGCCTTACGGCTGACCAGGTGGTGATAATTTTGTCAATTTTTATATTTCTGGAAAGATCTTCATTTCATCTTCAATGATGAATGGTAGATTCAATGGGTAAAATATTGAGAGTTGGTAGTTTTTCTTTTTATTTTTTTTAGGACTCAGATCTACATCTATCCATTATGTCCTGGCCTGTGGGGGTTCTGTTGAAAAATCTGCTATCAAATGGTAGTTCTTTTAAATATGATCTAGTTTTTCCCTCTGGTAAACTTTAGGACATTCTCTTTAAGTTTTGAAAGATTGAGTGTAATTTGTCATGGTGACAATCTTATCTGACCATTTCTATTTGGGGTTCTATATACTTCCTGTGTTAGGATGTGCATGTCTTTCTCCATGGGAGAAAAATTTAGGGAATTTTTAGAATTTAGAAAAATTTGGGAATTTTTCTACTATTACTTCTCTTAACAGATTTTTAAGCCATTCTTTTTTTCCATTCATTCAGAAACTCCTAAGACTTGAGTATTTCTTCATTTGATAGTGTTCCACAGACCTGGACACTGTTGGTCTTTTCAATTTTTTTTAATCTCCTTTTTTGTTTTAAATTCTAAGATTCTTCAAATTGCCCATCATGTAGCCTGGGTCATCTTTCTTCTGTCTTACCAAGACTATTGTTGAGGCCTTTCATGGTAGTTTTATGTGACTTACTGAATACTTCATTTCTAACAGTTTAGCTTGGTTTTTCTTCAATATTTCTGTCTTTGCAAAATTTCTCATCTACTAATCTACACAACTACTAATCTACACACAATTTACTAATATTCTTATTTTTATTTAACTATTACTCTGCTTCTGAGAAACCTTATGGTGATTCTTCTGAATTCTTTTCCAGCCATTTTGACAATTTTCTTTTCACAGTCAAATCTTAATATGCTATTATGTTCCTTTTAGGGGGTCATGTTGCCGTCTTTGTTCATTTTTTATGTTTCTACTTTCATTTATACATATCTGTAGGATCTTTTTCTTTTTAATTTTTTTATTTTTGACAGGCAGAGTGGACAGTGAGAGAGAGAGACAGAGAGAAAGGTCTTCCTTTTGCCGTTGGTTCACCCTCCAATGGCCGCCGCGGTAGCACGCTGCGGCCGGCGCACCGCGCTGATCCCAAGGCAGGAGCCAGGTGCTTCTCCTGGTTTCCCATGGGGTGCAGGGCCCAAGCACTTGGGCCATCCTCCACTGCCTTCCAGGGCCACAGCAGAGAGCTGGCCTGGAAGAGGGGCAACCGGGAGAGGATCGGTGCCCCGACCGGGACTAGAACCTGGTGTGCCGGCGCCGCAAGGCGGAGGATTAGCCTAGTGAGCCGTGGCACCGGCCTTTAGGATCTTTTGTTACTACCACCCTACCACCTCTAGAGGATTTTTTTTTTTTTTTGAGTGTGGTGTAGGCTTTATTCCTTGAAACACATTTATGGCTTCATGGAATGCCTAAGCCTTACACTTGAGATCAAGGGGTGTGTGCTAAGCTTGTGCAGGAATCTCTAGCTACTGTTTGTGTTTGGGGAAAGGGTTTAGAGTGAAACCATAGTGGTGGAATACCTCTGGCCACAGTAAGTGGTGTGGTGGTGTATTTTGGAGCCAGCTAATATGTTACAGTCCCCACCCACTCCTTTCTAAACCAGGGTCAACCTGTTGATTCACAGCCTAGAGTGAGATCATGGTTCTAGTGCGCCCTGCCCACCCTGGCATTACATCATCTGGAACACCAACCACTGGAACACCAACCACCTCTGTAATGTGCCCCATGATTCCTCTGTGAGCGCTTTCCTCAGCATACAGGAGCTCTGCAGTCAAATCGGGCTGGTGCGTGGGAATACAATCATATCTTTTTTTTTTTTTTTTTAAATTTGACAGGTAGAGTTATAGACAGTGAGAGAGACAGAGAGAAAGGTCTTCCTTCCCTTGGTTCACTCCCCAAATGGCCACCATGGCTGGTGCTGTGCTGATCTGAAGCCAGGAGCCAGGTGTTTCTTCCTGGTCTCCCACATGGGTGCAGGGGCCCAAGTGCTGTGGCCATGCTCCACTGCCTTCCCGGGCCACAACAGAGAGCTGGACTGGAAGAGGAGCAACTGGGACTAGAACCGGCACCCAAATGGGATGCTGGCGCCACAGGTGGAGGATTAACCAAGTGAGCCACAGCGCCAGCACCCACAATCATATCTTCTGACCCTCTCAGCCACATGGCTAATATCTCCGAGTCACAGGGTGCAGAGGGTCTGCTCTCCATCTTGAAAGCTGCCTCATCCTCGTCTCCGGCAGCCACTGGCAGCAGCAGGACTACCCGAGTTCTGCTGTGTCTCTACCACAGCAGAATGAGTCTGTCACTTTGTTTGGGGTAGGATAAGGATGTAACTTGGCCTCCTTTCATGGAGCTAGTAGTCACCCATGTCCCTGACAGCCACCTAGGCCAGTGTGGGACATGGAATTCTCCCTCAGTGGTGAGGGATGTGGCAGCCTCCCTCACTTTACTCTGGTATCATGGCATTTCCTAACTGGGAGCCAACTGTGTAGAAGTAGGAGTGTCTGGCAGAACAACCAATGGCAAGATGTCTATTGTCTTTCTACACTGCCTCACAGAGTCTGATTCTGTGCTGTTAGTTCTCCAATGAAAGTTTCTCTCCATCAGTCCCCTGGGAACATGGCCCTTCCTTTGTTTTTCTGGTATCTTTCTATTGCTGAAAGCATTGGGCTTCTCACTCTTCATTCACCTTAGAACTATACCCAAGAACAAATTGGATTTCCACAAATATGGAAATAGTGGTCTAAGTATTTCAATACTGATAGTTTATATTAGATAAGGAAAACTTTTGAAATTTTTATTTATTAGAAAGGTGTGTGTGTGGGAGAGAGAGAGAGAGAGAATCTTTCATGCACTGGTTCACTCCCTACTGCTCACAATAGCCGATTCTGGGGCAGGCTGAATGCAAGAGCCTAAACTCAATATGAATCTACCACATGAGTGACAGGGACCGAAACACTTAAGCCATAAATTTCTTCTTTCTTGGGTGCACATTAGCAGGAAACTGGGTTGAAATCAGAGCCATAATTGAAACCCAGGAACTCCAATATTGCTTGTTGGCAACTGAAACTTTGACTCCACTGCTGAACCAAATGCCTGCCCCTAGCTAAGAAAGATATTAAGGAATATTTATATAAAGCAGAAACCATAAAATAAACATGTCATGCTCTTGGCCCAAAAGGACAATACTTTTCATTATTTATACTAGGATTTCAGACAGATAACAAGCAAGCATGAAATGTGTTGAACTCATGGCAAATTGATACTGCTACATCAAT
The DNA here is from genome assembly GCF_033115175.1 of Lepus europaeus. NCBI lineage: Eukaryota > Metazoa > Chordata > Mammalia > Lagomorpha > Leporidae > Lepus > Lepus europaeus. The sequence continues at coordinate 25,892,710 of NC_084833.1, forward strand.
GCACTAGTATGAAAAGATCACCATGGTTCTATTTATCAAAATTGTTTATTATTTTTGAAGAAAATGCAGAAAAAAGCTACCTTATTAAACAATATTTGAGAAATACACTTAAAGTCAAAGCAAGTAGATAATTTTGAGATTGTCAGTAATGGTATGATTGAAAAGAAACTTAAATGTTTTCTTTTCAATTCTTGTTTAATAAAAATTGATTGTGCTTATTACAGTCTCATGCATTACTCTACTATAGGAGCTGAGGAGGCATCTCTTGCTAAGTCCTATTTGCAGCTAGTTACAGCCATCAAAAACACATCGGCTTGAAATTCATCATCATTTTTCTCCTCATTCCTAAATGAGGATTTTCTCTGGAAATTTGCTGAAATCCCATTTTCTATTTTTTGAGTTACTGAAGCAATAAAATTAAATATTTTTCACCTGTATGCTATTTCAGGTACAATTTGGAGTATTTTTCTGATGAAGGTCATTGAAGAAAGCTTTGGGATAAGTGTAGAACCAAAAGTAGAACAGCTTTTTAATACTATTTTTAATATGGAACTTTCACTATAGTTAAAATGAAATGAACCAACCAGAAAATATCCATTCAATTTCTGTTCATTTATCTGCATTTGTCAATTGCCATATCCTGTCACTTTTCTAGGTCTTGTTATATTGCATTTGCACCTCATGTTTTTCATGTTCTCTCTTTTTTTTTTGGTATGCAATATTCAAAAAAGAACTTGATTCAATTATATTTTCCATTATAATCTAAGATAACACATGCTTTGACACTGCATTGAACAGTATTTAAGTTGTCTTAAAAGTGATATTACATGTTACATATTATTATGTTTTGCTTAATTTTTTGTAACTTTTGGCAAATGAGTTTGTTAATTCTCCAATAAAATCACATAATTTCATCTGGTGTTCATACCAGTTCTATTAGCCAGTAGTTTTGAATCATGAATATAAAGTATATGCTGGAAGGTAAAATGTTCTTATTATTTTCATGTTGAAATTGCAGAAGTTAAGACATTCCTTTCTATACTTAAGTATCTTGATTAGATTCCTGTCTCTGCCTACATGTTAATGCGAACCTTGGGAAGTAGCCAGAGTTGGTTCAAGTAGTTAGAACTTTGTCACCCATATGTAAGAGCAAGATAGTATGTCTGGGTTCATGTGTTCAGCTCTGGCCTCTGCAAACACTTGAGGACTGAAATAGGAGATAGGAATTCTCTCTCACATGTGCTTTCTCTCTTTCTCAACTACAATTTTAATTATCAAATAGAAATGAGTAACTATTAAATAAGAATAGAGAAATAATTAGTAATATATAAAACATACAGGAAGCATTTCAGATGTTCGAATTCAGCAATTTTTAATCAGATCTTAAAATCACAGAAAACAAAAGCAAAAATAGACAAATGGGATTTCATCAAACTAAAGAACTTCTCACAATAAAAGAAACTATAGAATGAAAACACAAATATAGAATGGAAGAAAATATTTGTAATCTATACATATGATAAGAAGTTAATATCTAGTCTATATAAGGAATCAAAAAAACTCAATGGCAAAAAGTCCCTAAGAATTCTAATTAAAGAATGGGCAGTACATCTAAGAGCATATTTCACAAATGAAGGTATACAAACTGTTAACAGGTACATGAAAAAATGCTCCACATCACTCATTATCAGGGAAGTGTAATTCAAAAAGTGTTATGAGATATCATCTCACTCCACTTAGATGGCTTTCATCAAAGAGGCAAGCTAACAAGTTTTAGCAAGAATGTGGCAAAAAGAGAATACTGGCACATTGATGGTGGGAATGTAAATTAGTATAGCCATTGTGAAAAACAGTATGGACATTCCTCAAAACAGCAAAAATAGCATTTCACATGATCCGAGAATCTTGCTAAATTTAGTATATCTCCAAGGGAAATGGAATCAGTGTGTTAAGGAGACATCTCCATATCCATGTTTATTGCAGCAGTATTAACCACGTAAGTGTCTATACACTGATTAATGAATATAGAAAATGTGGAATATATATATATATATATATATATATATACAGTAGAATATTACTAAACCATAAAATTGGATGAAATATTTAGGGGTTTGGGACCCTGAACCCATGTGGGAGAACCCACTAAGTTATAGCTAAGTAGTACTAAGTTGCACTCTTACAAAACTTCATGACTAATGTGCTATATATTTCTCTATAAAAAATAAAAATAGGATTTTTGACTTTTTCCCCAAAAAGAAATGTTAAATTTTTATAGAGATAGATATGTTTACCCTGAGTGGTCATAGTGGTCATAGTGGTCATAGTGTATACATGTATCAACACATCAGAAACACGTATAATTCCTATGTCTGTGAAATTTTTAATTAAATATTTTTTTAAAAAAATAAACTTTCCCAAGTCTTGACACCTAAGCATGACAAATATTTTGCAGGATCTTCCACAAGTATATGCACACACACACACACATGCACATATACAAAATTGTCTGCTGAAATCTTCAGAGGATTTGTTCAAGGAACAATGTCTACAGATGCTCAAGTATCTTCTTCTATTTTAATTACTGTGGTATATTCTTATAATCTGTGCTTATCCTCTCATATACTTCAAAGCATCTCTAGATTACTTGTGATACCTAGTATAAAGTAAATGTTTTGTAGGTAGTAGTTATATTGTGTGGCTTGGGGAATAATAACAAGAAAAAGTGTCTGCACATGTTCAGAATTGATGTAACAACTATGTCAGGTCTAAGTGTATAGTTTAGGATACAAGGTTGGTCAAGTCCATGAATATGTAAATTGAGGGCTGTCAATATAAATATACATGTGATCATTTGTAGTAGGCTGAAAAAAAAAAGAAATATTCACATCTTAAACTCTGGAGCTTCTGAGGGTTAGTCTATATGGCAAAATAAAGGAATTTCCAAGTGTGCTTACGGATCTTGAGATGAGATCATCTTCAGTTACCCATGTCATCTTAAATCTAATCACATGTTCATCATATAAGAGAGGAACAGGAAGAAATTTGGCACACACTAAGGTGACAGCTTTGAGATATAGAGAGAGAAGGAGAGAGATTAGAGCCATAAGGCCACAAGCTTAAGAACTGTGGCAATCATCAGAAACTGCAAAAGCCAAGAGACAAATTCCATGCTAGGGCCTATTGAGGGGATGTGGCCCTGCAGCCATCTGGACTTCGATCTGCTGACACTGATTTTGATCTTCTGGCCTTCAGAACCGTGAGTAAGGTTTTCTGTTGTTTTTAGCCACTTGTTTCTCACAGTCAAAACTGGTTGCACTTTTGTTTTCACCTGTTATCATCATATGTATTAGTTTATGCTCAAATAATGGTTTTCATCCCATGTTAGAGAACATTTTGTAAAAGTTTATATTATTTATTTATATATTTTATTTTTAATATATCTGAATTTAATTGAATTCTTTATTAGGAATTGTTGACAGTCTTTTTAGCTCATCTGGCAAAGGTGCAATTTGGAGACAATGATATCTAAGATCATTTTTAAAATTTGTACTTATTTATGGCTGCCCCACAAGTGATAGGAAAGCATGGAAGCTAAGATGTAAAAAAAAAATAGTAGAGAAAACTTCATCATCATAAACATGGCAATTCCACATTTATGTATTCTTTTTTAAAATTCTGGAGTTAGGCATTGTAAGTTGGTAGAAAGAGTCCTAGGGAGGAGTAGAAGTTTTTGCTGTTTTCCCAAAGCACATTGATCATGTACAAAAATTACAATTTATTTCTCAAATTTTTCTTGCTGAAGTACCTGTATTAGAATATCTGGGGGCTGGCTTTGTGGCATAGTGGGTTAAGCAGCCACCTGCGATGCCAGCATCCCATATGGGCATTGGTTTGAAACCCAGATGCCCCACTTCTGATCTAGCTCTCTGTTAGCAGCAGAGGATGGCCTAAGTGCTTTGGCCCCAGCTCCCATTTGGGAGACCTGGACAAAGCTCCAGGCTCCTGGCATTGGCCTAGCATTTGTAGCCATTTGGGGGAGTATGCCAGTGTATGGAAGATCTCTTTCTCTGAATCTCCTTCTCTCTCTGTAACTCTGTCTTTCAAATAAAAACAAAATAAATCTCTCTGACTCTTCCTATGAGTTCTGCTAATTAATCCATTGATAACTTTTCATTAATCCTTGATTCAAGGTGATGTACAAGTAGTGACTTTGTGGCTGAGTCTTAGAAAACAGGAATTACTGAATTTTTAAAAAACTAATATTCCCTTAAACAATTGAGTATTATCACAGGAATGAATCTGGACTCATTTTTTTTAAAAGAATAACCTCTTTTCCTCTTAGAGAAAAAAAAAGATGTTATAAAAATATCAAGAAAAAATTTAAAACATTATTAAGAAGAATGAAAATATTTCAACTACCTTTGTGTCAATGCAGTTATGAACACACTATGGAGCTATGTTTTTGTGCTACACGTAGAATCAATAAATAGTTTACAGAGATGATAAACTATCCAACAATAGAGAAGGCAATGAATGATTCTCTCCTCTAGCTTTGGTGATATGATTGTTCATTTTATTTATGTATAAACTACATGCTCTGCTATATGAAACCTCCCTGCTTGTCTCAGTTTATAGGTGCAATTTATTATTTTTTTTTGTGATTACACATGTTAATCAATGAAACTAGTGTCCAGTGACTTTTGCCATTAAAAAGATTTCTTTAACACCTAGTAAACCAAATTGATTTATTCTTTGGTGAGGCTTCCTCTCTTTTGTTACTTTGGGTTTTGGCACCATAAACATCATTTCACTCTTCTGAAAGAAGTAGCATAATTCTCAACTCTTCGATTTCTTCTACTTGCATATATGTGTGTGTGGGGGGGTATAGATACATAGGGGAAATGACGAAGGCTTACCTATTGATACCTGAAGAGTCTGTAGCATGTAACAGCAATTACTCAGTTTTCTCTAAAATATGTTGTATTTAAATTATCAATTTATATGGTATTATATATTTGTAATATCAACGTAGTTACATTTAACTTCACAGTTTGTATCATCAGTGAACTTCATTTACAACTGTTACGAAGTCACAATTTTATTTGGACTGGGAATTTAAGAACAAGAAAAAAATGGTTCATAGGAACTTTATTCTCTAGGCTGCCACTTAACATAGTACAACAAATTCAACAGCTTAAGCAACAGAAATTTATTGTATCACAGTTCTGGAGGCTGAAAGTTTTAGATTAAGGTGACAGCCAGGTTGGTTATTTCTGAGGACTGGGAGAGAGAATCTGCACCATGTTCTATCCCAACTTGTGGTTCTCTACAAATCTTTAGCATTCTATGCATTCAAAATGAAATAGCATTTTCTTTGTGAATGTATTTATTTTCAAATTCCCTTCTTTTACACTGACATCAATATTACTGGATTAAGGAATCACTCTGCTCTCATGTGACTTCATCTTAACTAGTTAACTCTGCAACATTTTTTTTTTTTCCAAATAAGGTTGTATTCTGATATGCTGGAGTTAGGACTTCTGCTTACACATTACATGGGAATACAATTGAACCCATGACAGGAAATATTCTGCTTCTATTTACACTGTTTCTGAAGCTCCAGTGTGGGTAGACTTCATGGAGATAGAGCAGAATATATCAGTAACAAAATAGTTGTTTATGAGAAGTAGCAATTAGCAACACTTACTAGTGATTGTGGAGATTTTTCCTGTTACTCTAGGGTGATTTTCTTTTCTAACATTTTTATATTACTCAAGCCATTTTGTAAATACTCCATGAGAAATAAACAATGCTAACATATATTAATTAAATAAAGGGGTAACTTGGGGGCTGGCACTGTGGTTCACTTGGTTAATCCTCCGCCTGCGGCACCGGCATCCCATATGTGTGCCGGTTCTATGGTCCTGGTTGCTCCTCTTTCAGTCCAGCTCTCTGCTGTGGCCCGGTAGGGCAGTGGAGCGTGGCCCAAGTGCTTGGGCTCCTGCAACCGCGTGGGAGACCAGGAGGAAGCACCTGGTTCCTGGCTTCAGACCAGCACAGCACCGGCCTTGGCGGCCATTTGGGGATGTACCAAGGGAAGGAAGACCTTTCTCTCTGTCTCTCTCTCACTGTCTAACTCTGTCAAATAAATAAATAAAAAATAAATAAATTAAAAAGAGGGTAACTTGATTTATTCTTACTATTTTTAAAGCAGTTTGTGTATAGACACTGATTCCATTATTATGACATTCTGATTTCTACTTTGTTCATTTACATAGGTGGTAGGGCCAGCGCTGTGGCATAGCGGGTGAAGCCGCCACCTGCAGTGCTGGCATCCTATATGGACACTGGTTTGAGTTCCGGCTGCTCCACTTCCAATCCAGCTCTGTGCTATGGCCTGGGAAAGCAGTAGAAGATGGTCCAAGTCCTTGGACCCCTGCAGCCACATGGAAGACCTGGAAGAAGCTCCTGGCTCCTGGCTTCGGATCAGCACAGCTCCGGCTGTTGTGGCCATCTGGGGAGTGAAGCAGAGGATGGAAGACCTCTCTGTTTTTACCTCTCTCTGTAACTCTGTCTTTCAAATAAATAAAATAAATCTTAAAAAGGGTTATATAGGTGGCTGATATCTGTCCATTTTATTTCATTGGAGTACAATTTTTTTATGTATTTAATTTATTTATTTGAGAGGTAGAGTTACAGAGATAGAGAGAGAGAGACAGACACACACACACACAGAAAGACAGAGAGAGAGAGGTCTTCCATCTGTTGGTTCACTTCTCAAATGGCTGCAACTGCAGGAGTTAGGCCAATCCGAAGCTAGGAGCCAGGAGCATCTTCTGGGTCTCCCACACTGATACAAAGGACCCAAGCACTTGAGCCATCTTCTACTGCTTTCCCATGCCATAGCAGAGCTGTATCAGAAGAGGAGCAACCGGGACAATTATCAGTGTCCATAGGGAATGATGGCACCTCAGGCAGAGGCTTAGCAAACTATAGTACAGAATTGACCTCGTGGAGCACAATTTAATAAATGCAATTTAAAATTGTAATACGACCTAAATGGAACTGTAAAACAGAAAGAAATAGTGTAAGTAATCCAGAGAAGTTCAAAAAGAGTGCAAAATGAAAAGAACAGGAAAAGGGAGAATGGAAGGGAAATAAATGAAAAATCAAAGACATCACACTGTCTGAACACTTTTTCTTTTAAATACTATATGGTTCGACTAATATGATCAGATAGGAATCTGTATTCAAAAAGTATTTCATCTTTTTCATTCAGAGCCACTATATTCATAGAAATGAGTAGACATTATAATTGCTCTCATTAAAAAATTATATCAAAATATGTTTTAAATTTTGGCAGTCTGAAAATCTTTCTGTAGATATGTGGGAGTAAAAATAAGAACTATTTTGTTAGCTATAATTTCCATGTCTATGCTTTCTACACCTATTTCCCCGGGTAATTAGTATTATGGAACACTGCCGTGTTGGCATGTTACCCTTCCTCAGCACTCCAGGTAATAATTGAAATTCAGGAAAAGCACTCTATTACAAAGCTTCTCCTCCCCCCTCCCCTCCCCTCCCCTCCCCTCCCCTCCCCTCCCCTCCCCTCCCCTCCTCTCCTCTCCTCTCCCCTCCCCTCCCCTCCTCTCCTCTCTTCTCCCCTCCCCTCCTCTCCTCTCTTCTCCTCTCCTCTCCTCTCCCCCCTCCCCTCCCCCCCTCTCCTCTCCTCTCCCCTCCCCTCCCCTCCTCTCCTCTCCTCTCTTTTTCTGTTTTTTAAATTGTGAAGCCTTTTGTTTCTATGTTTCTTAAAATGATTATTAACCCACATATCTTGTTTCTTCTGAAAATCGAGATTCTCATTTAGTGAAATCCCCGAAGAAAAGAGAACTTCTCACTTTTCTTTGAGCTCTCTGATCTACTTCTTCTTCTGAGGTGATCTCTTCTCATAATTTGATGCAAGCAAGAGTAGCATAATAATAAATGACTCTATTGCCAATAAAAATTGCCATTAATAAAATTTTATTATACTTGTGGAAAATTTTCCTAAAGGAAATTTTCAAAATTCTTTTCTTTGATATTTTTGTTGACTTATTTTTAAAGACTTATTTGTTTATTTTTAAAGTAAGAGAGAAAAAGAGAGAGAGAGAGAGAGAGAGAGAGAGGGTCTGATCAAAATAGCCTGGGGGGAGAGAGAGAGAGAGAGAGAGAGAGAGAGAAAGAGAGAGAGAGAGAGAGAGAGATCGTCTGATCATAATAGCCCGGGCTGCACCAGGCTGAAGCCAAGAGCTGAGAGCTCCATCTGTGTCTCCCACATGGGTGGCATGGCCCAAACACTTGGGTCATCTTCCTCTGCTTGTCTCGGGCAATTAGCCAGGAGCTGGGTTGGAAGTGAATCGTCCAGTGTCAAGGGAGGAGATTTACCTGCTATGCCATAAGGCTGCCCACCCCAGTGGTATTTATTTTTTCCATTCATGACCATAACATTTTTTATGTGGTTTACTACAGAATTAGATTAAATGAGGGTGGTATGTTTGTTTTGAAGACTCGATTTAATACATTTTAAAATTTTTTCTCTTTCCTCCTCTGAAACTAAATATTGTCATTTTGTCAAATTGTTATTTATCAAAGCTTTAATTCAACTCCATTTTATGTATTTTCTCTGACATAAAATTATTACTTGGAACACCACTTATATCTAGGAATGTATTTCTTTAGACATAAAATTGAGCAACGCTGAAGATGATTTAGTTGTTTTATTTGAGGTAGATACAGAGCAAAAAATCTTATTTATCTGTTCACTGTGCATTTCTTCATATCTGTACTGTATTTCAAAAATGTTTAAAAAATGCACAGCCCTTCAGATACTTACAGGTCTGTGTATTTGATATTTTATTTATAAAACCACATTTTTTAAATATAAAATAAGAATATTTAATAGTTACAAAGTTTTTTCCCTATATACATTTGACTGCATTTTTTAAACAAGATTTAAAAAAAAATCCAATTACGTTTCCATAAAAATATTTATCCCAGTGACTAGCAGTCATCATAGCAACAACTTTCCATTTTCTAAATAACTTCACATGTGTCTTCTATAAAAAATCCCAAACTGGGGCAGGAGCTGTGACACTGTGGATTGTGTGCCGCTTGCCCCCACCTGCATCCCAGATGGAAGTGCCCTTTCAGTCCTGGCTACCGCAAGCTTGTCATTCAGCTTCCTGCTGACGTGTGTGGGAGCCAGGGGATAACGGCTGAAGAGCTGAGTCCCTGCCAGCCTTAGTCGTGACTTGCAGGGTATCCTAGCTACTGGCTTTGGCCTGGCCTAGCCCCCATTGTTGTGGACCTTTGAAGTATGAACCACTGGATACAGAATTCTCTTTCTCTGTCTTTTCCTCTCTTTTTGTTGCTCCCTACCTCTGTCACAATTTCAAATGAATAAATAAATCTTTAAAAAAAAACACATTTTTCCTGTCTCTTATTGAATTAAATTTAACTTCTGGATTCTTCAAAATATCACTTTCCATCAATCAGTACATTCCCAGATCTGGGGAGCAGCTCTTTTAGATGTGTAACATTTAGGGATTTTCCTAGGGTCCTGAGATGAGCTGGGTATATCTGATTTATAACTCCAATACAATTAGATGATCTATGGAAGTAAATTATCAGGGCCAGTGCTGTGGCTCAGTAGGTTAGTACTCTGCCTGCAGCACTGGTATTCCATATGGGCCCCTGTTCTAGTCCCAGCTGCTCCTCTTCCAATCCAGCTCTCTGCCATGGCCAGGGAAAGCACTAGAAGATGACCCAGATGCTTGGGCCCCTGTACTCACATGGGAGACTCAGAGGAGGCTCGTGGTTCCTGGCTTCAAATTGGTGCAGCTCCTGCCGTTGCGGCCATTTGGGAAGTGAACCAGTGGATGGAAGACCTTTCTCTGTAACTCTATTTCTCAAATAAATATGTATATAAATAAATAACTAAATAAATGCTAAAAGAAGTAAATTGTCACACAGGGATTATATCTTCTGGTAAAAGTCAAGCACAAGGGACCAGCACTGTGGCATGGCCAGTAAAGCCGCTGCCTGTAATGCCAGCATTACATATAGGCACCAGTTTGAGACCTGTCTGTTCCACTTCCAATTCAGATCCCTGTTAATGTGCCCCAGAGGGCAGCAGAGGATGGCCCAATTCCTTAGGCCCCTGCACCCTCATGGGAAACCTGGAGAAAGCTTTGGCTCCTGGCTTCAGCTTGGCTCAGCCCTGGCTGTTGTGGCCATTTGGGGAGTGAGCCAAGGGATGGCAGACCTCTCTCTCTCTCTCTCTGCCTCTGTCTCTTTCTCTCTGTGTGGTTCTTTCTTTCAAATAAATAAATCTTTTTAAAACAGGTCAAACACAGGGAGATTACTGACTCCATAAACATGAGTGTCAATTTGTTAAGTCAACAACAGGAGTCACTGTGTACTTACTCCTCATGTAGGATCTCTGTCCTTAATGTGTTGTTCAGTGTGAATTAATGCTATAACTAGTACTCAAACAGTATTATAAACTTTATGTTCTGTGTGAGTGCAAACTGTTGAATCTTTACTTAATATATACTAAATTGATCTTCTTTATATAAAGATAATTAAAAATGAATCTTGAGGTGAATGGAATGGGAGAGGGGGCAGGAGTTGGGAGGGTTGCGGGTGGGAGGGAAGTTATGGAGGGGGGAAGCCATTGTAATCCATAAACTGTACTTTAGAAATTTATATTTACTAAATAAAAATTAACAAAAAGGTCAAGCACAGAACAGACTATATATATATATATATATATATATATATATATATATACACACACATATATATGTATCTATACACACGTATGTATGTCTATATAAATGAATGTGTATAAATATGTAAATATATATATGTGTATGTATGAGGGAATACAGACAGTCCAACCTGAGAAAGATAATCATGTTGGCTATATTAACTCATGTATCAAAACACATGATTTCCTAGCTGAGTTTAAGATCACTCATTTTTTTAATATAAAATTATCTAAATCCAACGCAAGAACATGAGTCAAAAGCAAATGTGAAGTTGTTTCAATTGGCAGGGATTCAGGAAATGGATGCCAGTGTTTCTTAACCTTGATTTTAATGAAAGAGATAAATACTCACACAAAACTTTTTAACAGAAGGAGTAACATATTGTATAAGCCCAATCCTTATGGCAGCAACTACAATTATTTGCCAAAATCATTAACTTTGAAGATCAAGTCTTAAGATTACACAGAATGATTAGTGAGCTTCCTGTAATACATTTTTGGCAGAACCTACCCAATATAAAGTGCATACTATGCTCACAAAATGAAGGAACGTTGTTTTGGGTAAAATATCAGAATAAATACAGGCTAGAAATGTGACTAAGTTTTTTTAAAGATTTATTTGAAAGGCAGAGTTATAGAGAGACAGAGGCATAGAAAGAGAAAGAGAGAGAGAGGTCTTCCATCCGCTGGTTCACTCCCCAAATGTCCATAATTGCCAAATCTGCATTGATCTGAAGTCAGGAGATTGGAGCTTCTTCTGGGTCCCCCACGTGTATGCAGGGGCCCAAGGACTTAGGCCATGGCAGAGAGCTGTATCAGAAGTGGAACAGCTGGAACTTAAAATGGTGCCCATATGGGATGTGGGCAATATAGGCAGCAGCTTTACCTGCTATGCCACAGTGTTAGACCCTAAAATTTAATTTTCCAGTTTTTCAACTAGTCACCCACATAGTTCATCTGGCAACACAGGAAAAAATGCCTGAATACCCAAATTCCATTGACAATCAGTGTTAATATTTTGATAACAATTCACTAGAGTTTTAAATTTATCACACACTATGTAAAATTTATTTCTTAATTTTCTTTTACAATTCTAGGCAGTATTTTATTTTTAAAAGCATTATGAGCACATATGTTTCTTTAAAATAATGGCTTTTATATTAATCATGTTTAATGTGTTTCTGTATAATAATTTTTAAAAACTAATTTCCTAACCATATTATTCAACAAATAAAAGGTAGAAAGACCACAATTCCACAGGAATATGAACAAGGGCTAAAAATGACAATGAAATCACAAGATGTCTGTTTTGTTCCTATACTTTTCTGGGGGGAGTGAACCAGCAGATGGAAGCCTCTTTCTCTCTCTCTATCTCTCCCTCTCTCTGTAACTCTGACTTTCAAACAACTAAATAAATATTTAAAGATAAAAGTAACTGTTTATTATAAAAATTTGTATGGTAATAATTATTGTTCTGTTAAATTACGTTTCAAACTTTTCCTCATAATTTCTTATAAATTCAAGCTTGCTTTTTTTAGAGATATCACAACTACTCAAATAGGTGCTTAAAGTATTTAATAGGCATTTTTTCTCAAATTAGAAAAGAAAAATGTCCAATTTTTAGTTATATCAAGAGAGCAGATTTTGTGTATGTCATATGTACAATTTGAGCCAATAATGACACCTCCCACCCACCCCCTCCTGTTCATCTATATGGGTGATTTCATGACTTGTAATAAAAGGTTAACTTTAAAAATAACTGTCAAGGGTAGGTGTTATGATGTAATGTGTTAAGCCACCCTTTGTAACACCAGCATCCCTTATTGGAGTGCTGGTTCTGAGCCCTCACTACTCTACTTCTGATCCAGCTCCCTGCTCACATGCCTGAGAAAGAAGCAGATAATGGCCCAGGTACTTGGGTACTAGCAACCCATGGGGGAGACTTGGATGGAATTCTGGGCTCTTGGACTTGGCCTAGGCCCACACCAACCATTGGTGCATTTGGGGAGTGAATCAGCAAATTGAGGACATTTCTCTCTGTGTCTCTACCTCTCTTGTATATCACTCTGCCCGTGAAATAAATAAAATTTAAAAACCCCGTTGGTTGAATACTACTTTTATAATTTATTGAAATGATTTATTATTCTAGCACTCCAAGTTACTTCTGTCTGTTCTGGGGTGATCTCTCTATTGTCAGTTAAAATGAAGCTAGCTGCGACAACTCACTTCATTTCCTCAGTGGGTGATATTGCATTCTTCTTCATATTTACTGCAGTCAAATACTTTTCAACAAGCAATATGTGACATGTTATAATTGCATTTTGGTACTACAATTAAATAGTAGGGCTAATTTTTCCAGAAAACATGAAGTAGAATGTGATATTGTTTGGCAGTTGAGATATAAACATCTCTCTGGGTTTAATCCTAAACTTATACTTTAGGGTAAATGCTTTGTGAAATGTGTCTCATTAGAAGATAAACATGTGGGGCGCTTAGTAAAAGCTAGTCAGTATAAGTAGAGAGAAGATGACAGGAAGTGAGAGGAAGAAAATCCCTGAGCAGTTCCTGTTAACTTAATGCAGACTCATTTCTTCCCAGTTTAAAAGTATACTAACCAGCTTTGTTGATTTTGAAGTAATTCACATATAGATGTCAAACGTCAGGTCTTTGACATTCTTTAAATAATAGATCTGCTGTATCATTGTGCCATTCAACTATTGTTTGCTTACATTTGCATCATTTTTTAAAACTTTACTTTTTCACATTTTACTTACTTATTTGAGATACGGAGAGACAGACAGAGATAGTTAGCATCCCTCTGTTGGTTCATTTCCTCAATGCCTTCACATAGCTGGGGCTGTGCCTACTTGAAACCAGGAGTCAAACTTTATCAGGGTTTCCCATGTGACAGGCTGTAACCCAATTATTCGAGCCATCACTACTGCCTTCCTGAGTCTGCATTTAGTAGAAAACTAGAGTTAAAAGTAGGAGCCAAGAAAACGCACGTATTCCAGTGTGGGGCATGGACATCCTAACCAGCAGCTTAAGTGGTAGACCAGATGCTCACCAACTGTATCACCTTTTACCTCATTTTCCCTAATTGCAATTATGCTTTAAACTCAGAATGTGGTCATAAACTATAGAAAATTGATGTTTTTCTTAAAAGATGCAAATGAGGCTGGCGCTGTGGCTTAACAGGCTAATCCTCCGCCTTGCGGCGCCGGCACACCGGGTTCTAGTCCCGATTGGGGCGCAGGATTCTACCCCGGTTGCCCCTCTTCCAGGACAGCTCTCTGCTATGGCCCGGGAGTGCAGTGGAGGATGGCCCAAGTCCTTGGGTCCTGCACCCCATGGGAGACCAGGAGAAGCACCTGGCTCCTGGCTTCGGATCAACAAGATGTGCCAGCCGCAGCGGCCATTGGAGGGTGAATGGCAAAAAGGAAGACCTTTCTCTCTATCTCTCTCCCTCACTAACCACTCTGCCTGTCAAAACAAAACAAAACAACAACAACAACAACAACAACAAAAAGATGCAAATGTATTTGTGTTCTTGCTGTATTCTTAAATCATTAAACACTTTTAGTCATACAGAGCACTGAATTTGGATACTGGATTTTTCAGAATGGTTCTAATAATTGTTTACTTGAAAATTCAAAATTGAAGCCTGTTATAAAATCAGTGCTGTGGCCCGGGAGTGCAGTGGAGGATGGCCCAAGTGCTTGGGCCCTGCACCCCATGGGAGACCAGGAGAAGCACCTGGCTCCTGCCTTTGGATCAGTGCGGTGCACCGGCCGCAGCGCACTCTCCGCGGCGGCCATTGGAGGGTGAACCAACGGCAAAAAGGAAGACCTTTCTCTCTCTCTCTCTCTCTCTCTCTCACTGTTCACTCTGCCTGTCAAAAATAAAAAAAAAAAAATTAAAAGAAAAAAATCAATGCAATACTATTTGGTTCACTTTGTATCAGTGCAGGAAACTTATGGTTCTAAAAAAAATGATAGAAATTTTTCCAAAGTTCACAGGCTCCTAGTAAAGCTATCCATGTGTAGTTTAGGAAAGGAGACATCACAAAAAAGTGAAAAACATAGACACTGGAGCTGGAACAATGAGAGAGAACACTGTTTAGGGAACCCCTGTGAATTTGAGGAAATACCCAAGGATTCCAAGGGCATAGGTTTACTGCCAACTTTCATTCTGGAGTTCCAAGTTAAAATTCCTGTATATCTGTTTCAATTAGAAATTCATAGCCAGACATTTGGTAGCAAAGGAGAGATATAGATTATTTGGGAATGAAGAAATGATTGAATAACATTCAAAAACATTGACAAAACATTCATAAAATATATATCAGATAGTGGGGCAAAACAAACAAAAAAACTCAATAAAAATAAATAAAAAGGCAGGGTATGGAGATATGTGGAGAAACCAGGATAGAAAAAAGTTATCAATACCTATATGTCAGGGACACACATCCTTTATATTATAGCAGAACCCGGAAGTCGAATTTGGAAGCTATTAAAATGATTACAATGCAATCAAGATTGTAGTGCTGAATGACTGACAGTGCAGCAGGTATTCACAAATATATGAAATGAAATTACAAACAGAATGGAGGAAAAATGGATAAAAAGTGAGTTAGCATGATGCATACATTTTACATTTGCTTAATTCAGGGGCCATACCTAAAATATGATACTTAAAGCCTGATTCATGGAGACTGTACCATGTATAACAGCATTTAGATAGATCTTTCCGATCGTACAAATCTGTGTATTTTCCAATACTTAGAAGGGATTTGAGATGAAATCAATTTTAAACTTACTAAGAAACAGTTCTGTTTTGTTTAAACTTTACTTAGGTTTACAAACAGCATGATCCTTTCATTGTGAGAGTCAGTTTGTGAGCCCTCATCTTTGATTGGGGTAATACATATTACATTGCCCATGTCCACAAGAAGCTGACCATTCAGCAAATATTTACACATAAAAATAACAATTCTTTCTTACTATGAATCTAACATTAGCTAGGCATTGAAGGCTAAATTAGGAAAAGAGAAAAAATTATGTATTCTCCATGCTTACACAGTTACAGTTATTGAGTAACAAATAATTTGAAAGGGCTTCCATTGTAGTGTAGAGGGTTGAGCCACTGCTTGCAGAACTGGCATCCCATATTGAAGCGTCAGTTTGTGTCCTGGCTACTCAATTTCTGATCCATCGTCCTGCTAATGAACCTGAATAGGCCATGGATAATGCCCAAGTGCTTAGGCCCCTGAAACCAAAGTGGGAGACCAAGATGGAATTCCCAGCTCTTGGCTTTGGTCCAACTCAGCTCTGGATGTTTTGGTTATCTGAGGAGAGAACCAACAGATGGAAGATGGATCTCTCTCTCTCTCTCTCTCTCTCTCTGGGTGTCTCTCACTGTCTTTCAAATAAATCAAGCAATCTTTTATAAAAAAGAATAATTATTTGAAGAAACAATCCTGAAGATTAGGGTAATTTATTGAAGTCATAATACAATTACAAAAGGATAATACACAGGGCTAATTTTGTGCAGAGCAAGTGTGTCTGGGATGTGGGCCAGGGCTGAGTTTGGATACCAGAAGAAAGATACGCTGAGGAATAGATCTTGATGCCACGTCAGAAGGAAAGAAGGAATCTCTATCAGAGTGGGGAAGAAGAGCTGGATGACGGTGATTGAAGGAGGAAAAGCAAAAAAAGGGTTCATGTTAGACTGGGATAGAAACAAGGTACCTTACAGAATGTCAAGAAACCAATGGGCGTTATCTGTTAGAGTGAAAGGGAAGAGGATGTGTGCAGAGGCTAGAATAGATGATGTAAATTAAAAATGCATTATCTCAAAATTAAACAGAGAAAGGAAGATAAAAATGAAGAGGAAAATATTATAAGAATTGTATGTATCTTACTATATTGATTCTTTTTGTATTAATATACTAATATTAGAATTAATGAGAATTTTATTGCAGTAATTATTATAGATTTGCTGTAATCCTAAGAATCTATTTCTTAATAAACTCCTTGAAAATAATAGTTAGGTACAGATCCTGAAGGTTTTGATGGGCCACAGATAAGGACATGTGTAAATTATATTGCAGGATTATAAAGACTATTCACAGAGACATTAGTAGATTCCTCTGGAAAGACTCTGCAAGGAGAAATAATCCTTACTGATGGTAAATGAAGGTTTCATGAAGGAGTCACAATGTGTAGGGCTTTGAAACTGAGTGGTATTTAACTTGGATAATTGAGATGAGACACAGCTGAGAAAGCAGAGTTGTTATGAAAGCATAGAAGAGGAAATGACTCAGATTGCATACAAAAAGTCTATCTCAAAGAATATAGCTGGAAACAAGGCTGATATCATGCACTTGAGCCAGTTCACTGAGCAACAACAGTGCTCACATGAAAACTTTTTATTTTATTGTATTTTATTTTTAAAAAAGGGAGGAATTCCATACTTTGGTGCGTGAGCTTTGGGTCTGGTTCCCAGCTATCCATTTACCAGCTGTATAAATTTAGCATTTTACTTCAAATTTATTCACATATTTTCTTCTTTTTTTTTAAGGATTTATTTATTTCTGTGAAAGTCAGGGTTACACAGAAGGAGAGGCAGAGACAGAGAGGTCTTCCCTCCACTGGCTCACTCCCCAGGTGGCTGCAAGGGCTGGAGCTACGCCGATCAGAAGCCAGGAGCTTCTTTCAGGTCTCCCACGCGGGTGCAGAGGCAGAAGGACTTGGGCCATCTTGTACTACTTTCCCAAGCCACAGCAGAGAGCTGGATCGGAAGTGGTGCAGCCGGGACTCTAACTGGCGCCTATATGGGATGCTGGCACTGCAGGCGGCGGCTTTACCTGCCACAGCTCCAGTCCCAACATATTTTCTTCTTCTAGCCATTCCATCTGGATGCTCTAAGGATTAAATACATATTCAATAAAATGAGCAATATAAATATTTAGCTCAAAGATTTACATACGAAAGTTTAATGTAGGGGTCCGCAATGTGGCATAGTAAGCTAAGCCTCTGCCTGTGATGCTGGCATCCCATTTGGGCACCAGATAAATGTCCCTGCTGCCCCTCTTCTGATCTAGCTCTCTGATAATGGCCTGGGAAGGCAGTAGAAGATGGGTCAGGTGCCTGGGCCCCTGTAACCATGTGGGAGACCCAGAGGAAACTCCTGACTCCTGGTTTCAGATCTGCCCAGCTCCGGCCATTTTTGCCATTTGGAGAATGAACTAGCAGATGGAAAACCTTTCTCTCTATTTCTCCCTCTGTCTGTCTGCAGCTCTCTCAACAAATAAATCTTTATAAAATAAAGATAAAATCTTAATGAATGGCAAATATTAATGATATTAATAAAATAATTCACATCAGCATGTAGGATGTTTATATAGAAACATAGAGAACTTTTAGTAAGGGATTGAGGCCATTGTAGAAAATAAGAAATGAAACACTCTCATAGCATAGGCAGCTCATGTCACTGACGTCATACATAAGAATGTTAATTGTTAAATGAACAACAGAAGTCACTGTGCACTAACTCCCCATGCAGGACCCCTGTCCTCAATGAGTTTTATTATTAGACATAACTGGGGTACTTGTTCTCAGTTTATTTTGTGTATGTGTGTGTGGAAATTGTTGACATCTTTACTTAGTAAAGAGTTGGTCTTCTGTGTACAAAATTAATTGAAAGTGAATCTTAATGGAGAATGGTACTGGGAAGGGGAGAGGGGAGAGGAGGAGGGATGGGAGTGTGGGTAAGAGGGATAGTAGGTGGGAAGAATAATTATATTCCTAAAGTTGTACATATGAAATTTGTATTCCTTAAAAAATAAACCAATCAATTAATTAAAGATAAAAGTAAATTAAAAAAGAAATGAAGCAATGGGCCGGCGCCGTGGCTTAACAGGCTAATCCTCCGCCTTGTGGCGCCGGCACACCAGGTTTTATTCCCGGTTGGGGCGCCGGATTCTACCCCGGTTGCCCCTCTTCCAGGCCAGCTCTCTGCTATGGCCCGGGAAGGCAGTGGAAGATGGCTCAAGTGCTTGGGCCCTGCACCCGCATGGGAGACCAGGAGAAGCACCTGGCTCCTGGCTTCGGATCAGTGAGATATGCCGGCCGCAGCGGCCATTGGAGGGTGAACCAATGGCAAAAAGGAAGACCTTTCTCTCTGTCTCTATCTCTCACTGTCCACTCTGCCTGTCAAAAAAAAAAAAAAAAAAAAAAAAAAGAAAGAAAGAAAAGAAAAAAAGAAATGAAGCAATGAAAACTTGAGCTAATGATGGCAAATGGAGTGGAAAACAGGGCAGTGATATCACACAAAAACTTGAAGGCAAATAAGCTATAAATCTGAGGGTGGGCATATGGCTTAGCCCTTAAGGTATTGGTTAGGGCACCCACATCACATGTCAAAGAACCTATGTTCAAGTCCTGGATCTGCTCCAAATTCAGCTTCCTGCATATTTGCTCCCTTTGAGGTGGGAGATAATGGCTCAAGTAGTTGAGTCCCTGCCACCCATGTGAGACATCAAGATGCTGTTACATGGTCCCAAGTTTAGACTGGCCCCTCACTGGAGGCTGAGGGCATTTAAAGAGTGAACTATCAGATGGAAGATCTCTATCTCCCCGTCTCTGCTTTTGAAATAAATAATTTCTTTTTTTATAAAAATACAAATTTGGGTCATTTAACAGTGGCAAGAAACCATTAGAAGGCATTAGAGTTTAGGCAGATGAAGATTATGACCATTGTATTTGGTCATTAATTGAAATCAGAAATCAAGGGAAGAAATCTTTGGGAAGGTTAGGGTTTGGTGAACATGAATAGCATTTTCTGATTGCTGAAATTAACTGATAAAAAGGGATGCATATTATTCACAATTATAATTCATTTTGCTTACTTCTTAATGTCTGGAATAAATTCACGGTGGTTGAAATTAATGACATGATTTATTTATTTATTTATTTTTTTTTTTTTTTTGACAGGCAGAGTGGATAGTGAGAGAGAGAGACGGAGAGAAAGGTCTTCCTTTTTGCCATTGGTTCACCCTCCAATGGCCGCTGCGGCCGGTGCATCTCGCTGATCCGAAGCCAGGAGCCAGGTGCTTCTCCTGGTCTCCCATGGGGTGCAGGGCCCAAGCACTTGAGCCATCCTCCACTGCCTTCCCGGGCCACAGCAGAGAGCTGGCCTGGAAGAGGGGCAACCGGGATAGAATCCGGAGCCCCAACCGGGACTAGAACCCAGTGTGTTGGCGCCACAAGGCGGAGGATTAGCCTGTGAGCCATGGTGCTGGCCATGATTTATTTTTTTTTAACTTAAAAAAAAAAGCTATTCTATTTTATTTATTTGAAGAGTGGGAGGTTGGAGAGAGAGAGAGAGAGAGAGAGAGAGAGAGAGAGAGAGAGAGAGATAAAGAAATTCATCTGCTATTTGACTCTACAAATGTCTGCCTAGGCAGGTGCTGAGTCAGCACATGTTGGTGGCAGGCTCCTTGAGCCATCACTGTTGTCTCCCAGAGTGTACATTATTAAAAAGGATGAGTCAGAAATGGTGGATTTGGATATCCTAAGAAGCCTCTTAACTTCTGTGTCAATTGCCTTACCTGATGAGATGATTTCTTGTAACCTGTTGCCTGTGAAATACAGATACACACTATGCGACACACACACAAACAATTTTTGTGTAAATGGAATGGGTCATTTTCTAAATATCTTTTTATTTTTGTGAAATAAAAAAGATACCAAAATATGTAAAATATAGAGCTTGATAAATTATTATAATGAGAACACTTATGTCATCATATAGAAGAAAAAGAACATCAAAACCTCAGAAGCCTACTCCATGCCTTTTCTCAGTCAGCTCTCCTTCCTGCATTTATTCAGTTGTATATTAATTACTCTTCTGTTTTCTTCCCAAATTTATCACCTAACTATCCTTAAATATTCTTTTAGTTTTGCCAATTTTGACAATTTATGCAAATGATATAAAACACTAATAATTCTCTTTTGCATGATTCTCTTTTTGTTGGAAGCCCTTGTTTCTACAGCAAGACAGAAGTAATAAATTCTAGTGTTCCATCACACAGTGGGGAGACCATGGTTCAGGATGATGCATTGAGTACTATGTCAAGAACTGGAAAACAGGGACTAATAGATTCCACAGAAAGAAATGAAAAGGAAGTGTTAGCTGCCTGCTTTGATTGGTTTACATTGTATATATATATATGTATGTTGAGATATTGCATGGTGGCCCATAAAAATGTAAAAGTATTTCATATTAATAAAATATTTTACATTTTAAAATTTTAATAAGAAACATTTTATTTTTAAGATTTCCCCTCTGAATTTCTTGCACTTTTAGCTAATCATTTTTATATCTATCCACAGTGTATTGGCACTTGTATATTCAATGAGTTTACCAAAATTTATTAGCTATATTGTTTATAGGTATTAGAATTGTTTTATTAAGAGGTCTTTATAAAGTTTATGATTTTCCCATTTTTGTTTACATCTCATGGTACAAAAATGTGTTCATTTGTTTGGAAAAGCATAATACAGCAGAGTAGGAACATGATAGCAAAAATGAATCTTCAGTTTTAACAGATAATAGCAAGTTGTTTTCCAAAATGATTCAGATGATTATAAACCCTTTAGCCCATGGCTGCCATAGATGAAGGTTTCTGTTATACACATAGCCCTCATTTGTCATTGCCAGTTGTTTTATCAGTTTTACATAAACGTGTGATACTGTACTGTGACTTATTTTATGAGAAAGTTTTGTCTGATTTATTGGTTTTATTTTTTTTCTAGCTTTCTTAGTATTTGTTGTCATGAAAAGGTGTAAGACTGTTTTTAAAGATTTATTTATTTATTTATTCAATTTGAAAGACAAAATATAGAGAGCGAGAGACTGAGAGATCTTTCATATGCTGGTTCACTTCCTAAATAGCCATAACAGCCAGAGCTGAGCCAGGCCAAAGCTAAGAGTCAGGAAATCCATCTGCGTCTCCCATATTGCTGAAAGGGTCCCAAATACTTGGGTCATCATCTCCTATCATCCCAGGAGCAATGGACGAAAACTGGATCAGAAACAGGGCAGCTGTGACTCGAACTGGCACTCCAATATGGGATGCAGGAGTCATAAGGAACAGTTTAGGCCACTGTGCCAAAATACTGGCACCATAAAGCTAATTCATGAAAACTAGTATTTCTTTTATCTATTTTGGTAAGTTCTATTTTTCTATAGGTTGGCCATTATGTGTAATATTTCATATCCATTAAATATTGTTCTAATAATACTGTACATATATTTTAATTGTATAGATATGTTATTACGTTTTATTTTTTAGTTCTGATTCTGTCAATTTTTTTTCTTTACTATTCATCTGCTTATTCTTATCAGACATTACAAACCATACGATGCTTTTAAAATATTTTTTCAATTTATTTCTATGGTCCTCCAAAATTATAATCTTTTCTACTATGTTAATTTTTGTTCCTTACTTTCTTCTTTGTATTTAATTTATTTTACTTGTGTCTTCCTAACTCCTAATTAATCTCAAACTTTCTATTTTTTACATATGCATGTGATGGTATATTTCTCTCTATAAACATCATTACAGATACGTTTTCAAAGTTTTGGGAATATTTGGTTTTGCTTTGCCATGGAGTTATGATTTCACTGCCATAATTATCAGAAAATATTTTCCATATTATATATTAATACTTTGAAATTATTAGAAACTAGTTTTACGCACCAACATTTTTCTCTTATATTAGAAACTCTCTTATATTAGAACTGCATGTCCATTAAGCACTATTTGATTGCAGTGAATGGATAATAGATAAATAGATAGAAAGATAGATATAGATGGATGGATAGATAGATAGATAGATAGACTCGCACAGATACATATAAATTTGTAGACAGATAGATATATAGCATTTCTTCTGATAATACCTATAATACTAATCTTGTATGCACCCCTTTTTAATATATTGAATTTTAGAAAAACTTTGCATTCACAGAAAATTATGAACATAATACGGTTTTCACATGTCTCCCTCAGTTTCCACCATTAGTACCATATATTTGTCTTTATTTTATGTTATTTTAAATGGTAAGAATACTTAACATGAGATCTTCCTTTTAACAAAATTTTACATATATAATATATTATTATGGACTATAGATACAATATCATGTAGCAGATCTCTAGTGTTTATTCATGTTGCTTGACTGAAGTTTTATGCCCATTGATTGATATGTTCAAATTTCCTCTCCTCTAACTCCTGGACATTTGTGTGTCTTCATAGGATTAAAGTCTATTTAGGTCATAAACATTTTTTATAATCATGTTATTGTGTTTATCATTATTGAGTTGTAACAGTTCCTTACATATTTTGGATATAAACCCTTTATCAGATTTACAGTTTGTGAAAAAACATTCTCACACTCCTTGTTATATCATACACAAAAATAAGTAAGAAGGACTAAATTAAACTGAAAAGTTTCTGAACAAGAAAGAAACCAAACAACGGAGTGAAAAACTACCTACGGCATGGGTGAATATTTGAAAACAAAATTATTAAGAATTTTGGGGTCAGCTCTGTGGTGCAGCGGGTAAAGCCATTGCCGGCAGTGCCAGCATCCCATGTGTTCAAACCTGGCTGCTCCACTTCCCATCATGCTTTCTGCTATGGCCTGGGAAAGCAGTAGAAGATTGCCCAAGTTGTTGGACACCTGCACTCACGTGGGAGACCTGGAAGAAGCTCTTGGTTCCTGGCTTTGGATCAGTGAATCTCCAGCTGAGCCTCACAGCTACTTTGGGAATAAAGAGATCTCTCTCTCTCTCTCTCTCTCTCTCTCTCTCTGCCTCTTTGTAACTCTGCATTTCAAATAAATAAATAAATAAATAAATCTTTTTTAAAAAGGAATTTATATTACTGGGGCTGGTGCTATGCTGTAGTGGGCTAGACCTCCACCTGTGGCACCCACATTCCATATGGGCTACGATTCGAGACTCAGCTACTCCACTTCTGCTCCAGCTCCCTGCTAATGTGCCTGGGAAAGCAGTGGAAGATGTCTCAAGTCATTGGGGCCCCTGAAACCACGTGGGAGACCCAAATGAAGCTCCTGGCTCCTGACTTCATATTGGCCCAGCTCCAAAGTTGTGGCCATTTGAGGAGTGAACCATCTATAATGGAATACTCTCTTTCTCAACTCTGCATTTCAAATAAATAAATAAATAAATAAATAAATAAATCTTAAAAAAAACCCAAGTATCTAGAATCTAGAATCCTAACTATACATAACAGTCTCTAAGTCCATAATATTTTATAAAAGTAGGATTCATTTAGATTTATACACATATTTATGTTTTCATTATATTTCATTCTTTACTCACCTATAAATATCATTTCCTTTAGCTTTAAGGATATTTTTAAGAGTTACACTTCATTTACTTCTACTGGTAGTGAATCCTCTGTTTTCTGCTTTCCTGAACAATGTCTCTTTAACATGCTGTATGAGTGATAGCTTTCCTTGGCACAGATTTTCTATGTTCAGCTGTTTTCTTTCAGTAAAAAGGAAGTATTATATTACTATGTTCTGATTTCCACTACTGTTGAAAAATTACCCATCAATCTAAATACAGTCATGCACTGCTTAATTATGGTGTGTGTTATGAAAAATGTGTCCCTAGACAAGTCTGTTAATGTACAGATATTATCCTGAACTCTCTCACAAGACTGGATGATAGAGTATACTAAACACTGAAGCCACATAGTACATTCTATTGATGCAAGGCTACAAACCTGTGCAGTATATGACTGTACTGACTCCTTTTGGCAATCATAGCACAGCAGTCGGTATTTGTGTATCCCAATGCATCTAGACTTAGGGAAGGTACAATAAAAGTACAAGGCTAAAGAATTTTTTGTTCCATTATAATCATATGGGACTACTGTTGTATATGTGATCCAGCATTTATTGCAAAGTTATGTGGTCCATGACTGTATTTCTGCTTTGAAAACAATAGCTCCTTTTCACTTGGCTTTGGTTATCTCTAGTTTGTGTATAGAATTTATATTCACTATATTTAACATCATAAAAACTATTGAAAATGAGCCAAATAATATTCATGCGTTTTGGAATGCATAAGGTACCTCTTTCATTACTTCTGTGTATTTAATATGCTATGCATTTATGAGGTTCTTTTAAACATAATCTGGAACTTCTCCTATGTATTGTTTCTTTCCATTCTCCTATCTAAACATTTCTAAACTTGTGTCTCTAGATGCTTCATCTTGCTTTGCTTTCTGGCCAAGCTTCCAATTCATTATTTCTCCTCTACTATATTTAATATGCTATTGAGTATGTCCATTGAGTCATTGCTTTAAATTATTGTATTATTCACTGCAATAAATTCAATGAAGCTGTTTCTTCAGTATGTTAAGCCCTTTTTTATTGCTTCTGGTATTTTTCCTGATTGTTGAAGCTTACGTTTTATCTCCTTGAATATAGAAATAAACATTTTCATCTTCAGTGTGTTTCTAATAATTCTAATACTTTTATAAGTTTCTATGTAGTTCTCTTTAGCCTCATCTCAGAAATTTTATAATAAATTGTTATTTCACCTTGGTTATGTTTGATTGTATGTGCAGCATATCATCATTTTGCATAAGTAATTTGAAAATTAGGATTATATTACCTATGGTAGGATTTTCATCTGGAAAATGCTTGTCATTTCAATTTTCTTTTGTAAACATTTTTTTTTTTATTTGAAAAGCAGAGTTAGAGGGAGAGAAGGAAAGGCAGAGACACAGATCGATCTTCCATCTGCTGGTTCACTCCCTCAGTGGTCTCAGCAGCTAAGGCTGAGCCAGGCCAAAGCCAGGAGCCTGGGACTCCATTTCAATTCTCTTGCTTGTGTGCAGGGATCCAAGCACTCAGACCATCTGCTGCTGCTTCCCTGGGCACATTAGCAAGGAGCTGGATTAGAAGTGCATCAGCCAGACTCAAAGGATGTTGCAGGCAAAGTTTAACCTAATACTCCACAATCCTGGCCCTAGGATAAACAATGTTTAAAAAATGTAATAAATTACCCAAGAAAAAGAAATAATTAATAAGTAAAATTAAAAAAGAAAACCCTTCCTGTTTTACCCTGAACTCTTTGTTCTTTGTATAATTTCATCATAAAGTGTTAGACAATTCGATATTAAAGATAATTGCAGTTGCTACTGAGTAAACCGGAGCACATTGATGAACATAAATTATATTGGAATAATTATGTCTGATTTTTTAAAAGATTGCCATATTTCAACATCAGTTTCTGTCTTTTCTACAAAATGCTGATAATATTGCTATTTTTTAAGTTAAATGGTAGTCATGATATTGTTAAGAAATATTTGTACAGCCGGCGCCATGGCTCACTTGGTTAATCCTCCACCTGTGACGCTGGCATCCCATATGGACGCCTAGTTCTAGTCCTGGTTGCTCCTCTTCCAGTCCTCCTCTCCAGGGAGAGGATTAGCCAAGTGAGTTGTGGTGCCAGCCATGAATTAATACTATTAAGAAACGATATGTTGAGTAGAACAACAAAAAATGTGAATTTTTTTTCTCAGAGTCAGAATTTGAGTCTTGATTTTATTTGAAATTAGAAATTATCATTTGGTAGATATAAAATAATAAAAATATAAAAGATGACATTATTTAATTGCCTATCTCTACATTAATTTCTAAGCTTATTTACATGAAGTATGACAATTAAATCTGCAACTGACTATTTTGTTTCACAACACAACTCATGGATATTTTTAAAATTACCTAGGGTCACTAAACCAATTTTAACATTCTCTAACTCTACTATTATGTGTATATTATATAGTCTCCAACTTGTCCATATAGGAAAAATAGAAATACTATCTAGTCTGGTGCAGCCACAATTTTTATTTGCTGCATCCCCTTGATTAATATCATTTACCCCACACATCAAGATTTTTCTCATCTCCTTAGCAACTCCTTTAAATAAGTATTATATGATTATCTAATAGGTATATTTATTTTGTTTTAAATAAAACTGTTTTGAAGATATGAAATTATTTAAGGAAGTTTGTAGCTATTTACAAAAGCAATAATTAAAATTAAGATCTCTAAAATCTATGTTCTCTTCCTACTAATAGACCTGGTTAATTAAGAGCAGTTTGATACTTGTTCTAACTTTGAACCATGCATAATGGATATGGATTATATCCAACTTGGCTGTCTTCAACCATAAAATAACTCCTTCGTATAAAATGCACTTCAATATTAAGCAGATGAAATTATAATCCTCAAACATGCTCAATCGGACTGGCCGCAAATGGTGGAGTTAGAAATGTGCCAGGGGATTCCAACACAATCCCATCAAGATGGCATGTACCAATGCCATCGCACTAGTCCAATTGATCAATTTCAGCTCACAATTGATAGCTCTGATAGGTCTAAGAGTCAAAGAGATCACACAAACAAGACAAGTATCTGCTAATACTAACTGATGGAATCAAAAAGGGAGAGAAAGATCCAACATGGGAAGCGGGATACACAGCAGACTCATAGAATGGCAGATGTCCTAAACAACACTCTGGCCTCAGAATTAGCCCTCAAGGCATTCGGATCTGGCGGAAGAGCCCATGAGAGCATAGCAGGCATGGAAAGCCAAGATATCATGGAAAAAAAAAAAAAAAGACCTAAATGAAAGATCTCTGTGAGTGAGATCCAAGTGGAAAGAACGGGGCCATCAAAGAAGGAGGTACCTTTCTCTGAAGGGAGGAGAGAACTTCCACTTTGACTATGACCCTACCGGAATAAGATCAAAGTCAGCGACCCTAAAGGCTTCCATAGCCCTGGCAACTCATGACTAGAGCCTAGGGAGATTACTGACGCCATGAACAGGAGTGTCAAATTGTTAAATCAGCAACAGGAGTCACTGTGTACTTACACCCCATGTGGGATCTGTCCCTAATGTGTCGTCTAAAGCCAAGTGATGCTATAACTAGTACTGAAACAGTATTTTTATACTTTGCGTTTCTGTGTGGGCACAAACTGATGAGGTCTTTACTAATTATATACTGAATTGATCTTCTGTATATAAAGAGAATTGGAAATGAAAATAAACAACCTGGTGTTAAAATGGAAATGGCATAGAAAATTAATTAATTTGAAAAAAAATTATGTAGGATCGCTGTCTTTAATGTGCTGTGCATTGCTATTTAATGCTATAACTAGTAATCCAATGGTAGTTTTTTCACTTCATGTTGCTATATGGGCAAAATGTTGAAATCTTTACCTAATATATACTAAACTGATCTTCTGTATATAAAGAGAATTGAAAATGAATCTTTACATGAATGGAAGGGGAAAGGGAGCGGGAAAGGGGAGGGTTGCGGGCGGGAGGGAAGTTATGGGAGGGGGGAAGCCATTGTAACCCATAAGCTATACTTTGGAAATTTATATTCATTAAATAAAAGTTTAATAAAAAAAAAGAAAGAAATTATAATCCTCAAGAAATACCTCTTTCACCTACTGATGAAATCACCCTTTTAGGTTGCTAAGAGAAAAGCATGTTTAGCATTTATTCTACATCATTGGAAAAAATGTTTTGCCTAAATGACTAAGCAAGCACAACTTCCTCTTGAGTGTCAGATTAATTTCACTTACTGTGAAAGGATATATTCTCTTCAATGTTTGCATCTCACAAGGAGTCAGCCAGGCTTAGAGAAAAGTACAATGCTGCTGAACAAATACTTACCTTTTGCTAAGTGTTACGTACAAGATAACATGCTGTATTGGATGCAATCTCTGTCTCTTAGTATATGTTAAACTGTTGAAAAGGTTTTCATTATTTAAAATTTCTAATAAGGATGGTAATTTTTCTTTCTTATAATAAGACTTTATTTTATTAAGCAAATGTGAAGTGATGCTAGGGAATATTTTAATTATCTTCTCAGCTTTCATTTCCCAAACCTAAACATTAAAATAGTATAGCAAAAGCACATATACGGTAGAATTAATGATACTAAATTACATAGTAGAGTAATAACTGAGAACACTGGCTAGGATTTAAGAGGCTTGTGCTTTTGCTGTAGCTATGGTGTAAAGGGCTCTGTGATTGTGGAGAAACATTGCATGTTGTTCCACAACTACAAATTTACTGCAAAACAATTACTCCCTTAAAAATTACTATGAATGGTGGGAGTTTGACCCACTGAATAGAATATTAAATGGGAAGAACTCTTTCCAGAGTGTACCTGGGCTCAAGTCCTGGCTTTGCCCCTGATTCTAGCTTTCTGTAAATGGGTACCATGGGAGGCTGAAGGTGATGGTGTAAGTATTTGGGTATCTGCCATCCACATGGGAAAACTTGATTGAATTCCTAGCTGCCAGCATTCGTCTAATATAGCTCCTATTGTGGGCATTTGGGGAGAAATCAGTAGATAGAAATGAGATCGCTCTTCCTGGCTCTCTTTCTCTGTCTTTCTCTCCTTCTGTCTATATCTCCCTGCCTCTCTCTCTCTCTCTCTCTCTTTTTTTTTTTTAAGTTGACAGGTAGTGTTATAGACCATGAGAGAGAAAGAGACAGAGAGAAAGGTTTTCCCTCTGTTGGTTCACTCCCCAAATGGCCACAACGGCCGGCTCTGCACTGATCTGAAGCCAGGAGCCAGGTGCTTCTTCCTGGTCTCCCATGCGGGTGCAGGGGCCCAAGAACTTGGACCATCCTCCACTGCCCTCCTGGGAAACAGCAGAGAGCCGAACTGGAAGAGGAGCAACCGGGACTAGAACCCGGCATCCATATGGGATGCTGGCTCTGCAAGCAGAGGATTAATCAAGTGAGCCATGGCGCCAGCCCCTCCCTGCCTCTTAAACAAAGAAATAAATATATTTGTTAAAAAAATTTGCTAGTAATTCAAGTTTTAGTTATAAAAAAGTATTATCCAATTTTTTAAAATATTAATCAATATCTAAATTCTGCCTAATTATGGTGCATATTCTATGCTATTTCCCCAAATAAGTTACATTTTACAGAAGATAACATTTCAAATGCTTTTTTGCAATATAATTGGGCTATTTTCCTGACATAAATACAAATAACTTCTTCATAAAAAAAAACTAGAAGTACTTGCAAATGACACTAGAAATTACATTTTCTATTTCTTATAATCATTACTGAAAAATTACTTCTCACTGATTGTAAGGATAACACATTCTATTTCTGACCTAAACAATTTGTAGAATTTATTGACATGGGGAAAATGTATTTTTACCTGTGCATATACACGTATGTGTGGATGTGTATTTATACAAGACAGTGTATACCTATTTCTATTTACTGAGTAAAAATCTAAGTTGAACAACTTACTAAAAATATAAATTGCACATCAGAAAAAAACAGTATTCGGAAGCACAAAATTTCTTTGCAAGGATAGCACTGACATAACATACTTGGAAACATTAAGTTCTTTTTGAGTTCTTTATTATGTGTGTATGCTGAATGCTAAGTTTGAGTAAATATAATAAAATTTAATAAATGCTTTCTTAACGTTGTTGGCAAAACTAAGCAATATGTTATTATTTTCAAATACTAGATCAAAGTAAGAGTATAGTATCCCTGAATTGATGGGCTAAAAATGCATGAGATAAACAGCAGCAATGGAAATATAAGACAATCTGTGTTTCTTTG
This sequence comes from Lepus europaeus, assembly GCF_033115175.1. Classification (NCBI taxonomy): domain Eukaryota; kingdom Metazoa; phylum Chordata; class Mammalia; order Lagomorpha; family Leporidae; genus Lepus; species Lepus europaeus. Next base: position 25,923,252 of record NC_084833.1, read on the forward strand.
TGCGAAATAGAGACAGAGGTTATTAGATAACTAATAGAATTTGATAGCTATGATTGCTAAAAACTACTTTTATTTCACATAGAATATAGAATTAATCCCATAGGCCCACATGAAATCAAATATAAATTTCATACCATCTTAATCAATATTAACAACTATGCTTTAATAGTAATTACTATGTGTAAGGTCACATTTATGGGGATTGACCTGCCTTGAAACTATACTGAGCAGATATTACAATTCCCATCTTATATGGGGACGTTTCAGTTTGAAGAATTATTAGTTGCTTTTAAAAATATTATGATTAAGAAAGATTTAAATAAATTGAATATTTCTAAATATGTTTCTCATAGCAAGATAATCATTCAATAATATATTACTACAATTAGTATAAGCAGTATTTTATAATTAAGGTTAATACTTACTTTTACAATAACATTGTATCTTCCACCGTAAGCAACTTTGCAAGGTTAAATGTATAATATCCCTATAATGCTTCTATTATCAAGCTCTGAAAGTACTTTTTTGTTTCAAAAAATGATTTTCAATTTCAATATTGCTTCTTCAAAATACCTTCACAAGTTTTAATTTTCCTTAGAAAGTGTTTAGTTTTCCATAGAGTGTCAATATTATATCATAAATATTTTCAGGTAAGCAATACAGAATTATTTATAAACTAGTTGTTCTCTTTGATTTGAACAGCACATGAGAAATTGGAACAAGCATAAATCTAAAATTTATTTTGCTAGTATTAATTCAACTGAAATGTAATTTTCATCCTCTACACAAACATGAAATTCATATTTAAGAGATATTATAAAGCTAATATACAGTTACCTCCTTAAGAAACTGAGGTAGGTTGTGTCCATTGATTTAGATCTCTGCCCCCTCTCTCTCATATGTTTGGAGAAGAGATTATTTTAGTCTCAAGATATATTGGAAAAATTAAATAAAACAGAAGGGAAGGGAAATATATAAAACATTAATGCCCATTTCCTTTTAAAAACAAACTTAGGATTATTGTCCAAGTTTTCAATGTAGTGCCATCAGTTGCATATATGTGTGTGTACATATATATATATATATATATATATATATAATCAGAATTAATAGCATCACAACACAGGCCCTGAGACCCTGTGTCTAATATAATGCTTTTACCTAAAGAGATATGCACTTAAGATAAGTGAGGGTATCAATCTCTGCTGAGTTGATAATATTGTGGAATAAAATAGATTTTATTCATGTCAGTATTTGAACTCTCTTTGGTATTCACAGATTTGTACTTGTATTAAGGCAATAATAAGGGGCTATTGCTGTGGTGCAGGGGATTAAAGCTCCAGCCTGCAGCACTGGCATCCCATATGGGTGCTGCTCCATTTCCTATCCATTTCCCTGCTAATGTGACTGGGAAAGCAGAGGAGGATGTCCCAAGTCCATGGGTCCCTGGCTCCTGGCTTCAGATAGGCTCAGCTTTGGCCGTTGCGGCCATTTGAGGAGTGACCCAGCGGACCCAGAGGTAGTGACTCTCTGTCGCTACCTCTCTCCATAACAGTCTTGAAATAAATAAAATAAATGTTTAAAAAAAAAGTAATAATAAGATTTGAATTTGAAGAGAAGACTCATGTTCTGTTTTTTGTTTTGTTTTGTTTTCTTTTCTTTTGAGTAACAAGGAAGGTTATTGTTTAAGAAGAGATGGGAAATAAGACTGAAAATTATACCTCACTTCAGGAACAGTCTCAGGAAGATTGCTTTCAGTAAGCAGTGCTTGTTAAAGGTTTTGGAAAATTCATCTCTTAAGAATTCTTATGTCTACGTGCTCCTTAGCCAATCTTATTCTCCCTACTTTACACAGTACTGAATTACAAATTACTGAATCAGTGGGTGAGTTCAGAAACCCCCTTCATAAAATAGAAACTAGGCAACAACTGAGTCCTATGAAAACTTTTGGAATCACAGGGAGGGAGAGAGGTGATATGGATCAGAATACGAAGAAGCCTCCAGACTATAGAAGGAAACACAAGAGTCAGGTGTCCTAGAATCTGAGTGAAAGAACCCCTTTGGAGGAAGTCCTTAACTGTGTCAAATGCTGCTCAGAATTTGAGTACAATAGGGTTTATAGTTGATCAGCGGTGTTCAAAATATGGATAGAGACAACGACAAAAAAACTTTCAGGGAGTGGAACAAGCAGCCTTGTGATACACTGGGTTAAACCACTGTTTACTATTCCAGCATTCCAAATAAGAGTGCCAGTTTAATGCCGGGCTGCTCCACTTCTGATCCAACGTGTTACAATGCTGCTGGGAAAACAGTGGAAGATAGCCCAAGTGTTTGGGTTCCTCCCACCCCCATAGAAGACCCAGATTGAATTTCAGGATACTGGCTTCCACCTGGTCTAGCCTTAGCCTTTGTAGCAATTTGGGGAGTGGACCGGCAGATGGAAAACCTTTGTCTTTTTTTCTCTATCATTCTGCCTTTCAAACAAGTGAAATAACATCGTTTAAAAAGAGAAATGTTTCGGGGAAACTGTCATAATGGTCTACTTGCAATGAGCTCAAGAAAGAATGAAGAATAGATGAAGACAGGGGTAACTCTAGGCAAATTTCTTAAGAGTATTGTTACACAGATTGCATCAAAGTTGAACAGTAGGTTGGGATTAGAAAAATGTTTTGAAGTATTTTTAAGATTCTAAATGTATAGCAGGTTTGTAATCAGATGGTTATGTTAAATAAATAAGCTGATGATGACAAAAAGACAACAAAAATTGAGCAAGTTGTCATTTTATTGACACAAGGAAGAATCTAGTGTGGGTACATGGATACTCCAATCTAGTATAAGAGGATGTTTACAGAGAGTGTAGGCACAGTTACAGAAGATGAAGTGGTGTTTGGTAAGAGCTTATGCATATTCTTTTTTGGCTTGCCTCAATGCTATCATAGGCTGGATCATCAGATGAGAAGAAAGATAATGGACGGATTATTGAAAATTTAAGGAGAGTCTCTGAAATTCCAACGGAGTTTTAAGTGACTGGTAGAATGGCCTTACTCATGCCACTGTGCATTTTCTCCAGTTGGTCCTGGTTACAAGTACAAGGTACTGTGTTTGATGTTAGTATAGTTTATTTTTTGCCTGTATAATACAATGTAGAAGAATGCAGTGAGCAGGATAAGGCAATAATTGAAATAATAAAGCACAAAAAATGGAAATATTCAGGCAATGATGAATGGAAAAAATTTTAAGGTCAATGTATATAAAGCAGCATCCTATGTTACAATAAATGCTGAAGGGAGCTGCTAGAACAGATGAGCCAGAAACTTATATGTCAATGACCATAGAGTGAGATATTTGCATTTTAGATTTGAAAGTGGAGTAACTTTGAGTTGTTGAGGAGGGAGGTGTCAAAGCACATACAAACACATGCACACACAATCTACTTGAAGAGTAGATCATCTATACTTTGTATTGATCTATAGCCCTGCAGGAACAGTGGTTGGATTGCTGAAATTGGAAGCAGAGTAAGTAAAGAGCTTAATATGGACGAAGTAATGTTAATGGGAGAACAGTAGATGGTAATTTAGAAACAATAATCGAATGATCTGGACGCTTTGTAAGGAAGAACAAAGAGAGTCTAAAACATGAGTGAACAAACTGCGAGGCAAAAATCAGACAGCAGTCGTATGCTCTCAGTGAGCTAAAAATGTGTTCTTATATAAAGTATTGTAAAATTAAACAGAAGAAGCAAAAGGAGAAGGAGGCAGTGATAGTGACACATCCCATGCATTGCCTGCAAAGCCTAAATCATTTTGCTCTATTCCTTTGCAGTGAGTTTGCCATCCTCTAATCTAGAAGCTGCAATGAGGAATTCATCTCTAAATCTGGTTGGGTTTGAAGATGGGAGTTAAGGAGGGAGTTTGAAAGCTGCCAATTTGAATGATGTGTAGCTAATGAGATTTCCTCCAGTTATAACCAGTTTCATCTAGTAATGAATATACTTAGAAGAAAATTTGGAAATAAATCAGTAAAAACAATATAATGATAAAAATTCAAATGTTCCAGAGTCATACTGGAATGTTTTTGGGGAGCAGAAAATTGGGAGAGGCTTGGAGCAAATTAACAGATGTACTTCAATACATAGGAAAAAAGCTATATAAAGATACATGCGTATTTTGACACTGATTTATCATTGACATGTAGTTGTATCAGAAATCCCTGAGTTTCTTCACTTTTTGTCTTTTCATACAAATATAGGATATTTGAAGTCTTTGTCCACACTCTATGGGTTCCTTTTTGGGGCCACATTTAAGAAACTATTTAAGAAACTTGCAAGCTCAATATAATTTATATAATATGGTAATTTCTTTTTTTTAATTTTTATTATTTTTATTTTTTATTTTTTTGACAGGCAGAGTGGACAGTGAGAGAGAGAGACAGAGAGAAAGGTCTTACTTTGCCGTTGGTTCACCCTCCAATGGCCGCCGAGGCCGGCGCGCTGCGGCCAACGCACCGCGCTGATCCGATGGCAGGAGCCAGGTGCTTCTCCTGGTCTCCCATGGGGTGCAGGGCCCAAGAACTTGGGCCATCCTCCACTGCACTCCCGGGCCACAGCAGAGAGCTGGCCTGGAAGAGGGGCAACCAGGACAGAATCTGGCACCCCGACCGGGACTAGAACCCGGTGTGCCGGCGCCGCAAGGCGGAGGATTAGCCTGTTGAGCCATGGCGCCAGCATAATATGGTAATTTCTGTATGTGCCTACACTATTCAAGAATCTATTAGGCCTGAGTAAAGGAGATTTTGTTATTCTTCAGAGTTTTTCCTACTCAATCAAAATGTAGTGATTGAACTGAATGAACTTCCCATACATTTAAAAGATATGTGAAAAGTACTATTACATTTTATTAAAAAAAATTAAACCTCTGGGGCCAGTATTGTAGCATAGAAGATTAAGCTGCCTCTGTAATACCAGCACCAAATATGGGCACCAGTTTGAGTCTCAGCTGTTCTACTTGCAATCCAGGTCTCTATTGATAGCCTAGCAAGGCAATGGGGAAATGGCCCAAGTGTCCCTACTCTCACATGGGAGACCTGGAGCAGCTCATGGCTCCTGGCTTCAGTTTGCCCCAGCCCTGGCTCTTATGGCCATGTATGGGGGTGAATCAGCACGTGTCTCTTCCTTTCTTCTGTAACTCTGCCTTACAAAAAAAAATAAATATTTAAAAAATAAGCCTAAATTAATTTTAAGAGCACTGCAATGAACATTTATATCTGTATCCTCTTTTTTTCCCTCTCTTTTCTTGGCCCCCTCTCTTTTTACCTTTCTCTTTTTCTCCCTCTCTCCCTGCACGAGCCCTTTATAATAAGTGTGTATATGTTATGTGTGTATACACACAGTTTACATTGTAAACATTATAGTTCATGATGGAGCCTGACTTCTTGATTAGCAAGTGTTTTCTCTAATATATGCTGATTTGGGCATCTATTCGGCTGTGGATCCTCTAGACTTCACCGTTGGCAGTGAAGACGATGATGTTGTCTGTGGAGTACAAGAGGTCCTGCAGGACCACAAATCCCTCCAGGTCATCATTGCCATTCTGAGTATGGCTGAACTTCCTGGGGAAGACAATTTGACCGTGTTCTGTGCACAGAAAATACAGCACTTCCTGTCTCAGCCATTCCAGGTCGCAGATTGTCATGGGTCATATGGGGAAGCTGGTTCCCTTGAAGGAGGTTGTTGAAGGATTCCTGAAGATTTTGGAAGGTGCATATGACCATCTTCCAGAAGCTTCCATGTGGTGGGGCCCATGGAAGAAGCTGTGGCAAAAGCTGTGGTGCTGGCAGAAGAGCATTCACCCTGAAGGGTCTTTCTGACAAACTGCAAGCACTCATCCTCTGTGCTGGCCCTCTACTTGCCCCTCCAAAGCATTTCAGTTTTCTGTGTAGGCCTTGCAAGAAAGAAAATAGAAAACATTATGTTCTGTTTGAAAAAATATTTAAGATTTTAGATAAAATATAACCCCTTAGGGAAAAAAGACTAAATAATTAACACAATGAGTAATCTATACATAATTGCAATACTTTTATTTAATAATATAACAAATTATTATTTCCTCTGTCTTCTTAATTATATTTATTCTAAATGTTTTCTTTTCTTTTTTTAACAGATTTTATTTATTTATTTAGGAGGTAGATTTAGAGACAGAGAGAAGGTGAGACAGAGAAAAAGGTCTTCCATGCACTGGTTCATTCCTCAAATGGCCATGTAGGCCGGAGCTGGGTCTATCCAAAGCCAGGAGCATGGGAGCTTCTTCTGAGTCTCCCACATGGCTTCAGGCTCTCAGGGACTGGGTCATTTTCTACTGCTTTACCAGCACATAAGCAGAAAGCCTGATCAGAACAGTGGGGACACCAACCAGCACCAATATGGGATGTTGAAGCTTAGTCTACTACCCCGCAGTGCCAGCCGATACATATTTTCTTTCAGACAGGATTTAGTCTAGAAACATTCCTTAATTTTGGCCATCAAGAATTTGATAAACCTTTAATCTTCTAGAATTTCCCCAATGATTTCTTTACCATCCAGGACATTAAAGCCTTGCGAAAGCAAGCACTCAACTGAAGCTTAGAATCCATTTTTGCACAGTAGACTTTTTCATTTGTTTCTTGTTTCTTTCCTGTAAATGGGAATGTATATGTAAATTTAGCATATAAATTAGAATGATAAAAGCTAGTTCTTTCAAGTTTAGTGTCCAATTCTGGAGGATAACTACATTAAAAATAATAGCACTGGGAGTTTTTTTTTTTTTTCTAAGAAAACTCATTTGTGTTGTATAATATAGTTTACTGAAATGTAAAAGGTAATATAGAGAGTGATATTTAAAGAGAAAACATAAACTCTTAATCACACACTCTGTCTCCATTACTAACTTTAACACAAAAACAAAGCCAGTTGCTTTAATTAGAAAAGCAATAAAGGTTTTGCTTAAAAGCAATTTCCCTGCCATATATAAATGCTGAGAACTGATTACTGTGATTTATTGTTTGCTTTTCTCAAATACAATGAAATATAATTATTCATCTTTCTGTACTGTGGCTTGTATGCAGAATTTGTCATGCAATTACCTATCCTGTAATTTCATGGTGTTACAATGTTATTACTCAATGATGACTTAGCAATTACTCTATAATTACCCTATCACTTAATAGTAATTATCATATAATTAAAGGATCAATTTCCAAGATTGGAAAAATAGGATAATTTGGGCCTTATAAACAGTGATTTGAATGTAAATGCATTTATCAGATTATTACTTCTATATAAAATAACCTCAATATGAATAATTTAAAATCTTACAACTACATTATAAGAATGATGATGATGAAATGTACTAGAAACAAATAGTGTACTTATATTAATGAAGCACTTATTTAATCCTCATTAAAAACCTATTTGTAAAACATTATTTATTATAAGTAACAATTCAGATGATTAAAACAGTTGGAATGAGGAATTAATAAGTGACTATCTTTATTGGTGGGAAAACAATAAATGAGTACAGCTGGAGAAAATTCATCCCATATGTCATTATACAAAATCATTCACAAGCAGTAAATATGGTAACAATTTGAATAAAAATAACTCTATTTAACAGAAAATAATTTGGGTTTCATTGTCCTTGTTGGGTTGCTTGTGTACAGGCAGCTAATATATATTTGGTGATATAATTACTCTATAAACCAAAGTCTTAAAGAAAACCAACTTTTAGATCAGGTAAAATACTACAGATCCTCAGATAAATTATTTTATTTTATTTTATTTTATTTTTTTATTTGACAGATAGAGTTAGACAGTGAAAGAGACAGAAAGAAAGATCTTCCTTCCATTGATTCACCCCTCAAATGGCAGCTAAGGCCAGAGCTATGCCGATACGAAGCCACGAGCCCGGTGCCTCTTCCTGGTCTCCCATGCGGGTGTAGGGGCCCGAGCACTTGGGCCATCCTCCACTGCCTTCCCACAGTAGAGAGCTGGACTGGAAGAAGAGCAACTGGGACTAGAACCCGGTGCCCATATGGGATGCCCGCGTGGTAGGTGGAGGATTAACCTGTGCAGCTCAGGCCATTGTGGCCAATTGGGGAGTGAACTAGCAGGTCTCTCTCTTTCCCTCTGCCTCTCCTCTCTCTCTGTGTAACTCTGACTTACAAAAAAATAAATAAATCTTTAAGAAAAATAAAAATACACAGAATTTGCATGAGAAATGATACAAATGTTTTGGGAATGAATATAGATCAATGTTGCACAACTGTGTAAATATTTTTAATAATACAGAATTGTAACAAAAAACCTTACATAATAGGAATCCAAAATGGCTGAATAGGGAAAAGATGTGCTAATTTTGACAATTGGAAGAAAATAGAAAAAAAAGGTGGGGGGGGGATGCATACCCAGGTGATAGCTGGAGATATTTGCAGCGGAAATTCTACAGAAAGAAGAGAGATGCCATGGAGCAGTGCGGATGGTACAATAACACAGCACCGGGCTGGACACTAGCAGGTACGCTGTAGCTAGCGGCTGGACAAGAAAATGTTTTCCTGGAGCAAGGTGTGAGGACCATGCAGCAGCCTGTGATATTGCCAGAGGGAGAACCTCATGCACCCCACTGAATTTAAGTCTGGCCTGGAGCCTAGCTGGGCCAGGGTGACTAGCAGGAAGGAACTTCCATGTTAATAAAGCCAGTAAAGGCTCTACGGCTCCCAGCGACTGTGTGATTTAATCAGAGGGATTAATACACAGTTCCCACTGACTTTGAGTCTAGCCTGGAGAGTTGGTGTGCATGGGGTATCCACTTAGCTTGTGAAGCGTTCCCCTCCCCTACTGTATCATGGCACCTAGCTTTGATTTGCCAAGGTGAAGCATTAAGCAACTTCCATTGGGCAGACAGCTGGCCCATGCTGCCTCTCTTCATGGACAGGGGAAGCTTGCAGGGATGAGAGTAGATCTGCTGCTCCCTGTGACTGTGGAAGCCCTGTGCACAATGACTGGGAATTCTATGACAGTATGATAGAAATTGGTGTGGCTGGGTCTTTGGGCAATCACTTTGGCTTCAGAGGCTCATAGTTCCCTGGGTGCCTGGGGTGAGTCATCACAGAGGGTCCATATTACAGGAGTGCACATATCTTTTGTGCTTTTTGTGTTCCTGTGTGGGTGGGGTGTGTAGCCACAATATCCTTGGTTTCAGAATATATAATGACTTCTTATAACTCAGTGATAACATGATAACTAAACTGATTAAATACTGGGAGGCAAAACCTCTGGTAAGCACAGATTTGTTTCAGAAGTGCACATACGCCCTACATAGGAATAATTCCCTATCCCTATTTTACTTGATAATGGAAAATGTTTGTAGCAAGTCTAGGCCATCATGAAAGATGTCTTAGCATCTTATCCAGCAGGCCCAATAATACTCTTGTTTATCTAAACCTGTCTTGGGACCAGAATGAATGAATTGGTTTAGCATGACTCCCATAACAGGCAATATGTTTGACAGTATTTCCCATTAGGTTGGCTGAAATTTGTTCACGTTCTCATTTTAGTATACAGTGATCCTTGCCAAACTCTACTCTTTTTATTCTTTAACAAATTTTGGTTTAGCAATGAAGTCTGAAACATTCTCCTGTATAATCTACCATTCTCCCTCCTTTTATATTTCACAGATGTTACTTCTCCATAAATCCTTTCCAGTCTTAATTATTTCTTAACCTTCACTTAGTGCACTGCTCAAATTGCCAACCAAATCCATACAAGATTTGTACATTGGTATTCACAGCATATTCATACTTAATAGCGCCAAACAAGCACACACTTAAACAAAAAAACTAATATGTCCTTTACTGCTAAAAAGGATAAACAAAAGTGTGATGTTGATACAGTAAGCTACTATTAAGTAATAAAAAGTACTGAAATACATATGTGTACACAAAACTTTCATAAATTTCACTAACACTGTATGGTTTGAAAGAAAGCAGATCAGAAGAGTGGATATTATTTTATTCCATTTATTTGAATTTCTAAAAGGCAAGCTACGATCTGAAGACACCAGAGCAGTAGTTGTTACACACCAGACATAGAGTAGAAAATAATTTAGAAGGGCCACAGGGGATTTTTCTGAATTAATAAGCATATGCTATTGATTATGGTGATAGATGAGTACACATATTTTAAAACTCATTAAGATGTTCATGTAGAAAGGGAGCTTTTTATGATAAGTATATTACACCAAAATTTCTTTGCAGCCTAGTCTTTCTTTTTAAAGAATGCATGTCAAGACAGATTATAGTTCACAGTGACAAGTAAATATATTTATGTAAACATATTTGTAAACAAAAATACTGGACATATATAAATGAACTGTCTCCTCCAAATTTCTCCAATAACATATATTATTCACATAAATATGGTTCTGTGATTATAGGTTTGGACACACCTACTTTATGTGGGGCAATGTCCCAAGAACAGAAATTACATTGACATAGAAAAGATATCAATTGGAATGTTTTAAGAACAGTAAAGAATTCAATTAGTTTATATTAATAAGGGAGGGATATATGAAATGAAAGAAATGTTGACCAACAGCATGATTATGTTAGTCATATCAGTCTGTGGAAAGTAATTTAGTTTTTATTTATTCAACAAAGGGAATCATTTGCTTATTTACTCCCTTAATTCCTGCAAGGGCTGGGATTAGGGTCTAGGCTGAACCTGGGGGCCAAGTACACAATCTGGGTCTCCTACATGGGTGGCAATTATCCAACTAACTGAAATATTACTGCTACCTCCCAGAGTGTGCATTACCAGGAAACTGGAACTGGAGCCAGAGTTGGCAAACAAATGCAAGTACTCTGATATGGGACACAGGTGTTTTATTCAGGTCTTATCTGCTAGGTCAAATACCCTCCATTGAAAATATTTTAGATCATGCATGTAATAACCATGATTCCTGGAACCTTAGATTTCCACTGAGATTTTTAAAAACCATCTGAAGGTCAAAAATGAAATGAACAAGTTAAAATTTTCTCCCACATACTTCCTCCTATTTTCCAGAAGACATTTACTTTTACTCTGCATTCAGAAATTTGAGACATTTCATTGAATTCAAAAATGACAAAACATGACAGATAAATTTAGATTTTTGTGAAATATATACAAAGTACAAATCAGTGTCCTAGATTCTTTATTCTATGACCTTAGCAAGTATTTGGGGTAAAAAGATATCATCCACATCTTCTAAATGAAGAAGCTTCAGCTCAGACAGCCTAAGTCATATATTGAAGCTCACATAACCTTCCTCTGCTCTGGCAGGAAGGATTCAAATCTGGGTCAGCCAGACTTCAAGTCTATATTTGCTGTGTTGCAACCACAGTGTGACTATTTTCCTGCAACAATCTACTTATAAAACATGGCCAAGGCAGTCACTGTGTTCTGTGCAGTAGTGGCCACTACTAGAATGTTTCATGCTTTTAGTTAGGAAGATAGATAATCACCATCATAATACAATTACTGTACGACCTGGAAATACACAAGTCTTTCAATGGCTAGTAAAAATTCTTCTTTTCAAAGAAAATATTGTCTATAATTGTAATAGAGATTTAAGAATAAATGAATTTCAAGTTTGTGTCAAAATATAGAATTCAGAAAGAATTGGCTTTTCATTTTTGTTGATCTAGCAGGGAAGGAATGAATGTACATTTGTCATCATTTCTATATACAAAATAAATTGCAGTGCAGAACATTTGTCCTAGTAATTATAAAACCAATTGGGATGCCCACATTCCATATTAGAGTGCCTATATTTGAGTTCTGGCTCTAATCTCAATTCCAATTTTTTCCTAAAGCAGACCTGGAGAGGCCACATTTTTTTTTTTTTTCTATTTGACAGGTAGAGTTATAGACAGAGAGAGAGAGAGACAGAGAGAAAGGTCTTCCTTCCATTGGCTCACTCCCCAAATGGCCGCTAGGGCCGGAGCTATGCTGATTGGAAGCCAGGAGCCAGGTGTTTCTTCCCTGTCTCCCTTGTGGGTGCAGGGGCCCAAGGACTTGGGCCATCATCTGCTGCTCTCCCGGGCCACAGCAGAGAGCTGGACTGGAAGAGGATCAACTGGGACTAGAACTTGGAGCCCATATGGGATGCCGGTGCCACAGGCGGAGGATTAACCAAGTGAGCCACGGTGCTGGCCCTGAGAGGCCACAATTTATAGCTGGAGTAGTTCGGTCTCTATTACACATTAGAAACCTGGACTGAATTCTTGACTCCTGGGAGATTGTTGGCAGTTGCAGAGAGAATCAGTAGTTGACTGGGAGAATAACAAGAATAAACTTTAAATATATGAAAAAATAAAGTAAATGCTTACAAGTATCATTGTAAAAGGTCTATTAATCACCGCAAGAACTTGTTTTGCTATATCTGCCTTTCAGTTTTTTGGGAATCATCAGGGGACAACTCCAGTGATCAAGGAAAAAAATATTCAAATAACCAATATCTCTCACAGATATTACAGCAGCCTTAAAAACCTGAGGCTTATTGATTTTGCTCAAAGATGATGGGTATCAGAAACTTCATTAATTCTTGAGAGGCCAGGGAATAATGTATTGTCGCTTTCAGGTACACAGGAGCTAAAAGTGTTCAACTACCAATCACTTTCAGAATATATATCAAGATAAAATCAATGTCTTTCAGGTTAATATCAATTGTGCATTTATAGTGAGTGCTTTCCTAAGTGTGCACCCAAACCTTCCAAATCAAACTTAAACACATTATATTCAGTATGGTCAGGTCTTTCATAAGATTTAAATTACCATCTATGTTGAATTCAGCTCTGAAATAAGAGCACCAAAATTGATTAAAGGGCTACTTTAGCAGTAAACAATAAATGAAATAAGTATGTACAGCTAAACTGAAGGGGAATAAGCCACGATGTACAAATATGTGAAGAAAACTAATGTCAGAGTAAGAGAAATTATTTATTTTCATATAAGTTATTATGCATCTGGGAGTTTGGGGATGAAATACAGAAAAGGAGAAAATAGTGAAATTTGAACTATAATGTTGTAAGAGAGCAGTGAAATTAAAATGGACTAACCTATTTTGAAGAAATGTGTCTACTTTACTCATGGTTTGGGCAGAAACCAGATGATGTATTAAACATTCAACCTCTACTATTCTCACAATTTTTGGGGGAAAGAGGTAGCTAAGGGATTTGACAAAATACTGAGGATCTGTTCATTCTGGATTTCAAGAACCCATGAACAAAACAATATTGTTAATAGGTTAAATATGGAAGATATACTATGAAAATGATTATAAAACTGCATTAATTAAACTGCATCAAAAACTTCAGTATAAAGAATCCTAAAACCCACATATCAATAAATTTCAAAATCTGTGCTCTGCATTCCTTAAAAGAGAACAGAAACAAAGAATAAAAACATCCACATAATCCCCGAATGGAAACTATAATAACAGAAAGTAATTTCAATACTAATATGTCCAGGAGTGAGCCAAGGATGTGAAATGTTAGCTGGTATATCCTCTTGAATCTCATTTTATGCAATTTCACAAAATGAGCATCGTGTTGCCCTGTGTGTTACTCTAGAGTTTAAAATAAAGGATTTTCAGGTAATATAATTTGTGAACACAAAATAGACTATATCTGATACTTGATTGAAGAAACAGAGATCTCTCCCTACATTGGAAGCAAAAGACGTTGTCTTACACAAATGTATATGCTTCAAGAATTTGGTAGAGTACTTTTGTTCTACAATTACACACCTTAAATATTGTATAGGATCCACTTCCATTGCATTTTAATCAACTCCTTTGATCTCACATCATGAAGTACACACTTTCATTGACCCTATCTAGACATAGGAAATTAAGGACTACAGAAATGATGTAATTTTCCTAAAACTAATTAAGCAATCCAGTAAGTATTATTCAAATCCAATCCTGTCTGATGTATTTTTATTCACTTCCCTACACAGATGGTCGTTGACTTATGATCACATCAAAAAGATATGTATTTAGTAGAAATCATATTTCAAATTTCACATTTTGAACTTTTTGTAGATTAGCTACATACAGTATTATGACACTGTGTGATGTTGGTCTGTGACAATAACCTGCAGCTCCCATTGGTGGTCGATTCCAAGGTAAACAACTGATATTCAATAGTGTAATATATGGTTGCTAAACTATGAGGTTCAGTAGCTGCTAAGGGATATTAAGTTCATTTTTGACATAGTATTTTCAACTTTACAATGGTTTAACAAAATGTAACCCTATTGTAAGAAAATGGATATTTGTGTATGTACCTGTTTCTAATTAAATAATTTAATTGAATATTTTAATTTTTCATCAAATTTTAGGATATTACATACAACTTTAAACTAGTGAAGGTAAAATCTGTAAAGTTTTATTACTAATGTGAGAAAAATAATCTTTAAGTGAGAGGTTTAATCTGTTTTTCTTTAAAAAAAGTTTATTTTTCATTTACTTGAAGGCAGAGAAACACGTACACACACACACAGAGAGAGAGAGAGAGAGAGAGAGAGAGAGAGAGAATTATAGATATTTAAAACCTAAAATATGTACTGTAATTTCATTGAATCCTGTCTTCTGTGAATTAGAGCCACCACATTATCTGAGCATGGGGAGGGGGCAACATTGTATACAAAGGCAGTAAACAATAATCTTGCAAACACAATGGACCTACAGGATATTTTTTTAGTTAAAAACATTATTTGAATTGATCCCAGAAGATGGTTTGCATATTTTTTTTGGTAAAAAATGGTTATTTATCTGAAAGACTGAGTTATGGAGACACACGAACAGAGAGAGAGAGATTGTCTATACGCTGGTTCACTCCCCAGTAGACCTCAATGGCCAGAGCTGGGCCAGGTAAAAGCCAGGATCCAGGAAGTTCATTGAGATCTCCACTGTGGATTCAGCAGCCCAAGTACCTGAACCATCTTCAACTGCTTTTCCAGGTGCATTAGCAGGGAGCTGAATTAGAAATGAAGTAACTGGGATTACTACTGACATCTATATGGGATGCTGGTATTGCAGGCAGTGGTTTAACCCACTTTGTCACAATGCCAATCCCTGTATATTTGTTAAAACTGTAAACAATAAACATATATTCAACATTTAAACTTGTCCTTTTCAGAGCATTGATATAATGCTTAGCACATACTTTCAAGTATTTATGCTTATTTTTAAATGATTAATATGGTCTTAGAGATTAACTCATTAGGACACTGGAATTATACTCTAGTTTGGGATATGTATAGACATACTGATGATTTGCTTACTTCTTGATTAGTAGGTTTTCAAGTTGTTAAATGACTCACTCCATTCAGGATCAAAGGCGTCCCTGGGGAACTTGATGAAATAAATCATGATGGAAGAGAATATTATTATATTCTTAGAACTGTGGGGCCTGCACCGTGTCTCACTAGGTTAATCCTCCGCCTGTGGCACCGGCATACTGTATGGTTGCCAGTTCTAGTCATGGTTGCTCCTCTTCCAGTCCAGCTCTCTACTGTGGCCTGGGAAAGCAGTAGAGAGGGCCCAAGTCCTTGTACCCCTGCACCCACTTGGGAGACCAGGAAGAAGCACCTGGCTCCTGGCTTCCGGATCGGCACAGCTCTGGCAGTTGGGGCCACTTGGGGATTGAACCAACAGAAGGAAGACCTTTCTCTCTGTCTCTCTCTTTCACTGTCTGTAACTCTACCTGTCAAATAAATAAATAAAATCTTAAAAAAAGAATTGCATCTATGAACTACATTGATTCTATTATATTAATAATATTACATCAACATGAAAAAATAAAGTATCAGGAAAAAAAAAACTTCACGGCTAGACCTTGTTCAGCAATTCTGTTGTGAATTCTACCAATCAGCTTCATTGAAAAGCATCATAAAATGGTTAAGCTTCATTTTGTAACAAGGGATGGAAAAAATATCTTAGCTTTTAGTTCCAAATGTGCAACTTGGTACCAGTTGGCAAGGAAGGCAGAGGCATCACTTTTTGGCTCTAAATATTTTCATTGCTGGCTACTGTGAAAGAAGTATGTTTCCAACAGGAAGAAATTGACAGGGATGCATGAGCTGTTTGGAGAACCTTTTTTTTTTTTCTTTTCATTTTTTTTTCTTCTCCAGCTGATGTACCAAGATGATGAAAGGCAACATTTTTTTTTCTTTCCATCTTTTAAAGTCAATTAAGATATAGGAAAAATTATAAAAATAATTCAAAGAGAAACAAGGGCTAAAAGGAATAACAGAGAGAATTCTAATAATTTTGAAGAAACATAATTTCAATGTGATGTAGTGGAAACAATAGCCCGTTTTTTAATTGCTTACTATATGCTACATTTTTGTCAGGGAAAATGTTGAATAACAAGGGCAAGAATTTTACTTTCAGTTAATATGTCGCTTGGGAGCCCTCATGCCATAGCAATGTGGCTGGGCTCAAGGTCCTGCTTTGCTCTCAATTCTAGCTTCCTACTCACCTTTGGAGGGAGCAAGTGATTGCTCAGGTATTTAAGTTGGATTCCTGCCACCAATGTGAGAATATTAAACTGAGTTCCCAAATCAGTGGTCTGGACAAGCTTCTGTTGTACATATCTTGGGAGAGAACCAGAATATAGGAGCGGTCTCTGCTCTCTGTCTCTATCTACCTCTCTCTTTCTATTTCCCTATCTTTTTTCTCTCTCTGACTCTGAAATAATTTCACGAAAAAATTGAATAAACATCCTTTGTTCTAATGAAGATACATGAAATACTAACAATGCTTAGTATGATGAATTGTGCAGTCATAGTATGAACAAAAAAATTATGGCTATGTATGATCTGGTCAGTTTCTAAGCTTATCCTACATGTTGTGTGACATTGGGCATGACATTCAACTCTCCAGAACTAATTTTCTGTTCTGTGGATCAGTGAATGATGATGACTAGAAGAAAATTCAAAATCTCTCATTTAAAGTTCATTCACATCATGCTGAGTGAAATAAGCCGGTCCCAAAGGGACAAATATATGCTCTCCCGGATCAGTGACAACTAACTGAGCACCTAAAAGGAAGCCTGTTGAAGTGAAATGGACACTATGAGAAACAATGACTTGATCAGCCCTTGTCCTGACTGTTGAAGAACAACTTACTATTTTATTCTCTTAGTACTTTTTTGTTCTACTTAATATCATTGGTTGAACTCTTTAATTAACACACAATTATTCTTAGGTGTTTAAAATTAACTGAAAAGTTATCCCTACTAAATATAAGAGTGGGAATAAGAGAGGGAGGAGATGTACAGTTTGGCACATGCTCACTCAGACTTAACCCTAATGGTAGAGCTAGAAACATGCCAGGGGATTCCAATTCAATCCCATCAAGGTGGCATTTACCAATGCCATCTTACTAGTAAAAGTGATCAGTTTAAGTTCATAGTTGATCATAATGATAGAATTAAATGTCAAAGGGATCACATAAATAATACAAATGTCTGCTAATAATAAATGATAGAATTAAAAAGAGAACAATCCAATGTGGGAAGTGGGATACACAGCAGACTCATAGAATGGCAGATGTCCTAAACAGCACTCTGGCCTCAGAATCAGCCACCCTAAAACATTTGGATCTGGCTAAAAAGCCAATGAGACGGCTGGTGCTTTGGCTTAACAGGCTAATCCTCCGCCTTGTGGCGCCGGCACACCAGGTTTTATTCCCGGCTGGGGCGCCGGATTCTATCCCGGTTTCCCCTCTTCCAAGCCAGCTCTCTGCTATGGCCCAGGAAGGCAGTGGAGGATGGCCCAAGTGCTTGGGCCCTGCACCCGCATGGAAGACCAGGAGAAGCACCTGGCTCCTGGCTTCAGATCAGCGAGATGCACCGGCCGCAGTGGCCATTGGAGGGTGAACCAAAGGCAAAAAGGAAGACCTTTCTCTCTCTCTCTCTCTCTCTCTCTCTCACTATCCACTCTGCCTGTCAAAAAAAAAAAAAAAAAAAAGCCATTGAGAATACTTTAGGCATGGAAAGTCAAGAAATTATGGCCAAAAAAAATGACCTAAATGAAAGATCTCTGTGAGTGAGATCCCAGAAGAAAGAACTGGTCATCAAAGAAGGAGGTACCTTTCTCTGAAGGGAGGAGAGAACTTCTACTTTGACTATAGCCTTGTCTAAATAAGATCAGAGTTGGTGAACTCAAGAGGCTTCTATGACCTTAGCAGCTCATGACAAGAGCTTCAGGTGATTACTGATGTCATAAATAAGAGTGCCAATTGTTAAATCAACAATGGGAGACACTGTGCATCTACTCCCCATGTAGGATCTCTGTCCTTAATGTGTTGTACTATGCAAATTAACAGTAATCTATACTTTGTGTGTCTGTGTGGGTGCAGTCTGTTGAAATCTTTACTTAGTACATACTAAGTTGATCTTCTGTATATAAAGATAATTGAAAATGAATCTTAATGAAGAATGGGATGGGAGAGGGAGTGGGAGATGGGATGGTTTGCGATGGGAGGGTGGTTATGGGGGGAAGAAACCACTATAATCCAAAAGTTGTACTTTCAAAATTTACATTTATTAAATAAAAGTTTTCTGAAAAAACAGGTGCTTATAAACCTTGGTTCAAGAATATAAACTAAAAATTTACAAATAACTTTCTTGGCAATATTTCATATTGCAGTCAGTTATTCAAAAGAACTTGTTCAGCATATTGGCTTCCAATATCTGAAGAGCTGCCAAACTCACCATATTTAATTTATATGGAAGAAAATAATTTTTATTACATTTCTCCTCCTCTGTTACCATGTCTGAGATACTAAAGTATCAATAGTTTCAAATTTATTGACTTACTAGTATCCAGATATGTTTTTCTTTCCAAGCTAGTGATTGGCATTAGTTATTAAAAGGAAAACAAATAAATTATATTAATTAAGAATCAAAACTAATTTAATGGGTGCACAATTATGTGAAATGCAATGTCACAGCAAATACAGAGTTTCAATTTAATTAAAGAATAAAAGTCGGCCAGCGCTGCGGCTCCATAGGCTAATCCTCCGCTTGTGGCGCTGGTACCCCGCAGCACGCCAGCCGCAGCAGCCGTTGGGGGGTGAACCAAAGGAAAAAAGGAAGACCTTTCTCTCTGTTTCTCTTTCTCACTGTCCATTCTGCCTGTTAAAAGAGAGAGAGAGAGAGAATAAAAGTCGACAAATGAACAAGCTCTGCATACCAATTCCTTTGTTCCATCTCCACTACTGCCCTCTGGTCCATCTGTCATCATCTCTCACCTGAACTATGTTAACAGCCACCTAAATAGTGTGCATTCTGCCTGTCTTGTTCTTAAGTGATCCATTCTCTACATTGCTATCTCTGCTTGTTGGAGCCAAACTGTCTTTCCACTGTTTAAACTTGCAAAGCTCCTTTGGTGTAAACTGTGCTGTTCCTCATTGGGCTATCCCTCCACCAAACACTGCCTTCTTGCCAATATTATATATCCTCACCACTTCTGTAAAGATTTCCAAATAACTCCATTTAAATGTGCACTCAATCCAACTCACACTGTCTCATAATACCTTAACTATAGATTTCATCACATGCAGTTTTTTAAATTCTATTTTTACTTTAGAGAATAGAAGCTCCAAAAGAGCTTGGAAGGACTTCCCTGTCTATTTACTTAAAATATTTCCAGTATCTAAAAAATAGTTTCTGGCACATAGCAGACATTCAAAAATGTCTGCTAAATAAAGGAATAAACTTATTGAGGAAAATCCTAAAAAAAATGGCTAATTTTGTGATTTAATAATTTAGTATATTATTTTCAATCTTTTTGTTTGCTTAGAAAAGACAAAGCACTAATGTAAGTAACTTTTGCCAATTCTTTTGAGGTTTAGAAATGTAGATGCATAAAAATATTAAAACATATTTATGATTAAAGCATATGAATAACTGAATTGGAATGTTATTAATAAATTCAAATCAGATTTAAATGATTATTTTAAAGTTTTAGGTACTTCTGTGTGTATGTAATGTCCTAATCTTCCAGAAGAGTAAAATATTGTCATTCTTCAATTTTTTTTCTAATTTCTGCTTGATACATAAAACTCCACTTTGCCTATGATGTGCACGTTTAGTTTTACTTGGCTATATGGCACAGGGACATTTCTTCATCTGATTACATATTTCTACTTTAGCTCTTTTAGAAAATTAATTTTAAATTGAGATTCTATAATACAATTAATCTAATATACATTTAATTGGTTAAAGAAATAGTTTGCAGGCAATTTTCTGAGAATATCTCTACTCTTTCTTTTCTTTTATTTCTGATCCATATTGGAAACTTTGTTTAAAAATGAACAGTGAGTGGATATTTTTAAAAAGGTATTCATACATATGTAAATATATATAGAATACATGGCAACTGTTCTTATGTTAATAAAAAGTGAATATTAAAAAGAAGAATTCCACAGTTATATAATATGTTTCTTTAGTAAGGTTTGGAAGATGCAAGACTCATTTTTTCCTTCAAATGTCATTCAATTAGGGTATTTAAATAAAGATACCTGAAGGTGTCAAAAGGTATCTGTAGGTTTTGTAGTTCTTTCCATTACTAATTAAATTTCCATTATTAATTAAAATTAATTCATCTACCCTGTGATGAAATATTTCAAAGTGTTTCCAGAGTATCAAATGTTTAAATGAAAATTATTTGAATTTTTCATGATATTTTTAAAATATTTATTTACTTAGTTAAAAGACAAAGTCACAGAGAGAGAGAGAAAGAGAGAGAGAGATGGTCCATCAGCTAAGGGACTCCCCAGATGGTTGCAATTGCCAGGGCTGAGCCAGGCTGAAGCCAGGAGCTTCTGGGTCTCTTGTGTAGGTGCAGCATCTTGAGCACTTGTGCCATCTGCTGATGCTTGCCCAGGTGCATTAGCAGGGAGCTGGATTTGAAGTGGAGCAGCCAGGCCTCAAACAGATGTCCACATGGGTGATAGAGATCAGAAGGGAAGTAGGAGATAACACAATAAACTATGTTCATCTCTCCATTTTTTTCAGAAACGTAAATATTTTTGGAGAAGCCCTCAAATAGGTCATTCTTCAGTTCCAGTAGGCTGAGCAATTTTCAAGCTGCAAGAATATCTGGAAAGAGAAACATTTGGCATTTTCAGTAGGTGAAGTTGAAGAAGACAGGCTTTGTTGGCAAACAACTTGGAGAGAAATAGCTTTGGCTAGGTACTCAGCAATGCCTTTCATGTGGGCTTTGAACTAAGCACAAATGCTTTGAAGCTACTGCATAGTAAATTGGTAACTTTTTTTTTCTTAATTTTAGAATAGCCTGACTAAACTAGAAGAGTAGATCAGAGATGAGCTAGTTTGGGTGCCAGGAATCCAGTTAGGAGGCAATTTGCATAATGTAAGAAACATGATGATGTATAATGATGGCCTGGGATTGATTGACTGTGAGAGCTGAGGGTAATAGAGAGGAGGCATCAAATGTGATGCTCACACAAGATTTCTAGAATGCACAAATTGGTAGATTATGTTACCATAATTGAAATTTGTGTTTTATTTCAAATCTAAGTTGAAGCCAAAAACTACTGGGTTTAGCCTGTGAGTATAAAGAAAATTGAAAATATGTCATTGAAAAAATTAAAAGAAATAAAAAGAGAGAGTGTAAGAGTGACAGAGGGAGAAAGGGTATGGTGGGAAGTATCACTACGCACTTAAAACTGTGTATATGAAATACATGAAATTTGTTCTTTTTATACAAATAAAATTTTTTATGTTGAAAGAAAAATCTAAGTAATAATGCACAGTAATCAGAGTTTGAAGCACAGGAAAATATCAAAGCATAAGACAGATTTTAGAGCTATCTACATAAAAGTGATTATGTCCAAGTATAAAATATTGAGTCCAGAAAGAATGAAATTGAATCAAGATGATATTTTGAAGAAGTACTTTCACCTTCTATCATAATCCAATACAAATAAGAGATGGGAGACAGGCAAATGAAAGATGAAAAGAGGTTCAAAAATTAAACAGTGAGAAAAGGACATTAGCAATGAACTAAAACATTTAATTTCAGAATACAAAAAGCATGCACTATGCAATATTAAGCAACTGAGAAGTAAGCACAACCTCAAAACACATATGAGGGACTGGTGCTGTGGCATAGCATGTGAAGCCACCGCCTACAATGTTGGCATCTCATATAGGCTCTGCTTCGAGTCCTGGTTGCTCCACTTTCAATCCAGCTCTCTGATATGGCCTAGGAAAGCATTAGAAGGCCCAAATGCTTGGTCCCCTGCACTTGTATGAGGGACACGGAAGAAGCTTCTGTCTCCTGGCTGCAGTTCGGCCCTGCTCCAGACATTGCTGACATTTGGGGAGTGAATCAGTGGATGGAAGAACTCTCTCTCTCTTCGCCTTGCCTCTCTGTAACTCTGCCTTTCAAATAAATAAATAAAATCTTAACAAACAAAAACAAACAAAACAAAAACACATATGAGCAGGGCCAGGCACTGTGGTGCAGTGTGTTAAGTCGCTGTCCCCAGTGCTGGCATACTGTATGTTTGCTGGTCCTGATTGCAACACTTCCAATCCAGCTTTCTGCTAATGTTCCTAAGAAAACAGAGGAAGATAACCTGAGGTCTTGGGTCCCTTCACCAACCTGGGAGACTCACATGAGGCTCCTGGCTCCTGGCTTCAGCCTGGCTCATTCTTGTACTTTGTGGCCATTTGGAAAGTGAACCAGCAAATGGAAGATCTCTCTCTCTCTCTCTCTCTCTCTCCCTCCCTCCCTCCCTTTTTCTGTATTTATGACTTTCAAATAAATCTTTAACACACACACACACACAACACACATGAGGAAAGAATTCAAGAAAGTTAGCCCTGGAATTTATTTCTACTTAAAAGGGGAAAGTGTAGAATTATTGTCTCAGATATAGGAAAAGTAAAATGTCAACAAAGCAAATATTATTGATAGGCCCTTTTGAGCATACATGCCAAATTAATAGTCATAAATTTAAAAGGAGGCAAGTCAGCATGTTTCCCTTTTTTTTTTTCAAATTAGGTGGAGTTTTGAGTTTAGTCTTAGTAATTATATTAATGCCAGTATTAACACAGATTAACAGTATATTATGTTCTTTTGTTGTATGAAGGAAGAAATGATGGTAAAGACCAAGGAACGCAAACTGTATACAAAATACACTGTAGAACTGAGAATGGTGGCAGACACGCTCCAAATGATCTAGGGAAATGAAGACCTTGTTCATATGTGTGCAAAGGAAATGAACTGACATTTTAGGAGGTGGTATTAAGTGTGTGTGCTTTACATGAAAATTTAGGATGTCATATATTTATTGGTAGTAAAAATGTCTAGGTAAAGACCTTGAGATGGTTTGGCTAGATGGAATAGAGCAAAAGCATTTCGATTGAAAATGTCAAACATCTGAAATTTCAAGCAGTGAGGATTTTCTAGATAGTAGATGTTGAAGATCATGACAAAAAAACAATTATTAGTAGCAAAGGGAAGTAGGATGGTTCAAGTTTTAAATATTAAATTAATGTTTTATACTGGCTGTAAAATTTAGAAATAAGTGTAACAGAACCAATTGATGTTAATTTCAGAAGAGGTTAGAGTTTTAAGACAGTCATGGAGAAAATATTTGGATCCAGCTATTGGCAGCAAGTAAAATACTTCTTCACCCACAGATTTAAGCCCATGGTAGATACATGGTGTGAGAGAAATAAATCTCACTCTCGTAAACTATAATGACTCTCAATTTTACGAAACAGAACAAAAACTAATGTGAAAGGAGACATGCAGAAGAGATTATTTAAGGTTTAGGGAATTGGGATGAAAGAGCATGTGGATAAGTGGGTATGTTGTAAAGGTTTGAAAAATTTGGGGTGACTGAGATGGCATGTCGGAGGTGGGAATTGATCAAAATAGGTCAATAAGGCAAGGGCATCTTGTTTCTTTCATTTAAGACAACTGATTCCAATTTTAGCTGATTTAACTGATTCTAATTTTAGCCTCCTGCATATTGATTTCAATGCAGTGGCTTCTGGTGGCACAGGTAGCTGAAGTGCCACCTCTAACAAACTCTGTTTTCCTTTATATCACTGGGTGTGGTGACACATTTGGAAAATGAGTAGATATGCCACAGTGTAAAGAACACCATGGTTTCACATAATCCTAGAAAATCTGGGAATTTGCAGTCTGCCTTTATATATGTGTTTGAGTAATATTTTTCTTTTTTTTAAACCTAGAAATTTATTTAAGTCATACAAACTTCATGCAGTTCATATATACAAATTTAGGAACATTGTGATTCTTCCCACTCTACCCTCTTTCCCACCCACACTCTCACTTTTCTTCCTCCTCTCTCTCCTGTTCCTATTCTTATTTTTTGCAAAAATCTATTTTCAGTTAACTTTGTTCTCATAAAATTAACTCTACATGAAGAGTTCAACAAATAGTGTGAAGGAAAAAATATAGCATTGTTCCTCAACAGTAGAGACAAGGGCTGTTCAAAATCATCGCATCTCAAAGTGTCTACTTCACTTCTATAGATATCATTTTAGGCACTCCACTAGTTACCACAGATCAGGCAAAACATGGTATTTGTCTTTTGGGGACTGGCTTATTTCACTAAATATAATGGTTTCCACTTGTATACATTTTATTGCAAATGACAGGATTTCATTTTTCTATTTCGGGCTGACATTTAGCTGCTAATGATTATCTTCAATGCATATGTGTTTCCCCCTTGCCTCAACACTCCTATTAATAAAGTGGTATATTTAAGCCACTCGTGTGACACAGTGGGTTAAGCTGCCACCTAAATTCCATGTGAGGGCTGGTTTGAGTCCCAATTACTGCACTTCTGACCCAGTTCCTTGTTAATGCTCCTAGGAAAGCAGTGGATGGTGACTCAAGTACTTGGGCCTCTGACACCCACCTGGAAGAGCCAGGCAGAGTTCTTGATTTCTGGCTTTGGCCTCTCCCAGCCCCTACTATTGCAACCATTAGGAGAGTTAATTGGCAGATGGAAGTTTCTCTCTCTCTCTCTCCCTCTGTCTGTAATTCTGCCTATCAAACAAATAAAAGAATTTTAAAAAGTGGTATTTTATTGTGATAAAATTTTCTATGACATTAATTTTTGTTCTCATAACTGCCTGAGTGTTATAAATTTTGGAAAATATAGGGGCCAGCACGGTGGCTTACTTGGTTAATCCTCCCATATGGGCGCTGGGTTCTAGTCCCGGTTGCTCCTCTTCCAGTCCAGCTCTCTGCTGTGGCCTGGGAGGGCAGTGGAAGAGGGACTATATAAAAAATAAAAGAATGCAAATTTATGATCTACAAAAATATCAACTAACAGTTGCTGAGTTAATATTGTTAGGTATATTGTCATACTTAATACCCATGAATGATAATATAATACAAATTAAGTTCTGTTATGTTTTCTAAGCAAGGACAACAGGGCACAAGAAAGTTAAAGAATTCACACATTGGGGCTAACATTTTGGTATAGTGGGTAATACCATCGCCAGCAAGGCCAGCATCCAATTTGGGCACCAACTCGAGTCCTAGCTGCTCCATTTCAGATCCAGTTCCCAGCTAATGGCCTAAGAAAAGCAAAAGAAGATGGCCCATATGTTTGGGCCTCTGCCACCCTTGTAGGAGACCCAGCTGAAGCTCCTAGTTCCTGTCTTTAGCCTGGTCCAGCCCTGGCCTTTGGTTATCTGGGGAATGAATCAGTAGATGAAAGATCTCTCTCTCTCTCTCAATCTCTCTCTCTATTTATCTCTACCTCTTTGTCTTTTCCTTTCTCTGTAACTCTTTCTAAATAAATAAAGAATTTTTGGTTTATAGTAAATAAATAAAGAAATAAATAGATCTTCAACAAAACAAAAAGTAATTGGAACTCAAACCAGCCCCCATATGGAATTCAACACTTGCAAATTGTAGAGAAGCCATGATTGATATCTTAACTCCAGACTCACCACTTTTAACTACTATGTGATCCTGTTTCTCATTCCACATATAGCATAGAGTTTTATTTATTTTTTTTTAATTTATTTTATTTTTTGGACAGGCAGAGTTAGACAGTGAGAGATAGAGACAGAGAGAAAGGTCTTCCTTTCCGTTGGTTCACCCCCCAGATGCTGCTATGGCCGGCACCGCGCTGATCCAAAGCCGGGAGCCAGGTGCTTCCTCCTGGTCTCCCATGCGGGTGCAGGGCCTAAGCACTTGGGCCATCCTCCCACTGCCTTCCCAGACCACAGCAGAGAGCTGGACTGGAAGAGGAGCAACCGAGAGAGAATCCGGCACCCCAAATGGGACCAGAACCCGGGGTGCCTGCGCCGCAGGTGGAGGATTAGCAAAGTGAGCCACAGCGCCAGCCAGCATAGAGTTTTATACTTAAATCATTATATCAGAAAGTAGTGATTTAAGGAGAGAAAACAGAAAATTTCCATGGACACGAGCATATATTGAAATACATGATAAAATATCAACATATTTTTGTGAAGGTCTATAGATTTGCCATTCACTCATAACTTTACTCACAATTTATTGCTATGACACTTATGGCTATGTGTTCATGATAATGTCAAACTTTTTGAGATCATGAATTACAGATCAATAATATACATATTTATGCATGACTAATATGTAATTGTCACAAACCTCTGTGTATGCTAATATGTTCTTTGTTATCTGGAAGAATTTAAGAATAAAGACAGTTCAAGAAATTTGATGATCTCTTCCTACAGTAGGAATAATTAACAAGAAAAATTAAATACCAGGGAGAGTTTAGATGAGCTATGGAATGGATAAAAATGGGAATTCTAAGTAAAAGTCCAAGCATGCAACCATCAAACAAGCATGTATTTACAGAATAGAAAGCAGCTTGATTTAGCTTGAGAGCTGATGTATATGAAATAGGAGTAACAGTTATTAGAAATGTAAAGATAGGGCCGGCGCCGCGGCTCAATAGGCTAATCCTCCGCCTTGCGACGCCGGCACACCGGGTTCTAGTCCCGGTCGGGGCACCGATCCTGTCCCGGTTGCCCCTCTTCCAGGCCAGCTCTCTGCTGTGGCCCGGGAGTGCAGTGGAGGATGGCCCAAGTCCTTGGGCCCTGCACCCCATGGGAGACCAGGAGAAGCACCTGGCTCCTGCCATCGGATCAGCACGGTGCGCCGGCTGCAGTGCGCCAACCGCGGCGGCCATTGGAGAGTGAACCAACCAACGGCAAAAAGGAAGACCTTTCTCTCTATCTCTCTCTCTCAATGTCCACTCTGCCTGTCAAAAAGAAAAAAAAAAAGGAAAAAAAAAAAAGAAATGTAAAGATAAACTTTAGAGAGGCTACATTACTGAAGCTGTGGATTTATGCAGTTTTTTACAATCTCCTTAATATACAGTGGGAAAATCTGAAAATAATTGATCAGATAACTCTGTTGATAAAGATAACTGTATTTAGGAAAGATTAATCTGAAAGAGGATAATAATGTAAATCAGCACCAGAATTTCTCAATGGTAAAATCAATATGAAGATGTTTGCCACCAATCAGGGGAAAAGTAGGGAGCTCTTTATAGACTGTTCCATAGCTTCAGCAGTCACTTCTGTTAGCTTTAATTTTGTAGCTATATAACTTTAGAAAAAAAAAAATCCAATCTTTAAAACTCTTATTTCTGAAAGCAATTAAATAAATAAAAATAAATTGGAAGTGATCTTAAATTTTAATGCACTAAATAAATTGTTCAAAATATATTCCTCAATTCAATTCCCTGTTCCCTATATACATATTTTCTTTCTGAGTGTGTGTGTTTGTGTCTGCACTCCACGAGGGCAATGATTGTGATAGATTTCACTTTGCCTGTGTTCTGAAAGGAAGGAAGCAATGGTTAGGGTAAGGATGAGGGACTCAATATGTCTCTTTTCCCCTCATCACTTCACCCATGTACTTAGTGAGGTGTTTAGCAAATCAAAAATAATATGAATAAAGAGTGTGTTCTGCAAAGGCAGGTAAAGATTTCCATCCAAATTTGGCCAGATGAGGACAACTTTGCCACATCTACATCCACTCATAATATTTAGAAATTTTAATTGAATCCTCACCTTTTCATAAAATGAATGATTAACATGCAGGGAACCAGATCAATTCGCATAATTCAAAGAACTGTCAAATGAATGGATATTCATGATACAAAGATACATTCCATCAGTAATCTTATAGATGTGGTTGTATTATGTTTTAGGAAACTCAGCATCTGCTGATTGCTGATTGACCTCAAGGAAAAGAAATGAATCCATTTCAAAATCCTTCAAAGTTAGGAATTAATAACAGCATGAAAACAACTGCAAGTAAAGTCACTTTTCCTAAAGGAACTTAAACTCACTGTAGGTCAGCAGTACTGAATATTTCTTTCTCTCATTAGTGAGAGAGCTTTTATCTTTGGTCCATTTATTATGTACAAACTTTTGCAGATTTTTCTTTCAGTTCAAGCTATTTTTGTAATGGAAATTAGTCATAACACTTTCATTTTACCTATAAAATAATCCTGACAAACAAAACTTAATTAACTTTGTAATATTCTGTTATTAGATAAGCATAGAATGTAACAAAGGAATTGAAGAATCCAGTGGAAATCAAATAAAGTTACAGAAAGACCTGAAAACTGAATTATACACACACATCTACTCTTTTATCCCCTTTGCATTGCCTTTTCAGGAATGAAAAAATGCGACATTCAATGTGATTAAACATGTAATTTGGAAGTAAGCACACATCGTAAACTTGACTAAACAAAATCTTTCTCCTGTATGAAGAAGGAGCAATTAGGCATATGTTGAAGACAATTCTGAAAGCACAAAAGAGGGTTTTTTTTTTTTTTCCCAGTAATCCAAACTTGTAAAATATATTTTAAAGTGAAATGTTTTCCTGCTCCTTGTTTGGGAATTCAGAAAGTTGTTTGCATATATTAAACCCAAATATATAAAAATAAGTATTTTAAAGAAATGTTGCATATAGATTTACAATAAATCAATTATTCATTCCTTTTTTTGTATATGTTTCTATATATAAGAACTAGTTTCTTTTGAAACAATCTTTAGCAGGAGATGGGATTCTGTATGAATGCCAAAACCCTTTGTGGTCCTGATAACTGAGTAATTTTTATAATGAAGTGTTGAATTTTTGTCTATTTTCTGAATATTTAAGAATCTCTTAAGAATAATCATGGATTTTTTCACCCTGATAAGACATTTGATGCTGCCAATATTTCAGGAACACATTATGAATCTCTTACTTGAGATAAGACATCACGCAGCCTCAGCTAGCCAACTGAATTAAAATTGTTATATTCACCAACCATCCTACTGTTTCTGTGCCCAAATCTGCATGTCTTATTTCAGAAGGGATTCTTGGCTTTTACTCCACATTTACTGAATCTGTGATAATAATCTTAATGCAGTTGTTAACATATTCTCCTTTACAGCTCATGATAGAAAGCAGTTTAGAAGTTGAAAAACAAATGGCTACATTTGCTGTTCAAGATCCTAGGAGCAGGATGAGAAATGGGTGACAACTTCATCAAAGGTGCCAAAAGACTCTACAAGGGGAGTATTTTGTGTCATAGTTGTAGCTGTTGCCTTCCATCTCTGGGACAGGATAACTGTATGATACTCCGTTCAGTCATTCATGATTCCTATAATCACAAGTCATTAAGAGAAAGTTAAATTAGGTTCCATATGTCATGTTTAAAGAGGCATGGTTGTGTGTCATAGAGTAGATTAATATCTCTCAGGAGGAAAATGTGTTACAGTTCTCTTTAAGTTTCATGTCTTAAATGGATATTTAAGAAACGGCTGTATAGGTAAAAATTCATCTCAAGAGATGGAGATGTGGGCAGAATTTGCCATTTATTCAAAACTGAAACTAGAACAATTTATCACTAATCAGTCAAAAAATCCATCATAACTATTTTTACATTTTGCAAACTGCTTTAGAGTATATTATTTCATTTGACAGTCACAACTCTGTGAAATGTATATTCAGATTTTCCACATGAAGGAACTGAGAATCAGAGATTAAGTAAATCACCCCAAGTCACAGAGTTTGTATAAATGGCAGACTGTGGTCACAAATATAAATGTCATAAAACCATATTTATGTTTCTTTCCTTAAAAACCTGTCTGTTCCCATTTTTATCAAGATATCACACATATCAGTATGAATTTCTGTCATATTATTGACTACAGAAATCCAGCAGTTAAGTGAAAGGCACAGCTTACTACAGTAAATCATATCATTCCTTTGAATTCTCAGATGAAATTGTGAACACTTTCCCAGGGGAGAAACAATCTACATTACTGTGACTTTTCAACTCTCGTTAGAGAATGTTAGCCAATCAAGCACAAACAGGGATTTTGCAGGTTTCTAAGAGTTTGAAATTTTTTGCTCATCCTTCTTTTCTTAAATGGCTTCCTGTTACTGGGACCTCCCATGGAGGGAGCAGAGAGATATTACAAACAGGTAGACACGGCTTTCCCTGATTTGAGACACTGAGCAAGCTACTTCATCATTCAGTGCCTCCTAACTTCTGCAAGTGGGAGTACCAATATTTACATCAGCGCTTATTGTGAGGAACAATGACTGCAAAGTAATTCACATAAGGCGAGGCCAGGGCTGTTGCATAGCGGGTAAAGCTACCTTCTGCAGTGTCTACATCTCGTATGGGCGCTGATTTGAGTCCAGGCTGCTCCACTTCTGATCCAGATCTCTGCTGTGGCCAGGGAAAGCAGAAGATGGCACAAGTCCTTGGGTTCCTGCACCTGCATCAGAGACTTGGAAGAAGCTCCTGGCTCCTGGCTTCGGATCAGCGCAGCTCCGGCTGTTGTGGCCAGTTGGGGAGTGAACCAGTGGATGGAAGAACTCTCTCTCTGTCTCTGCTTCTGTCTCTGTGTAATTCTGACTTTCAAATAAATAAATCTTTTTTAAAAATTCACATAAAGTAAGGGATTTAAAATGTATCTTTCAAGCCTCACAAAAATCCAGAGATAATGATTTCTCCATCCTTACTTTGAAAATGAGACCACTGAGCCTTGGAAGGTTGAATAAATTGAGCAATGTCAAACAGGTGTGTGTGACAGAGTAGGAAATGTAATGCAAGTCTGATTACAAAGCTGCTGTTTTAACCAGTTTAATATTTCAGCCTGGTACTAGGTGCTGTGTAAACTGTCATGTTCTCTCAGTAGTTTATTATATAATTAGTTCAATACAGGTAAATTTATGTTAAATTTATGTTAAATAAGCTTTATTTTCTTGAAACTAGATATACAGTTAATTCTTAAAGAAAAAAAAAAGCTTTTTTTTCTTTTTTAAGATGCACCTTAGGATTCAGGAATAGGTGGTTTGCCTGGTTACATATCACCCACAATGGTTATCCTTATCAAATAATATTAACTTACATTTTTAAAATATTTTTAAAGATTTTTTTTATTGGAGAGGTAGAGTCACAGACAGTGAGAGAGACAAACAGAAAGGTCTTCCTTCTGTTGGTTCATTCCCCAAATGGCCTCAACAGCCAGAGCTGCACCCATCTGAAGCCAGGAGCCAGGTGCCTCCTCCCAATCTCCCATGTGGGTGCAGGAGCCCAAGGACCTGGGCCATCCTCCGCTGCCCACAGCAGAGAGCTGCATTGGAAGAGAAGCAGCTGGGAACAGAACCAGTGTCCATATGGGATGCCAGTGCTGCAGGCGGAGGATTAGCCTACTGTGCCACAGTGCTGACCCTTAATTTACATGTATTGAGCAACTGATATATTTCTGCACTTTTCATACATTACATCCAGATCTCATAACAAAAATTTAAGATAACAGCTTGTGTTTGCAGATTTTAGTTTTTAAAGGCTAACAAACTTAGTTTAGGCTACAAAGATGAAAAGCTCCATCCTTGTGGGATGAAACCAAGTTGGTTTATCTTATAAGCCAACATCTTTTCTACTATTCAATTAATGTTCTTCTAAGAAACTTCTTGTATGGGCCGGTGCCGTGCCGCACAAAGCTAATCCTCTGCCTGCAGCACCGGCATCCCATATGGGCTCCTGATTCTAGTCCTGGCTTCTCCTCTTCCAGTCCAGCTCTCTGCTGTGGCCTGGGAAGGCAGTGGAGAATGGCCCAGGCGCTTGGGCCCTGCACCCACATGGGAGACCCAGAGGAAGCACCTAGCTCCTGGCTTCAGATCAGCACAGCTCCGGCCATTGCGGCCATTTGGGGAGTGAAGCAATGGAAGGAAGACCTTTCTCTCTGTCTCTCTCACTGTCTGTAATTCTACCTCTCAAATAAATAAAATTTTAAAAAAAGAAACTTCCTGTAGATGGTAAAATCATATCTTTGCTGTATCTACAGTAATCTAATGATAAATGTTCTTGGTCAAGTGAACATTTAATGTGACTAACTTGCCTCCGCATTACTCTTCTCTTATTTCAAACTTGAAAATATTTTAATTGAATTTTATTCGTATTTTAAAAGATTTATTTGATTTATTTATAAGACAGAATGACTGAAAAGAAGAGACAGAGAGATAAAGAGATCTCCCATCCTTTGGTTCACTCCCCAAAAGGCTGCAATTGCTGGAACTGGGCCAGGCCAAAACCAGGAACCTGGAATTCCATTCAAGTCTCCTACTAGGGTTGCAGGGGCCCAAAGACTTGAGAGCATTATCCACTGCTTTTCTTGGGCACATTAACAGGGAGCTGGATAGGAAGCAGGGCAGCTGAGATTTGAACCTGTACTCCGAAATGGGATGCCCCCGCAAGCAGTGACTTACCCCCTCTGCATCATAATACCAGCTCTTATAGTTGAATAGGTAAATTTCGTTATTCATCCATATACCCATCAATCCACCTATCCATCCACCCTTCCCTCTTTACTGTGTACTTTATCCATATATTGATCAACTGGTTATTCGGTGTCTTTGTGCTAGCATTCCACTTGGTGTGGGGAAGAAGGTAATATTTTCATTACATTTATTTATTTACATTCAATTTCATGCTTTTGTGTATAAAAAATCTAACTTATGAAGACAAAAAACACTTTCCTGATATTTGATTATTCAGAAACCCAAAATGGTTTAAGTACTCAAAGGTAAAATGCAGGCTGGCGCAGCGGCTCACTAGGCTAATCCTCCAACTGCAGCGCCGGCACACGGGGTTCTAGTCCCGGTTGGGTGCCGGATTCTGTCCTGGTCATTCCTCTTCCAGTCCAGCTCTCTGCTGTGGCCCAGGAGTGCAGTGGAGGATAGCCCATGTCTTTGGCCCCTGCACCCACATGGGAGACCAGGAGAAGCACCTGGCTCCTGGCTTCAGATCGATGTAGCAACCACTTGCGGGGTGAACCAATGGAAAAGGAAGACCTTTCTCTCTGTCTCTCTCTCACTGTCTATCTCTGCCTTTCAAAAAAGAAAAAAAAAAAGGTGAAATGTAGTTTTACTTATAATGTCTTCATATCACAAAAAGAAAATATTACACAACCTCACTCCTTACTGAAATCTTAAAAAATCGGTCTCCCAGAGGTTGGGACTAGAATAGTGGTTATCAAGGGAGGAAAGGATGGGGTCAGTGTGTACAGTGGTATAGACAGAAGGAATAAGTTCTATTGCACAGTAGGTTTATTGTAGTATGTTTCAAAAAAGAAAATAGGATTATGTATGCCCTTAACACAAAGAATCAACTTTTAAGTAAAAATTGTTGCTTATTTAGCTGATTTTATCTGTGAACTGCCTACATATACTGTAATATCACATTTTGCTTGATAAAAATGTAAAATCATTGTCTTAAAATTATTGTCTTAAAATCATTGTCTTAAAATAAGACAATAAGAAATTAAAATGAATCATTTCTCTTCCTAATATTCTTTTTTTTTTTTGGACAGGCAGAGTGGATAGTGAGAGAGAGAGAGAAAGGTCTTCCTTTTTGCCATTGGTTCACCCTCCAATGGCCGCTGCGGCCGGCGCATCATGCTGATCCAAAGCCAGGAGCCAGGTGCTTCTCCTGGTCTCCCATGCGGGGGTAGGGCCCAAGCACTTGGGCCATCCTCCACTGCACTCCCGGGCCATAGCAGAGAGCTGGCCTGGAAGAGGGGCAACTGGGACAGAATCCGGTGCCCCAACTGGGCCTAGAACCCTGTGTGCCGGCGCCGCGAGGCGGAGGATTAGCCTGTTAAGCCATGGCGCCTCTTCCTAATATTCTTAAAGCCATTCAATTTACTGCACAATTATATAATTATTTTTAAATATCTGCTAATTTAAAAGTCAGCTAGACTCACATTAAGAGATGAAAATGGTGTAGGAGTTTTGGGAATGTTTTGTTCCCTTAAGAAAGTAAAATTGACATATTGTCTTATTGCCTGTAGAAATAAGTATGTTCATCATGACATAAAGGCAAAAGCAAACATAGGAACAAAAATACTTTACACCCTGTGATAAATTTTAAAAAAATCAATAATCAATCATTTTTTCTTGTTCTAGTCCTCAAAAAAAATGAAATCTTGAACATTTTCCATATGTTACTGAATCCTTAACACAAGTAATTTTATCTCTTTTATGGTGTTGACACATGAAGAAATGAACTAATCTTTTCGCATATAACCTTTTGAGAGTTATAGTCTTCACAAAAACAAATTAGCTATAAACTCAGCAAATTTAGTGTATGTGTGTATATTTGTATATATAAATACATTTAAATACACATTGTGTGTGTGTGCATTAGTGTTGCCTTTAATATGGGCATTTTTTCTAAAACCTGGATTAGTTTGAAGATTTTTTAGAAGGAATTATCTCCCCTTCTGAGTTGTTCTTGTTTCTTTTACATATTATCACAAACATACATTACACTGCATAATTTATTACCTTTGTATTATTTAATGAGCTATCCAATATGTCCTATTACCTGGAAGATATTCATTAAAATATTGGATACAGAGATAAAACAAGATAAATTTTATACATTGCATCCAGGGAACTATTATTACATGAAACAAAGGCAAACCATTAACAGGCATGTACATATGTGTGTGTGTGACAGGTGACACTATGAAGATAAGACTAAATAGCATAGGACATGTAACTTGCGTAAATTTTTTATGATCATGGTGACATTTAAATTGGCCCCTGAAAGCAATGCAGAAATATTTAATGCAAATGAGGAGCAAGTGCCAAGACCCCAAGCAGTAGCTCACTTGATATATCATAAATGAGTCCATATTAACTAAAACAAGGCTGGAAAACAGTAGCAGCACTAAGGTGTAACCTTAGTCAAGTAGGTCCTTTAAAGTAATTTTTAAGATTTTTTATTTTTATCTAACTAAGCTGAAAATGAGAGACTGATTTAAAGAAGGCAGTGACTTTGCCAGACATACATTTTAAAAGTATTGCTCTGCTGATTGTGTCTATAATAAACTGTCTAGCGGAAAGAACTGTTAGGTAAGAAATAAGGGTGCTTTTGTCCAGAGAAATACAGAAAAAGTACAACATGCTGTATATGTGAATTGCATATGAGGTATGTGACTAATAGAGGAAAAAATAAGTGCAGAATTGAATTGTGTACCTTGAAAAGTGGCTACTTATTAAGAGAAAGAGAGAGGAGATTTTTATGGGAAAAATCAGGAAAATTCCAAGCCGATGCCATTATAATATGCCAATACTTTCTATACATTACTCCATTTATTCTTTATTTGAAAACTTAAAAACAAGTCATCATATTCTATTTTGTAGAGCAGAAGAAAACAAAATTAACACTAACAAACAAATTTATACAATTAAATAAGGAGATCAGAATTTCTACCCAGGCCTGTATCATTATAATGCCATCTTTTATTTTTCTAGTGTATTTGTCTCTTTCGCACACCACCTGACAATAAGTAAATGTTTACTTGGATCTTTGCTGCCACTCTGATTCAACTCTGATCACTCTGAGTATGTACTATGTTTCTTTGTCATCTTGAGGAATACTGTATTTACAGCTGACACATAAGTTAGGAACATTAAACAAAATTTCATCAGAATTTTACCAGTCCTAAGCATAAATAAAAACTATATATAACAATATACAGCAATGCCACAAGTGAGATTTCCAGTGTTACCTTTACATGAAATGATGTGCCACTTATGACACTTTATCATTGCTGTTAATGAATAGTAGGAAGTCAACCTTTTAAAAAATATTAAAATATAGTATACATATCAAGAAACGCAATTTAGCATACAGCTCATGAGTTTGTCATTTGATCACATTCATAACCAGCATAAAAATTAAGTACAAAGCATTACTAATACCCAAGACCTTACTATTCTTCCCTTCTCCATTTCTATTTTTAAATATATGAAGCAGGCCGGCGCCGTGGCTCAACAGGCTAATCCTCCGCCTTGCGGCGCCGGCACACCGGGTTCTAGTCCCGGTCGGGGCTCCGATCCTGTCCCGGTTGCCCCTCTTCCAGGCCAGCTCTCTGCTGTGGCCCGGGAGTGCAGTGGAGGATGGCCCAAGTGTTTGGGCTCTGCACCCCATGGGAGACCAGGAGAAGCACCTGGCTCCAGCCATCGGAACAGCGCGGTGCGCCGGCCGCAGCGCGCTACCGCGGCGGCCATTGGAGGGTGAATCAACGGCAAAAGGAAGACCTTTCTCTCTGTCTCTCTCTCACTGTCCACTCTGCCTGTCAAAAATAAAAAAAAAAAAAAAATAAAAAATAAAAAAAAAATATATGAAGCAAGAGAATAGTATCATTCAGTGAAGTAGTATTTATAACTATATACCAAAAGATCTGACCTCCACACACAATTTTTTATCATCCACTTTGTTGTAAATGCCAGAGTTTCATTCTTTTTATGGCTAATAGTCCATCATGTATGTGTGTGTGTGTGTGTGTGTGTGAGAGAGAGAGAGAGAGAGAGAGAGAGAGATTATGTGTGTGTATGTGGGTATCACATTTTCTTTATCCAGTCATTAGCTGATGGACATCTAGGATGATAGGACTATCTCATATCTTAGCTATTGTGAATTGAGCTATGAGACTTAGCTATTGAGAATGTGAATGTGAGAGATGAGACTACAGGTAACTGTTTCATATGCTGCTTTCATTTCTTTTGGATATATTCCTAGCAGTGGGATAGGTGGGTCATATGGTAGATGTATTTTTACTTTTTTTTTATTTGACAGGTAGAGTTATAGACAGTGAGAGAGAGACAGAGAGAAAGGTCTTCCTTCCGTTGGTTCACTCACCAAATAGGAATCTCCATACTGTCTTCCACATTGGTTGCATCAGCTTACATTCCCACCAACAGTGTGTTAGGAGATCATTTGTTATACTGCTCACCTGCATTTATAATTTTTTTTTATTTTTGGATAATAGCATTTCTAACTGAAGTGGATATTTTTATAGGCATTTCCCTGATGCCTATTGATCCCGAACATTTTTATCATGTGTCTATTGACCATTTATATCTCCCTCTTTGAAAAATGTCTGTAGATGTTCCTTGTTCATTTGTTAACTGTTGTTTATTTTTCTCTTGTTAAGTTCTTTAAGTTCCTTATATATTTTGGATATTAATCCATAATTGAATGCACACTTTGCAAAGGTTTTCTTGCATTCTGTAGGTTGCCTTTTCATTTTGCTAATTGTTTCCTTTGCTGTACAGGCTCTTCTTGTCTTGATATAATCCCATTTGTCCATTTTTGCTTTTTAGCTGATTCTTCCAGGTCTTATTCAAGCAATCTTTGCCTGGCTAGGGTCTTGCTGTATTCCTCTACTCTAGTAATTCAACAGTTTGGATCTTATGTTTAGGTCTTTGATCCATTGTGGGTTTTTTATTATATAGGGTGTAAGGTAGGAGTCTTGTTTCAGATTTCTGCAAAGGAAAGTCCAATTTTCTCAACAGCATTTCTTGAAGAGTCTGTCCTTTCTCAAAGTAATGATTTCAATTGGAAGAAGTGTTGGAGCATGGGCAGGAGGGAGGGTAGTGTGTGAATTATCACCATGTTCCTAAATCTGTATATATGAAATACACGAAACTTGTATAACAAAATTGACATTTTTTAAAAAAGAAAAAGAAAGGTTATCACTAAAGAAGTAAAAGTATTTTGTATTCCCATTCATTAGGCTTTGTTTAAAAGACAAAAATTTTAATAAATGAGTAATAATGTGAAAAAACAGTAAATTGATTTTAGATGGTGTTGATTAGTTACTTCTGAAAATGTACACCAGAAATTGCATAGATGGATGGAGATCTACACAGAGACAATTAAAATCATTGATAGATCTGGAAACGAAAAAAAAGTAACAATATTATTTCAGAAATTATGGAACAGAACTCAGAATCATTAAATTACAAAACTGGTGAATCAAGCTTTGGAGCTACTTCACTTGTTAGGAAAAAGACAGATTTTCTTAGATTTTCTTTGAGGTGTACTATACTCCTTAGTTAGTAAGATTGATTACAGTGGGATGATGGTTGTTAAAACAAACACACAAGGCTCAAAAAAACATTATTATGACTGTTTAATATCAAGAAGAAAAAAACTTTATGGTAGATTAGACATTTCAGAAGTTATTTTTTGGTAAGGTTTGCATTTTCAGGGATTAGAATCTTAGTGAAACTAGCTGCAAGTTTGATCTCAATACATAGTATTTGTATTTGAATAGGGTATGGCTGCTTTGCTTAGGAAATTAACATCAGTATTTCATTATTGACCTGACATGAAAATATCAAGTGCTGTTCTATAAAGGTCTGTCTTGGGAACCAATAGTCCATCAGAATCTTTCAATTCTTGTTAAATTGTTTGATGATTCTATGTTACTAAGAAACTACTAACTCTTTCAGTTTCTTAGAGCTATATTGGTCTATGACTATTTCAAATGAATGAATATATCAATTCTTTAAAAAAAGAGAGAGAGAGAGAGTGCAATGGGGCCAGCACTGTGGCGCAGTGATTAAAGCCACTGGTTCATGCTGACTGCTCCACTTCTGATCCCACTCCCTGCTAAGGCACCTAGGAAAGCAGTGGAAGATGGCCCAAGTGCTTGGACTCCTGCACCTACGTGGGAGACCCAGAAAAAGCTCCTGTCTCCTGCCTTCAGTATGGCTCAGCCCTGGCCGTTGTGACCGTTTGGAAAATGAATCAGTGGATGGAAGAGCTTTCTCCCTCTCTCTACCTCTCCTTGTCAGTACCTCTGCCTTTCAAATAGATAAATAAATAAATATTTAAAAATAAATAAATAAGAGAACAAAATGACTCCAAAGAACAGCTAACAGAATGTTTATTTTTAATGTTTTTAATTGGCAAGCAAAATTGTGTGCATTTATAGCTTAGGACATGAAGTTTTGAAATATGTGCATATTGGCTAACATATGCATTACCTCACATAATTTCCATTTTTCTGTGATGAGAACACTTAAAATCTATTCTCTTTATATCCAACCAACACCAATATCTTTCTCACTATACATGGGTAACTACATAAAATATATCTACAAGTTTCTGATTGAGGTTCATGTTGCTTTCACACATAGTGAAGGTAGGCTACTTCATAGTTAAGAATCAACCATTACTAAGATTCTTTATTAAAAACCCCTCATCTCTTAGGCTATTTAAAAAATAATTGTGGACCCAGCATTGTGGCATAATAAGTTAAATTGCCACCTGCTACACCAGCATCCCATATGAGCTCCAGTTCGAGTCCTAAATGTTCCAATTCCAATCCAGCTCTCTGCTAGTGCAAATGGGAAAGAAGTGTAAGATGGCCCAAGAGCTTAGGCCCCCTCATCCATGTGGAAGACCCTGATGAAATTCTAGGCATGGGTGCTTGGCCTGGGACAACCCCAATCATGGCAGCCATTTGAGGAGTGAACCAAAAGATGCAGATTCTCTACCCCCTGCTTGTAACTCTGCCTTTCAAATAAATTTAAAATATTATAAAATAAAGTAATTATGTGTATATGTGCTTGTATGTGTGCATGCAAGTGTGTGATGGGTAGAAGTTGAGGTTAAATGATAGAGAATTACTTAGTAAAGAAAAATCTTTCTATGACACAATAGCTTCTTTAAAATAATGGAAACTTCAGCTTGTTTCACAAGTTTTTGGCCCAGAATTCACATCTAGAATGAAGATGGAAAATTGTCTGAGGATTTAGTGATATAAGGACCTTATAGAACACATTAGGTAAATTAATAAAGAAACTGTAGGCTTAACATAATAATGCTTGTATGTTCAGTCTAAAGTTATCTAGAACAGATGCTTGAATGTTTTAAACTTTTCTGCTTTGTTATTTTTTTTGTCCTTAAATTTTTAAAGTTACAACATTGAGGTTCTGAATGTCTTGATTTTTGCAAAATGAATGCCTTGATTATTGCAAACAAATGTTGACCCTTAAAATAGCAGTCATATAAATGAAGTCAGGTTTAATTAACAAGTGCATATCTTTTCTTTAGAGCAAATAAATCATTCATTGTAAATTATTCACAAAGGACACTTAGAATGTGATGAAGTTAATCATCATGGTAATATTTGTGTTTGTGTATATATTTGTGTATGTGGATATAATTAAATATTCATTTCTTTAATAAAGCTCTGAAGGTTAAAATGTTGGGTTAAGGTATTTATTTTAAATTAGAAAGAAAAATATTTATGGATACTGGAGTATACAAGTATCAAGCACAAATACTGCTAATTTTATCCTATAAGTGTTCAGCTCATTGAGCTCAAATTTCTAGAGTTTGATATTGACTCTGAAACTGCTAGTTGAATAATTTTCTTCTTTGTAAATTTCATCATCTTTCCAAAGTGATAAATGAAGTTGAGAATATCAGCTATCAGAATTAATACAAGTAGATCTCCTAGAAACGTGTATAAATGCTTATAACAAACATTGGCATAGACAAAGACTTTTTGGAAAAGACCCTACAAGTGAAGGCAATCAAAGCCAAAATTGACAAATAGGATTACATCAAACTGGGAAGCTTCTGTGCTGCCAAAGAAATACTCAGCAAAGTGAAGAGGCAACTGACAGAATGGGAGAAAATATTTTCAAACTATGTGACTGATAAAGGATTAATTTCCAGAATCCATAAAGAGCTCAAGAAACTCAATAACAACAAAACAAAAAAATAAGTTAAGAAATGGTTAAAAGGACCTGAACAGATATTTGTCAAGAGAGGAAATTCAAAGAGCCAAAGACACATGAAAAAATGTTCAGGATCACTAGACATCAGGGAAATGCAAATCAAAACCACAATGAGGTTTCACCTCACCCTTTTACAATGGCTCTCATACAGAAATAAATAAACAAATGCTGGCAAGGATATGGGGAAAAGGGTACCCTAACCACTATTGATAGGAATGTTAAATATTG
The DNA here is from genome assembly GCF_033115175.1 of Lepus europaeus. Lineage (NCBI taxonomy): Eukaryota > Metazoa > Chordata > Mammalia > Lagomorpha > Leporidae > Lepus > Lepus europaeus. Next base: position 25,964,710 of record NC_084833.1, read on the forward strand.
TAGCCACTGTGGAAGACAGTATGGAAATACCTCAGAAATCTGAATATAGACACACCATATGACCCAGTCATCACATTCCTTGGAATTAATCCAAAGGAAATGAAATCAGTATATTAAAGAGTCATTTATACCCCATGTTTATTGCAGCTCAATTTACAATAGCTAAGATATTGAATCAACCCAGATGTCCATAAACTGAAGACTGAGTGAAGAAATTATTGTATATATAATCTATGGGATACTATACAGCAGTAAAAAAGAATGAAGTCCTATCATTTACAACAAAATGGATGCAACTAGAATAAACCAGTCCCCAAAAGACAAATACCATATGTTCTCTCTGATCTGTGATAATTAACACAATACCCACAAGGTAGTCTATATTAGTGAAACTGACCCTTTATGATGTGATGACTCTGAATAGCCCTTATCTAGACTGCTGAGGAATAATGCTTTTTGTTTGTTTGTTTTACATTTTTTCATACTATTTGTTGATCCCACTACTTAATACAGGGTTAATCATATGAGTATAAAGGTAAATGAAAATAGATCTTTGTGAAAAATAAGAATGGGAATGGTAGAAGGAAGAGAAACAAGGATGGGAGTATAGGTAGGAGGGATGTGGGATGGGAAGAATCACTATGTTCCTAAATTTGATATATGGAATACATTAAGTTTATATTCCTTAAATAAAATTTAAAAATATTTGTAGCTATTCATATTAAATTTTTTAATGTTGTTTGACATGGTTTTCTTGTTCTTTGCTAATATAGTATTGTCTTGTTAGTTTGCCTCTTCTTTACATTGAAACTTCTATTTAATGCCTAAAATGTTATATAAAATTACATTTTGCTTCAAGTTTCAGAAGTAAATTTATCACCAAAAAATAAAAAAAGCCAAAAATGTCCAATCAAAGGTTAATGGGCTTCTTTTCTATAATATTCTCTATGAATATTTTGTTTGCTTAAGTGACTATGGATATGGAATTTTAAAATCTATCTACTTACCATTCAAACATTTTGTTTTAATGAGTGTATGATATTCCACCTGGTTAAGGAACCACAATTTGCTCAGTCACCAAAATTGTAATCTCAATGATTGGCCCACTTGAGATCACTACATTTATCACCAGGCTATATTCTGCCTTCACAGATGATAATGCTAGTTGATAAAAATATAATAAGTAAGGGGGCAAAGAGAGAAATGAAAAATAACTTTCTAAGTGACTGGTCCTATAAGTGATGATTTCATTGAGTCACTTCATAATCCATTTGAGTTGAGTACTGCCATTCTACAGGTATTACAGATGAAGAAATTAAAGGTTAGATCATTTTTAAGATTCTAATCCTGAAAATCATGGGGTTAAAGTTTAAAATGCATGCAATCTGGCAGCAGAACCTCACATTAACTCAGTAAAACACACTGAATTGTAAAGATTTCATTACAGATTCATATACTATTCCATTAGTCCTCTAAAATTAAAATAATCATAGAAACTCATATTAGCAGTTAACTTATAGGATAAAAATTATATAAAGTAGTAAATAAGAGGGCTGCTGGTGCTCCTGAAATCTTCCTCTCTCTGAAATAATATTTGACTTTAAAGACTATGTGGGCCCGGCACCGTGGCTCACTCGAATAATCCTCCGCCTGCGGCGCCAGCATCTCATATGGGCACTGGTTCTGTCCCGGCTGCTCCTCTTCCAGTCCAGCTCTCTATTGTAGCTGGGAAGGCAGTGGAAGATGGTTCAAGTGCTTGGGCCCTGCACCCGCATAGGAGACCAGGAGGAAGCACCGGCTCCTGGCTTCAGATCAGCACAGCGCGCTGGCCGTATTGACCATTTAGGAAATGAACCAACAGAAGGAAGACCTTTCCCTCTGTCTCTCTCTCTCACTGTCTATAACTCTCCCTGTCAAATAAAAAAAAAAGAATATGTGGATGTTATTTATTATTTTTTTGCTTTTGTTTGTGTTTCAGTCCTTTTTATGTAAATAAGTCAATTATTTAGGAAGCACACATGAATAAGACATACATATGTGTGTGTGACTGTGTGTGTCTGTATAACGTTTTTACACCAAATAAAGCAAAGAGAGAATAAGATAATAAATTGTCAAACTTCTTTAATTAACGAAATTGTAGATTCATTTTTAAGAAATTAAAACATCAAGTCTTTTTGTTTGTTTGGTTTTTTGCTTTAAATGTTCTGCCAGATAAATCTTTTATCATAGAAACATACTTGATATTAGTAAAATGATTCAAATTACCATAAGACATAGAATTAATTAGACTCATTTATTTTATTGTAATTTCATTTACTTTGAGTATAATATTAATTTCATTTTTATGGGAATTTTTATACCATTTTTGTACAGAACTAACAGGAACTTAATACTAAATGCGTTCTATATAATCTTACTTGCAATAGTAAGCCATTTATTGAAATAAACTTATTATCGGGTTTATGTAATATTCATTTACTTGCAAATCACTAAAGAATCATTTCACAATAATATATTAGATACTGTGCATTAATATGTAAGAAATAAAAATAAACTCTGACATTCATAGTCATTGTTTAAAAGAATAAACAAATATCTAAATAATTATAAAATATGATCACCCCAGGGTAGATTTTTGTACAGGATATAATATTAACAGCCAAAATAAGGAGATTGAGTTTGCCAGGTACCTGTTCAGCATTGAATTGTATCTTCTCAAAATCCATGTTTATCTGGAACCTCAGGACATAATCTGTCTTGGAAAAAGGGAATTTGAAAATGTAACTAGTTAAGATGAGATCCCGGATTAGAATAGACTCTAAGTCAGGTAAGACTGGCATCCTTATTAAGAAAAGGGAATCTGAATGCAGAGACATACATGGATAAGACGGTCTTGAGAAGATAAAAACAGAGATATTGGTTACACAGCATCAAGACACGGATTGTCCGGGATCACCCAGAAATGGAAGAGGCAGGGAAGGAGTCTTCCATAGAGACATCAGAAGCTTCATGGCCTTAACTAGCATCTTAATTCCAGACTTTTAGTCTGCACTACTATGAGAGAATATATTTCTGTTGCTTTGGGTCACTTTATCACAATCTTTTATGTTAATCCTCAGAAACACAGATTTTAAAACTAGAAGTTGGTATTTCCCTAAAATATGCTTTAAGACATGAAGTGGCTTTAGAATTGAGTCAAGAATTGAGGGTTGGAAGAATTGTGAAGTACATGGCCAAGAAAACTTAGATTTACCATGGGAGATTGTTAAAGACGTATGGATGTTACAGGTGATTCTGATGAGGGAGCCAAAAAAAAAAAAATAAAGCAAAGAATATATTAGACAAGTCTATTACTTAAGGAATTACATATAGCATCAACACAACATTAGTATGAGTATTATCATTAAAAGTGTTTATGGTGAGGTCTCAGAAAAATAAAAATGTTCATAAAATATAAATAGTAAAAAGACAAAGGGAAGGCATTTGGTACACATCTCATATTAGAGTGCTTTGCTCCAGATCCAAGTACCCTACTTGCAATCCAACTTTCAGGTAATGTGAACCCTAGAATGTATTAGATGGTGTCCCAAGTAACCAGCTTTCTGTCACCCAGATGGGAGTCCTGGACTGAGTTTTGAGTTCCTAATTTTGGTCTGACCCATCCCCAACCTTTGCAGAAGTCTGGGGAATGAACCAGTGAATGAAAAAATCTCATGTTTCTATCTGTCTCTGTCTGCCTTTCAACTACATTTAAAATAAATAAATAAATACTACAAAAAAGAGACATATTTGGGGACTGGTAAAAAGGTGATCCTTATAGAAAGGCAGACAAGTGGATTGAATTGAGTAGTACTGAGTGGAAAGTAGAACTTGTGAGTTGTGGACTTGGATACTCAGCTGGAGAGATTTCTAATAAAATTGTTCAAGATGTGTTTTAGTTTCTATTTTTAAAGATTTATTTATTTATCTGACTGGCAGAGTTACAAAGAGGGAGGTAGACACGCAGAGAGAGGGAGACCTTTCATCCACTGGTTCATGACTCTAATGGCCACAAATGCTCCAGCTGGGCCAGGTTGAAGCTAGGATCTGAAACTACACTCAGGTCTCACATGTGGCTGTCAGAGACCCAGGTGTTTGGATAATAATCCCTCTACTGTCCAAGGTGGATTAGCAGAGAGCAGATTGGAAGTAAAGAAGCTAGGATTTGGAGAGGCACTCATATGGAAGGTTGGATTTGCAGGTAGTGGCTTAACCTGCTGCCTCACAACATCGGCATTATGATCTGGTTTCTTTTTGAGCTAAAAGCAAAAAAAAAAAAAAAAATGGTGAACAGATGAATTGTTTATAAGGATGAAAGTATTAGGCAAAAACTAAAACAATTAGACACTCTAGAATATTAAAATCTTACCTTATCATTGTAAAAAGTGTTCTAGAAACAAATTGAAGAGTGTGGCTGAACAGACTTGCTGACATGACTGTATATTGGATGGATTCAATAACTCATCTCAGTAGAGTCCAAGAAAACAAGTGGGTTATCAAAGAAGGGCCTCTCATACAATGGCACAGATACCTTTGACATACATATAGGGCTGACAAAGTTTTTAAGGGTGTTTTATCATCAGAAACATGGCCAATTTATAAAGAGGGACAGAGAGCAAAAGACAAAATGAAATACGGCTTTTAAATTTCTGAGATTATTTAGGCAAGAAAAATTTTCTGATAGGACTAGTTACAAACATATTCATTCTTTGAGAAATAGGACTAAGGAAGGAGGCAGAGGCCAGAGAAGCAGGCTTGGAGCAGGCTGGAGGGTCTCCTGTAGACCCAGAGGAGACTAATGGGGCCTCCTGGAGCTCAGATGATGGAAACTCCTTGAGTCTAGGAGTGAACTTTTCTCAGGTCTTGATACCTAATGGAATTCGCCATGGGAATGGCTATTGTATGTGTGTCCCACAACTGTACTTTAATTTTTTTTATTTATTTATTTTTTGACAGGCAGAGTTAGACAGTGAGAGAGAGAGAGACAGAGAAAAAGGTCTTCTTCCATTGGTTCACTCCCTAAATGGCCGCTACGGCTGGCGTACTGTGCCGATCCGAAGCCAGGAGCCAGGTGCTTCCTCCTGGTCTCTCATGCGGGTGCAGGACCGAAGCACTTGGGCCATCCTCTACTGCCTTCCCGGGCCATAGCAGAGCTGGACTGGAAGAGCAGCAACCGGGACAGAATCTGGCACCCCAACCGGGACTAGAATCCAGGGTGCCGGTGCCACAGGTGGAGGATTAGCCTAGTGAGTCGCAGTGCTGGCCATCTGTACTCTTTTTTTTCAAAGATTTATTTATTTGAAAGTCAGAGCTACACACAGAGAGAAGGAGAGGTAGAAAGAGAGGTCTTCCATCTGCTGGTTCACTGCCCAGTTTGCCACAACGGCCGGAGCTTTGCTGATCTGAAGCCAAGAGTCAGGAGCTTTTTCCGGGTCTCCCATGTGGGTACAGGAGCCAAAGAATTTGGGCCATCTTCTACAGCTTTCCTAGGCCATAGCAGAGAGTTGGATCAGAAGCAGAGTAGCCAGGACTCGAACTGGCGCCCATATGGGATGCCAGTACTGCAGGCAGCAGCTTTTCCCGCTACACCACAGTGTCGGCCCCCACAATTGTACTTTGGATTCAGATAATTTTTTTAACTTTTATTTAATGAATATAAATTTCCAGTATACAGCTTATGGATTACAATGGCTTCCACCTCCCATAACTTCCCTCCCACCCGCAACCCTCCCCTCTCCCGCTCCCTCTCCCCTTCCATTTGCATCAAGATTCATTTTCAATTCTCTTTATATACAGAAGATCAATTTAGTATAAAGATTTCAACAGTTTGCACCCATATAGAAACACAAAGTGAAACATACTGTTTGAGTACTAGTTATAGCATTAAATCACAATGTACAGCACATTAAGGACAGAGATCCCACATGAGGAGCAAGTGCACAGTGGCTCCTGTTGTTGACCCAACAAATTGACACTCTAGTTTATGGCGCCAGTAACCACCCTGGGCTGTTGTCATGAGTTGCCAAGGCTATGGAAGCCTTCCAAGTTTGCTGACTCTGATCATATTTAGACAAGGTCATAAAAGACAGAGTGAGGATAGTAACCAATGATCCTAAGAGTGGCATTTACCAGGTTTGAACAATTATACAGCATTAGGTGGGGAAGAGGACCATCAGTACACACAGGTTGGGAGTAGAGCCATTGGTGGTAGAGTAGAGGTTATGATTACAAAGGAATGAGGCCCAAGTGCACTAGACAGGGTCTAGAATAAAGGACAGAGTCATTATTAGAGGAGCTAAGAAAGGTGCTGTCTAAGCTACAATTAAGTTTTCTGATTTAGAGGCATGGATTCAGATAATTTTACTTCTAGTTTCATAGGTATAAAGATGGAGAGAAATTTCTATTAAAGACATATTATACCCAGAATGTCACCCAGAATGATTTAGATAACTCAGATGAAATTTTAAACTGTTTAATGTTGATATTTATATGAAATTTAAGAATTTGTTTTACTACTCAAATAGGTAAGAATTGTGGGAGTCTTGGGATGAATTTTTGTGACCAGAGAGTGTACTGGATCAAGTAGTATTCCCACACCACCCAAATCCATTTCTACCCAGAACCTAGCAATGCCACCATTTGGGAGAGAAAAGTATATATTTATTTGTATATTTATTTGAAAGGCAGAATTAAAGAGGTGAGGAGGGACTGAGAGAGACAGTTCATCTGTTGGTCAAACCCAAATGGTTGCAACAGCCAAGATTGGATCAAGCCAAAGCCAAGAGTCCAGAATCCAATATCATGGACCATCTTCTGCTGCCTTCCAAGGCACATTATCAGGAGCCTGGATAAGAAGTGTGGAACAGACTATATGTGTCACGGCATTTCATGTGGATGCTTTAACTGCTGTGCCACAATTCTGGTGTCTATAGTTTTAATTAGTTAAATTAAAATGGGTCATACTGGTGTCCTTCCCACCAAAAAGAAAATAAATTTGGGTGCAGAAACACACACACACACACACACAGGGAGAAGACAGTCACGTGAAGACTGATGTGGAAGTTAGAGCTATGCTGCTCAAGCTAAGGGATGCCCAAGACACAAGATGCTACAAGAGGCAAGAAAGGTGTCTCTCTTAGGGCTTCTAAACTGAGCATGGTCCTTTTAACACTTGACTTCAGAATTTTAGATTTCTCATAGAGTGAATACATTTCTATTGTGTTAAGCCAACAAGTGTGTGGTAATCTGTTATGACAGCTCTAGCAAGTTAAAATTGTAGAGAAAGATTAGAGAGCACTTCATAGAGGAGCAAATATTTGAATAGGCATTTGAAGGATGAATATGTGTTCTATAGGAAAAAAAATGTTCAAAAATTCATAGCCAAAGAGCAGCTTTAAAATATTTCCAATTTAATTTAATTATCATTGACAAAATAAAGCAGCAAGAGTTTAAAGTGCAGAATTTGTTTTTTGCAAGTATGCAGCCATCGGTGAAATCATGACAAATATCAACATAATATACATTTAAATTACCCCTAAATATTTTCTCAATCCTATTTGCAATTATTTCTTTTTTTTTTTTAATTTTTTTTTTTAAAATTTTTTGACAGGCAGAGTGGACAGTGAGAGAGAGAGACAGAGAGAAAGGTCTTCCTTTTTTTGCCGTTGGTTCACCCTCCAATGGCCGCCGCGGTAGCGCGCTGCGGCCGGCGCACCGCGCTGTTCCGATGGCAGGAGCCAGGTGCTTCTCCTGGTCTCCCATGGGGTGCAGGACCCAAGGACTTGGGCCATCCTCCACTGCACTCCCTAGCCACAGCAGAGAGCTGGCCTGGAAGAGGGGCAACCGGGACAGGATCGGTGCCCCGACCGGGACTAGAACCCGGTGTGCCGGCGCCGCAAGGCGGAGGATTAGCCTACTGAGCCACGGTGCCGGCTTATTTGCAATTATTTCTTATTCACTCTCTGTCCCCAACCCCAGTATGCCACAGGTCTGCTTTCTTTTCCTCTAGATTATATTGCATTGTCTACAAGTTTATAGAAGAACAACCATACAGATATAATGTTTTGATCTAGATTCATATAGAAAAATCATTATGAGATTTATCCATGTTCTTCTTCATGTGAAGTAGTTTATTGCTCAGTATTAATAAATTTAATGGCTGTAAAAGAATTTATTTATAAATTTCCTATAGAGGGATATCTGAGTTGTTCCGGTTTCTTTTTTTTTTTTTAAGTTTTTTTTTTTTATTTGAAAGAGTTACAGAGAGAGAGGTCTTCCACCTGCTGGTTCACTCCTCAATTGGGCCAGTGGCCAGAGCTGCGCTGATCTGAAGCCAGGAACCTGAAGCTTCTTCCAGGTCTCCCACATGGGTGCAAGGGTCCAAAGACTTGGGCCATCTTCCTCTGCTTTCCCAGGCCATAGCAGAGAGCTAGATGGAAAGAGGAGCAGCTGGGAATAGAACCGACGCCCTTGTGGGATGCCAGTGCTTCAGGCCAGGGCTTTAACCTGCTGTGCCACAGTGCTGGCCCTGTTCTAGTTTCTGACTATCACATCAGAATTATTGTGAATCACTTTTCAGATTTTTTGCAAAGTTCAAGTGTAGAATTGTTGTGGATATATATATATATATATATATATGTGATATTTGATATCATTAATGTTATATAACATATTATAATATTAATACTATATAAATATATGTTAATATATAATATTAGTGGCATATTAAGTCCAAACCTCCAGTGCCTCAAAATGTGGCCTTTCTGGAGACAGAGTCTCAAAACACATAACCTAATTAAAGTAAGTTCATGAATGTTGTTCCTAATCCAATATGACTGATGTCTTTAAAAGAAGAGTAAATACAGACAAAAAACTGTAGTCTGGAAAGCTGGAAGGAAAAACATGATGACCATTAACAAGCTGAGAAAAGAGACTGTGGAAGAAATAAACCCTGACAACAGCTTCATCTCTGACTTCTAGCCTCTAGAATTGTGAGAAAACAAATTTCTTTATTTTAAACCACCCAGTCTGTGGCATTTTGTTATTGCAGTCCCAGAAAGCAAATACAGTGGGCATATGCTTTCATTTCTCTCATGTGTTATTTAGAAGTGTAATGTCTGGGTTGTATTGTAGGTGTCTGTTTCACTTTTCAAGAAACTGACAAACCATCTTCCAAAATGATACCATTTTAATCCCCACCCACACTGTGTGAGAGTTCCAATTTCTCTATGTCCTTGCCTGTGTGCTTTATAGTGATTTTAATTTTATCTATGCTTACAGGTGATCAGTGGTATATAACTAATATTAATTTCATTTGCTTAATGAATGATGTTTAAGATCTTTCTAATAATTGATACTTAAGAATACAATGTGCCTACTTCAAAAATAATAATTTGAGTTCATTAAAAGTAAAGGAAGAAAAATAAATATTTCTATTTATCATAGTTTGGTATTTATCTTTTACAAATCAATATAGTCTATTTTTTGTTGAATATCTCCACTCTTGAATTTCCCTTTGACTTTAAGAAAATAAATAAGAGACAAGTGAGTATTTTTATAATAGAAAATAGCCCTTATTGATACCCAAAAAAGCATCCTATACTTAAATACTCCATTTGGACCATTTCTGTCTAATTGCATTTTAGATGATATCAAGATTGCATTATGTGTTTTGCATCGCTTCAAAGGAATTGAGAAATTATTCTGAAGTATTTTGATGTCATAACTCTGCTAGAATTAGGCAACAGTACAGCTCCTTGCCATTTTGAATAAGCAATATTATGGTTTTTCTACCGTACATTTGAACAGAATTAATGGGTGCTATTATCCTTCTTTTTGTAATTTCATCTATTCAATTCCATGCAACTTTGCTTTAGTAATGTGTATAGCCTAAATCTCATTTGCTTTTTGGTTATATTTTAGAATACTTTGCAAGATTCCCTGGCTTCAAGTTCCATCTGCGCTATTTACTAGTTCTGTGACTTTGAGCACACTGCAACACTTTCTTTGCCTCAGTGTCCTCATTTATACATAGGAGGTTTTAATGATATTTTCCTTCTGGGATAATTAAGCATCTCGAATGAATAAAATATTCAAGTTACTTAGAATATATAATGCACACTAAGTAGATGATGTTAAGGAGCTCTTTTACTAAAATGTGGTTAATGAGTTCACTTTCTACAGACTTTTGTTGTATTTAATAAAAGAATGTATGTGAAGGTTCTTGCATGTGATGTTTCCAAAAAGTAGAAATACTTCTTTTCTATACTCTTTTATTGCCACTGCAAAAACTCCAAGTTTTCTAATTATGTTGTAGTAATAGGCTATTGAAAATCTCATTGATAGCAATAATGATAAATGTTTATGTAAAAAAAAAAAAAGAGTTGATCTGGGTCTGGTACTGTGATATAGCGAGTATAAGCGAGTATAGCTGTTGCCTGTGACTCCTGCATCTCATATGGGCGCTGGTTTATGTTCTTGCTGCTCCACCTACAATCCTGCTCTCTGCTGATAGACAAGGAAAAGCAGCAGAAGGTGGCCCACATATTTGGGTCCCTGCCAACCACATGTGAGACCCAGATGAGATGCCTGGCTGCTGGCTTCTGCTTGGCCCGGTGCTGGCTGTTACAGCCATCAGGGAAGTGAATCAGGGAATGGAAAATCTCTCCCTTTCTTTATGTTTCTTCCTCTCTGTGTGTAACTCTGACTTGCAAAATTAATAAATGAATATTAAAAAAGAGGTGATTGTTTTCTTTTATCGAGATAGCTCAAATTATAACAAAGAAAATCTTGGTAGATTTTTTGTTATGTTTATAACATGAATTTAGTTTAACTCTGAGGGTTTAAAGTCCATTCCAAAGTATTTCCTGGAATATCAGATTAATCAAAATGTCTGGTCTTCTCCGTTTGTCTTTTGGATTCAATATATATTGACACTGCAAACAAAATGGATGAAATTAAAACATCAATTAAGCTTCCTGGTTGCTGAAAAAGTAGTAGCTTTGCATTTCTGGATTTATGTATACTTTCAAAGTTCAGCTATGACACTGTATGTGAAAGAATTAATGCATACAGGCAAATGACTGATGATTAATTAAAAGTAAATTGCATGAGAAATTTGAATTTTTACTTTATTAATGTTAGAGGAGCCTCACTTTTTAATAAGCAATTGGGCTAAATGCTTGTTGACATTAGTTGATGAAGGTACTGAAAACACAATGAACTTTCTTTGAACAAAAATTTTGACAGAGAAATACATTGTTTTCTCTCAGGTAATTTTTACTTACAAAGAGCTTTACAAAATGTATTTTGCCAAATTTAATTATCTGACCATTAAGAAAAATGGTTTTCTTTTGAAAGCAGTGAAGAGAGTTCCCAGTGCTTTAATGTGTTTGGAAAATCCAAAATGAGTTTTTCTTTTATTTTTAATTCAAATTTGGCTTACATTTGGTCCTTTAGGAGACATACTGGAAGACATTTGGTTTAAAAAATAATAATAACAATATTAAGGGTTTATGTTACTCATGAATGTGTTTTTCTTACTCACCCCCAAAAGGCTAAAAATGCCTCCTGGTGAATTATCTGAGCGTCTGCAGGTGCCAAATGTGTCAAGTTTGCACCTGCAAATTTCCGTGAATGTGAATGAAGTAAGCATCCTGCTGAATTGTATATGGTGAATGCAATAAAAACAGACGAACCTAGGGACAGCTGGAGTCGGAGAAGAAATTGAAAATAACAACAAAAAAAACGGCAACATATCTGGCAATTGTATCACTGTAGTTCTCATCTTTCTTGGGAGTACGAAGCACATTTTCAGTATGAATTCACCAACAGTTGAATTAAAACTAGGAGAGAACTTTAACAGACTGCTCAATTAACCCAACTAGAATAACGACACAAAAACTCCAGTGTCTCTGCAATAAACCAAGCATATGTCTCCTTGGGCCAAACCTTCATATCCCACCGTCAGACTTCACTGTCTAAATTCATTATCTGTGCATCCTTACACCAAGTCTTATGTATTATTCCTTCAACTTGATTCTCTAATTACAGCGTTTCCCATTTCAATGGCCAACAATTAGCCTCCTGATTATTTTGAACCTCAGTTATTATAAATACGTCCTATTACTAGAATTAACAGATGTAATGGAGATCATCATAAAATTTTAAATAAAGTCATGATTTTAACCATATAATTACTAGCTTAACCCTTAAAAACTTTAACTATTTATACAAAAATAGTATCAGCAATTGCTTCCTGTTTGAATTGTGGGAAAACAAAATCATAAATAAGTGCAGTTTGTCATATTGTTGCCAGTACATGAAACTACTGGTCAAAGAAAAATAGTTTATAACAAAAACCTGCTACTCCAAGCATTTTCCTTCTTATTTCTAACCTAAGTTCAAGGTTCACTTCACAAAAATAGTCTGAATGTGTCTTCATTTTATGGTTAACACGAGCCAAATGTATCAAGCATTGGTTAGTGCTGTAACCAAATATATTTCTGATATCTTTCCCTAATCTTCCGCATACATCTCACACCATCCCACCAACTTTCATCTCCTCTGAGATAGCAGTGTGAGGTGATGTTAACAGCATACTGCTGGCCAGCACCAGGGCTCAACAGGCTAATCCTCCACCTTGCAGCGCTGGCACACCGGATTCTAGTCCTGGTCGGGGCACCGGATTCTGTCCCGGTTGCCCCTCTTCCAGGCCAGCTCTCTGCTATGCCCCGGGAGTGCAGTGGAGGATGGCCCAAGTGCTTGGGCCCTACACCCGCATGGGAGACCAGGAGAAGCACCTGGCTCCTGCCTTGGCATCAGCGCGGTGCACCGGCTGCAGGGCAGCAGCCATTGGAGGGTGAGCCAACGGCAAAGGAAGACCTTTCTCTCTGTCTCTCTCTCTCACTGTCCACTCTGCATGTCAAAAATTAAAAAAAAAAAGCATACTGCTATGGCTCAGATAGATAATGATAATGTGATAATATTATTATAATATATAATGATATAATTTATAAAATGATAATAATAATCCAAAAAAGGATATATCCTGGAGTGATGATATTTTAGAACCTTAAAAATGAAAATAAGGGCCTATGTAGATTATGAAGGTATCCATTTGGAAAAGTATGTTGTTCATAAGTTTTCCAGAGGTTTAGAACTGTTACATATATGTGTATACATATATATGTATACTTATGTATATTTATATGTATTTATGAATATCTATATATGTGTGTGTTTCATATATATACTTTACTTGTGCCCAAATATGCGCACACATACATATGTATCATATATGAGGATATGTATTTATTATAAGAAATTAGCAGGGCCAGCACTGTGGTATAGCAGGGAAAGCCATCTCTTGCAGTGCCAGCATCCCGTATGGGCACCGGCTTGTGTCCCAGCTGCTCTACTTCCTATTCAAGCTCTCTGCAGTGGCCTGAGAGAGTATTGGAAGATGGCCCAAGTTTGGGCCCCTGCACCTGCATGGGAGACCTGGAAGAAGGTCCTGGCTCCTGGCTTTGGATCTGTGCAGATCTGGCCGTTGTGGCCAATTGGGTAGTGAACCAGTGGATGGAAGACCTCTCTTTCTCTTTGCCTCTCCTTCTCTCTCTGTGTAACTCTGATTTTCAAGCAAATAAATAAATGCATAACTAAATGCATGAATAAATAAATAAATAAAAAGAAATTAGCTCACAGGATTGATGATAAAGGCTAAATATCAAAGCTTCAGTCAGCAAGCTGGAGACCCAAGAGATTTGATATTTATTTCCAATCTGTGTTCAAAGACCTGAGAAGCAGCAGATCTAACAGTGTATTTCCGATCTAATTTCAGTTATTATGAGTAGGAAAATTTTGATGTCTCTGCTAGAGAACAGTCAGGTACATGGAAAGCATTTTCTCTTTTTCCATTTTTTTTTTTTTTTTACAGGCAGAGTGGACAGTGAGAGAGAGACAGAGAGAAAGGTTTTCCTTTGCCGTTGGTTCACCCTCCAATGGCCGCCGCGGTAGGCGCGCTGCGGCCTGCGCACCGCGCTGATCCGATGGCAGAAGCCAGGTGCTTATTCTGGTCTCCCATGAGGTGCAGGGCCCAAGGACCTGGGCCATCCTCCACTGCACTCCCGGGCCACAGAGAGAGCTGGCCTGGAAGAGGGGCAACCGGGACAGGATCGGTGCCCCGACCGGGACTAGAACCCGGTGTGCCGGTGCCGCAAGGTGGAGGATTAGCCTAGTGAGCCGCGGCGCCGGCCTCTTTTTCCATATTTTGTCTGTCCACAAGGTCATAAAGCTAATACCCATAACTCTATCAACTATCTATCTATCTATCTAGTCTATTATCATCTATTCATCCATCCATATACTCACAAAAAACATAACAAAAGAAGGAAGAAATACTGATGAAAATTGCAGTCATGATTTATGTTACAGGTCACATAAATATCACATAAGTGATATTTATAAATACTTTTATTAGCTGCCCATTATACATTCTCTTTGTCTTCAGAAAGCAGTCTTCTAGTCACAGTTTTTAAGTGAAGGAGTGATTCAAATTTTTGTTCATGAAAGATCTGAGCCATTAATTATCCTGCTTGGATTGTGCTATTATAGTGGTCTAATGACGTTAATCATAGGTCATGGTAATTCAAAGTGATATTCTTAGTAATCTCTTACATTCCTCAAGTACTCTTCCTTTGGAACCTGGACAGCCCAACATCAAGGTGTTGATTTCATTCCTCAGGGCCTTTTTACACCCATCTAACTTTACACAGCATCAGCATATGATGAAGAGAGAGCAATCTCTCCTTAAAATCATTAATCACGTCATGAAGGGCCAACTTCATGATTTCATCTACCCTGGTAATTTCCAAAGGCCACATCTCCAAGACTCTTTGCAACATAAGAACGTTCATAGAGATACAGTTCAGTTCATGGCAGAAGAGGAGGGAGTAAAAAGGGAAAATTTGAAGGTTATTACGAAGAGTTTTATTTAAGGAACAAATAAAGGGCCTAGCAATTTAGAAGTTTGAAACACATAGGAGAAGTACAGAATTAGGGAGCAGATACACACAGAAGCTTGAAGGAAACAGAAGCTTGAGAAACTTTTTTCATCTATGATAGCACAACTTTAAATAGAATTCCTTTCATTCTTCATTCTCTAGATTTTAATTAGGATACATGTCTATTGCATTAATTTTAAAAATTCATCACTTTTTATAGCATCCACAAGGAGTCAACTTTAAACACAATGATAGATTAAATATAAATACTATAAAACATATATGATTGCACTCATCAAAAAAAATCTTGAGGGACCATATGATTAATAGATGAATGAAATTTTGAAATGATGAATATTATTAAGGAAAAAGAGAGATAATTTAGAATGAAAAAATATCAATTCATCTAAATGACATAGCATTCCTAAGTGTGAACCTTTTAAGAGTGGTTCCAAATATAAGAAAAATAATAAAATATGACAACTAACCAACCACAAAAAAGGAAACTTGTTGAAGTGAAATGGACTCTATGAGAAACAGTGTCTTGATCATCCTTGTCCTGACTGTTGATGTGCAATTTAATACTTTATCCATTTTAGTATTTTTTTGTTCTAGTTAATGCTATTGCTTGAACTCTGTAATCAACACACATTTATTCTTAGGTGTTGAAATTTAACTGAAAAATGATCCCTGTTAAATATAAGAGTTAAATATAAGAGAGGGAGGAGATGTACAATTTGGGACATGCTCATTCGGACTTGCCCCAAATGGTGGAGTTAGAAATGTGCCAGGGGATTCCAATACAATCCCATCAAGGTGGCATGTACCAATGCCATCTCACTAGTCCAAGTGATCAATTTCAATTAACAATTGATCACACTGATAGGTCTAAGAATCAAAGGGATCACACAAACAAGACTATTGTCTGCTAATACTAACTGGTAGAATCAAAAAGGGAGAGAAGGATCCAACATGGGAAGTGGGATACACAGCAGACTCATAGAATTGCAGATATCCTAAACAGCACTCTGGCCTCAGAATCAGCCCTTAAGGCATTAGGATCTTGCTGAAGAGCCCATAAGAGTATTTTAGGCATGGAAAGCCAAGACACTCTGGGAGAAAAAAAAAAAAAAAAGACCTAAAAGAAAGATCTCAGTGAGTGAGATCCCAGTAGAAAGATTGTGTCATCAAAGAAGGATTACCTTTCTCTGAAGGGAGGAGAGAAGTTCCACTTTGACTATGACCCTGTCGGAATAAGATCGAAGTGGGCAAACTCAAAAAGCTTCCATAGCCTTGGCAACTCATGACTAGAGTCTAGGGAGATTACTGACACCATAAACAAGAATGTCAAATTGTTAAGTCAACAACAGGAGTCACTGTGTACTTACTCCTTATGTGGGATCTCTGTCTTTAATGTGTTGTCCAATGTCAATGAATGCAATAACTAGTACTTAAACAGTATTTTACATTTTATGTTCTGTGTGGGTGCAAACTGATGAAATCTTTACTTAATATATACTAAATCAATCTTTTGTATATAAAGATAATTGAAAATGAACCTTTTTGTGAATGGAATGGGAGAGGGAGCGGGAGATGGGAGGGGTGCAGGTGGGAAGGAATTTATGGGGGGGAAAAGCCATTGTAATCCATAAACTGTACTTTGGAAAATTATTTTTACTAAATAAAAGTTTAAAAAAATAAAATAAAATATAAACTGAAAGGGGAAGGATACAATCTACAATGACAGAATACAATTTCATCACTCATCTCTCAACAACTGAAGGAACAAGTAACCTAAAATAATAATCTCATAGTAGATGTGAATGACACTAGCAGGCAACTTGACTCAGTCGTTTATGGAACATCTTAGTTGAGCATCACAGAACACAAACCTTTTACTAGTGCATATGTAATATTCAAAAAATATACCATATCCTGGGGCATAGAAATAGAGCTCAATAAATGTAACAGATTGAAACCGTAGACATTGTGTTCTCTGCCAATAATGCAATCAAGTATAAAGTTTGAATCATTAGTTTGATTTTCTTTTTCTGTTTAAAGTATAAAGTCTAAACACATATAAATTTCCTTAGAAGTGCCGGTTTAGTTGCATCTCACGAATGAATGAGAAAATGTTTTTATTTTCATTATATTCAGGATATTTGATAATTTTTCTGGTGACTTTTTTTCTTTAAAATCATTGTGCTAAGTGAAATACCCAGGTACAGAAAAACTAATTTTTTCCTCTTATATGGAAAGGAATCCACAGAGTATATGTCAATGTCATTTCATTTGACATGTAGATAATTACACATGGTTTTAACTGAATTATGTCCTCCACATAATAGTATTTCCTTCCTCAATGTATGGCCCTCGTCATGAATGACACATCAGGTTAAATTAGTATTTCCGTGTTCAAGAATAATAATATATGTTTGTGATTGTGTCTATAAAATATGGAAAAATGCTAAAAATGGTTTTCTAAAAATAGTTATTAAGTAAATATATTAAACTATGTCTTTCTTACAATAGTTAAGATACCCACTTTCCACATCAGAGTACATACTGTGGGGGATAAGTCTGTCTTTTCCTGCTATTTCAATTCAGCAATGATTGAGATTCTTAGCCAATGTAATAAGGTTAGCCACAAGACCTTTGTTTGTCACTTCTGCTTAGACATCTATTGATCACTATATTTCTCAGAACTTGATTTTGATGACCTTGACTTTTTTTTTTTTTTTTGACAGGCAGAGTGGACAGTTAGAAAGAGAGACAGAGGTAAAGGTCTTCCTTTTGCCTTTGGTTCACCCTCCAATGGCCACCGCGGCCGGCGGGCTGCGCGGGCGCACTGTGCTGATCCGAAGCCAGGAGCCAGGTGCTTCTCCTGGTCTCCCATGGGATGCAGGGCTTAAGCACCTGAGCCAACCTCCACTGCACTACCTGGCCACAGCAGAGAGCTGGCCTGGAAGAGGGGCAACCGGGACAGAATCTGGCTCCCCAACCGGGACTTTAACCCGGTGTGCCAGCGCTGCAAGGCAGAGGATTAGCCTATTGAGCAGCGGTGCTGGCTTGACTGTTTTTTATAGTACGGGTCTGATGTTTTACAGGATGCTTCTCAACTGAGATGTGGATGATGATTTACTCAATATTAGACTAGGGT
The DNA here is from genome assembly GCF_033115175.1 of Lepus europaeus. Lineage (NCBI taxonomy): Eukaryota > Metazoa > Chordata > Mammalia > Lagomorpha > Leporidae > Lepus > Lepus europaeus. The sequence goes on from NC_084833.1 coordinate 25,982,911, forward strand.
AATTGTTTTTTGGGTGGAAAATCACATAGTGAAAGTCCTGTTTCATCATATCACATCAAGAACATACACTATCAGCACGGCTTATCACTGCTGATCTTGACACTTATCATCTGGCTCAGGTAGAGATTGTTCAGATTCTCCACTGTATAGTTACTCGTTTTTATCTTCTGTTTTGTGCTCTTTGTAAGGAAGTCATATTAGCTTCCTACATTGTAGGAGAGAATTGTTCTTGACTTCCTTGAGACAAGGGTATCTACATAACTTTCTCTAATTCTTCTGCCCAGGAGACGTGCCTTTGCTGAATCCATTTTGCTATGTATCATTTAACTCTATCTACATCAGCATGAGTTCAAGAATAAACCAATACAATGTTATTCATTTTGTTGCTCAAGCTGTACCAGGTTTGGTTCCTTGCAGGTCCTTCTATTAGTTCCTGTGCCCTTTTGACATACTCTCAGAATTGTATTTTTTTGTTGATTGATCTTGAGGACCTTCTTAATTTCTGCTACAAAAAGATGCCCAAATCTTCTCTTTCAGATTCTCTGTCCTACTCCCAGAATAAGCTATGTCTCCAAAGAACCTCATTTCCTTTTTTAGAAAAATGAGATCTGACACTGATTGCCTTTTTTGTTGCCAGAATGTTTTTTCTGCTATTTCTGTTTGTCAGCTGATAAGGTAAGGGATATATAAGCACTTTGTGCTTCAAATTATCAGAAAATCATAATATTAGTGTTCAAATTTCAACCTTACTTTTTATGTGTCAGTTCATTAGTTTTTCACTATTTCAAATTCATGAACACTTACATTATAATTATTTTTTTAAATTATCAGGCATTTTTGCACATTTATTTACATTTTGGTCTTCAATATACCTGCTATTACTTGGACATGTTGTAATTTATATGTCAAACTTTATTTGTTTCTTACTGATATCTAATTTGTGTGGAACCATTTATTTAAAAATGTTTTCATATATAACTATCCATAGAGTCGTATCCAGAATGTAACAAAATTATTTCAAGCCAGTAGGCAAAAGACAATAATATAAAAGAAAACTCGTCAAGAAACTTGAATTGCATTTTGCAAAAATGAATATCAAGTAATCAAGTAAATAGAATAGATAAAACTTTCTGTATTTTATTAGCTGTCAAGTAAATGAAAATTAAAATGATAATAAAACACTTTTCCAAAACTGTCAGAATGATTAAAGTTTAAAAGTCTGAAAAACATTCTATGATGAATAAGACAAAGACTAACAGAAATTCTCATTCATTACTGTTAATATGTGCATTGGTACAATACCTTTTTTTTTTTTTTTTGACAGAGTTATAGACAGTGAGAGATAGAGACAGAGAAAAAGGTCTTCCTTCTGTTAGTTCACTCTCCAAAAGGCCGCTATGGCCGGTGCTGCACTGACCCGAAGCCAGAAGCCAGGTGCTTCTTCCTTGTCTCCCATGCGGGTGCAGGGGCCCAAGCACCTGGGCCATGCACCACTGCCCTCTCGGGCCCTAGCAGAGAGCTAAACTGGAAGAGGAGCAACTGTGACTAGAACTCAGCGCCCATATGGAATGCCAGCGCCACAGGCAGAGGATTAACCTATTGTGCCACGGCACCAGCCCTGCTACAATACCTTTTGAATAACTATTTACCTTATGTAATGTAACTGAACATACTCAGGAAAATATTAGCAGAAATAAATATCCCTGTGACTAAAGACATGCACAGGAATGATCATAACTGGTTTAAATACCCCATTGGACATAAATTATGCATATATTATGAATACTATGAATAATTTATCTCATGTTCTTACAAGTAATATTAAATTACAATGAAAATAAATTTAGAATATTCAGACTTTTTAAAAACTACATACTTTGATTCTATAAATATAAGCAAAGATAACATATTGTGTTAGAAATCAGAAGTGTGGGGCCAGCGTTGTGGCATAGTGGCTATGGCTGCTGCCTGTAATGCTGGCATCCCATATGGGAGCCTTTTCAAGTCCCAGTTGCTCCAGTTCTGATCCAGCTCCCTGCAGTGGCCTGAGAAAGCAATGGAAACTGGCCCAAGTACTTGAGTCCTGGTCACTCACACGGGGTACCAGGAGGAAGTTCCCACTTTGGCCAAGTTCTAGCAGCCAGGGCCTCAGGGGAGTAGACCAAGGATGGAAGGTCTCTCTCTTCTTATGCCTCTCCCTCTCTCTCTTTGTAACTCTTTCAAAGAATAATAATAAATTTGTTTAAATAATAAAATTGTTTAAAAAATAATCAGAAGTGTGTTTCCATTGAGGTGGAAAGGGAAGTATTTAGGAGGAGGTGTATCTGTCTTATAAGGTACTCAAAATGATTTATTTCTTGATTTTGCTGGTATTTACATCTATGGATTACAATCTGTGAATCATTCTCTGTGTATGTGATGCTTCAATTAAAAAAAGTTTAAAATTCAATACATAAAAAAGGAAGAAAGGTATTAAACATCTGTAAGCAAGGTGTTATGCTTTGCAGTCATTAAATATCATGGGTTCGGCCTCCACTGCAAATTCAGAAAAGTATTGCTTGGAATAAAGATGAAATTTAGAGCTTTGTGAGACAAGGTTGCCTAAGGCATAGTCTTAAAGGTGAGTTGTGTTTCAGAGGTAGAGAGCAGCACTATGAATGAAAATAAACAACGTGCCTACTCTAATTGAAAGTGTGCCTGTTTTATAAATCTAGAAATGATATTACATTCCTCCCTGTAAAATGATACATAAATAGGGGAACAACAATAAAGGCAATAATTACAAATATTTTATTTGTAAATCCATATTTAATGTTCATTAATAAAAATTGTTATTAATAAGGATTAATGACATTTTGATGAACAAAACAATGTGATTCATCTAATTATTATAGAGTGTTTCTACTTAAGATAACTTTTTTTTGAAAGATTTATTTATTTGAAAGAGTTATACAGAGAGAGAAGGAGAGGCAGAGCGAGCGAGCGAGAGAGAGACAGAGAGAGAGAGGAAGACAGAGGTCCTCCATCGCTGGTGTGTTCCCTTAATAGGCCACAAAAGCCAGAGATGCGCCAATCTGAAGCCAGGAGTTTCTTCCTGGTCTCCCACATGGGTGCAGGGGCCCAAGGACTTGGGCCATCTTCTACTGATTTCCCAGGCCATAGCAGAGAGCTGGATTGGAAGTGGAGCAGCCAGGACTCCAACCAGCTCCCACATGGGATGCTGGCCTTGCAGACGGCCACTTTATACACTATGCCACAATGCTGAACCCTAAAGCAACATTTTACATTACTGGCATTAGCATAATTCATCTGGCTCTTGCATACATGTACATTTATATTGAAACACATAGAATGTAGCATACTGAACACTAGTAATGTATTTAACCAAGTAATTATCCCAAATGAAGTGGTTTTATTCACTTATAGGAAACATAGCTTCCAGTAAATATGTTCACTTTATTTGGTCTTTCTTTGAAGTAAGTGAGTTTGAGTTTGTTTTTGCAATGAACTTAAAATTTATGGCAGTTTTTTTTTTTTTTTTTTTTTTTTACTATAGTGCTTCAAAAAGTTTTTGGAAGATTGGATTATAAGATAAATTTATCATGTTGTAAAATTTGGAAATGAATGCCTAATTTTTCAAAAAGTACATTTTTATTTTAATTTATGAAGGGCTCTCATGGAATAACCTCATTTTTTTAAGATTCTTTACTTTTGGGCTAAATAAAGATGCCATGTAGTTGAACTGTCAGTTGAAAATTATTCTGACAATAAAAGTATTCTTGACCTTGTTTAATAACACAGTGAAAAACATTTCTTCTGATAACTCTTGCACTACGTATGGTCACTTACCTCACAATGCACCTAGCAATTTCACATAATTTGTAATGTTTTAGCTTTTATTTTGGTTTTAAAATCAGTAATGCCTGCAGACATCCAGTTTCTTTTAACACCTTTCTTGCAAAAGCTTCCTTATAGCAGAAGGGCAACTAGGACATCAGTAATTATTAGTACTGTGAAGGTTCCACAAAAATTAAAAAGAGCATTGTCATATAAGTCAGCTATCTCCCACTTGAGAATTTATCTAAAATAATTTAAATCAGGATCACAATGCATATGTGCATTCCTATGTTCATTGCAGCATTATTCCCAATAACCATGATGATAAAACGATGTAAACATGAATATATAGGTGGATATATTAGGGGTATGTGGTATATGCGTACAGTGGAATATTATGCAGTCATAAAAATGATGAAACTCTCACACAAACACACATGAACTTTAGTAAGTACATAATCATAACTTAGGTAAGCCAGTCCCAAAAGGACAAACACTTAATTGTTCCATTTATCTGAGATATATAACATGGGCAAACTCCTAAGCAGGAAGTATAAAGGAGATTGCCAGGGGCAGGTGGTAGGAGAAGGAGGGAATTGCCATTCAATCAATGCACTTTCAGTCATGCATGATGAGCATGTCCTGAGTAAGTCTGCTGACAACATTATACTTATAGTTAGTAATACTTATTTTAAACTTTACTTTTTGTTGAAAGCATATTGTTCCTAATTATTTGTTCTTAATGAAATAAAAAGAATGATCATCAGAATCTTAATATGCATAAAATTCTGACCTCAGAACAAGACCAGTGACAACATTTGTGCAGTGTGGATTACATGTGTAGCAAATGTTTTTATCTCAATCCCTATCTGTAGATACACCCCTGTTCTCAACTAGAACAATAAACACAATCATCAGTGCAACCATATTATTACTATTAAGAATTATACGCCCATTTTTCGTTGGGTTACAGATGATTTAAGCTTAAAAAAACACCTATCTCATGATCAGTGTATTCATATTTTCTGAAACTAGGAATTCTAACTAAATTAGAGACTAAATATTACTCAGCTTCCTATAACTTTTCCAAATGTATCTAATTATTCATTTTTTGTATCAAAATGAGTTCCTATTTTTTACATCATTAACGTCAGATTCTACAAAAGAATGGATTTCAACACTGTATAAGCATTATGCTATATGATTTCAAGCAAATTAACACATTGAATCTGAATTTAATTTTTATTATATGTGATAGATTAATTTTATCTTTCAGATGGTAAAAGACTGTCTCAACATTTTAGCACCAGGGGCAGGTGTTCAGTCTAGCTCTTAATGTACTTGCAGCCCATGTTAGAATGCCTGGGATCAATTCCCAGCTCTGGCTCCAGAATCCAGCTTGCAGCCACTGTAGACCCTGGGGGGCTGCCATGATGGCTCAAGTAGCTGAGTTCCTATTGTCCACCTGAGAGACCTGGATTGAGTTCCCAGCTATCTCCTTCAGTCTTGGCCTACTCTTGGTCATTGAAGATATTTGGAAAGTGAATCACTTCTCTGTCTTCTCTCTCTCTCTCTCTCTCTCTCTCTCTCTCTCTCTTTCTCTCTCTGTGTTTGTGTGTCTAGCAGCCTCTCCCTGTCACTATCCCCTCAAGTAAACAACTAAAATTTTTAAAAACACAATTATGGCTACCTGTCCAAATATTTCTAATTAGTAAAAAAAAGACAATGATTCCAGGTCTGGCTTGCTAAAGAAAATGTTCTTTTCTTTATCATTTTTTATTTAAAATGTATTTCAAAGAGCAATACTACCACTGGAAACTTTACTAAAACAGGTCTGCAGCCAAATATATTTAGGAATTGTTGGGTATAATCCTATACTTTTGCAGATGTACTTGAGTATAATTTTAGTTCTGAGAAGTTCTGCAATGACAAACTGAATTTTATTTAATGAAGGGATTTCCAAACTTGTTTGACTCCTAGCCTTTTCTCCAGTCACTAATATCCATGCAGAGCAATATTTTTGAGGAAAATTTGGAGAAAATTGACTCTTACGGTTTAGTTGCCTGATTTTTTTCAATTTGGATTTACCATAAACATAATTGAAATACTGATGTTTGTTACAGTATGGAGGAAATTGAACATATTATATAAAGAGAGTCACCAAAGGTCATATATTTTATTATTCCATTTTAATGAAATGCCAAGAATAGGTAAATTCATAGAGACAGCATAAAGATTAGTAGCTACTAGAGGCTTGTAAGCATGAAAAAAAGAAAGGGACTGTTGGCTAATGATTGTGATGCTTATTTAGGGAGTTATCAAAATGTTAGATAATTAGATAACAAGCCTGGCTGCACACCTCTGTGATTGTACATACTTTGAAAAGGGTGTATGTACTATATGTGAATGTCTCATAATCAAGCAGTTTTTAAAAGTAAAGTAGATTCAGGCCCAGCGCTGTGGTGCAGCAGGTTAAAGCCCTGGCCTGAAATGCAGGCATCCCATATGGGTGCTGATTCTGGTCCCGGCTGCTCCTCTTCTGATCCAGCTCTCTGCTACAGCCTGGGAAAGCAGTAGAAGATGGCCCAAATCCTTGGGCCCCTGCACCTGTGTGGGAGACCCAGAAGAAGCTCCTGTCTCCTGGCTTCGGATTGGCGCAACTACGGCTGTTACAGCCATCCGGGAAGTGAATCAGCAGATGGAGGACCTCTCTCTCTGTCTCTACCTCTCTCTGTAACTCTGTCTTTCAAATAAATAAAATAAATCTTTAAAAAAATTAAAGTAGGTTCAAGAGGAAATATATATGATTATTAATCACAATTATAGCCAAATACATAAAAATTCAAATTGACTTTTAAAGATTACTACTTGAAAAGTAAATAGATGGTCTAGCTAACACATGCCCTGGGCACCAGTGAGATAACATTGAGTCTATCACCCATTCTTATATTTACCAACCATGTGATTCTGGACTAGAAGTTTAATTTTGTTATTGCTGATGACTGGTTCTCTGTAAAATGGGGATAATAAAATCTGCATTATTGAGATATTGTGAATGATAGATGAGACAACATTCAATCATCTTGCAATGAGTGGAGCACAGAGATTTTAGTTGCCAGCAATGATTTCCAATCCTTTTTGCATGCCAACAATATTGTCTCAAGGTATGAATCAAGCTCTATATGCCCAGTTCTCATTCAGTCCCAGTTGGCCTAGAAGCCAGATAAGTGAAAGATCAAGAATGTCAAGAAAGATGAGGAGGGATGGAGACTACCCACAAATAACGATTGGATGACATTTTCTGTGATAATGACTTATCCATGACGTATGGGTAGAAAGTTTAGACTGGGTGAAACACACCTTTTATTGCATGCATCTATGTGGGATTATGTAGCTATTTGGCTTTTATTTGTATTGCATACTTCTAGGCACTATTTCTTTATTATATACATATATTTCTATTTTATCCATCAGTGATTTTCATAGTAATAATAAAAGATATTCTGTGATTTCATTTGGATTTATCCCCATTTCATGTAAGTTGGGAGGAGATCAGTGTAATGACCCTCACAGTATGTAATTTCATTCAATTTTTTTTAGAATATCATTGGATGACCTCAATGAGTTTATACCTATTTTTCTAGTAATTCTCCCGGTAATGTCTCATGATGAAAAATAAAAAAAAAACCATGCAAATAGATCTAGATGATTCTGAATGCCATTTCTAGAATTACTTATAATACCAATTAAATTGGAAACCAAATACATTTAGTAAATTGCATTCATGTGGTAATGGATTGTCGATAAGAAACAATGAAATGTATCACTGAAGATAGAAAGTTTAGGTAGTGACACTTTTGAGTGTTTAATTCCTCTACCATAATCTTTGCACACTGTACAGAAAGGGGTCTATGTGGTGAAAACAACTCTGGGATAAACAAGTCAAGAAAGACAAAGTGTGGGATTTGTTGACAATAAAAAGATCCTATATTGTAATAATAAAAGGATTGTATAATTATCTATTACCGATAAAAGTAAACATAAAATAAAACCCCTTTTAAATTTCTTGAATAATTCAGGCCAGTTTATTTTGCATGTTTTTTTAAAGATTTATTTATTTTTTTGAAAGGCAGAGTTATAGAGAGTCTGAGGCAGAGAGAAAGAGAGAATCTTCCATCCAATGGTTCTCTCCACAAATGGCCACAATGGCTGAAGCTGGGCAGATCCGAAGCCAGGAACCAGGAGCTTCTTCCGGGTCTCCCAGTTGAGTGCAGGAGTCCAAGGACTTGAGCCATCTCCTACTGCCTTCCCAGGCCATACCGAGAGCTGGATAGCAAGCGGACCAGAATCAGCCCCCAATGGGATGCTGACATTTCAGGAGGCAGTTTTATCGGCTACACCATAGTGCCAGACCCTTGTTGTTGTTGTTGTTGTTTTAATTTTGTCTCCTTGACTTCTATTACTGCACAACCCATCATATTTTCCAAGAAATGTAATCTTAAATAAAAGGAGAATTTATGAGATATGAGGAAAAATTAATTAAGATTGATGCTTCCTCTGAGTCCTCCTTAACTTTTGCCTAGGGAAAGCAATTATAAAAAGGTGTGAAATAGAGTTATGCACCAGAGCTACATGATCAACTTACTCTGTGTCATGGAATCCTAGACTCCCTGAAATTTTCAGGTAAGAATGACGAGGTGAACTGAAAAATTTTATTTCCTGTAGCAAAACAAATGTAATTCTATAGTCAGCTTCACTGGTGTAATTTTTTTCTTTATTTACAAGGAAAGTTAAATCCCAGGATGCAGAGGAAATATTTTTTATCATAAAAACAAAGCAAAAATAATAAAACATGGCTTCCAAAACATTGCTAATTCAGTGTCACTGAAAAATTTTCAATTGCAAGGTTTATTTTTTGCATGACTAAAAAAATAACTTTAAGGATGTATGTGGAAAACATGTTGGGGATTTTATTGATATAAATTCATGTTGGAACCTTATATTCAAACATTAACAAAATTAGCTTCTTGGCAAATTTAAATGCACATTCATTAAATATTGAGTGGTTACTGTCATCTGTCTCACAGTATGGCTCAGGAAACAATTAGTTTTTCAATCTATACCCTGTAATACAGAAATCGAAAACACAAAGGTGTTTTAAATATTGTTACATTTTTATTTAAATACAAGCAACAGTCATATAAATATTTCTTCTAACTGTTTGAAATTAAATATGAGCAGTAGGCATAAACAGCTGAAATATCTTTATGTGTCTTTTCTGGCAATTAGGTCAAAAACAAATGGTCTCAAGAAGAGAAGACATATACATGCTTATGTTTATAAATTTACGACTAGTATACCCCAAAGAGCCAATTAGAGTAAATGCCTTTTTTAAAAAAACCTATTGAAATTTCTGGTGTGCACTGTTGGTTTGCAACATTAGATAAAACCAAAATTCATAAGCCTAGGTTAAAAAAAATTGGAAATATTAATAATCAAACTTAATTGTAATTTTTTTGCTATTATAAGTATGCTGTGATCCTTAAGTAACACTATAGGATTTTGAAGATAATCAAACTGAAAGAATAAGAGAATTAAAAGAGGGTGCACTTTCAGGTTAGAAGGCCAGCCATACATGAATATTCTAAATGGTTTGGTTTACCGTGCGTAAACTGGAAGTGTAGATTTTTTCTATGAACAAATTCTAATTTTTTAAATTTTTTTTTTGCTTTAGATTAAGGTTCTTACAAAACTTGATGCCAAATAAAGCAGAGTTTTCAAATACTAACAGTTCTGTTTAACTACAATTTCATACACTCATTTGAAATCCTATTTAGAAAAATGCTAGGAATTTTTTCTTGTAATTAATTGCAAAAGTTCAACCTACTAGCTTGTAGTTTTTATGAACAGTGGAGAAGGAAAAAGAAAACAGAAGAAAGAATGCTATTAACATTGTTTGCTGGATTCCACAATGTCTCCTGTAAGAGCTGTCTTTACTCTTTTTATTTATTTTATTTATTTGAAAGTCAGAGTTACACAGAGAGAGGAGGAGAGGGAGAGAGAGAGAGAGAGAGAGAGAGAGAGAGAGAGAGAGAGGAGATCTTCCATCCACTGATTCACTCCCCAATTGGCTGCAATGGCTGGAGCTGTGCTGATCTGAAGCCAGGAGCCAGATACTTCTTCCAGGTCTCCCGCGTGGGTACAGGGCCCCAAGGAGTTGGGCCATCTTCTAATGCTTTCTGAGGCCAAAGCAGAGAGCTAGATTGGAAGTAGAGCAGCTGGGACTCGAGCTGGCACCCATATGGCATGCTGGCACTGCAGGCAGTGGCTTTACCCACTACGCCACAGCATCAGCCCCAAGAGCTATCTTTTCAGATTAACAACGTCTAGGTGTTATAGATCCTAACAACTCATTTTAAAGGCTGTGGTGGTAGACAAAAATGTATTCTTGGTTACAATACATTAATACATTCAAACATGGTTATAATCTAGTGAACATTTAGAGGGAATTAAAAGCTTAGAGTGTTGATGAAAATTATGTGATCTTGGGGCTGGCATTCTGGTGCAGCAGGTTAACGTCCTGGCCTGAAGCTCCGGCATCCCATATGGGCGCTGGTTGTGGTCCTGGTAGCTCCACTTCCAACCCAGCTCTCTGCTATGTCCTGGAAAGCAGTGGAAGATGACCCAGGTCCTTGGGCCCCTGAACCCACGTGGGAGACCCGGAAGAAGCTCCTGGCTCCTGGTTTTGGATGGGCACAGCTCCGGCCGTTGCAGCCAATTGGGGAGTGAACCATCAGATGGAAGACTTCTTTCTCTCTCCTCTCCCCTCCTCTCTCTGTGTAACTCTGACTTTCAAATAAATAAATCTTAAAAAAAATTATCTGATCTCTTATTTTGCTACCATACCAAATGATACAAAACATCCTGTTATGAGAGTGCTTCAAAACATTAGTGGAAACATGGAATTTGAACGCAAATTAATTTCAGTGGAAAACGTTTTTAAATCCATGAATAGATTTTTTTCATAATATAAATTTCCCATCAACTTTTGGAAACTTGCTTGTATTAGATTTTCTACATCATGCATACTGTTTCCAATTTTCTGTGACTTTTGTTGCCTCCCACTTTGTTCCATATCTTCTGTTTATGCTGTCAGCAGTTGGTCTCCAGACAAAATTCTAATGGGTTGCCCTGTTTTTGACCTTCTCATTTCAACCTGGCCCATATAACATACTTTGCTCTATGGATTAATCTTCTTGAAGCATATTTTGGGTAGATTGATTCTTTTACTTGACTACGGATTGCTTAATAGAGAATTTAATTTTCTTAGTGAAGCACTTAATAAACTTAAAAATTTGGTCCCTTTATTTGCATGAAAATTTCCAGCACTAACAATGTGTAGTGAAGGTGAATTTCACTCAGTTTCCTACTGGTATCAGTGTATACACACACACACACACACAAACAATATATACCGTTTCTTCATCAATGAATAGAAAATCTTTCACAGATATGCCAAATTATGATCTATTTTTGCAAGTATTTTGTTATAACTAAAATATTTCCTATTAAAGTGAGCCTGTGTGATAGACTATTTGTGTAGGAGGTCACTCAATGTGGGTGCAGCTGGATGTGATTTATTACAAGGTAGAAATAGGAAATATATTACCAAATTACCACTGGTGACAATTCCTTACTTTCTGAGCCAAATAATAAATGTTTTGTGAGTACATAAGATAACTTGTCAAGGCAGCAATAAATGTATTCCAAACAGCAACAAAATATAAACAGTACATTTACCCCTCAGAATGATAATCATGCCTTTAAAGACAATAGAGACTCTTGTTCTGGTGCAATTGTGATTGTGTTATGATTATTATTCTTTCATATTATGTTACTACAGGGTTTAAATGACTGTTGTGTGCTGCTGAAAACCATCTAGTATTCCAAATGTACAGCAAATACAAAAGTGTGTACCTCTGCTCAGCCAATCTCATTATCCTTGAAGATATTTTTTCTTCTTTGCCTCCAGTCTGAGAACACTTCCCTAGACTTCTCATCCTTCAAAGCATCTGACCTCAAATTCACCTTCTTCATTAACAAGTCATTATCTAAATTTCTTCAATAGTGTAGCAGAATTTCTCATGTGGGTATTACTATTATTTCTTCTAAACTTCTTTGACAATCTGCTCTATTATTTTTGTTTATCTGCTTGCTTCCTCCATAGAGTTAAAAAATGTAGGGTAATAGGTCCTATCATCATCATTTTTGTTTCTATAGTCTGTTTTTTTCAGTTAATGGTTCATAGTGGGTTCACGAAAAATATGTTTCATAAGTGGATTACGTTACATTAAATGTGAATTAATGGACATATTTAAAGAAACAAAATAAATTATTCATATTTTGAAAATACTGCTTTCCAGATGTCTTAATATATACACAACCTTAGTTTCCTTGTCCAATGCCAATTACTCCCTTAAATATTCAAAATCATTTAATAATTTCAAGCTCTTTTGCATATTGTCATATTATTAGCTCTAGAGATAACATATCTTTCTATTTTCTAAATATATTATATTATCTATCAAATCTGTATTCATGAAAATTAGATAAGACTGTTTTCCCATTTTAAAGCATATTCTTGACATTTTCACTGATACTAGGTTTTGAAAATTCCTTGACATACTTAGAATTAAGTGTTTTAGGCTCCCAATCTATTAGAGTGATTAATTAATGCTTCTTATTACCAATTTGTGACATTTTGCTTAAACTCTATTAACTTTGTTTTCATTTAGTCTCAATAATATTTATTTACTTTTGATCCGTGGCTATATGCTTTTGATAAAATTCATGTTTGATTTTAAAGCAGGGACTTTTAAGGTAATATCTATAAAATCAGCATTGGATATACCATAGAAGTAGAGCATAAAAAAGATGCCTCAATTTACTCACAAAAATAGAAATCCCTAAGAAAAGTACTAAGATGACTTTAGGAAGCCTGTTTTTTTGATGGTTCTGCACAGAGAGTAAACTATTGTTGTAGCCTCCTTACCTTAGTGGTGCTATTTGTTCCTTGACCACGATGGGAGTAGAAAATTGTGGGCGGGCGGGGTGGGGGAGGACAAACACATGCTTAACCAATTTCATTTATGCTACAAACATTTGCTGAGCATGGAATACCTGCTAGACTCTTCCAGTTGCAAAAGATACAACAATGAATAAGACTAAGATTCTTCTGCTATGAAGTTAAAATTCTTTAAAAGTAAAAGATAGAGAATGTATATGATGCATGATAAATAAATCATACATGAACAAATGACTATATACTTTGGGTGGCAGTGATGGATCAAAAGGGAACTGTTTTATTTTGGGTGGATTGTAAGAGAACCAGAGATTGCAGATGAACCTCAAGTGACATTAGGAAGCCAAATATATGAAACTGAACTGGATTAACGAGCACTCAATGTGCAAGGGCAGGTAAATAGGCACAAAATTGTGAATTTTTTTTTCTTTCCAAGTAATTAAAAAGAAGGTCAAGAATTATCTCAAAACAATTCCATTAGGAAATGGAAGAAGGATCCAAATAGACATTTTTCTAAAGAAGAACTACAAATTGGAGCAATTTTATGAAAAAAACATGCCCAATAACACTTCTTGGAAATGAAAATGCAGCTGCAGTGGCAATTGGGGGGTGAACCAACGGAAAAAGAAAGACCTTTCTCTCTGTCTCTCTCTCTCACTGTCCACTCTGCCTGTCAAAAGAAAAAAAATGAAATGAAAATGCAAATCAGCATAAGTCATTATCTCACTCCAGTTAAAATGGCTATTATCAAAAAGAGAAAACAACAAGTGCTGGTGGAGAAAGGGAACCCTAATACACTATTGATTGGGATGTAAATTAATACAGTTGTAATTCATGACATTATGCATGTTCCTCCAGAAATTAAAATGGTCTACCATGAGACCCAACTATCTTACTTGTGGAAATACACCCAAAGGAAGTGATATCAGGAAATGAAGGAGATGCTCTCCTATTGCCAGTGTAGCATATTCACAATAATCAAGACATGTAATCAACCTTGGTATCCAATGTTAAAGACAATGTTTTATCTATGTAATATATATATACATATATCCATACATATATATTTATTCACAATGAAATATTGCTCAGTTATACAAAACCTGTCCTTTGCAACATATTGATGGCATTGAGATTGTTATGTTAAGTGAAATAAGCCAGACACACACAGAAAAATAGTGCCTATTGTCTCTCAAAATCTATACATGTTTCATGCTGATCCAAAATTCAAAAATAAATTTAGAATAAAAATCAATTGTTTTGTGGGTGGAGTATGCTGAGTATGCATGGAAAAATAGGCTAATCATGATTTTTGCAGTACATAATAAAAGCTTTGTGTTCACATTGATTATAATGATATATAATTAAGTTTTTTTAATGAAGAGAAATGGTGGAGGGAGAAGTATAAGAAAGAATTCAGAAATAAAAAGACAGAATTTGAGTGCTGGGAAGAGCAAAGAAGAAATTGATAAGCTCAAAAGAAGAAAAACCCCATGATCCACAAGATCCTACAAACTTATTTTTAGCTGTCATGCCTCACTCCATCAGATGGCTTGATAGCTTAGTCTCCAAAGTTCAGCTTTTTTTATTTATTTATTTATTTTTTTATTTCTTGACAGGCAGAGTGGACAGTGAGAGAGAGACAGAGAGAAAGGTCTTCCTTTGCCGTTGGTTCACCCTCCAATGGCCACCACGGTAGGCGCGATGCAGCCGGCACACCGCGCTGTTCCGATGGCAGGAGCCAGGTGCTTATCCTGGTCTCCCATGTGGGTGCAGGACCCAAACACTTGGGCCATCCTCCACTGCACTCCCTGGCCACAGCAGAGAGCTGGCCTGGAAGAGGGGCAACCGGGACAGAATCCGGCACCCCGACCTGGACTAGAACCCGGTGTGCCGGCGCCGCTAGGCGGAGGATTAGCCTATTGAGCCGCGGCGCCGGCCCTTTTTTTTTTTTTTTTTTACAGGCAGAGTGGATAGTGAGAGTGAGACAGAAAGAAAGGTCTTCGTTTTTGCTGTTGGTTCACTCTCCAATGGCTGCTGCGGCTGGCGCATCTTGCTGATCTGAAGCCAGGAGCCAGGTGCTTCTCCTGGTCTCCCATGCGGGTGCAGGGCCCAAGGACTTGGGCCATCCTCCACTGCACTCCCGGGCCACAGCAGAGAGCTGGCCTGGAAGAGGGGCAACCAGGATAGAATCTGGTGCTCCAACCGGGACTAGAACCCGGTGTGCCGGCGCCGCAAGGCGGAGGATTAGCCTGTTGAGCCACAGCGCCGGCCCAAAGTTCAGCTTTTTAATTGACATTTGAAAACTGTTTCCTTCAGGTAAAGATACTTAATTTTTTTAATATAAGATGGAATTAAAAAACAAGGTTGGTTTGGTTAAAATTTTTGAAGTTCATATATATATAAGGAATCTTCAAATGGTTCATGGAAACTACATATTATTAAAAAACCTGCATAGATTTCAACAATTCTTGAACCAAATTAAAATTATTTTAATCACATTCTATGAACTTTTTGAAGTATATTCATGCATTCATCCTACATATATAAATATACCTCATCTTCATAAAACTAGGATTATACATTTAGACACATGTGAATATTCAAAATGTCTCATAATAAGGCTTGGGGTATACCATGTCTGGGAAGCTATGCTGATGCAACATATCCAAGCACACTGAAAATCAGCATTGTCTATTTAAGCTGCAATGACAATATCTTGAACCATTATAGGTGATATAGATTTATTTCTCCAATTTTAGTAGACAGAAACCAGCACATCAGCAGTTTGGGTATTTGGTTAGGGCCTTAGTTTCCTTTTTCTTTTGTTTTCTTATCTAAGGTTTACATTTTTTTGTGTATTTCATATATATATATATAGGTTTAGGAACATTGTGATAGTTCCTTCTCTTTATAGGTGATATCTTATTGTTATATCCACACATGGTATAAAGGACAAGGCTGCTTTCTAGGGTATTTCTTTGTAATGAGATTATTCTGATTCATGAGGACTCCACCCTTGTGACCTAATCACTTCTCAGAGATCTCATATCTTAATATCAACACACCGAAAATTAATTTTTGAGATACAATTTTGGAAGAACACAAACATTCAGATTTTTGCAAACTAACAAATCTACCACATTTATCCTATAAGTTTCAGCAATAAAGGCAATAAAGCAAAACATTAATGTCATAAAATAATTTTCAAAATAAAGCAGGATAAAAACAAGTACAGTTAAAGCGGGAGGTAATAGTAAAAAAATAAAATCCTGAAATCAATTTCTTTTCTGGGTATTATGGGCTGATTGATCTGTAAATCATTTACTCTTTGATCTGGTTTTTAAATTATACAACAGTTGCTTCCTTAAAATACACCCTCAAGGAATGTGAAAGCACACATAAATTCATCTCAGGATATATTACTTAATTTACAGAGAAAAAAATCTTGGCATCAAATATTTCTACCTTGAAGAGACTTAAACCATAATGTTATATGACCCCTTGATTTTAAATATCAGATAATGAGAGTTCAGTAAAGTGAAAAAAAAATGATCTCATAATACTGAACACACTATTATCAGAAAGAGTACTAAGGTTAGATCTTTTATCATTGCAGGCAAAGTTTTGAATTTAAGTTCTCAATTAAGAAGAAACTGGAAAGATATATAGTGCCACAAAAGCAAAGAAGCTCCTTTATGTACAACCTGTGATAAGCTGATGATGACCGAATTGACATAAAAGTGCAAGATTGTGTGGAGCTACTCCCTGAGTGGATTAACACAAACAAGATAGATGTCTAGAGTAAGAGTATTTATGAACTCATTTTTCTGTTTTCTTTAATTGTTGGCTGTTAAGATTTCCATGTTTGTGAAATTGTTTTACTTCCCATAATGATAACCTTTAACCATTAGTTACATTTCACAGTAAACAATTTAGATTGGATGTGTCCTTGACTTTGATATGTTAGGGAAAACAGAAGCAAAAGAAAACTCCTTGATATTCTAAGTCATGTTTAAATCTCTGAAACAATGTAACAAAAACATTTAGAAAGATATGTAGAGTTATGGATGTAATGAGGAGGAAGCCCCTAAAGAATAACTGTCAACCCATATGACCCCAATTTCTGTAGCTTCAATAATATTGCTACTAGAAGGAAAGAAAGCTCATTTTTACTAGCTTCCCTGGAGACAGTATCTCCAATCAAAATTGATTACTTTTTCATGCTATATATCATGCAGAATTGTTAACAGGAAATCTACTACTCACTCATTCCCTTGGCCTACTTCTTGGCAACTCCACTACACTGTATTTAATTTTCAAGTAAATAACATATTAAAAATTAATCAGAGGAAAGAGTAATTTAGAATTTAGAGGTGAAATAAAAGTAAATGGTACATCCTAAGGTATGAGAAAATCTACCAAAATTTATATTTAAATTTCAGACTCTGAAGAGATGGAACATTGTTAAAATATTCCTTCAGCCATTTAAATTTTTAGTACAAGTAGTTTTCCAGTTCAAATCGGTAGAGGGTAGATTTCACTACAAAATTTCCTTGATGGACTTAATAAAATTATTTCTAGGAATTCTGCTCTTTGCAGTTGTAATATGGTAAGGGACAAGTATGCTCATATGTGTATGGCCAATAAAGTATTAAGTAAGTGAAATATGGTCCTCTCTTGACATGACAAATATAGAAAACTTGGAAGCACAAGCTTAAAATCAGAGATTTTAGCCTCCTGTGGGTCACACAAGAGTAGGTAGCACTTAGCTCTTCAATTCAATGCTTCTTTTTTTTTTTTTTCCATGCTCTGCAATAAACAGTACAAGAGGCTTCAGGTACACATGCATGAATGCACAATCCATTTATCCAATATGTATATTCTACAAGTATCTGCTCCTTGACCACCATTTGGGCCTAGAAATATGACTAAGGGCCCACTGTAACAGAAAAGACTCTGAGAAAGGTGAGAATGCAGGCTGTGATTTCCTTGGACCATGAATTCTAGGGTCCTGTAAAAGTCTAGAAGCAGATGTGATACTACAAGGTGGCTATGGTCCTTTGACTACAGCGATGCCTCTCCTCATCAAACAGCTACTATCATCAGAAATCAAGGAGGGACCCTTTATATTAGGATGAAGGAAAGTGAGCTGTCATTATGGTGATATTGTTCTCTGAACAACAGCCTTTCCCAGGAGGGACTGATGAGCTAAATCTACAGCATGGAATCCTTTAAAAGACAGGGTGACTTCACCACATGCGCTTCTTCACCACTCCAATCTCCTGGAGGACTGGTCTCTGATGGGGAATTGGTAAGTATGTAATGATTGCAGAGCCTCACAAAAACATGTTAGCTAGAATGCATCAGGAGTTACTACATTCATTGATTTTGTTCCATTATCTTACCTTAACATTCGTGCACAGTTTCATGAGGGTGATGGCATATCATTATTGTACTCTTTGCTATCACGGAACTTATCAACTAATATTTTTCCATTTAATCCCTCCATTCTAAGATACTTCATAATTGCTTCATGAGAAGCAAGGTGTAGCTCTTGGCAGAGCACTAAATTTGGAATGTAACATTTTCAGCACTTCATACTTTAGGAACAACAAATAACTTCTCTGAGCATTATTTCCTTATTCTAGAGTATTAGATATCCTCACATGAGCTTCTTGCCTCAATATAAATACATAACGGTTGAAATATCCATGGATATGGGGCTGGTGTTGTGACATATTTTGTTAAGCTATTTGTTGAGACACTGGCATCATATTTTTGAAGACCAGTTTGTGTCCCAGCTGTTCTGCTTACTATTCAGTTCCTTATTAATGTTCCTTGGAAATAGCTAAGGATAGTTCAAGAACCTGGGCTCCTGCTACCCACATGGGTGACCCAGATGGGTTCCTGGTGATTGACTTTAGTGCAGCCCAGCTCTGGTTGATGCAGCAATTTTTGGAGAGAACCTGTGGATGGAAGATTTATCTCCCCAACACACAGGCATCTCTATACCTTTCAAATAAGCAAATAATATTACAGGAGAAATAAATACCCATGAATAGTGTGAGTGATATAAGAACAGCTCAATTAAAAGTTATTTTCATGTGCATTTCAGAAATTTCATGTAATAGATTTTTTTTTTGTACTACAGGTATCTAAACTCCTCAAAATCAAAAGATATCTTGTAGTCTTTCCTGTGTCATCAATACCTGGCATAGTGTCCAAAATAAAATATATAAGCAAAATCAACTTCCAGAAAGTTTTTGATTTCTCTTTTGATTTCTTCCATGACCCATTGTTCATTCAGGAGCATGTTGTTTAATCTCCATGTGTTTGCATATGCTCTAGGGATTCCTGAGTTACTAATTTCCAACTTCATTCATTTATGGTCTGAGAAGCTGCATCATATGATTCTGATTCTTTTGAATTTGCTGAGACTTGCATTATGGCCTAGTATGTGGTCAATCCTAGAGAAGGTTCCATGTACTGCTGAGAAGAATGTAAATGCTTTATGTGTAGGATGAAAAGTAATCCATAAACTGTACTTTGGAAATTTACATTTACTAAATAAAAAAAAAGAAAATAATAAACAGTTTACCAATTCTAAAAAAAAAATCAACTAAGCATAACAGCAAAGGATAAGTTCTACTGTACATTTTTTTTAATCTGGGTGTATCTTTAGTCTCTTTTATAATTGCTTCTCTACTTGGTATAATCTGCAAGTAGAGTCTGGCATACATTTATTAGACTTGGTATTTACCTTCAGTCAGTCAATTCAATTAAGACAAATTTATAGAGTACCTACCCTGTGTCAAGCACTGAGAAAACAAAGATAAATAAGACATTTTGTGCTCCTCGCTCAGGGGGGAAGAAGGACATTGAAATCAAGAATTAAGCTCAGTGTCACAATTATTCCTTAAGATCTATGCCTCTCCTCCAATTCGCTTATCTTTACTTTTCCTATTTAATATACTCTGTTCATGCATAATTGATGTTTTTGGTAACTACTCTCTAATTTATTTGCCTCTGAATAGGTATATTCTATCCATCAACCCTAATCAGAGAATATTTATGTTTTTCTATTTCTTTAAATATTAAAACACATTTTCAAAACTGTCAATGCATTTTAATACATTTCAAATATAATAATTACTCTGTTTTATGTTAGAACTGACAAAACTGGAGACTGGTTGTGTTTATGTAATCAACTTAAAGTCACAGAACTAGTAAGATGCAGTGTGTTTCCTAAGCTTAGCTCTTTATGAATACAAGAATTTCTTGATTATAATATTTTTATAAACTCTGATAATATTTGTTGGCTTTTGTTCTACATTTAATTTTTCATGCTGACTATAACTCTAATAGAATTATATAAGGAAAGATACACTGAGATTCTTTTAGGTGGCTCAACAGATACCTATCCTGTACCCTGGCCAAGTTCTGAGTCAACTAAAAACTAATATTGATTTTTTAAGAATATGATTCATGATTTAAAACAAGTTGAACTTATTAATACTGAAGCAAATAATTAATAAGGCAATGTGTTTTAAACTACTGAAGAACTCTCAATGAATATTTTTCTAATAATACTGACATCATGGGAAAGCAGCACTGATCGTGACTCCTACTGACAGACTTTTCCCCAAAAAGAAAGGGACCAGAGAGTAAGAGTTGATAGGCATTGCTTCTCATTCCACACTCAATGTCAGCTACTTTACTCATCTGATGAGTAATGACTAGGTTGGTTTATAAAGGCCAGATGAATTTCATAAACTGTCTTTATAGATATCTCCTTTTGACAATCATTAGTTTACAGCATTGCAAAAAGTACGAGTTATAAAAGCTTGAATCTCAATAATAACATGGAGCTTTGGGGTGCTTCAATTTGTAATAACAATAAAACTATGGTAGACTTACAATGCATAAAGATGAAATTTTCTTGATAAAGATGGCCACAAAGCGGGCAGAGCTACAAAACAGCAAAATTGTGTATACTACAGAAGTTAAATTGAACAAAATTCAACATGTGGCACCAAAAATAAATGTTTAACATAAGAGAAAAATGAATTAATAAATACAGAAGTAAAAAGAAAATAAATTATACAGAAAACAATTACTTAAAAATCTTATATGTAAATAATAACAGGGTTTCGTTAAATGTGAGTGCTTAAACACAACAATGGAACAAAAGAGATTGACAAAAAGCATTTTAAGTGATTCACTGTATAGTGTCTATGAAGAGACACACTTTATATTAAAACGTATGAACAGGTTGAAAGGAAAATACTGGAAAACGATGTATTTTACAAACACTAAATGCAAAGGACGTTCACTATGAGAATACCAGTGATAGTAGATTTTAAGGAGAAAAAGTGTGTTAGAGATACAGAACAAGCTTTTATAATGAGAAAGAATTAATCCAACATGAACATGGAGCAATCACAATCATTTATACATATATAAGAACAGCACCCCTAATTCATAAAGAAATAAGAAACTCTAAAATAATACTGACTTTATGACTCAACATTCAATAGGTAAAGCAACTAAATAAAATAGCAACGAAAAGGCTGGCGCCGTGGCTTAACAGACTAATCCTCCACCTTGCGGCGCCGGCACACCAGGTTCTAGTCCCGGTCGGGGCGCCGGATTCTATCCCGGTTGCCCCTCTTCCAGGCCAGCTCTCTACTATGGCCCAGGAAGGCAGTGGAGGATGGCCCAAGTGCTTGGGCCCTGCACCCGCATGGGAGACCAGGAGAAGCACCTGGCTCCTGCCTTCGGATCAGCGAGATGCGCCGGCTGCAGCGGCCATTGGAGGGTGAACCAATGGCAAAAAGGAAGACCTTTCTCTCTGTCTCTCTCTCTCTCACTATCCACTCTGCCTGTCCAAAAATAAAAATTAAAAAAAAAATAGCAACGAAAAAATAAAAGATTTAAACAACACTACTGATACAGAGAAAGACTCTCAGCTAGTTAAACAGGCTTGGAGGACCTAAGAGTAATCAACCAACTGGCTTCTGTGAAGAACAACTGTGATTACAGACTTTACTTTCACCTGATTTACCAAACAAAACCATCACTTTTCAACGGCTATCTTGAACCGATGATAAGCATTTCCCTTCTACATCCTATAAAAATCCCTAGACGATTAACCCTCAATGGTTCCTTCTTCCAGTGTCCGTCTGCTGGGAGCTTTCTCTGTTTCTTTCAAAAAATGACTTCTGCTTTAAACTATGTCTCTGTTGCACACCCTCTTCCTTGTCCATATTTCTACTCTTTCATGTTGAGGAGACAGGACCCTGTCTGATGAGAGCACTGACATTCCTGCATAACTCTTATAACATGGAGAGGCAGTAAAACTTTGATGGAAAGGAAAATCTGGCCGGCGCCGCGGCTCACTAGGCTAATCCTCCGCCTTGCGGCGCCGGCACACCAGGTTCTAGTCCCGGTCGGGGCACCGGATTCTGTCCCGGTTGCCCCTCTTCCAGGCCAGCTCTCTGCTGTGGCCAGGGAGTGCAGTGGAGGATGGCCCAATTGCTTGGGCCCTGCACCCCATGGGAGACCAGGAGAAGCACCTGGCTCCTGCCATCGGATCAGCGCGGTGCGCTGGCCGCTGCGCGCCAACCGCGGCGGCCATTGGAGGGTGAATCAACGGCAAAGGAAAACCTTTCTCTCTGTCTCTCTCTCTCTCACTGTCCACTCTGCCTGTCAAAAAATAAAAAAAAAAATAAAATAAAATAAAATAAAAAAAAAAAAAGAAAGGAAAATCTGCTTCATTTCTTGGGGGCTTTTCCAAGGTTGTTGAAGAGTAAGTTAAGATGGACTGCCTCTGCTTCTTTGCTTAGAGATCCTTGTTCTCCACTATATTCCACTGTCAATTAAAAACACTGGGACTCCATCAACCAGTTAAAAGCGTGTCTCAAAGACTGACCCCATATCTTTGAGCTCTGAGTCTCTGCCATGTCTGATTTGACTGTATCTGGAATATAGCCTCCATAGTTACAGGATGTACTGGGATTTCAAAAACTGGAGTATGTGGGGCTGGTGTTTTGTCATAGCAATTTGGGCCCCTCCAGTGACTCCAGCATACCATATGTGTGCTGGTTCGAGCACCGGATGCCCCACTTGTGATCCACCTCCCTGTTAATGCACCTGGGAAGGCAGGGGAGAATGACCCAAGTCCTTGGGTCCTGGAACCCAGATGGGAGACCTGGATGAAGCTACTGGGTTCAGGCTTAGGCTGGCCCAGCTCTGGCTATTGTAGGCACTTGGGGAGTGAACCAATGCATGGAAGATCTCTCTGTGTCTCTGTTTCTCTCTCTCTCTCTCTCTCTCTCTCTCTCTCTGTGTGTGTGTGTGTCTGTCTGTCTGTCTGGCTCTCTCCCTCTCCCTAGAACTATACCTTTCAAATAAATAAAATAAATCTTAAAAACAACCCCTGAGGTCTGGGGTCTACAGGGATGGAATGGATTTTGATGTCCATAGCCCTGAAGGGAGAATATGGGAAGGAGTCTGCCCTGTAACCATGTCTAATTTATCCTGCAGTACAAAATATCAGCCCTTTATATAAGCATATATAAGCTTGGCATCTACCTCTTGCTAGCTTTCATGGGGAATCCTGTCTAGCCAGCTACAGCCAGATGCATCCCTCCCTTCCTATATTTGATACTGAGTGAGTAGTGGTAGCAAACGGCAAGGAGAGAGTGAGGAGTACAGGTTGTCGTCCAAACCGCTATCAGGAAGCTAGAGTCTCAATATTACCAGGAACCTAGAGACAACCCTGGGAGCTACCCTGCGGTCTTGACTTGCAAGGCTCATGCACTGCTGGGGTGGTGGGGTGATGGTGTTCTTCGGCAAGAAGCACGGGAGACCAAGTTTTGGTGAACATGTCCACTTTATTCATGAGCAAGCACACCCTTTAAAAGGCAGGCAGAGGGGGAAAAGGGCAGTCAGGGGGTCATAACTAATTCAGGGCAACACTAATTCTATAGGATAGAACCGATATTGGAGCCGCTATGCTTCTCCAATCAGCTTGAAGTTCATATATCCAGGTGGTCCTAATGGGCCTGGGCAACACCCAGGAGCTGTTTACCTGATTGGCAATCACAGAGCCCTTTAACAGGGAGCAGAGGGTGGGGAAAAAGTGTCTGGGGTTCTTGTTGTCTGCCAGCAGTCAGGTTGTGGGGTCCTTCCTGGGAGGCGTGGTATGCCATGCCCTCTCAACCTCCTGCAGTGCAGGCAGACTCCCCACCAGATACAGTATCACCCACACCTTACTCCAGTCAGAAACCTTCAAGCACCTTACTCCAGCACCTTACAACCAGTCTCATGCATCAGATCAATTTCTGTGACAGGAAACTGAGGCAGAACTTGTTCCCAGTGCCAAAAAGCTGAGGAGGAATAATCAGGTCTGCCCAGAAAAGCCTGACAAATCTTTAAGATCTGCTCTAATGTTAACTAGTGTTAATGCTGGGAATAGTTGCTTTAGTATTGTGTGTCAAAATCTTTTCAGAAAAACTTATTTCAATGACAGTCAACATTATTTTGTTTTTGCCACATCAGCTTATACAACCCTTTACTTTTGGAGTCCAAACAGTATCAAATTGGAATAGTATTAAAAATAAAAGTGTCTTTATTCCAAACTGAATAATATGAAGAAGCCTACTAGACCCTTTCATCCAGACTATTTTCAGGGTACATATCCTAGCAGATTTTAGTTCAGGCCCTTCCAGTCTATTATTTTACCATGCTGTTACCTGATGAGGACTTCAGCCACCATTCTGCTGAGACTCATGGATCTTGGTTATGGTTCTGTACCTTTGCAAAGAAATATATATGTGTATATATATATATATATATATATATATACACTTTAAGATTTAGGGCTTATTTTATTACGTATCTAGTAAAAACATTGGGGTTCAACTTATAATATTTGCACATTTTCATGGGATACAGTGTAATATTACATCACATCCATATTATAAATGGATCATTACTATCACTTAGACTTTCTATTTCCTTATTTTTTCCTATGTATTTGAGCCTATCAGCTCCTCCTTTCCCAGTTCTTTATCCTTAGTACAATACGTTATGAACTATATAGTCATGCAATTGCCTTCACCTAACCGTATTTTATAACTATTACCCAACCTCCTACATTCCTTTTTTCCTAACCCTTTTCCCACCTCTATTAATCACTCTTTTCAACTTAGATGGAAAAGATTTTTTAAAATATTTATTTATTTATTTATTTGAAAGTTAAAGTTACAGAGATTTTTTGGATAATTTGAATTTCCACAAGAAGAAGAGAGGCAGAGGAAGAGAGAAAGAGAAAGATCTTCCAGCAGAGAGAGAGAAATCTTCCCCAAATGTACACAACAGCTGAAGCTGGGCCAATCAAAAGCCAGGAGCCAGAAATTTCTTCTGGGTCCCCCATGTGAGTACAGGGGCCCAAGCATAGGGCCATCTTCCACTGCTTCCCAGGCACAATGGCAGGGAGTTAGATCAGAAATGGAGCAGAAGGGACTTGAATTGGCTGGTAGCCCAAGTGACAGCTTTACCTGCTATGCCACAGCCCCAGCCCTGACAACTTTTTTTTTTTTTTAAATTAGTACACATGCGAAAGAACATGTAGTTTGTGTCATAATTATCTCCAGATCTATCATGTAGCAAGCATCAGGATTTCATTCTATTTTATGGCTGAGTAATATTCCATTGTATGTATATAAGTGTGTGTGTGTGTGTGTGTATCACATTTTCTCTTTCCATTCAGCCATGGGAGAGCACCTTGATAAATTCCCTAACTTGGTGATTGTGGATATTGTTGCAATGATAATGGAAATTTAGGTATCTCATATGCTGATTTCATTTCCTTTAGATATATACCCATAAGTGGGATATCTGTGTCATATGATAGATCTGGGGTCTAGTTTTAATTTACTGATGAACCTTCACATTAGTTTCTATTAAGGTTGTGGTAATTTGGATTTCCACAAATAGTATGTAGGATTTGTTTTTGTTTCTTCTATTTAATATATACTTGAAAGGCAAAGTGACAGAGAGAGGGAGGGAGAGACAGAAGAGAAAGAGATCTTTTATGATCTACTGATTCATTCCCCAAATGTCCACAACAGCTAAGACTGGCCAGGCAAAAGCCAGGAGCCAGTAACTCTATCTGAGTCTTGTACTTGGATCACTTTACATTGCTTTCCCAGGTACATTAACAGGGATCTGGATCAGAAGTGGAGTAGCTGGAACTCAAATTGGTGCTTCAATTTGGGATGCCTGTCTCACGAGAGGCAGGTTAATCCATTGTGCCACAATGTTGGCCTCAGGATTTTTTTCATGATATCCTTGTCAGCATTGCCTATTTCTTTAATTTATTTATTGTTATTTATTTGAAAAGCAGAGAGACAGGGAGAGACATAGAGAGAAAGAGATCTTTGATCTACTGATTCATTCCCAAATGGGCAAAACATTCACAGAAGGAACAATCCAAAACTAGTAGCCTGGAGCTCAATCATGGTCTCACATGTGGATGGTGGAGATCCAAGTACTTGAGCCATTGTCTACTGGAGTTGATACAGGAGCCACAATTAGAACCCAGACACTCCAATATGTGTTATGGGTATAAGTAGCTTATTAACTGTTGTGGCAAATGCCCACCACTATATTTGGAATCATTTTGTTGATAGCCATTATAACTTCAGTGAAATGATACTTCATTGGTGTTTCCTTGATAGCTATGGCATTGAATATATATTTCTATCACATATTTTTCTTCTTTTTTTTTTTTTTTGACAGGCAGAGTGGACAGTGAGAGAGAGAGAGAGACAGACAGAAAGGTCTTCCTTTTGCCGTTGGTTCACCCTCCAATGGCCGCCACGGTTGGCGCGCTGCGGCCGGCGCACCGCGCTGTTCCGATGGCAGGAGCCAGGTGCTTCTCCTGGTCTCCCATGGGGTGCAGGGCCCAAGTACTTGGGCCATCCTCCACTGCACTCCTGGGCCACAGCAGAGAGCTGGCCTGGAAGAGGGGCAACCGGGACAGGACCGGTGCCCCGACCGGGATTAGAACCCGGTGTGCCGGCGCCGCAAGGCGGAGGATTAGCCTAGTGAGCCGCGGCGCTGGCCAATATTTTTCTTCTTTTGATAAATCTCCATTCAGATCTCTTTCACATTTCTTAACTGGATTATTAGGTTTCTTTTCACTGAGCTTTTTTGAGAGTTTTCTATTTTGGGCTATTAATCCCTTACAGATGGATAATTCACAAATATTTTCTCCAATTTTGCTATTTGTCTCTTCACTCTGTTGATTGTTTCCATGAGAGGTCTTTCCATTTTTTATGTTTCTCCTTCAATCTGTTTCACTTATGTGTTATAATTTTTCATTGTAGAAGGGACACCGTCTTCTTTGAGTGAAGTAAGAGGAGTCTGTAGCAGCCAGTGTCACTGATGATATCACCTGATGGAGAAACTTTTGGACCAGGGACTTTGAGTCAAGCTGGAGTGCTAGTAGGAAATAGGGTGCCTGCCTAGCCTTGTGAAGGGAGGGCACAGGGCTTTATTCCCAATCCCCACAAGGGTGACCAGTGATTAGAAATGATGAAGTGCAATCTTAAGTTGAGAGGAAGCTACTGTGACTCACACATGGATGATTAGGTGATTTTATTGGAGGGTTATATATATTCCCACTGATTTTTAATCTGACTGGAGGGTTGGTGGGAAGCAGGGCACTGATTTAGGCCTGTGAGGTGCTCTCCTCCTCTCGCTCTATGATGGGATCCTGTACTCAAAGTGCTAAGGTGGAGCACTGACAGGAAGCTAGCTCTGGGAATACTTCAGCTTGGATGGGGAAGGCTCAAGGTGCTGAGAGTGGATTCCCTTCTCTCTGTGACTGTAGGAGCCTCACACCATATACCTGTGGGAATTCTGTGACTGTGCAATAGGGCATGGGGTATAGCTGGGTCTGTAGACAATAACTGTCTCATCTGGAATGGGTCGATACAGAGGATCTGTACTCAAACTGAGGATCACTAAAATCCTGTGTGGACCTATCTACCCAATTTGTGGAATGTGCCAGTAGATAGAAAATAGAGGAGATCTACCCTATCCTATTTTGGTGTCACCCTGGAATCCTGCCCTACCCACAAGCACTGATGGGGAAGTTATAATCAAAACATCCTGGTACTGACATGGAAATAGACAACCATGTCAACCAATGGAATATATTTGAAAACAGAGAAAATAATACATGCACCTGCAGCCAGCTATTTTTGACAAATGAGTTAAAATCAATGCTGGAGAATGGTCAGTCTCCTCAACAAATATTATTGGGAAAATTGGATCTCCACTTGAACAAGTATGAAAAAAGACCACTTTATACCTTTGAATCTACAATCGGATATCATCAAATTACTAGAGGAACACATTGGGAAAACTCTACAAGAAATTTGAAAAGGCAAAGATTTCCTGGAAAATACCCCAGAAGCATAGGCAATGGTTTATCATTAAACAAAGAAGCATCTGCACTGCAAAGGAAACACTCTAAAAAGTTAAAGGCGGGGTTGGGGGTGGCCAGTGCTGTAGCACAGCAGGTTAAAGCCCTGGCCTGAAGCGCTGGCATCCCATATGGGCACCAGTTCTAGTCCTGGCTCCTCCTCTTCTGATACAGCTCTCTGCTGTTGCCTGGGATATCAGTAGAAGATGATCCAAGTCTGTGGAGCCCTGTACCCGCGTGGAAAACTGAGAAGTTTGTGGCTCCTTGCTTCCGATGGGAGCAGCTCTGGCCATTGCAACCATCTAGGGAGTATACTAACCGATGGAAGACCTCTCTCTCTCTGTCTCTACTTTACCTCTCTCTGTAACGCTGTCTTTCAAATACATAAAATCTTTAAAGAAAGTGAAAGGGGAATGGGAGAAATATTTCCATACTATGCAGCTAGTAAAGGATTCATATCCAAAATCTATAAAGAGCTCAAGAAACTCAACAATAGTAAAACAGATGGCCAAGTGAAGAAATGGGCAAAGGACATGAAGAGACATTTCAGAAAAGGATTGAATTCAAATGGCCAAACAGACACTTAAATAAATGCTCAGGATCACTAATCATCAGAAAAAAGCAAGTAAAATCCACAATGTGCTTTCACTTCAAACCAGTTAGAAAGTCTATTATCAAAAATTAAAACAAAACAAAGCAATAAATGCTTGTGAGAATGTGGGAGAAAGGTACCTTGAAACACTGTTAGAATGTGAACCAGTATAACAATTATGAAAGACAATATGGATGGCCAGTGCCGTGGCTCAACAGGCTAATCCTCCACCTAGCGGCACCAGCACACCAGGTTATAGTCCCAGTCAGGGCACCGGATTCTGTCCCGGTTGCCCCTCTTCCAGTTCAGCTCTCTGCTGTGGCCCGGGAGTGCAGTGGAGGATGGCCCAAGTGCTTGGGCCCTGCACCCCATGGGAGACCAGGATAAGCACCTGGCTCAGGCCATCGGATCAGCGCGGTGTGCTGGCCGCAGCGCTCTGGTAGCAGTGGCCATTGGAGGGTGAGCCAATGGCAAAGGAAGACCTTCTCTCTGTCTCTCTCACTGTCCACTCTGCCTGTCAAAAATAAAATTAAAAAAAAAAAGAAAAAAAGAAAGACAATATGGAGATTTGTCAGAAATTTGAAAATAGATCTACCATGTAACACAGCCATTCCATTCCAGGGGATTTACCCAAGGAAATAAAATCAACATATGGAAGTATTATATATACCCCATGTTTATTGCAGTTTAGTTCATAAGAGCTAAGAAGTGGAATTAACCCAGATGTCTATCAACTGATAACTGGTTAAAGAAAATGTGTCATAAGTAGAATGTGGAATACTGTGGAATAAAAGAAGAAGAATATGACTGTAAACCATTATTCTTAGCAAAATAAGCCAAGTCCAAGAGACAATTATGCTTTCTTTGCAGTTAATACAGAATCCAAAAAACAAAATAGGAATGAAAAGGACTTCTTGTGACATGATTTTTTTTATCCCTTGTTTATAATCCTGTGCAACTTTGATCTTCTTTTTATTTTTACCTGTTGAATATTATGGTTAGTGTTGAATTAAACCTGTGATTATAGAGTTGACTGAAAGTCTGTCTGTAAAAAAATAAAGGAAAAGAAAGAAAGGAATAAAGGAGACTGCATGAAGGAGAAAGGAGGGAAGAGAAAAGTAAGATCATCTCCTTAGAATTCTTCCTTTAAAATATATAAATTCTGTTCTCTTTATCTTAAATTAAAAAGGAATTTTTAATTAAGATTTTCACATCATTGATTAATATTATTCTATGCATTTTGTTTTTATTTTTAGCGGTTTACTTTTGTGATTATTCTTATAAATTCTCTCTAAATAACTTCTTTCCTGACATATATAAAAATACTCACTTTTGCATATTAATTTTTCATCTGACTAAACTTACTGAATTCATTGATTTTTTTTTTCCACTGATCTCTCAGTAGAATGTTTAGGTTTTCTTATACATAGACTTAGGTAATCTGCCTCTGGGAAAATTTCACACAATGTGAGAGAGAATGAAATTATTCTTTCACATACTCCATTTTTTCAAAAGTAGAAAGACAACTGTTCAAATATGTAGACAAGGCTATAAACAATAATGAAATTTCAAAATGTCGGTTTCATTCATGTATCTTACACTATTTGATACTCTATATATTAGTTACAAATCAAAGAAAATATATTATGTTTATCTTTTTGAGTCTGGATTATTTCACTGAGAATAAGAGTTTACAGTTGCATCCATTTTATTGGAAAAAAAAACAGAATTTAATTATTTTTAATGGCTGAGTAGTTTTCCATCATATGTATATACCACACTTCATTTATCTATTCACGAGTTAATGGACATCTGGGTTGATGCCATATTCAGCTATTGTGAATTGAGCTTCAATAAACATGGGGGTACAGATAACTCATATACTGATTTCATTGGATTTGGGACAGCTACAGGGAGTCGGATAGTAGCGTCAAATGGTAGATCAATTTTCAGATTTTTGAGGAATCTCAATTCTCTTATCCATAATGGTTGTACCAGTTTACATGCCAACCAAGCGTCTTTTGTACCATTTTCTCCACATCATCACAAACATTTGTAATTTTGGATATTTGAATGATAGTCATTCTAAATCAGATGAAATGAAACCTCACTGTACTTTTTATTTTCATTTCCCTGATGGCTAGTGATCCTGAGGATTTTTTCATGTGTGTACTGGCCATTTTTTTTTTCCTTTGAAAAATGTCTGTCATGTTTTTTGCACATTTCTTCATCGGGTTATTTGTTTTGTTGTTGTTAAGTTTCCTAAGCTCTTTATATATCCTGGATATTAATCTTTTATCATATGAGTAGTTTGCAAATATTTTCCCATTGTGCCATTTCCCTCTTAATTTAATTGAGTGTTACCTTCACTGTATAGAAGCTTCTTAGCTTGATGTAATTATTTTTGTCATTTTTGCTTTTATTGCCTATGCTTCTGGGGTCTTAGCCAGGAAATTTACACATATGTCAATCTCTTGCAGTGTTTCCCCTAGGTTTTCTTTCAGTAATTGATGGTTTCAGTATCAAGCTTTTTTGAATGTAGTTACCCTGGAATTTGTGCTGAAATCAGGTATTTTAATGCCTCTGGGTTTAATTTTATTGCTTAAGATTTCTCTAGCTATTTAAGATCTCTTGTGTTTCCATATTAATTTATGAGAAGAATGTCTATAGGTTTTTGATTGGCATCAAATTGAGTCTGTAAAATGTTTTGGATAGTATGCATATTTTGATTATATTAATTTTTCCAATCCACGAAGACAGAATTTTTTATTTTAATTTTTCATATGTGTTCTTCTATTTTTCTCCTTTTCTTTATTTTCATTGCACTCCTGTTTAAATTTATCCCAAGGTGTTTAAATTTTGTGGAATTATGTGTGAATTATTAAATTTTTCTTCCAAGTTCTTCCTCAGCCATGGCATTTGTGTATATAAACACTGTTGAATTTTGTATGTTCTACATATTACCACTTTGAAAAACTCTTAGAGTTCTAGTAGCTCTTGGTGGAATATTTTGATTCCCTTATATAGATGATCATGTCATCTTAAAGCAGGGATAATTTGACTCTGTCCTTTCCAATTTGAATCCCTCTGATCTTTTTCTTGCATAATGTCTCTGGCTAAAACTTCCAGAACTGTATTGCAGTAGTGGTGAAACTGGACATCATTTTCTGGTTCCAGATCTTAGTTGAAATGCTTCCAGTTTTCCTACATTCAGTTAGGTGTTGGCTGTGGGTTTGTCATTTGTTGCCTGGATTGTGCTGAGGTATTTTCCTTCTAAACCTAGTTTGTTTAAGGTTCTGATCATGAAATGATACTATATTTTATCAGTTACTTTCTTTGCTTCTTTTGAGACAATCATGAGATTTTTTCTTCAGTTTGTTAATGTGCAATATCATGTTTATTGATTTATGCATTCTGATCCATCCCTTCATTAGTGAAGTCATCCAGTTCTGTGCTTTTCGTTGTTGTGTGGCTCTTATTACTGGTTCAGTCTTCATCTTGATTATTTGTTTATTAAGGTGATCTATGTCTTCATGTCTCAGTTTTGGTAAATTGTACATATCTAAAGATCCATGCAATTCTTCTATTTTTTCCAATTTATTGGCATATGATATTTATAGTAATTCCTTTTAATTCTTTGTATTTCTGTGGTATCTGTTATATTTTTCATCTCTGATTTTACTGATTTGGGTAATCTCCCTTTATTTGTTAGGTGGGTCAATGCTTTTTTAATTTGGATTATTTTTTTCATAAATCCAGCTCTTCATTTCAGTTGCCTTTTTTTTTTAAATTTCAATTTTTTTTTTCTTCCTTAATTTAACTGTTTCTTTCCTTATACTCATTTTTGGTTTGGTTTGTTCTTGTTTTCCTATATCCTTGAGAAATATTATTAGGTCATTTATTTGATTCATTTCCAATTTTTTGAGGTAAACACTAATTGTTGTAACATTCCTCTTAACACTGCTTTTGTTATTTCCCACAAGTTTTGATATGTTGTTTTGTCACCGTCATTCAATTTCAGCAGTTTTTTTAAATTTGCCTATTAATTTCTCCATTGCTACTTCAGGAGCATGTTGTCCTATCTCCATGTGTTTGCATAACCTAGAGTTTTTGTATGCTGTTGACTTCCAGCTTCATTCCATTGTGGTCAGAAATCATATATGGTATGATTTCAAATATTTTTAATTTATGACTTGTTTTATGGTCTAGCATATGGTCTACCTATAGAAAGTTACATGCACTGATGAAAAGAATGTGCAAAAATCAAGAACTGGTATTAATAATAGAATTAAAAAGGAGAAAATGTTCTAACATGGGAAGCAGTCCACACAGCAGACTCATAGAATGACAATCACTTTAAGAAATATTCTAACCTCAGAATCAGCCCTTAAGGATTCCTGGTCTGACTGAAAAGTCCGTGAGAGCATTTCAGGCATGGAAAGCCAAGACACTGTGGCAAAAATTTTTCTAGATGAAGGATCTGTAAGTGATACTCCAACAGAAAGAAGTGGCCATAAAAGACAGATATACTTTTCTCTAAAGGGAGGATGGAATTTCCACTTTGCTTATGATCTTGTCTAAATACTGACAGAGTTGTGGATTCAAAAGACTTCCATAGCCCAGGCAAATCATGTCAGGAGTCCCAGGTGGTCACTGACATGATATAAGAGTATTAATTGTTAAATTAGCAACTGGAGTCACTGTACACTAACCCCATATGCAGGACCTCTGTCATAATTGAGTTGCATTTTGAGAGTTAACTGTAAAATTAATTCTCAAAAAGTTTTTGGTGTGTGTGTGTGTGCTAATTGTTGAAATCTTTACTTAGTATAGAATTGTTCTTCTGTATACAAAGTTAATTGAAAATTAATGTTAATGGAGAATAGGACTGGGAAGGGGAGAAGAAAGAGGAGGAGGGGTGGGAGTGTGGATGGGAGGGCAAGTATGGTAGGAATAATAAGTATATTCATAAAGTTGACTTATGAAATTTATATGGGGCTGGTGCTGTGGCATTGTAGATTAAAGCCCCAGCATGAAGTGCTGGCATCCCATAAGAGCACTGGTTCAAGATCTGGCTGCTCCATTTCCAATCCAGCTTTCTGCTATAGCCTGGGAATGTAGTAGAAGATGGCCCAAGTCCTTAGACACCTGCACCCACAGGGGTCAACTGGAAGAAGCTCCTGGCTCCTGATTTCAGATCATCTCAGCTCTGGCTGTGGTGGCCATTTAAAGAGTGCACCAGCAGATGGAAGACTTCTCTCTTCATTTCTCTCTCTCTTTCTCTCTCTCTCTCTCTCTCTCTCTCCCCCACTATCTCTGTGACTCTGTATTTCAAATAAATAGAAATAAATCTTAAAAAAATTGTGTTCATTAAATAAAACTTTCTTTGGGAAAAATAAAATAAAGAAAAGAATGTGTATTCTGCAGCTTTTCCCTCACACCCACATCTATAAGAAGAATGTGTAAAAGGAGAAAGGGAAAAGATGACAACCAGGTTACAAAATTCCATTCTTCTCTCATATGACTAATATTAATTAACACTTTTTTCAAATTTTATATTTAATTATCATTTAATTATACATATTTACTGTGTACTAAGTGATATTTCACAAATGTACATATTTGTAAAGATCAATTCAATGTATTAGTATATCCATAACCTCAAACATTTATTGTTTCCTTGTGCTGAAAATACTAAAAATCTTATTTTCCAATTATTTGGATAAATACATTATACCAGTTGCAATTTACTAAAAGTTATTTGCATTTTTTTTGAATTGGTTAAAAGGATGAGTACAGAAATTCAATTGGGTCTCAGGAAGTTTGTTATGCTCTTGACCCTACTCTTGCATCCATTCCTGTTGTCTTTATTCCCATTTTTTTAAGACAACTTACTACTTCTCTTTCCCAGACTATATATGGTTGAGACAGAGTTCCTTTATTTATGGTATCATATTCTTGGTGAGTAGAGGCAGACGTGAGGACACATAGAGCCCTTAGTTTTTCTCTGGAGTGCAGTAGTGTGGGAAAAAGATCCATATTACATTAATGCCAGAAAGTTATTAATTTAAAAAGCAACAATACTCCCCCCAAAAATCTAGAAATTTCACTGTTCAAACAAACATGAATCTTTTACAGTCACCAAATATTTTGTGACAGGGTGCTATAAATTGCCAACGTTCCTTTGTATCAATGACGACTCCTCAGCTAATGTGTCAAATAGATAAGACTTCAGTGAAAATGCTAGGAAATTATAGTAACATTTTCATGAAAGAATAGAGATTTCTAAGAGTACCTTTCCTACTTTAAAGATGCTATATGATGCTATGAATAGCAACACTTTCTCTGGAAGCTGCATCTAGCACAACTTGTCATAGGCTGAAATATATATATATATATATATATATATATATATATATATATATATATATAGCCTTGTCCCCCTCGGACAGTAAGGAAATAATTTTAATTACCAAGACACAATCACCTTGAATCCTCTTCACTGGTCTATTACAGCATTCACACAATTTGATTGGCTTGACTCCAATAGGTATTCTTTGTTAAATGAATTGGAAGTAATACTGAAAGTTCAATTCATCAGATAGGGTTTAGATTTCAAGAATAGGGCAGAATACCACATATAGTGTCTCAGAAAACCAAACTATTTATAATAACTGATTTTAAAAAAATTAAGATGTTTCAAATGTACTGTGTATGCTTCTAATAATGCTTTTGAAAAATGACTCTTGGTTTATATTTGCTTCTTCATTACAACTAAAGCAATATAAAGGCTTTAATCTTGTGTAATAAACATTTGTATTCACACCTTTATTGAAATACAACATATTGAATAGCTATGAACACTCTTTGCAGGATTCACAGTCCATAGAATAAATGATAGAAAGCATATAAATTGTTAGGATTACTGAAGATACTCATATTCTAACTGGGATCTGGAAATATTAGCAAAGTATTAAATGGTGTTTTGGTTTCCCAGAGATGCAATAACAAAGTATTACAGATTAAGTGGCTTAAAGTAATAGAAATTTATTCTCTCAGGGTTTCTTTTCTCAGTTCCTCCCTTTGAATTTCTCCAGGGAATTGTTTCCTGTCTATTTCCAGCTTCTAGTAGCCGCTTGGTTTGTGGCAACGCAGCTCCAATCTCTGCCTTCATCTTCATAAGCCATCTTCCCTCTGTGTCTGTTTATCTTTGTATTTTACATTAATATTTGTGTATCTGTTGTCTCTTCTTTTAAGGACACCAACTGCATTAGATTTGAGTCCACCCTAATCTAGTATGACCTTATTGCTTAATTTGATTATGTTCACACTTAACTTATCTCCAAATAAGTTCACATTCATAACCACTAACATTTTGGACTTCAATATTTCCTTTTTAAGAGACACAATTTAGTCCATGATAGATTTTTCCTTTATATACTAAAATTCCCTAACAGAAAAATTTAAAATTCTTAAATTAATGGCATTGAGAATTTAATCAACTGAATACTCTTTTTAAACAGGAGGGCATAGGTATACACTCAAGTTTCAAATTCTTTCCAAAGCAACCAGCCTAAAATTTCTTCTTTTCTTTAGTAAAATTAGATATATTTATTTTTAAATTTAGGAGTTAATACTATTTATGAAGGTAACTATAAAAGATGGAATAATTGAATAATAGCCCTTCACAGTAATAAAAGTCAGAATAAGTACACTGCTTTGCTATAGTCAAAACTTACTGATTCAAAATAATACTGAGTTTAAAAAAAGATTTAATGAACCATGAGAACATAAAAGTAATGTATTGTTTTATTATCCATTTGAGCATTCTTAGAAGAAAAGCTCTTCATATTGGTAAGTAGTTTATTGGTCTTAGAGGCCCCTAAAAATGTTTGTGTTTATTTCTGTACTTTTGGAGGCAGCTGCTACCATTAGAAAATGATTTTAGTTTTGGGGTTACAGATACCATGGTATAAAATTAAATTTTTCTTCCAAGTTTAAAATGTACTTTCACATATTGCAATGGAACATTTTTCAATAAATAATATATAAAAATGCTGCATTGTGAGGACAGCCTCGTGATGTCATTGGTTAAGCTAGTACCAGAAACGCCAGCATTCTGGATCACAGGAACACTCTGATTCATGGCTGCCCAGTTTTCATTCTAGCTTCTAATTTAAGTGACTGGGATAATGGTCTCTTCAGCAGCACATTTACTAAAGGGACTGGGAAAGCCCAGAAGATGGCTGAAATACATGGATACATGGGCCGCTGCCAACCAGGGTGGACTACCCATTCCTGACCTCAGCCTCGTCCAACCCTTGCTGCTGCAGCTATTTGGGGAGTGAAGCACAAGAAGCAAGAACTCACTCTACCTCTGACTCTCTCTCTCTCTCCCTAATTGCTATTCAACTGAACAAATGAACCTTTTTAAACAATGCTACTTTTAGTGTGTGTGTGTGTGTATAAATATACATATAGCTGTATGTGTATTCATTAATTCAGTATTTTAGACTGCATATACGCCAGATCTGTTGCTAGTCATTAAGTATGGTGATATATTTAAGTATGTAGCAGTAAAATAAATACTCAAGTATATTTTGAAAATCTCATTTCAACTATAGTGTTACTATTGAGAAACTGAGCTTTTGAGTAACAGGAATCAGGATATGAGTTTTTGTTCTGTGACTTACCAGTTATTTGAAATTACATTACATCTTCAATTCCCAGCTTCATCAGTTGAAAAATGAAAATTACTTTCTCCTTTGTTAGTAGTGTTATCCTTAAAAAAAAAATTTACATGTAAAAGCATGCACCAAAAAATTCTGGGAACAAAAAGTCCAACATCAAGGTTTTCAGCAGGGACATGCTCTCACCAAAAGTTGCAGAGAAGGATTTGCTTGCTTCGTCTGGCCCCTGGTTCTTGATGAAAATTCTCAATATTACTGGACTTGTACATGTGCCACTTTAAAGTCTGCTTTTCATGGTATTCTCCACTAAATGACTGTGTTTTTCTGTTATGAAAATGCTGGAAACATTGGTTTGGGGGTCTTCCTTTACCCCAAATAGGATCATCTCATCTTAACTAGTTACATATGCATAGATCCCATTCCCAAATAAGGTCATGTTAACAGGTTCTTGGTGGATATGAATTGGGGGGGCAGGTATTATTCAAGTGTAATGAAATATAATGTATATATGTTTTATAATAAAATGCAGAAATTCCATAACCCCCTCCTTCCAATTGTCTAAGATTTTATTTTAGAAAATGGTATTATTGCTCAGTTAGTTGTCACTGATCAGGGAGAACATATGATATTTTTCCCTTTGGGACTGACTAATTCACTAAGCATAATGTTTTCCGGATTCCTCCATTTTGTTACAAATGACTGGATTTCATTGTTTTTGACTGCTGTATAGTATTCTATAGAGTACACGTCCCATAATTTCTTTATCCAGTCCACTGTTGATGGGCATATGGGTTGATTCCATGTCTTAGCTATTGTGAATTAAGCTGCAATAAACATTAAGGTGCAGACAGCTCTTTTATTTGCCAATTTAATTTCCTTTGGGTAAATTCCAAAGAGTGGTATGGCTGGGTTGTATGGTAGGGTTATGTTGAGGTTTCTGAGGAATCTCCAGACTGACTTCCATAGTGGCTTAACCAGTTTGCATTCCCACTAACATTGGGTTAGTGTCCCTTTTTTGCCACATCCTCTCCAGCATCTATTGTTGGTAGATTTCTGAATGGGGAAACAACTAACTGAGCACCAAAGAGGAAACCTGCTGAAGTGAAATGGACACTATGAGAAACAGTGACTTGATCAGCCCTTGTCCTGACTATTGATGTACAATTTAATACTTTATCCATTTTAGCATTTTTTGTTCCAGTACTATTGGTTGAACTCTGTAATTAGCACACAATTACTTTTAGGTGTTTAAATATAAC
Source organism: Lepus europaeus (assembly GCF_033115175.1). NCBI lineage: Eukaryota > Metazoa > Chordata > Mammalia > Lagomorpha > Leporidae > Lepus > Lepus europaeus. The sequence goes on from NC_084833.1 coordinate 26,021,873, forward strand.
TGAAAAGTGATCCCTGTTAAATATAAGAGTGGGAAAAAGAGAGGGAGGAGATGTACAATTGGGGACATGCTCAATCAGACTTGCCCCAAATGGTGGAGTTAGAAATGTGCCAGGGGATTCCAATACAATACCATCAAGGTGGCATGGACCAATGCCATCTCACTAGTCCAAGTGATCAATTTCAATTAACAATTGATCACACTGATAGGTCTAAGAATCAAAGGGATCACACAAGCAAGACTAGTGTCTGCTAATACTGATAGAATCAAAAAGGGAGAGAATGATCCAACATGGGAATCGGGATATACAGCAGATTCATAGAATGGCAGATGTCCTAAATAGCACTCTGGCCTCAGAATCAGCCCTTAAGGCAGTTGGATCTGGCTGAAGAGCCCATGAGAGTATTTTAGGCATGGAAAGCCAAGACACTCTGGGAAAAAAAAAAAGAAGACCTAAAAAAAGATCTCTGCAAGTGAGATCCCAGTGGAAAGAACAGGGCCATCAAAGAAGGAGGTACCTTTCTCTGAAGGGAGGAGAGAACTTCTGCTTTGACTATGACCCTGTCGGAATAAGATCGAAGTCAGCAAACACAAAAGGCTTCCATAGCCTTGCCAACTCATGACTAGAATCTAGGGAGATTACTGACGCCATAAACAAGATTGTCAAATTGTTAGGTCAACAACAGGAGTCACTATGTACTTACTCCTCATGGGATCTCTCTCCTTAATGTGTTGTCCAATGTGAAGTAATGCTAAAAGTAGTACTGAAACAGTATTTTACACTTTTTGTTTCTGTGTGGGTGCAAACTGATGAAATCTTTACTTAATATATACTAAATCGATCTTCTGTATATAAAGATAATTGAAAATGAATCTTGATGTGAATGGAATGGGAGACGGTGTGGGAGATGGGAGGAGTGCGAGTGAGAGGAAAGTTATGGGGGGGGAGCCATTGTAATCCATAAACTGTACTTTGGAAATTTATATTTACTAAATAAAAGTTAAAAAAAAAGAGAATGGTATATTGGTCTCTGAGGAAATGCTAATATTTTCTTTACCCTACACATTTAACCTTTACAATTCCTGAGATGTGTAGCATAGTCTGAATGAATAGGACATCAGGCTATGTAAACATCTGACCAGACACAATGCAAACAATCCATAGACCATAAAAGATGTAGAATAAGAGGCACATTGCATATAAAAGACCTAAGAACATGCTTCAGAGCTTTCCTGCTTCGACAAAATTTATCTTATAGGTATAATTTTAATCTGGAAAGATCCAGATCCATATTAAGACAACAGCAATATCTTCTTCTGTATAAAATGGAAGATAACAGAAGATGGCTTTTAAGCAGTGGTTTCAAAATTCTTTATGGGTGGGCCCTAAGGATATTTTGCCAAGTGAAACCAAGAAGCCAGAAATTCATATACATATTTGAGTAGTCAAATTCATATTAATAGAAAGTGAATAATGATTGCTAGTGACTGAGAGGAAAGGAAAATGAGTAATTGCTGAATTGATTTAGAATCTTAGTTTAGTTATATGAAAAAAATTCTGTAGATTGGTTATACAATAATGTGAGGACACTCAACACTACTAATTGTCCACTTAAAATTTTTGAGATATTATTTTTATTTTATTATTTTATCAAAATAATTCTTTTTTTAATTAAACTTTTATTTAATGAATATAAATTTCCAAAGTACAACTTATGGGTTACAATGGCTTCCCCCTCCCAAAACTTCCCTCCCACCCACAACCCTCCCCTTTCCCGCTCCCTCTCCCCTTCCAATCACATCATGATTCATTTTCAATTCTCTTTATATACAGAAGATCAGTTTAGTATATATATTAGGTAATGATTTCAACAGTTTGCCCCCATATAGCAACACAAAGTGAAAAAAAATACTGTTGGAGTACTAGTTATAGCATTAAATAAGAGTGTGCAGCACATTAAAGACAGAGATCCTACATAATATTTTTTTTAAAAATAATTAATTTTCTATGCCATTTCCAATTTAACACCAGGTTTTTTTTTTCATTTCCAATTATAATTATATACAGAAGTTCGATTCAGTAATAATTAGTAAAGATGTACAATGTAATACTTTATCCTTTTTAGTATTTGTTGTTGTTGTTGTTGTTGTTCTAGTACTAGTGGTTGAACTCTGTAATTAACACACAATTATTCTTAGGTGTTTAAATTTTAACTGAGGAGTTATCCCTGTTAAATTTAAGAGTGGAAAAAGAGAGGGAGGAGATGTACAATTTGGGACATGCACAATCAGTCTTGCCCCAAATGATGGAGTTAGAAATGTGTCAGGGGATTCCAATACAATCCCATCAAGGTGGCATGGACCAATGCCATCTCACTAGTCCAAGTGATCAATTTCAGTTCACATTTTATCAAAATAATTCTTAAAAGCAATTCTTATAGCTGGTAAGAATGCAGAGAGGCCGGCGCCGTGGTTCAATAGGCTAATCCTCCACCTGCGGCGCCGGCACACCGGGTTCTAGTCCCAGTTGGGGCGCCGGATTCTATCCCAGTTGCCCCTCTTCCAGGCCAGCTCTCTGCTATGGCCCGGGAAGGCAGTGGAGGATGGCCCAGGTCCTTGGGCCCTGCACCCGCATGGGAGACCAGGAGAAGCACCTGGCTCCTGGCTTCGGATCAGCATGATGCGCCAGCCACAGCGATCATTGCAGGGTGAACCAACGGCAAAAGGAAGACCTTTCTCTCTGTCTCTCTCTCTCACTGTCCACTCTGCCTGTCAAAAAAAAAAAAAAAAAAAGAATGCAGAGAAACATTTCTAGTAGGAATGTTAAATGGCATAGCCAGTTGGCAGACAGTTTGTCAATTCTTACTAAGCTAAACATTGTCTTACCATGTGAAACAAATTGTACCCTAGGGACTTATCACCTGATTTGAAAATGTATCTCCATAGAAATACCTGCATGCAAGTATGAAGCTCATCTTATTTGTAATTGCTAAAAATTTAAAACAACCAGGATATTCTTCAATATTTTGAATATGTTAAATTTTGTATATCCAGAAAATGGAACTTTATTCAAAAATAAAAGTAATTGATCTATCCATGAAAAACTATAGACATATTTCTAATGACTATTATTGAGTGAAATAAAAGGCAACCTGGCAAGCATCAATACTGCATGATCCCAATATATTGCCTCTTGGAACAGACAAACCTATATAGACAGGAAAACTGTCAGTGTTTGCCATGGTTCCAGAATAGGATGGAGGAGGGGGGGTTGTTTAAACAAATAAAGCCCAAGGAGATTTCGGAAACTATTTTGTATTATAATCTAATTGGAGACACAATGAAAACTGTTTCTGCCAAAGCACATAGAACTTTACAATACAAAGAATAACCTCAAATTTTATAAAGAGTTTTTAATTTTAATTTTAATTTTTAATTTTTATTTTTATAAAAATAAACCTAAATTTTTTTAAATCATTTGATGTTCAAGAGACAGTCATACCAAAAATATGGATTGCTTTTATATTGGAATGGAATGACTGCATAGCTGACTGACTGATCAGGAGGCCTGATTTTTCAATATTGCTGTGGTAGTTCAAAGATAAAAATCCAGGTGGACAGTTTGGCACAGTGGCTTAAATCATCCCTTGAGGCATTCACATTCCTCTAAGAGGGCCTGGGCTGGAGTATCATCACAACTTCTCAACTAGTTTCCTGGTAATGCCCCTTGGAAGTAAGGTATCATGGGCCATGTGCTTGAATTCCTGCCACTCATATGGGAGATCCAGCTAGAATTCCTGGCTTTTTTTTTTTTTTTTTGGTTGGACCAAGTATCTGCTGTTGTGGTCATTTGGAGACTAACCAGGAGATAAAGGATCTTATTTCTCCTTCTGTCTATCTATTTTTGTCTCTTTCCCCCTCTTTCTGCTTCACCTTTTTTCTCTGTTACTCTGCTTTCAAATATACAAAACTTAAAAAAAAAATACTTTAAAAACTCACTTGGGGGTTATGATGATTCATATAGTAATGAATTAGAGTTAAAAATATCTTTATGAGGACAGTGCCGAGGCTCACTAGGCTGATCTTCTGCCTGCAACGCCGGTACTCCGGGTTCTAGTTCTGGTTGGGGCACCGGTTCTGTCCCAGTTGCTCCTCTTCCAGTCCAGCTCTCTGCTGTGGCCCGGGAAGGCAGTGGAGGATGGCCCAAGTCCTTGGGCCTTACGCCAGCATGGGAGACCAGGAGGAAGCACCTGGCTCCTGGCTTCGGATCGGCGTAGTGCACCGGCCATAGTGGCCATTTGGGGGGTGAACCAATGGAAGGAAGACCTTTCTTTCTGTCTCTCTCTCTCTTACTAACTCAGCTTGCCAAAAAAAAAAAAAAAAGAAATATCTATATGAAATTATGTTTCCCTTAAAACAGATATAATAGGACAGACATTGTGGTGCAGTAGTCTAAACCAGTGCCAAGAATTCTAGCATACCATATGGGCATCAGGACAAGTCCAGGCTGCTCCACTTCCAATTCAGCTCCCTGCTAACATGCCTGGAAAAGCAGCAGAGTGCTTGGGCTCCTGCACCTAGGTGGGAGACCAGAAAGAAGCTCTTGGCTTCTTTTTTTTTTTTTTTTTAAAGACAGTGAGAGACATAGTAAAAGGTCTTCCTTCTACTGGTTCACTCTCCAAATGGGCCGAAAGGGCCAGAGCTGCACGGATCCGAAGCCAGGAGCCAGGTGCTTCCTCCTGGTCTCCCATGCGGGTTCAGGGCCCAAACACTTGGGCCATCCTCCACTGCTATCCCAGGCCACAGCAGAGAGCTGGACTGGAAGAGGAGCAACCGGAACTATAACCTGTTGCCCATGTGGGATGCCGGCACCGCAGGCAAAGGATTAACCTAGTGAGCCACCGCCCTGGCCCTAGTTCTTGGTTTTTGACTTTGGCCTGGCTCAGTCCCAGCCATTGTGGCCACTTGAGAAATGAATCAGCAGATGGAAGATCTGTCTCTATAACTTTACCTTTAAATAAATAACTAAATCTTACAAAATAGATATAATAGATACATACAAAATATCTGCATATAAAATTGACCCTCGATATCCATGGGGGATTGGTTCCAGGCTCTAGGTGTATAAGCAGATGTTCAAGTCCCTTCCATGAAATGGCGTTGCAGGTTCTTATAGCTTGTGCTCCCTTGCCATGGACCTTAAATCCTTTCTGTATTACTTTTAATACTGAATACTATGTAAAATTTATGTATATAGCTATTGTTCTGAATTGTTTAGGGAATAATGAGAAGAACGATTTTGTATTTTTGTTTAATTTTGATCCACTGTTGTTTGTTTTTTTAAATTCACAGATGAGAAACTCATGGGTATGGAGGACAAATTGTGTCTTTGTGTGAATCAGCATCCATATGTATATCTCCTCACTCTGTCAGCAGAGAAAACCTTAGTAGCAAGGAGTATATCTAGCTCCCATATCCTGGGTATAATGTTATTTTGCAATCAGAGAGGAGTTAGGATGCCTTGAATAAATGGCTAATTCTAGGACTGAGGATGGAAATATACAAGATAAGCCTGTGTCACCTTGCAGTTGAAGAAAGAAAAAAAAATCCATACTCATCTTAAAAAAGAGAAAAAAAGAAAGAAAAAAGCGGGCAAAACACAAACGCACATGGAGAGGGTATGTCAACAGGAAGCAGGATCTAACAGAACAGGATTTCAGTGATTCAAGACTAGGTCAATGTTGAAAGTAACAAAAAATACTATTAGAATATAGCACATAGTGCAAAACAAGTATTCATAGTCACATACTGATACAGAAATGATTAAGTAAACAAATAAATAAGTGGAAAACAACCAGTCCCTTATATAGAGGAATTCCAAATAATTTACATGGCTATTCCCAGTCTTATAGTGGTAGGGGGAAAATTCCACTTAAGAATGGAATATACATCCTAACTTCCTTCCAATAGCAGATGGGGCCTGCACTGTGGCATAGCGGGTTAAATGTTGTCTGCAGTGCTAGCATCCCATATGCTCACCAGTTCAAAATCCTGCTACTCTACTTCTGATCCAGCTCTCTGCTATGGCCTGGGAAAGCAGTGGAAAATAAGCCAAGTCCTTGGACCCCTGCACCCATGTGGGAGACCTGGAGGAAGCTCCTGGCTCCTGGCTTCAGATCAGCGCAGCTCCAGCCATTACGGCTAATTGGGGAGTAAACCAATGGATAGAAGACCTCTCTCTCTTTCTCTCTCTTTGCTTCTCATCCTCTCTGTATAACTCATTCATAAATAAACAAATAAATATATAAATCTTTTTTTAAATATACAAAACTATAAAATTTATATATTCATTGTGACCTCTCTATAGTTACCAAGCTGTATTTTACTTCATATTTTAATGTCCTTATAATTTAAGAGAAATTAAAAGTTTACATTTCAGCATGAATTTACTGTTCATATTTATATTGTGCAAAGCCACTCTAAAAATAATGCTAGTTTTAAATGAAAATATAAGATAACTCAATTCATTATACTGAGTCACTCACATTGTTCAAAGCATCCTACATGAATATGTATTTTGCTATTCAAAATACCATGGAAATGTTGCACAAAAAATAACTCAAGTGCTGCTTTTATTTCATTTCTTGAAACATACAATCCACTTATATATTTACCTTTGTTCTACTGTTGAATAAGGAAAGACTGAATGAAACAGGAACTCTGGGTGCCTTGTCATTACATTTCCTTCTACATGATCATTTACAGTGTACCTGATTGGCAAAAGCAGGGATATATTACAAATAATAAACAGTGTGATAAGGTTTGTTTGCTGCATGCTCTTCAGAATGTCATTATGTTCTACAGCAGAAATCCTGGTTCTATCGCACTATTGGTTTATTCAATGATAGATGCCTACCTTGTATCTGTTGTGAGTCTCAGTGAACTCTTACACATTGCAGATCCACCAGAATTCTGTGTTTGTGGTTTGCTGTAAATGTTCCACATGAATGGGAATAGTGATGAATGGGAGCAGATGCACGTTCCACAGATCTCTTCACTCATTTGCTCCATCTGACTTCAACTACAAAGCATAAATTGAAAGATAAAATTACTAAGAAGCGGCCGGCGCCGTGGCTCAACAGGCTAATCCTCCGCCTTGCGGCGCCGGCACACCGGGTTCTAGTCCCGGTTGGGGCACCGATCCTGTCCCGGTTGCCCCTCTTCCAGGCCAGCTCTCTGCTGTGGCCAGGGAGTGCAGTGGAGGATGGCCCAAGTCCTTGGGTCCTGCACCCCATGGGAGACCAGGAGAAGCACCTGGCTCCTGCCATCGGAACAGCGCGGTGCGCCGGCCGCAGCGCGCTACCGCGGCGGCCATTGGAGGGTGAACCAACGGCATGAGGAAGACCTTTCTCTCTGTCTCTCTCTCTCACGAAGGTGTTATAAGGATTAGGTGAGCTGGTACAGATAATAATAATAATAATAATAATAATAACAGAGTCAGTACTCAACCAATGTTGATTATTTTCCTAACTGGCTGATAAGCATTTCTTTTCCTTAATGCCATCTTAAATTATATGCAGGTATTACTCTCTATTTTTCTCACCTTTTCTGTTTCCCAACACTGTTAAAATAGCTTTCCTACTCTATTTAATTATCCATTATATTACCAATGGTATTTTGGAATGGAGGATGGATAAAATTATTAGCCCACCTCATCATCTTCAAAACAGGAAACTGCCTGCTACTATGCAGTTTATGAGGAGCAACACATTACTAAAACCTTCATTACTGATCGTAATTTCACAGAGAAGAAATTGAGACCTAGAAATGCAATCAATACGATTTATCTAATATCAAACAACTAGAAAATTATAATATTGGTAGCATATTCTTCCTACTCTAAAATCTTCACATTTTATATTCTGATGTTTATCAGGTCTGTTAGAAAATAATAATAAACATAAAATTAAAAAGACGATTCTGTCACATATGATCCATCATATTTGGATCACTATATTATTATTAAAGAAGGAACGAATGAGAGTGGCATTTTTACATAACTTTCTTTCTTTATCTAAGATTCATTTATTTATTATTTAAAAGTCACAGTTAGAAAGAGAGGAGGGGATATGAGAGAGAAAGAGAGAGGGAAGGAGAATTTTGCATCTGTTGATGCTGGCTTATCCTGGCTTGCTAAGACCTAAGCCAGCAGCCAGGAGCATTATCTGGATCTCCAAAGTGGATATAACGGGCCCGTGTATTTAGGCCGTCTTCCTCTGCTTTCCCAGGTGCATTAATAATAATATAGTGATCCAAATATGATGCAAGGGAAGATTGTTAATTGGAGTTGTTAAAATATTAGACATTAATTTTAGCATTACAATTATTTTGACTATTTTAAGGAATTGTTAACAGCTGTTTTAAATATTTTGAACATGTTATCACAGTCCTCTACAGTTACAGATAACAAGTCTGAGGCTGGATTGGAAGTGGAGCAGCTGAAACTCAAGCAGGCGCTCATATGACATGCCAGTGTCACAGGTGATTGCTTTACCAACTATACCACAACACTGTCTGCTTACAGAATATTTCTATATGTGTAACTATAGTAGACAAAATAATGAGCTCCAAATTCTCAAACCTGTTCTTAGACACATGAAAGATGTCCACCTCTCAATGCCCATAACCTATGAAGATATTGATTGAAATAACAAGGGGACTTGTCTCATGTGATTAAATTAAAGATCTTTCGATGGAGAGATTATCCTGGATTATCAAGGTGGACTTAACAAGACATAATTTTAATTAAAGAAGGGAGGCACAGAGAAGAACAAGGTAATAGAATAGCAGAGAAATGGTCAGAGAGAGATTGCTGACCCTCGAGAGCAGGGGCCAGGATCCAGGAGATGTATTCTGACTCTACCATCTGCAAAATGCGGGGGTATAGATTCTTCTCCAGAGCATGCAGAAGAAATCCAAACTTTCAACACACTGATTTAAGCCTAGTGAAACTCACCTCATATTTTCATTCCCAGAACTATCAGATAAAACAGTTCTGTTATTTTAAGCCACTATATTTTTAGTAATTGATTACAATAACACTTAATCATAACAGATGCATACATGGTATTCATTTCTAAAACCATTATTTAATATCTTTCCTTCAATGCTAAAAACAGTCTATTGACCCAGATGTGACTAGAAGGATACTGTTTTAACTTTTTAGTTCAAATCTTGCTATTGAAATTGTCTGCAATTTAGAGGGCAAAAAATTTTCTGAAGTAAATGACATTATTTTCTTTCAGTCAAATATATGCATTTTATAGTGTGGAGGGTAGAAAACAGTGATTAGTGTTTTAAAATAACAATCTACTCAACTTTCTAGTTACTCTAGTTATAATTTACCCAGAAAGATTGTTTTTTTTTCTGTGTTAATTTATATTTTATCATTAATCTAATCCAAGCATACAGCATTCATAAAAATATCACACTGAGATCACATTTACGTTTAAATTCTGAAATATTCATTTAAAACATTTTCCTGGCTTGACAAACGTTCAAGAAGATAGTAGTTCCAATCTAAAATAGATGACAAAAAGATACATCCACTTGTTTGTGAAAACTTGACAACCTTTCCTTAGATTTTTCAGTGGTAACGTGTCCTTATTACCCCATTTTTTTTAATCAGAAGCCAAGCTTCTCAACTGGAAATATTGTGCCTTTCGGATGGTGTTATTTATTTCTAATGTAGCACTTAATCTCCTTGAAGATATAAATGAACAACATTCAAGCAAACACTTTCATTCCATTGGATTCTCTTTTTAAGATAAAGTTGTACTCCTACTCTGAAATCCTTGCTTTGGACCAAACCAAATTAAAATGGATCTGTTCTTGAGTTCATCTGTTGTTTTATTAAGCAAACTGTCTCCATGTGTGTCCAAAATGCATTTACTTTCTACAACATTTTGCTCAAAGGAAAGACTTTATATTTGTAAACAATCCACTATTATATGTAAGAATATTTCCAGGTTGATAATCTTTATGGGACAAAAGAAGAAAAGAACATAAAAGATTCAGCAACAAATAAAATCTGACAATATATTTCAGGATCTATTGAATGAAGAAAGCCTGGTCTAGTGGAAGAAAGATTTGCTTTATGTTCACAAAGTCATGTTTTGATTTGTTAATGAGGAAAAAGATGTGACATATTGCAGATTGGGATTACAGTAGATAGAGCATAAAATACTCATAGACCCAATCTGAGTCACTTTCACTTTAAAAAAAAATTTTACCTAGATGTCCAAGATACTCAGTTTTATGTTCTAAGAACACTTTCCTAAGTATTTTCTTTCTTATAATTAGATATTTGCTTTACAAATCTTCACTTTTTTCTGGTTTACTGAGACAAATGCACAACATTTTCTAAGATACATTTGACTTTCCTTAAGAACATAATGAAGAAAAAGACAAGAAAGATAAAAAGATATCATTTGTTTTGCTTAGCATTAGTCTTCTATTTGATTTAGAATCACATAATGATGAATACAAATGAGTAAATGTGGTCTTTTTAGTGATATTTTAAAAGAGGATAAATCTGCAGAAAGGAACATTATGGGGGTACTAGAAACCATAAGATAAAACAATTTGAAAAAGAGATTGAGTCCAAAAAGATAAACGATAGAGAGGAATGTTCTACAAATTGGTTCAATCAAGAATGAAAAATGGCTATAAAATCCGTTTGTTTAGAAGTTTTTGGAACTGCATCATTATTGGAGTGAGAACATAATGCATGCCTCAATTTCCTTTACCTCATCCAGTAAAAATCAACATAGAGATAAATGAAGGACCCCAGAAAGATTGGTGATGGAAAGCATAGCAAAATCATATTATTTAGAAAGAAATTATGCTAATTTCAATTTTAAGTTCTATTGTTTACCATCACATAATTTTCTGGAATTTATTAGTAAGATTCTTTACCCCCCCCCCAAAAAAAAAACAGTAATTCTGTTTTTCATTTGCTTATTAAAAGCACTTTAGCCAATACTTTGAAAAATAGCAATAGCAGCACTAAGAGCAACTTCATACAATCATGAGAAAACCCATGACAATAAAATTCATCTTAAATATTTATAGTAAATCAATTTACAAGTCTCTGATTTGCAATTGTTAGATTAATGATGTATAAACAGAAAGCAAAACTTCCAAATAGCAATAATAGTATTAGTTTTAATTTTAGGGAATATATTCATTCCCTTATTTTATTTGCTCTGTCACAAATATAAAACATTAATGGAAATAGTATTGATATTCATTTTTGCCTGATACTGTGTCTACAGCTGTTGCATTTTTTGATAAAATGATGATGTTTATTTATTCACATTATTTTAGATATCATCAAAAGTTTATAATTTATTTATCTGAAGTTTCAACATTCTTTTTATGTGTTCCTTACATAAGAAGAACATTCTTGTCAGCTGTATCGTATCAGCATAAAGTCATCTTCAAAAAATTTATAATTTTCGCTACTAGATTTTGAAGATCTTGCAGTCAGGTACTATGTTTTGAATTGACACATAAAAGTTGTACACATTTATGGGATTCCATGAGATGTTTCCATGAAAGTCTGCAGTGTGTAACAATACCCAGGTGCTGGGGCAGGTGTTGTGGTCTAGCGGGAAAGACTGCTGCCCATGAAGTCCACGTCCCGTATGGGTGTTGGTTCAAGTCTTGGCTGCTCCACTTCCAATCCAGCTTGTTGGTAATGGTCTGGGAAAAGCAGCAGAAGATGGCAGTCCAAATGTTGTGGCCTCTACAATGCATGAGTAAGACCTGGAAGAAGTTCCCGGCTCCTGGTTTCACCCTAGTCCAGTCCTAACCATTGAGGGCATCTAAGGAGTGAACCAGCTGATGGAAGATTTCTCTCTCTGTCTCTTCCTCTTTCTGTAAGTCTTTCCAATAAATAAATCTTAAAAAATAATCCATGTGCCAGCATCAGTGCATGGCATATGTCAGGTGTTCAAAGTATGTGTTCTCCCAAAATAAAATGATCAAATCACAAATATAATGACTTTTTAAAGCTAAAAATTAATATAATTGGATAGTATAATACTAAGATTACTTCCATGAAGTAAATTTTTGCCCTTTTTCATATTTGAAAATCATTAGAATTCCAAATTTTTAATATTCGTTAATTGATATTAAGGTAAAGTAAAATATTCAAATAAAGACAAAGGATATATATAAAGAAATTTTATCCTTTTCTTCCTACAATATATGGACAAGAAGAAGATCATGCACCTTGATAATGAGTTTAAGGTAATGTGAATAGTCAAAGGAGTTAGAAAAAGAAGTCAAGGATGGGTCATGAGTTGAAATTTTCAGAATTTATTAGATATCAAATAGGGATGACATTTGATATTTGAGGGTAGTTTTTATTTATTTATTTATTTGACAGAGTTATAGACAGTGAGAGAGAGAGAGAGAGAGAGAGGTCTTCCTTCCGTTGGTTCAGTCCCAAATTGCTGCCACAGCCAGCACTGTGGGGATCCAGAGCCAGAAGCCAGGTGCTTCTTCCTGGTCTCACATGCGAGTGTAGGGGCCCAAACACCTGGGCCATCCTCCACTACCCTCCCAGGACACAGTAGAGAGCTGGACTGGAAGAGGAGCAATCAGGACTAGAACCCAGTGCCCATATGGGATGCCGGTGCCACAGGCAGGGGATTAAACAAGTGAGCTACGGCACTGGCCCCATTTATTTGTTCATTTGAGAGGAAGAGTTACAGACAGTGAGAGGGAGAAACAGACAGCAAGGTCTTCCTTCCTTTGGTTCATTCCCCAATTGGCCACAACGGCTGGAGCTGTGCTTCAAAGCCAGGAGCCAGGAGCTTCTTCCAGGTCTCCCACTTGGGTGAAGGGGCCCAAAGACCTGGACCATCTTCTACTGCTTTCCCAGGCCATAGCAGAAAGCTGGATGGGAAGAGGAGCAGCCAGGACTAGAACTGGCACCCATATGAGATACTGGCACCCATATGGGATGCTGGCACTGCAGGCAGAGGATTAACCTACTGAGCCACAGCACCGGCCCCGCATATATGTTTCTTAAGAAAGACATTTATGCATTCTTGCCAGATGGTTTAATTAGGTAGATAAAAAAAAATCAGATCTGAAAAATGACAGTGAAAATTTGGTAAAGAAATTAAGCTGGTGGTGTAAACTGTTAGAATAATAAACTGAAAAGGAAGCATCTTAGACAAACTGAATTTGCTTGTTCGTTAATTTAAGTGTCTGTAATTGTAAGCCACACAAATAAATCAGGATCATTCTAAAAAAAAGCAAAAACACAGGCCGGCGCTGCGGCTCACTAGGCTAATCCTCCGCCTTGCGGCGCCGGCACACCGGGTTCTAGTCCCGGTCGGGGCACCGATCCTGTCCCAGTTGCCCCTCTTCCAGGCCAGCTCTCTGCTGTGGCCAGGGAGTGCAGTGGAGGATGGCCCAAGTGTTTGGGCCCTGCACCCCATGGGAGACCAGGAGAAGCACCTGGCTCCTGGCTTCAGATCAGCGCAGTGCGCCGGCCACAGCGCGCCAGCCGCAGCGGCCATTGGAGGGTGAACCAACGGCAAAGGAAGACCTTTCTCTCTGTCTCTCTCTCTCTCACTGTCCACTCTGCCTGGCAAAAAAAAAAAAAAAAGAAAGAAAAAAAAAAGAAAAAACATTATTATAATTATTGTTATTATTATTACTACTACTATTGGATTGCTTCATGTGTCCTAAAGGGAGGAATGCAAGTAGATTACGGGAAATATTAGTACTATGGATGAAGAAAAACATAAATACTTTCTTTAGTTCTTCCATTATTCCCCTTCCTTTTCCTGTCTCATAAAGATTTTTAAAGGCAAACAGGAATGAGTTTCATGAAAATATTCATATTTATCATGAGATGGTCATATTCTAAGCACTGTATCACATAATTTTTAATATTCAGAATAAATCTGTGAGGTAGTATTAACTTTTTACTTTTTATCCAGATGGAGAGAGAAGGGAGAAGGGGGGGTAGGAGGAAGGAAAGGGGAGAGAGAGAGAGAGAGAGAGAGAGAGAGAGAGAGAGAGAAAAGGAGAGAGAGAGAGAGAAAGAGAGAGAATCTTCCATCTTCTATCAGTAGATTTACGCCCCAACAGCCTGTAACAGTTATGTTTGGGCCAGGCTGAAGCCAAGAGCCCAAGCTCGATTCATATGTGTGCTGGCACTGAAGTTTCATGGTCCTCATCTGTAGAAATAGGATTGGAAGTGAGAAAGCTGATATCCAAACCCAGTACTCCAACACTGGTTGCAGGAATTATAATTGGTGTCAACTGCTCCACCAAATACCTGTTTCTGAGGTACTATTTTTAACATCAACATATATAATGAGAAACTGAAGTGTAGGAGGCTTGAGGAATTTGCCCAATGAATGAACTAGTATAGTAAATTATAGAATAATAGCTATCCCTCCAAGCAGTCTGACTCTGGAAGACATATTATTAACTTGGTTTCAAATTTTTTTAAAAAAATATGAAAATGGGGATGCATACAAATATAGAAGAAGGATACTAACTTTAGGGCATTTGAATTCATTGTATACATTAAAAGTTAGATTAATTGAATCTTCAGATGTGTTAGAGATGAAAACAGATGATATTCAATAAAAACATTAAATAAAACTGAGTTAATAAGGGAATATTAAAACAGACATTCAACATTTCTTTTTTAATATCCAGGATAGATAAAATATGATCCATAATATTGGAAATACAGCAGGGAAGAGGATGTAACACTCCATTCTTTCACATAGTTTATACTCAGTTTATATTTATATTTGGATAAAACAGATAAAAGACAAAATTAATAATGTAGGCAATAGTGCTAAGTATGGAAAATTATGCCTGCTAGAATACTATTAGTGGGTACTAAGGTGTTGATGAATTGAGGAAAAGGTCTTCTTCAGAAAAATAATAATAGAAGGCATCTCTTTGTGGGGCACATTTCAATTTTAATTTGAAAAGCAGAGAGAAGCTAACTTTGCAGTGATCAATCATATAACTTTTTTAAGGGATTTAAAAAAAAATTGCCAGGTAAAGTTAGACAGTGAGAGAGAGAGAGAGAGAAAGGTTTTCCTTCCATTGGTTCACTCCCCTAGTGGCCTCTATGGCTGGCACTGCACCTATCCAAAGCCAGGAGCCAGGTACTTCCTTGTGGTCTCCCATGCAGGTGCAGGGACCCAAGCACTTGGGCCATATTCCTCTGCCCTCCTAGGCCACAGCAGAGAGCTGAACTGGAAGAGGAGCAACTGGGACTAGTACCTGGCGCCCCAACCAAGACTAGAACCCAGGGTGCTGGCACCGCAGGCGGAGGATTAGCCAAGTGAGCCACAGCTGTGGCCTAATCCTATAACTTTTTTTTTTTTTTTTTGACAGGCAGAGTGGATAGTGAGAGAAAGAGAGACAAGAGAAAGGTCTTCCATTGCTGTTGGTTCACCATCCAATGCCCGCTGCGGCCGGTGCATCTCGCCGATCTGAAGCCAGGAGCCAGGTGCTTCTCCTGGTCTCCCATCCGGGTGCAGGGCCCAAGGACTTGGGCCATCCTCCACTGCCTTCCCAGGCCATAGCAGAGAGCTGGCCTGGAAAAGGGGCAACCGGGAAAGAATCCGGCGCCCCAACCAGGACTAGAACCCAGTGTGCCGGTGCCACAAGGTGGAGCACCAGCCAAATCCTGTAACTTCTTTAAAATAAAGTAAGAAGATCAATAATTAGTTGAGAATGTGCTGGCAGATAATGTAAAGTGCATACAAAAACCTGAAATATCTATGATTTCAAATCATCTTAGCTATATTCTGCAATGGATAAAAGGAGTTCAGGCAAAGATGAGAGTCAACCAAAATCCAAATTGATTTGTCAATTATTAATGGTTAAGGATAATATTATCTGATTTTAAAAATCAAGAGATTAAGTTCATGTACGTATACACTAATGAAATACATATTACAATGTAATTTTAGATAAATAGTATGAATTGATTATACCTAATAGAGAAATAAATTGACTATTTCAACACCAAGTGTTGAGAAAGTCAGTAATTCAATAAATTGAAGATGCAAGGTTTTGGCTGAAGGCAAGAAACAGTGCTCTTATATAGTATATTTTGGGAGAGTTTTCTCTCTTAATCTGCTTTTATACATTATAATGAGTTTGGAAATTTAGACTGCTGAAAACGTAGAAAAATCATTTATACTCATCAGTAGAAATAACTGCAAATGCTAGATAATGTCAATTCAAAGTTTGGAAAATTTCAACAACTGCTCAATTCAATATGGAATATTACTCATGCCAAATGACAGTAAACAGCATCTCATTCTAGTGTGGGCTTACGCCATGATCAACACTGAAATTATTCAAACTTTCTTGATTAATCAAAATTATATATTATCATCTTGATTGCAATCACCTATCAAAGAATCATTTTCCACAGTAATTTGTTTAAAACATAATCAGTGTCAATAAACCAGAAGCTGGAGGACTATAAATCTAAAAAACAACAACAGCAACAACAACAACAACAACAAAAAACACTGTTGAGATTTTCCTGCAGCACTCCCCATCCCAAACAAACAAACAACAGATGGACATGAAAGAACTAGTAGTTCTAATCATTCTACACCCAATTGTGGACCCACATAACACTTTATAAAACAAAATAGATACAGATTTCATTGAAAAATATATGGTATTCATTTCATCATGTAATGATATTGTCATTTTTAAACTCTAAAATTTGCATAAAAAGCATTTTAATTATAATTTTAAGAAACTTTAAGTTTGCTCTGTTCTCATGTCACTTCAAAACACAAATTGAACAAAGAAAATAACCATATGTATATATATTTCAAATGATTGAGAGAAGTCCCTTTCAGCTGAAAGAATTCATTAAAGATTCAAGACCACCAAAACTACCTGATTTCCAGCGTATATGGTCTGTTTAGCTATATGATCCCATCATTTTGCTTAGTTTGGCTTACCTGAGTTAAATTAGCTCTACCAAGAATTTGTATTATTTTAATGAAAGCAATATGGGTCAGTGGAAACTGCTTTGGCCACCTAGAAGAAACTAATGTCAAACCCTGCCATCAACTACTTCTATGACATTGGCAAGTTATGTTATCATGCTGAACCTTGCTTTATAGAAAAAAAAAATGAAATGAGGTGCTTCAGCTCAATAGGCTAATCCTCCACCTGCGGCGCCGACACACTGGGTTCTAGTCCCGGTCAGGGTGCCGGATTCTGTCCCGGTTGCCCCTCTTCCAGGCCAGTTCTCTGCTGTGGCCCAGGAGTGCAGTGGAGGATGGCCCAAGTGCTTGGGCCCTGCACCCCATGGGAGACCAGGAGAAGCACCTAGCTCCTGCCTTCGGATCAGCACGGTGCGCTGGCTGCAGTGCCCCAGCCGCAACAGCCATTGGAGGGTGAACCAATGACAAAAGGAAGACCTCTCTCTCTCTCTCTCTCTCTCTCTCTCTCATTGTCCACTCTGTCTGTCCAAATAAATAAATAAATAAAAAAGAAAAAGAAAAAAAATGAAATGCTGAATCCATAAACCCTTGAGAAAATTTTAACTCATGATTTGTAAAATGTAGAATAATGATTTAGCCTAATTCCAAAATTGACTAAAATTAAATATATGAATTTACTCAATATACTTCCACTAACACATCACCTCTTTTGCCATTTTGTTTATTTTCCTTTCAAGACTATCCGTTATGGAATGTTGTCTCCTTTCAATGAACACACTGAAAATTAGAGAAGTGAAAAAATTAGAGAAGTAGAACAGAATTATGGGATCCAGAATTTCACAGATTGAACAGATTGAAATCTATCTTGACTCTGGTATGTGGAGTGGGTGGGAGCAGGTGGGTGGTGCCTGCCGTATGGAGCAGATGGAAACTGGAGGAAACAGAGAGATAATGGATTGAAAGAAAATGGTTACACTCTGCTCTTGCCTCTTGCTTCTGGAAATTTCTGACAATCACTGCAAGCTTCTTTATCAGGGAAATCACTAGCAACATACAAATGGCATTTACTGGAAGTGATAGAATGTTATCAGGACAGCATTATAGGCTTGCAGGGGCAGCAAATATTGAAGACTGTTGTGAGCCAAAATGTCTTTGCAAGAAACTCTTCCACTGTCTCAATTTCAAAGACTTCTGGATTTAGGGATTTAGCCTAAGGAGGTTATCTCATCCACATGGTATTTCTCCCTGAGCATGTTTGTGGTGTGTGTGTGTGTGTGTATGTGTGTAGGTGTAGTGAAACATTTGGAAAGACACTTAGTTTTGTTTTTCCTCCATACAAAGAATTAGAACTGTACAAGTATCTGGAACTCAATGATTTGCTTTATAAGAACCGTGAATTATAATACACTTCCTTCTTTCTGGGTTGTTAACTTATACAGATACAAAAGCTAATGTAACTCTTTTACAACAAACTAATTCAAATATTTTATATTTACTAGACATCTGTCACTAGAGTAGATATTTGCAATATAAAACAAAATGAGTTTCCAAGGTAGAGGAAATCACTGTAGTCAGGCAGCAGAATTACAAGAGGATGTGTTGTGCTATATTAAAGATATGTACAGTTATTAAGTACATAAAATAAACAAACCTGGAATGAAAAAGATTCACCAAAAGATGTTATATCCTCTCATTTGAAATATAAGTAGATTTGTTGAGTGTCCAAGGCCAAATGGGGAAAAATTAAGGCAAAAAGAACCATTTTATCAATGTTAAATAGATGGGAAAAGGAATCCATATGTCACTTGAGGCATTGATGCTAAGTTATCAATGGTCAGTGCTTGAAAGCAACAGTAGGGAATAAGGAGACAGAGCTATGCAGGAATGTGTAGGACTGTAATGATGCACAGAAATGACACTGAGGAGTGTGACCTTGATTTTAAATAAAGATGTAAAGATCTAAATATTTAGGTGATGTTTCTAAATCTGTTTATATTTATATTTTAGAAAAAATGAGATAGAAGGAGGATTAAAATGCTAGAAAATAAAATAAATTATTATGATCTAGGAAAAGAGATTGAGAGATTGTATAATTGTACAATTCTAGGGATTGTATACATTTTAGGGATTTATGAAGATAGGATGCAGGTTTGATTAAAGACGTAAGCACTGGAGAAAAGTACTAAGTTAAAAATGAACTTCTGCTATCCAGCATAATATTTAGTGTGAAGTAGACTATCAGAATATGTTGTAGGAGGAACTGGGATTTCCAAATGGAAGATAGAAAAGGTCTAGCAACTCAATTTCATCCTCCTACCTTCCAATGCCCTGCAAATTCAATTAAACAAGATTTCTGCCTCTTTAGCTATTTTTCCAATTAACCTATCATTATTACTTGCTTTCACCTTCTCGCAACCTCCAAATTTTCTTCCTAATTCAGTATAGTATGCACATGAATAACCATCACAAACAAGCGAGATGAAGATACTAAGAAATATTTCTTGGGAATCATTGAATGTCCCTCAACTTGTCTTTCTACTTGGAGGAGATGAGGACACGTATCTGAATAAGTTTCCTTTGCCTCTTTGGGGAAAAATATCCCTGAAGATTAATACAATACATGAAATTCCCCATCATCTAGCATGTTACTATTGAAAATGTTTTTTTTTTCAGTGTTGATGTTTTAATCATAAAATAGGCAATGCATTTTTACAATTGTGGATATTTAGGATGATACAATATTGATTTCAAAGCAGATTTAAAAAATTGGGATAGTTAAGAGAGTAACAATAACATTGAGGTAATGCATTTAGTAAGCAAAGGAAAGATTTGATCTAGAAAAAAATCAGGAAAACATAGCGCAATCAATGACTATTGAAATTAATGTCATCATTAAATAATGTGGAGCAAAAGTTTTCATAAACATTTTCAAAATTTTCAGTTAAATTTCATTTAATGCAATCAAATTAGTTATAAATCTGAGTTAAATCTTAGACATATTCATTACTTATATCAAATGAAATAAAATGTAACAAAATATTTCAATCTTCTATTATAAAACTCTTGCGATTTGACAAAAGCTTTTTAACAAACCAGTTATTAGATCATATTATTTAATCAGGTAGCAATACTGAATTTTATTCCTCCACATATGTTTCTGATAAATTCTCAAGTATTTCCAAATACCATTTCCTTGATTTTAAAATATTTTTGAAAACTCCCTGAGCTTCTTCAAGTTGACGTTTTCTGAGTTATGAAATAAAGACTTCAAAAGATGACAACAACCTGTAAAGAGAAACTTGGGAAGTAATTTGATCTGCCACAGTTCTTTGACTGGCTAAATATGTTTTGATTGACAGAATGTATTTTGAATGCCTTTAGATGGAGCATTCTGTGAGTGAAGGCATGACACCTTGACAAAAATAATGCAGGGATGCAAACAATAGCTAAGTTAGTGCATACATTTGAAGAGCGAAACTTCTCTCAGTCACTGACACCTGCTGTATGTCCTAAATTATGAAGAAGAGGAGATAACAAAATATGATGCATTTTCTATACCCTTTTACAGATTATTATATGAAAAACAGAACAATGCAAAATTCAGCCTATGAAGTCTTACTTCTTTTGTTTCTTCGTGGCTCTCCAACTTCCTCATTTATGAAATGGAAACAATAGCTTTCTCATTTAAAAGTTATGTGTTGTGAAATAAGAAAATTTATTGAGAACATGCTTCAAAACAATAATGAGGTTTACAAACTAAAGTATTACAAATTTTGCATTTCTTCCTATAGAGCTTAGAAAAACATTAAGTGGATCTTTCAAGTAATTACTCTTGCACTCTTATCCTAAATTTTTAATTCTGTTGTAGTACCCCTAGAGTTTGCCTAATAAGTTCTGATAGCTCTAATAGCCTTCCTAAAGGTGTTAACTGCCCATGCTAGTAATAATAATAATAATAATAATAATAATAATAAGCTCTCAGCCCCAATACAGATGTTTCATCACCTCTTTTATCCTACTGATTTTTACAGTAATTATGGAGTGATTCTTTGGTCCTGTTACTTATTTTCTTAATTTGCAATAACGCATTTTTAAACCCTAAAAATTCCCTAAAGCCCATCACAAACTCAGGAACTGATGAGAGCTTACTTATGTATTTCAAGTCCCCTGATTTCCACGGTCATTTAAAACTGTGCTGCATGTTTCACTGAGGGGAATTCTTTCCCTCATTCTGGCCATTCTTTTCTTCAAATTTTTATAAAATTGCAAATATTTATTTCCTCTCAAGCCGAGAAAATGTTTGCATCTAGGATAAATAAAATGAACACATTACTTTCCAATTATTTTTCTTTCTTCGAAACAATAAAAAAAATAAAGAAGCCCCTATGTTGTGTTATGATTTTCTAGTGTCCGACCCAATATAATCGTTAATAATAACTTGTTCTAGACTCACGTGTGAACTTAACTACAGTGACTGGAAGTTTTGTCCTTAGACTATGATTTTCGTAACTATAGAGATAATATGAATTGTGTACTACCTTTAGACTATAAGAATTGAAGTCAATTAAATATTTAAGCTGCATATGTCAACAGAAGCTTCCAAATCCCAGATTCTCATTTCTCTAGAGCACTATTTATATTAATAAAATTTTTAAAAATATTTACTAAGGTAAAATAAGGTCTTATGGAAGGGTTCAAATCCAATATGGCCAAGTCCTTATAAGAAGATGAGATTAAGACACACTCAGAGAGGGATAAACATGTAAGATAACAGTGAAAGAATGTGCATCTGTAAGCCAAGGAGAAAAGCCTCAGAAGATACTAAATCTGCTGATAATATGAACAGAAAATCCTAGTAGAAAGAATAGTGGGAAAATACATTTATGTTGTTTAAGTTAATAAAAAAAAGTGTAGTAAATGATTAGCTGTTTTTTTTAAAAAATGAATGTTACAGACCAAATAGTAACACGGTCCTCCAACACATGAGTAAACAATTCATACCAAAGATGCTTTAACAGGTGGGTTTGACAACGTACTATCCTACTTGATCTTTTCAAAAAGCCAAGAAGTGATGACAACTTACTTTTCCATACTCTATTCTGCAAAAAAGAAATCTGATAAAACACTTGGAAGTTGCAGCAAAAACAAATTGCTGTAAATTTTCTAAATGTCTCCTCATGGATTTTTGTACATGTCTTGCATGGGTCAATGATACCCAGTTAACAAAGAAATGCCATGAGAATATAACACTTTTGAGTACCAATGTTAAAGAACTGTATTTAAAAATGCTTTTTGAGGGACCAGCGTTGTGGCATAGAGGGTAAAGTTGCCGCCTGCAGTGCCGGCATCCCATACAGGCACTGGTTTGATTCCTGGCTGTTCCACTTCCTAGTCAGCTCTCTGCTATAGCCTGGAAAAGTAGCGAGAAATGGCCCAAATCCTTGGGTCCCTGTACCCATGAGGAGGACCTAGAAGAGCTACTGGCTCTTAGCTTTAGAATTGCCCAGCTCCAGCCTTTGTGGCCGTTTGGGGAGTGAAACCAGCAGATGGAAGACCTCTCTCGCTCGCTCTCTCTCTCTCTCTCTCTCTGCCTCAGTAGCTCCATCTTTCAAATAAATAAATAAATAAATCTTTTAAAAAATGTTCTTTGAAACCAATGAGAAGAAAATCCATTTCTATTAGTCAAATAGCTGATATAAACAATTTTATTAGTAAATATTTAATGCTGTAATAGAAACAGAACCAGACTTCTGTCTTTGTTTCACACAGTATTAATTTTTAGATTACTGAAACAAATAAATTTCACAATGACCTAATTTTCAATATTGTGAGGAATTTTAGCAAGAATCTCATGACAAAGAGCTCTGAAGAAAAAAAGCAACAGAGTAATTGTACTGTGTTACTCAATAACTCTGTAATCTAACTTCTCATTTTATCTCACTTGACTGCACTTTCTAGTTGTAAAATAAGATTATAAAGGATTCTGTTTATTGAAAACTCATTTTTAATCTAAAATTATGGGTTCATTTTCACATTCAAAATTCATTATCTCGCAAACTCCACTTAACATAAAGGATGTGTCACATCAGCGTACTTCAAAATTTCTACATTCTTCTTGGAGTTCCCCCAGAAAGAAAATGTCATTTATGGAAACATTAATAAGTTAATCATATAAAATGGAAAACATTATCCGTTATTATAACCACACGAATTTACCAAAACAGTAGTTTACCAAAAGGATTGTGAAACACATTTTAGTTTCTTAAATTCAGACAGATAAGATATAACATAGTTAAAAAATTACAATTTTGCTCCTAATATGTTTAAATCAGTACCTGTTTTCATGTTTCATTAGACGGATAAAGTACCACCATGGGGTATAGAAGCAAGTAAGCTTCTTTTAGCCTATTTTTTTTTTTCATAAAGGGAACTCAGTTCTGCAACTTACCTTCATAAACTAAATGCAACAGGAAATAAGTCCAGTTGAAAAAAACTCAGAGGGGGCCGGCGCCATGGTGCAGTTGGTTAATCCTCCACCTGCGGTGCCAGCATCCCATATGGGCGCCAAGTTCTAGTCCCGGCTGCTCCTCTTCCAGCCCAGTTCTCTGCTATGGCCTGGGAAAGCAGTAGAAGATGGCCCAAGTCCTTGGGCCCCTGCACCCACGTGGGAGACCTGGAAGAAACTGCTGGCTACTGGCTTTGGATCAGCGCAGTTCCAGCTGTTGTGGCCATTTGGGGAGTGAACCAAAGGAAGGAAGACCTTTATTTCTGTCTTTCCCTCTCACTGTTTGTAACTCTCTCAAATAAAAAAAAAAATCTTTTTTTTTTTTTTTAAAAAAGAACTCAGAAAAGTTTAAAGGACGAGGGTACTAATATAAATTGCTGTCAAGACTTGGAGAAAAATAAAGACTTCCTGTGAATGCTAAAGCCTTCAGGGACTCCAAAGCTTATTGTGTTGAGTCAAAAAAAAGTGAAGGAAAAAAATACTTTGGAAGAGCTGGTGGAAAATATTCAAAAGAAATTCAAAGATAACTTTGTGACTGCCCACAAAAATTAGGCGTTTGAAAACAGAGATAGAAAAATTTGATGAGAGTGTGGAAAGATTCTAAGCTTTTTTTTTTTTTTGGCAAAAAGGAATATCCAACAGAGTCATAATGATCTAAAGATTGCACTTCAAGCTGTATTGCAACCCAAATACATTAGGTCCACGCAGTTCAAGAAATAGATGCTTCCTGATATTCTAAGTGGATAATGTACAAAATGTTTAATGTATTTTGAATAGCAAGATTATCTTCAATGTTATCCACATTCATTGTGCATTTTGCCATTGTTATGCTCCACATTTTGAACAGGTAGACAGTTCTAGTAAAGCAGTCTCTCAATGAGTGAATAAGAATTCATAATACTGACAGTTTTGGCCAACTGTCTTCACCAGAGAACTATATGGAAATAAAGACTCACTTTACTACATATAGTGTGGCAATGTACATCAAATAATTGTTAGAGTTGCTCAGATAAAAGAACATTGTCAATGAATTCCCTAAAAAGTCATCCTGATATCATAATATAAATTACATCAAAATACTTTATTATATGCCTCAAATGATATATGCAGTCATTTTTCAGTATCCATGAAGAATTGGTTCTAAGAACCCCGCAGATACCAAAATCTATGGATGCTCATATTCCATATAGGAAATTGCAGAGCATATGCATACAACTTAGACAAATATTCCAGTAAACTTTAAATCACCTCTAGATCTCTTATAATACCTAAAATAATGTAAATGGTATATAAACAGTTGCTATATTATAGCATTTAGCAAATAAAAACAAGAATAATATCTGTACATATTCAATGCTAATATAGGTTTATAAAATGTTCTTAACCTGTAGTTGATTGAACCCTCAAATGTGGAAACCATGGATATAGTAGGTCATCTGCATCTACAAAAATGACACACTTAGGGGCTGGCACTGTGGCTCACTTGGTTAATCCTCCACCTGTGGTGCTTGCAACCCATATGGGTACCAGGTTCTAGTCCCGGTTGCTCCTCTTCCAGTCCAGCTCTCTGCTGTGGCCCAGGAAGGCAATGGAGGATGGCCCAAGTGCTTAGGCACCTGCACCTGGAAGAAGAACCTGGACCCTGGCTTCGGATTGTTGTAACCCCGGCCATGGTGGCTATTTGGGGGGTGAACCAACGGAAAGAAGACCTTTGTCTCTGTCTCTCTCTCACTGTCTAAATAAATAAATAAATAAATAAAAATATGACACATTTAAACATGGTTCTTATTCATTTAGATATATACTTACTATGATTTAATCTTTCAATCACTTTTAACTAACACAATATGAATCACTCACTGATTTAAGCACTAGGGAACCTGTTGTATAAATTCCATTTTCAAGAAATGGTATGCCAACTTTCCATTTTACCCTTGACTTTTGCTTTAACAAATTCATTGCATTAAAAACTGCTAGAAAAACCTTAGGTGAACTACATCTTCATGTTGAAATTTACCCATTCAAGATCTAAAATACATTAAAGCTATGGTTATATTAAATCCCAGTTTAGGATTTACTCCAAGTTTAGGCTTATTCACCTTTACTTGCTTCATTTTCAGCAAATAATGTACTCCACATTCCAAAATTTCAATTTTTTCCACCCTAATCAAATATAACTACCTGTACCATCCCTGAAAATTCATCTGTGGTTAATCATATCTGGTTCAGAAAATTTTAGTCTTTGCACTGTGTTTTGTATAGAAATCAGCAAACAATAGGTTCAATTTTAATTCTCCCAGGTAGAAATATGTATGCTTAATGGATAATATGAAAATCTGACATCTATACAGAAAATTCAAGGCAAACAACTTTTCTTAATTAATGTTTTGTTAACAAGGTACTTAAAGAAGAAACACAAATGGCCAACAATCATATGAAAAAAATGCTCTACATCACTAATGGTCAGGAAAATGCAAATCAAAACAAGGATGAGATATCAACTCACCCTTGTTGGAACAACTAAAATATAAAAGACAGTAACAAATGCAGGTGAGGATCTAGAGAAAGAGGAAGACCTACACACTGTTCGTTATGAATCCAAATTGGAGAAGCTACTGTGGAAAACAGCATACAGACTTCTTTAAAAAAAAAAAAAAAAAAAAAAAAACTAGACATAGACTTGCCATATTATCTGGCAATTGCACTACTGGGTATATACCAAAAGGCTTAGACACATTGTATCAAAAAGATACCTGCATCACCCAAGTTTATAGCAGCACTATTCATGGTAGCCAAAATTTGGAATCAACTAAGGTGTCTATCATCAGATAAATATATAAAGAATATGTGGTATATATTCACAATGGAATATTATTCAGCTATTTAAAAAAATCAAATTCTACCATTTACATCAGATTGGATGCAACTGGAGGACATCATGTTGTTTGAAATAAGCCATGCACAATTACAACATGTTCTCCCTTATACATTGGATCTAAAAAAAAAAAAGAAGAAGAAAGAAAAAAGTAAAGGCTGAAACTGTGGCATAGCAGGTAAAGCCACCACCTGCAGTGCTGGCATCCCATATGGGCACAGGTTTCAAGTGCTAGCTGTTCTAATTCTGATCAAGCTCTCTGCTCTGGCGTGGGAAAGCAATAGAAGATAGCCCAAGTCCTTGGGCCCCTGCACCCTTGTGGAAGACCTGAAAGAAGCTCCTGGCTTCTGGCATATGATCGGCAAAGCTTAGTCCATTGCTGCCATCTGGAGAGTGACCAATGGATGAAATCTCTCTGCCTTTGCCTCTCTGTAACTCTGCCTTTCAAACAAATAAATAAATATTTTTTAAAAATGAAAAAATTCGCCGGCGCCGTGGCTCAACAGGCTAATCCTCCACCTTGCGGCGCCGGCACACCGGGTTCTAGTCCCGGTCGGGGCACCGGTCCTGTCCCGGTTGCCCCTCTTCCAGGCCAGCTCTCTGCTGTGGCCAGGGAGTGCAGTGGAGGATAGCCCAAGCGTTTGGGCTCTGCACCCCATGGGAGACCAGGATAAGCACCTGGCTCCTGCCATCGGAACAGCGCGGTGCGCCGGCCGCAGCGCGCTACCGCGGCGGCCATTGGAGGGTGAACCAACGGCAAAAGGAAGACCTTTCTCTCTGTCTCTCTCTCTCACTGTCCACTCTGCCTGTCAAAAAAAAAAAATAAATTAAAAAAAATAAAAAATAAAAAAAATGAAAAAATTCAAAACACAAAGAAAAAAAAAAAGAAATGCCTGTGTGTGTCAGTATTGTTGCAAATCTAGTTTACTTTAAAAAAAAAATCATTCATTTACTTGAAAGTCAGAGTTACACAGACAAAGAAGTAGAGGCAGAGAGAGAGAGGACTTCCACACATTGGTTCACTCCCTAGTTGGCTGCAATGGCTGGAGCTGGGCCAATCCGAACTCAGGAGCCAGGAGCTTCTTCAGGGTCTCCCACGGAGCTGCAGGGGCCCAAGGGCATGGGCCATCTTCTACTGCTTTTCCAGGACCTAGCACGGATCTGGATCGGAAGTGGAGCAGCCAGGATTCAAACTGGTGCCCATATGGGATGCAGGCACCACAGGTGATGGCTTTACCTGCTATGCCACAGCACTGTCCCACAAATATAGTTTTGTAAAACTATGTTTTAAATATTGATCAAACCAATGGTTAAACATTTTATACTACTATAGTTTTAGTGATGTTATTACTTCAAAATTTACTATATATGGGTGAAATAGTCAGTTTTCCCTTGAATTATTGTTTATAGCTGTTGCCTATATTCCCAGTAAACTAGGGTCATTTTGCTTCTTACTTGTTCAACTTATTTGAGGAAGCATTAACCCTACTGTAATGTAAATTGAAAATATATTATCTGAAAAAAAAAGATGGAGAGGGAGGAAGGTTGGGAGGCAGAAAGTGGGAGGGGGGGAGGGAGGAAGGAAACATCTTTATATTCTTAGAATTGTATCTATGAATTATATTGATTCTGTTAAAAACTAAATAAAAGATAAAATAATAGCCTAAAAAAGATGGTTTGAGTAGTGAATCTTATTTTTGGGTATTTTCTATGCAACAAGCTCTTTTTGAGACTTTAATTATATATATATTTAATTCCCAAGGTCATCCAAAAAGATAGATGCTAACATCCATGGCAAAATAAATAGTAATGACAGAATTCAAACCACTATTTGCTTCTTCAAGAAAACAAAAATACTGCTTTGAACATAATACCACACTGACTTCTCAAAACTCTGTATTGATCAGTTTCTGAAGTGTCTTATGAAACCATTGCCACATTACTATGATTAGAGTTGTAACAGAAAATCATCTTAAATGTTTTGAACAATAGAATTCATTAGAGATAAGAACTCATGATTTTATAGTTCTCTAGAGGTTCTTAATAGAAACTAAGTAACTCTTGGTTGATGTGCTGACCCTTGAGGTAAAATTAATTATATAAGTCAGGAATGATTTCATTGTTTCATCTCCCATCATCCCAACATAAGCCACGTTTTGGACAACTACTCATTGGATGGCCCTTTGTGGTATACCCATTTCTCTCTTTCCTGTCTAGAATGTACCTACTCTCAGTGTAAAACATGTATCTTCAGCTGGCCACTCATGCTGTATGTACTTCAACAGAGTTGTCATCTCACACAATCTTTTCCAGCAAGATCATAACTCTACACAACTTTCTCCAGGAGCACAGTAGGACATTACGCTGATGACACCTTCTTATAGGACTTTCATTAAACACACTCATTCAGGGAATGAAAGCTCCTGATCAAGGAGCTCTCATTAAAGAGCGATATCATTGTGCTATGCATAAGGCAAAGCCTCACCACTTCAGCAGAATTCCTGGAAATAATTAGTAAACTGAATGTTCCTCTATCTCTGACTCACCCAAGGAACAGTTGCTGACTTTTTCATCACCACCACTTCTTCTATACTCTATAATTTGTGAGACAACTTACTTCTTATTTAAAAATTTGACAAATATATTTAAAATGTTGCCTTAAAGTGGTCCATTTTGATTGTGTTCCTTTTCATGAAAAGACTTGGGAAGATGTCCAAATTGAAAATAAGATATCACATCTCTGATGGGGTGTTTGCAACATCTGTTCGTAACTCCTGGAATCTCTGAATAAATCAAGATGGTCATATGTTACACATGGGTTTCTGGTGCAAGTAACTGCTCTTCTCAGAGCTATGAGCTATATATGAGGAAGGCAGCAGTTGAGCTCATAAGTGGGTTTTTCTGGAGACCTGAGACT
This sequence comes from Lepus europaeus, assembly GCF_033115175.1. Classification (NCBI taxonomy): domain Eukaryota; kingdom Metazoa; phylum Chordata; class Mammalia; order Lagomorpha; family Leporidae; genus Lepus; species Lepus europaeus. The sequence goes on from NC_084833.1 coordinate 26,051,205, forward strand.
ATGGCACTTTGTTCTTAAGCTATTATATCTTTGGGTATGGAGCAAACACCTCATGGACTCAACACCACTACAAAGTTTCCTTACTACAAGAGACAGAGCTGAAGGTCAGCCCTTGGGAGTATCTCACTACAGAAGGTGGGCATTTCCTTGCTAATCTTTGGTTAAATGCTATGGAGATGAATGGTGATGAATGAAGTCAGTCCTCTTGCAGATACATTGGTTACTCGGGATGCTCATGGGATCAACTAAGATAACACTGGGAGCTCATACAATTTATAAAATGTATCATTGCCATTATGCATCTCCATTACTCTCTCAGTGGAGAGTTGCTGATTTTCATTCCTTAGCTGTCAGTTTCAATATCTGAACCAAATATGGAGAATTAAGCTTTCTCTAAGTGAGTCTATAATGAATGAATTTGTGTTGATATCCTCAATTTTATTTCTATATTGACAACAAATTTAATGTAGTTTGGCTAACATTTCAAAAAAATCATGTAATTAGCATATTCTGTTTCTAATGTTAGATTTTTTTAATTTTATGTTTAAGCATTTTTACTAAGTTTTGCTTTTTCCTGAAAATCATTGTATATCACTTGCAATAAACATAGTTTGCTTTTGAGTGCATATTAATATGTTCTTCAAAACTAGAAATATATTTTGTGGTGAAAAAACACAATTTGAAGCATTTGAACAAAATAATTTATTTTTATTTACTTTACTTTAAAATATATATTTTGCAAGTAAGTTATTTTTATCATTATATGATGAAGGGATATAAATTTTATTTAAAAATAAAATATATGGGGCCAGCATTATGGCAAAGCAGGTAAAGCTGCCACCTGCAGTTCTGGCATCCAATATGGGTGCCAATTCAGGTCCCCACTGCTCCACTTCCAATCCAGCTCCCTGTTAATACACCTGGGAAAACAGCCAAAGATGACCCAAGTACTTGGCCCCTGCATGCACATGGGAATCCCAGAAGAAGCTCCAGGCACGTGGCTTCAGCTTGGCCCAGCCCTTGCTGTTATAGCCATTTGGGGAGTAAACCAACAGATGGAATCTCTCTCTCTCTCTCTCTCTCTCTCTCTCTCTCTCTCTCTCATCACTCAAATAAACTTTAAAAAGTAAAAGAAAATATACTTTATATCTTGAAATGATGTCAAGTCAATAAAATTTGCAAGAACAACACAAGGCCGGGGCCGTGGCTTAACAGGCTAATCCTCCACCTTGTGGCGCCGGCACACGAGGTTCTAGTCCCGGTTGGGGCGCTGGATTCTATCCTGGTTGCCCCTCTTCCAGGCCAGCTCTCTGCTATGGCCCGGGAGTGCAGTGGAGGATGGCCCAAGTGCTTGGGCCCTGCACCCCATGGGAGACCAGGAGAAGCACCTGGCTCCTGGCTTTGGATCAGCGAGATGCGCCAGCCACAGCGGCCATTGGAGGGTGAACCAACGGCTAAAGGAAGACCTTTCTCTCTGTCTCTCTCTCTCACTATCCACTCTGCCTGTGGAAAAAAAAAAGAACAACACAAATAATTATTTTTCCTGGACCATTTGAATGCTAACTGGGAAAATGATGGCACATCATCAAAAATGTTTTCCTAAAATAAAGCAACCATAGAAGATGATGGATATGCTGTTTCACTATAGTAATCATCTCATTATTCCTTTGTATATGAAAACACCATGGTATACAATTGAAATAAATATAAAATGTAACAAAAGAATATTCTCCTTGAAACTGTGAAGGACCATCAGCATAAGGAAACTATTTTTCTTTCTATCCTTAGTATTCACAGTTTTAATTCAATTTTGGCTTACTGTCTCAATAATGTAATTAAAATGAAACAATTTATTCCAATGTGTTAAATTTTAATTATAGTGTTCTTTTAGCATTCTTTAGTCTAGGCCTTCTTGATTTTCCTTTCACTTTTAGGATCAAGATGCATTTTGAAATTATACAGCTTACTGGGGCCAGTGCTGTGGCATAACGGGTAAAGCCGCCTCCTGCAGCGCCAGAATCCCATATAGTCACTGGTTCATATCCCAGCTGCTCCTTTTCCAGCCCAGTTCTCTGCTATGGACTGGGGAAGCAGTAGAAGATGGCCCAAGTCCTTGGGCCCCTGCAACCGCGTGGGAGACCCAGAGGAAGCTCCTGGCTCCTGGCTTCGGATTGGCACGGATCGAGCTGTTGCAGCCAATTTGGGAGTGAACCAGTGGATGGAAGACCTCTATCTCTCTCTCTCTGCCTCTCCTTCTCTCTATGTAACTCTGACTTTCAATTAAATAAATACATCTGAAAGAAAGAATGAAAGAAAGAATGAAAGAGAACGAAAGGAAGGAAGAAAGGAAGGAAGGAAGGAAGGAAGGAAGGAAGGAAGGAAGGAAGGAAGGAAGGAAGGAAGGAAGTTATTCAGCTCACAGCAGAATGCTCCTGTATTTGTTTAGTAAAATATTTTCTCATGATGAGATTCAGATAAGCATCTGAATCTGGGAGGAATGGCATAGAAGTGATCCTGCGTTCAAATTGTATTCTCTCATGTGGCACATGATTTTAAATTGTACCAAATCTCATTTAGTTCATTCCATATTAACTTTGATTATTTATTTAATGGAGAAATCCATCCAGTGTTTCAATATTTAAAAAAAAAGGGGGGGGGGCGGCATTTTCTTGTAGTAGGTAAAGCCTCTGCTTGGAACACCAGCATCTTATATAACTGCCAATCAAGGCTTCTCCATTTCTGATCCAGTTCTCTGGTAATGTGCCTCGGAAAGCAACAGAGGATGCACACAAGTTCATAGGCCACTCTACCCACGTGGGAGACCTGGATGAAGCTCCAGGATTCTGGCTTTAGCCCTGCCCAGTCCCAGCCATTGCATCCACTTGGAAAGTGAACAAGCAGATGGAAGATCTCTCTGTAATGCTGTTTTTCAAACTAATAAAATAAATTTTAAAATTGTTTTCACCATTAAAATTAATAAGTATTTTATAAGGAGGTATTTTATGAGTATGTAAACATCTAATATCTTATCAAGTTTTCATATACTTGTTTCATTATTCATGGATATTAGTTGATTGAAAGAATTACTACTTTGATCATTGTTGAATTGTGATTGTCTGAACTAGTATTATTTTCCACTTTTATTAGATGGCATTTTAGATTAGTACAAAACTTTCTCTTCTCCATTTGTATTTATTAATATATTTTTATCAACATGGACTAATGGATTCATGTTTTATTCAATGGCTTTTAATTGGTTTCTGTAATTATTAATTGTATCTGACCAGTCAATACTTCCTGGAGTTGATTTGGTGTATTTTTCATTAGGTGCAACAATCTTAGAGCACATTTTCTCTCTCAGGTACAAAATGATGCTCAATATAAATCTTACATATTTTAAAATTAATGCTGGAATTTTTGCATCTATGTTCATCAGGGATATTGGTCCGTAATTTTCTTTCAATGGAATTTACTGTCTTTAAATAATTTCATCTTTTCATGTAGGATCAAATTTATAAACTGAGATCTGTGTGACATGTGCGCTGCCAGCTACTGAAATGTTGCTACTTTAAAGTGTCTCAGTGGACATGCACTCATACACATGTAGATCTGAATTAATTTTGATATTTATCTATATATATTAACCATGAGTTACATTATTACAATCAATACCGTACAGGCTTCTTACTAGTTTTGTTCTCTTTTTCATATTTGCAACTCCTTTTTATGAGACTCAAAAGCAGTTTCCTCTCTATATGTAAGTATTCTTGGATTCTTTTAATTATTTCCTTTTTTACCAGGCATTCCCTTTACCACCCCGGATGCCTCTATACCTATTTAAACTCCGGTATCTCATGCCCTATCACACAGACTACACACTATATTGGATTCTGGTGCCATCAACCATCTAAATGTGAATCTTTTCCACTACACTCATACACAGTTTATTTTTTATTCAGTCTATGATATGTGTCACTGCTCCCCAGCACATTCATCCTTATGCCCCATTTTCATAGATGACTTTCTGTGCATGTATCCCATCCATGAGATCCATCCTCCTCAACCTTTCTGAGATTCAGCATGCTATGTCGTGCCACCGCTTGCCTCATTCCCTACATCCCCTTCATCTTGCTTCAGCTCTGGATCCCTGCACCAAACTACTGTTGCCTTCAAACATCCCTTCTCCACACTGGCCAACACCTCATTTCATTTGTGCTCCACACAGTGAGGCTGCTTCACGGAGATGAAATGTTCCTTTTAACTCTTCTTCAATTTTTTTAATCTGTGTAAAGTATATATTCTTAATATTTTATATCTGACTAAAAACTAAAACTAATTTCAGAATACCCAGAACTTCACCATTAAAAGGAAAAATAAATAAAAATAAAGCTACAGGAGAAAGAATACTTTTGAAATTATTTTAAAATTACTTTTAACACATGCCATAAATTCTGTTTATGTGTAGTCCCCAGAGATTTTTTAAAAAATATTTATTTTATTTATTTGAGAGAAAGAGAGATAGAGAGAGAGAAATATCTTCCATCTGTTGGCTCATTTCCTAAATGGCCGCAAAGGCCAGGGCTGTGCCAGTCCAAAGCCAAGAGCCAGAATTTTCATCCAGTTCTCCCCCATGGATGCAGGGGCCAAGCACTTGAGCCATCTTTTGCTGCTTTCCCAGGTGTATTAGCAGGGAGTTCAATTGGAAGTAGGGCAGTTTGGACTCAACCAGAGCCCATATGAAATCCCAGACCAGTCAGAGGCTTAACACTTCATGCCCAATGCAGAACCTCCCCAGGCATTTTTCATGTAACTGAATGCTGATTAACTTTAAACTGCTTGCTAAAATGTTTTTCCAACAAGCAGCCTCCAAATATCCCATTATAGTAATTAAATATTTATTGAACTTGAAGTGTGTCCTCAACACTGTAAAGAAGGTATGGGGAAAGTGTTACTTCAAAGACATTCTCAAGCTCAGAAGTTCATGTAGGCAAGATTATATTTACGGCCGGCGCCGTGGCTCAACAGGCTAATCCTCCACCTTGCGGCGCCGGCACACCAGGTTCTAGTCCCTGTTGGGGCGCCGGATTCTGTCCCAGTTGCCCCTCTTCCAGTCCAGCTCTCTGCTGTGGCCCAGGAGTGCAGTGGAGGATGGCCCAAGTGCTTGGGCCCTGCACCCCATGGGAGACCAGGAGAAGCACCTGGCTCCTGGCTTCAGATCAGCGTGGTGCATCGGCTGCAGCGTGCCAGCCCTGGCGGCCATTGGAGGGTGAACCAACGGCAAAGGAAGACCTTTCTCTCTGTCTCTCTCTCTCTCTCACTGTCCACTCTGCCTGTCAAAAAAAAAAATTATGTTTACAAGAATTTTTTCTCAAACTCTATTATACTCTACCTTATATTGATTTATAAATGTGCAGCTGTTTATTGAGTAAACAATAAACATAAAATTTTAAGTACTATCTATTGTAAATATCCTTTTTAAAAATAAACTTGACAGAAGCCATGGATTAGATAAAACCACTTATTTCCTTCCATCTCCTTAATAGGAATCTATTTTATTACTTATAGTAACTCAATCAATATATTACAGTCTGTGAATCAATGTTTTTCAATATCAGCGCTATTGATTTTTGCGCTAGATTAGAATTTGTGGGGTGTCCTGTCCTTTTTTTTTTAACTTTTATTTAATGAATATAAATTTCCAGTGTACAGCTTATGGATTACAATGGCTTCTCCTTCCCATAGCTTCCCTCCCACCCGCAACCCTCCCCTCTCCTGCTCCCTCTCCCCTTCCATTCACATCAAGATTCATTTTCAATTCTCTTTATATACAGAAGATCAATTTAGTATAAAGATTTCAACAGTTTGCACCCACATAGAAACACAAAGTGAAACATACTGTTGGAGTACTAGTTATAGCATTAAATCAAAATGTACAGCACATTAAGGACAGAGATCCCACATGAGGAGCAAGTGCACAGTGGCTCCTGTTGTTGACCCAACAAATTGACACTAGTTTATGGCGCCAGTAACCATCCTAGGCTGTCGTCATGAGTACCAAAGGCTATGGAAGCCTTCCAAGTTTGCCGACTCTACTCATATTTAGACAAGGTCATAAAAGACAGAGTGTGGATAGTAACCAATGATCCTAAGAGTGGCATTTACCAGGTTTGAACAATTATACAGCATTAAGTGGGGAAGAGGACCATCAGTACACACATGTTGGGAGTAGAGCCATTGGTGGTAGAGTAGAGGTTATGATTACAAAGGAATGAGGCCCAAGTGCACTAGACAGGGCCTAGAACAAAGGACAGAGTCATTATTAGAGGAGCTAAGAAAGGTGCTGTCTAAGCTACAAGTAATTTTTCTGATTGAGAGGCAAATAGAACCTGATAGAAGGGGCTTGATAATAATCTGGTGGGCTTTAGGCCTTGTAAATTCAGAGGCCCAGACCTATCTATCTCTTCACATGGGGTATATCCTAAGGGAGGTGTGAACCTCCTAGGGGAAGGCACTCTGTTGACTTTCATTACTTGGCTGGCCTGGGAGGAGAGCTGGCCAGGTAAAGGCAGGGGGCATCTCTAACAAGAAATTTACAGTTCTGCCTGCAATGCGAGAGTGGTGTCCTGTCCTTTATAATAAACTTCAAACATCTCAGACTTCTACCAATCAGATGTTACTATAGTCATACCCTCTCCAACATACTCGTACAAACAAAACTATTTCAAGATATTTCCAAATGTCTCTGGCAAGGCAGAAGTTCCAATATTAATTGAAAACCATTGCTCTCTGTATAAAATGGAGAACATCTTAGAATATTGTAGTACATACCTAGTATGTAGAAAATACCTAGTATTTTCATGAAGGGCATACCATTTTATAAGAACTTTTAAGTAACAGGAAACTCACAAACAAATAATTGGGAAAGACAGACAGATATAGTAAATGAGTGGAAATTGCCAATGGAGACATAAACCTGAGTTTGTAGCATGAGCTTAAACTAGGATAGGCAATTGTCCTTACATTCTTTAAAAAATATTTGAAAGGTAGAATTACAGAGAGAGAAGAGGAAACAAGACATAAGAGAGAGAGAGAGATCTTCCATCCACTGGTTCGCTCCCCAAATGGCAGCAACAGCCAGGGTTCGGCCTGGCAGAAGCCAGAAACCAGGAGTTTCTCTAGGTCCCTCATGTGGGTTTCAAGGTCCCAGATACTTCGGCAGTCTTTCACTGCATTACCAGGACGGTAGCAGGGAGATGGATCAGAAGCGGAACAGCTGAGGCATGAAAGATACACCCAATATGGAATGCTAGCATCACAGCTGGTGACTTAACTCATTATGCCACACTACTGGCCTGTGTCCTTATATTCTGATTGTAAAGTATTCCAAGATGCAGATACAGGCCCTTTGTTGCCAGTTCCTAAAGGATCTCTGTCCTTAATGTGTTGTGCTATGAGAATTAATGGTAAAAATAGTCTTTAATTAGTACTTTCTACTTGGTGTTTCTATGGGTGCAAACTATTGAAATCTTTATTTAGTATATACTAAGTTAATCTTCCGTATATAAAGTTAATTAAAAATGAATCTTAATGAAGAATGAGATGGGAGAGGGAGTAGGAGATGGGATAGTTTGCCGGTGGGAGGGTGGTTATGGGGGAAAACTGCTATAATGCAAAAGTTGTGCTTTCAAAATTTATTAAATAAAATTTTTCTTAAAAAAAGATGCACATGACATACATCTGGAAATCTTATATTTTTAAAATATTTGGAGATATTTCAATTTTTAAATGCTGTACTAACCAAAACATTTCTTTAGTTTCTTTTGGCTTGTGCCTCTGTCATACTATCAATTGATTAAACAAACTAAAAATTATACATAGGTTTAATAAAATTGACCTGTTATGTAAATAATGAAGAATTACAAAGTGCTTATCATGTCTTCCAGTGAGTGAATATTATTTTCACAGTAAAAATCATAATTGCTAACACAATTCTTATACTGCTGCTGAAGCTTTCATGATGATTTTCCCAAGAGAACAAACAGTGTAGAAGACAAAGAGAACTTGACGAATTGTAAAGCACAGGTGGACTGGAGAGAGAAAACTTTCATTTCCCACAACAGCTTAAACTCTGTTAGCAGCCTGTCTTTCGTGTGCAATAGTTAAATGCCAGGAAATGGAGAAAATAGGAAGTGTCACCTACTCAAAGGAAACTGAACAGAATGCAACTGCTAACCACTGCTCATCTTTGTATTATCGTTAAATAAAATATTTCACCAAGATTGTGGAAATCAAGATCAAAAGAAAAGTTTATTGGTGTGCAAAAATTTCACATGGTCATTTGTCTTTTCAGATTTTCAGTAGTGAACTATTCAGCAAGAAATTCCTTTTAGGACGTTCTCAAATGGGACATTTATGAGACATTAACATTTGGAGAATCCAGAAACACTTCCAGTAAAGATGAAAAACCGGAAAGACATACTCAATACCTTATTTATACAGTGAAAACATGCTCTGATGGCAAACACTTTAGCATTTATGACTTACATCTGATTAGAAAACATGCAACTTCCACTTTTTCTTTCCCATTGAGGGCACCTGAGATCTGCCCTGTTTTGTTCTAAAAATAAGACAAAGAATCCCTGAGTACATTTTGATATTTTTACAAATAAGTCATACTAGATGGATTTTTAAAAATTCCCTGTTCCTGAGTTGGTGTACTTCTTGCACCCTTACTCCAAACTGAGATGAACCAAAATAGGCTCCATTATGAACTGAATAGCAATGCAATTCAACATATGTACTCTGGGATTAGCAATGAAATATTATACTTGCTGCTACAATGTTATACGAAGACATCAGTGTATTTATCTACAGACACATATAGTTATTTGTGTGAATATTGTGCATTAAAATAAAATATTAAACAATTAGTAATTTGTATGTCTGGATTTCTCATTATTCCCTGTCTCACACTACCTATATACATGCATATAAATCAATATTTCTATGTATTTATTTGACACACTCGTTAGGAAAAATACATATGAGAACCATATTTGTTTATATTATCTTCATTCAGACTGCATATAAGAGGACTTCAAAATGTTCATGGAAAAACATAAGCTTGCTTTTAACCAAAAATTATTGAAATCCATGAATATCTTTTTCACATTTGTTTTCCTTAAACTTATTGAAGACTTCCTCATACTTATACTAAGGGCCATCTTCATGCTAATATCCATTGCTCTGAATAGCACTAACGTAAGGAATTCTCATCAGCAAATAACATCACAGCACAAATTAGGTTTATTCATTTAAAAGATATGCATCATTAAATTGCAATCCTGAAACCCAGAACAAACCCAATCAGATACTGTTTTTGCCTTGGAAGCACACACGATTATCTGAGAAGGTGTTCAGTTCAATAAATCAGTAATTACAATAAAAGTTATCTGAAAAGTGTTTGTACAATAGACCTTTTAGAGAAAACTCTGCAAATGAAAATCAAAGGGGAGATTCTGTTAGATTATTTTCTTCTGCACTAGCACAATATGTACAGAACTTGCTGAACATGGCGTAGGTCACCCCTAGTTTAAATAATTATAAACGAGCCAGACAGGAGACCATCCCTCAGTCTTCTCAAAAATTGATAAAGTCATACTTAGTCTCACAATTATAAGCATGATTTACTTTTTATCAAGTGAAATAGGAGGGGGAAATTTATAGTATGTTCAACAAGATATTATCCCTCCTTTTGTTAATGCTCCTGCTCTATATTATATATATATATATTTTTTTTTTTTTCAACCTCACTTGTCTATACTCTGTATTGAGCCATTGGGAACTAACCTCTGACAGGAAAAACACTTCCAACTATGAAAATTTTTCATGCTTACTTACAAATGAGCCACTGAGATTTTTAAAAAAGATTTATTTATTTATTTATTTATTTATTTGAAAGTCAGAGTTACACAGAGAGAGGAGAGGCAGAAGGAGAGGTCTTCCATCCGATGGTTCACTCCCAAGATGGCTGCAGCAGCTGGAGCTGTGCCGATCCGAAGCCAGGAGCCAGGGGCTTCTTCCAGGTCTCCCACGTAGGTGCAGGGGCCCTAGGACTTAGGCCATTTTCTCCTGCTTTCCCGGGCCATAGCAGGGAGCTGGGCAGGAAGTGAAGCAGCCGGGTCTCGAACCGGCGCTCACATGGGATGCCGGCACTTCAAGCCAGGGTGTTAACCCACTGTGCCACTGTGCCACAGTGCCGGCCCCCCCCAGTGAAAACTTTTAAGAGAGTAACTCTATGCATTCCTGTATGAGGTTGTTTTAATGATTAACATAATCTATGATCCTAATTGTGTCAGGTTCTGGGAAAATACAGAAAGTTCATGATTATTGCTGATAATCATTTCTTGCCTTAAGTTGTTGTTTTCAAATATGTTTTAAGGAACAATTTGCAGATTCCATCTCATGGTGATGAATGAAACATTACTTGGTAAATGGTACCATCAGATTTGCCTGGCCAATTTTATCTGACATTTAGGTTTCATTTTATTTATTACTTTACTAGTCAGACCTACTCTAAACCACCTTTTGAAATGATTGATCTGGGCTAGCGCTGTGACACAGCAGGTTCAAGCCCTGGCCTGAAGCATGGGCATCCCATGTGTGCACTGGTTCCAGTGCCAGCTGCTCCTCTTCTGATCCAGCTTTCTGCTATGGCCTGAGATAACAGTGGAAGATGGCTCAATTCCTTGGGCTCCTGCATCTGCATGGGTGACCCCTGCATCTGCATGGAAGAAGCTCCTGGCTCCTGGCTTCGGGTCTGCACAGCTCCAGCCTTTGTGGCCATCTGGGGAGTGAACCAGTGGATGGAAGACCTCTCTCTCTGTCTCTAACTCTCTGTGTGACTCTGCGTTTAAAATAAATAAAAATAAATCTTAAAAAAAGAAATGATTCATTTTTATCATTCTACTTTCTTCTTTTTTTCATAAATTTTATTATCTGGCCTTTCAAGAATTCTTTACAGAATTCTAGTATTGAAAATATGGAGTACAATGCTACTTGCCACATCATACTAGCAAAATTAATGTTTGCGGTGTATTCATATTAAATGGAAACTGCTTCAATCCAGCAAAATTATCTCAATTCCACCATACTGGTACACTTTTATGTATTATATTCATTGAAAGTACGTATAAGATTTTTCATTTCAAAAGCAATGCTTCTAATTCTAAATAGGAAAAATAATGCTTTGGTCCATAGAAACAGATACTCTGTATTTTTTTATTTGCATGAATTTTATCACTATCATTTTTTACTGACCCAAACATAATTATTTTCAAAAGTTAATGCTTTGGCTCACAGTTCTGTAAACTAGAGTTGTGATTGGACTCAATGGGAGTCATAGTGTCTCCCGGGGTTATATCTAGGTGTTAAGTCATACTGAGTTCTCATGTGAAGTCTCTCGGGGGACATCTGCTTCTAAGTTATTTCTTGATATTGAGGGAGTCCAGTTTTTTGCAATTATAGGACTATAATCTCTGTTTAATTAATAGTTAGTTAATCCCTTCCTGCCCCTAGAGACCACTCATGTTCCTTCACACATGGTTACCTCTATCTGAGTCCAGCAATGACATGTTGAATCTTCTCATCTTTTGAATGACTTTCTTTCCTGCTTCCCACATTCCAAAAGGAACTCTGTATTTAGACCATATGTGATTAGGTTAGACTCACCCAGATAATCTCCTTTACCTTAAGTGGTAGAAGTAAAATCCATCATATTTGACATACCAGGGATTTAGATCTCATGTAAACCAGGGAGAAGGGAATCATGGTAGAGCCATGTTGGGAGCCATGTTAGAATTCTCTTTACCATACAAGCCACTACAGTCCACGAAGTCATCAAAACTGAGGCACCAAACAGAAATATTTTGAAAATAATGTAAAATGTTTAAATGCTCTAATTTATTTTCATAGGAAATATCAAGATTTTATTGGATTTTGTTGAACTTATTTTATAGCTTTCTTTTTCTTTGGTTTACTTTTGTTTTAATTTGTCCTGCTTTAGCTTTGGTTCTTTGTTTAATTTTTAGATTACATGTGCAGGACGCACTGATGTAATTTCTTACACTTGCAGAAGGCCAATTGGTGAACTATTAATTAAGAACACCAGAAAATTTATTATGTCTATCTTCTGTTTTTGTCTGACAAATGTATGAATTAATAAGGTTGATCACATTCTGGTCTATAAGACACATATTGTAAGGCCAAACTTTGATTGTATTACAAAATTGATAATGGAAAGTATATATAGATATAGGAAAAACTTTAAAACACTTCCATTCTTAGCAGCAGGGTGCTGCCTCCCCACGCTTTATGTGGGAAGAGACCCAAACTCAGAGTCCTTTGTCCACAAGCTTTGAATAGTGGACAAAGAATGGAGATGCAGAAATCTATCTTGCAAATCAACTTCTCAACTCATTGGGGATTGAGATATCTTATATATAGGGCTTAAATAATCAGAATGAAATGTGCTAATCAATGGAGGAATATTTTTTTTTTTAGAATAAGCAAGGATTTCTCTGAATTGATATACACACCTCTTTTCATTTGTAATGATTGTTAACTTTCTTGGTGCTAGTGGATATGTAATTTAGTATGGAAATTAGACAACAGTGAAGTTTGAGATCTTCTGGAGATTTTTCCCACAGGAAAGCTGGGTCTAGCTGATCCTGGTTGGTTAGCCAAAGGAGGAACTTTTGATCCCAAACCATCCTGTTCTCAATGTTAGAGTGGAGGTAGAAAACTGGGCTACACAGGCTTTGCTCTAGGTAACACCATCTCCCATCTGAAGAATAATCCAATTCTTTTGAATTTCCTGTTGGAGAGAGATGCATTTGACACATGATTGACCAAAGCATTATTAGTCATGACTGTATGGGAGACATCTGATCATTTTCATTCCAAAGTAAAAAGTATATATTGATAGGAGATTTTTCTTAAATTTAAGTACTTATAAATTACAAGCTAAGTATAAATTACATGCTAAGTAACCCAATTTTATTTTATTTATTATATTAATAATAATAAGATACCAGTAATCAAATCTTGGATAAAAACACTCATAAATTATCATTGTGTTCAGAGCAAGATAGAATGAGACTAAACATGTTCCCCTAAAATTTATGTTTATTCATAAACAGAGTCACAAAATAGATGCAGGAGGTTGCACCTGTTTGAAGCACAGAGTCTCCTAGATTGTAATTAATTGAGTTTCATTATCTCCTGTAGATGATATTTCTGCAATGGGATGAAGTTAATTAAATATATTTTATGAAAATAATCAGTGTTTAGGGAATATGGAAAAGGAACTGCTGTAGTAGACGTACAGGATGATATAATATGTAAATTATTGCATAATCCATCAAATTTCTGACATTGTCAAGAGAAGCAAGGATATAACAGTTACTGGCATGCATGCAAAAATCTCTATATATAGGCACAATATTCTCAGATTACCCATGGTGAATAATGTTTCAGTTGCAAAATAAGAATGAAATAGTCATGTGACTTTGTTTCTTCAAGTACAATGAAAATAAAATATTTTTTTCCATTTTACATGAAATATCAAGTAACAGTGGCTTGAAAATTAAATTAACTAGAAAATTGCCTAAGTTTTCCAGTAGATACAATTTATTTTCCTCTCTTAATGATTATGATATAAAAATGGTCTTATTAGCTCTATATTATCTGACTAAAATAAATCTGAAATTGGTTTATTTAAAATAAATGAATTGGTTGTAATTATCCCAACATAAATTTCTGAGTGAATCAAATACAAAATTTCTGGTAAAAATATAATAGTCACTAACAGCTAATTGGCTATTCCAAAGCACTTTAACAATTTAAGACAATATTATAATTTACACAAGGTATGATTGCTTACTTTGGGAAATCACAAAAATCAAATTCTAGAGTATCATAAGTATGATTTATATTACCCCGTATTAATATAGAATTCATTCTTTAGCTGACTGTATATTACCGTCTGTATTGAGCAGTTTCATTTGGGGTATCAGTCATAGTTGCAAATTTAATCCAACACAAAATAAATTTTTTCTATCTTCTACTTGAAAGTTACAAATACTTGAAATGGTTAACATACTTTTGCATAAGCACAACATATCACATTATGAATTTCTTACATAATATCATTATTAAATATTACATTTTAGCAGTTAATCTCTGAGAACCCACTAACTTATTACTATGCACTGAGAATATGGAACCAGCACTATTAAATGTCATCATCCTGAACATAATAGCCCAGAATCTGAAACAACACTAAAATTACAAGAATTTTCAAGGTCATACTGAAGGTGTTTATTTGGCTAATATATTAGATAAATGATACTTTGTTTCACCTTCACCTCTTGGTGTTTTAAGAATCAATTTAATCGTACTAAGAATTTCATGTCAAAATATGAACTCTCTATTTTCTAACTTTATAATTAACATTCAACAAGGCATCTAATCAAAGCATCCCTTTCTCATTAGTACAGTTCTGACAGTTTCATCATCAAGTGGCAAGTGTTCCAGCAAATTGTGTTGATATCCTATCAGATATGTCAAGAACTTGATCCTCTTTTCCATTAAGTCAGATTAGGGACAGGAACCAATTTCCATTATGAAAATGTGACTGAAAATATGTGACACTTTTCCAGCAAAATTCTCTAGTAGAAAATAGATTAAGCTCACATTTGCCTTCCTATGTATCTTATAGAGGCCAAGTGTTTTCAAATATTAATTGAATAATTTAATATTGATGAAGTAATGTCAAAAATGAAAAAAGTCCTTGAAATCAATTAGCTATTTGATTAAAGTCAAGCCTCAAAACATTGCAAAGAAAAAATAATTTTCAGAATTTACCCATGAATACAAGTGACCTGGTTGCTTTATAGTTAGGGTTATTTTGAGATGGATTTTATTTACTCTTCCATACATACATATTACATATTTTTTTTCTTTCTGGTTTATCACAATCATATGAAGCTATTAACAATATCTAATACTGATTATTAGTTAATAGAATTATCCTTTTTTATGTTTGTACTTAATGCAAATATATGCAGAATATAAATTATAATTGAAATATTCTCATAATATAGATTAAATACTGATTTTCATTTTTAATCATTGTCATTTTAGTACATATATTTATTTGTAATCTTTAATTTTGTTTCTGACACTATCTAGAAAGTCACCTATTAAATAAGTATACATAACTCATCTCAGAGAGAATATAAGTAATCATTTTTCAATTTAAAATTTAAAAAAGATTTTTATTTGCAATTCTGTTTTCTTTTTTTCTTTATATAGAGGGAACGGGTTTCATATATTTCATACATATAGTTTTAAGAATATGATATTTCCCATCTTCCTTATCTCCCTCTTACCTTCCCTCTTCCTTTCTTATTTTTAATTTTTGTAATGACATACTTTCAATTTACTTAAAAATCATAAGCTTAATCCCCAACTAAATAAAGAAATCATACATTTTATCATGCATTAAAGAAAATATTAGTAGTTCCAAAAATTACTGATTCAGCTATAAATAACAATGTTATAGATTTTTAAACATTTTTCTCTAAATACCTGACTAGATATACACCACTTTTTTCCATATCATAAGTGTGATTGATGCTTGCTTAGTTATTTTATTGTTTAAACTCTATTCCATTTCATCTGCTTTAGATCTTTTTTATCTATAACCAATGACAAATTCTATGATAATAAAAAAACAAAAATATCCTCTTTTATTTGCATAGTAATATTTTATATGTATAGATATATCAGCTTTAATAAAATACCTTCTGTCATTTTTAGAATTTATTTGTCCTATATTGTTTGCAAATGCACCAATAATTTTCTGTCTTTGAAACATGAAGTTACCACTAATGTAACTATTTTGTAAATCATATAATTATAAAAATTAGCCAAAGTCTCAAGTTAATTGGAACATGGTATGGATATAGAAATAAATATGTATGACATACGAATACACTTCTTAGGTGGAATATAGGGGGACTTCTTTTTCTAGGAGCAAAGGGAACTTGAACAAAAGCATCATTGACAAGATAAGTGTTATTTTGCTCTTACCCATTTGCCTGGTCCAGTCCCATAAGAATTTCATGGAAAAAATATCGAGCAAGCACAGAGCTCTTTTTTTTCTTAGAATAGTAACCACATGGTAAATATGGAACACCATATTTTTTTTTTTAAATTCAATCAAGAGGATGACGTTTCTGCATTAAAGAAAGGACAACATAATGTAGCATTTAGGACTGTGAGTCATATGTCATTCTCCTAATTTGTGAAAAAGTATTGTACTTCTTGAATAAATGAGCATAATAATTATGTAAATCTACTAAGATAGGCATTCATAAAGTTCATATTTTCAATTTGTTATTTTTGAAAGTCATATTCATTTTCCTTTTTCTAATTTTTTAAATTTTTAATTGTATTTATTTGAAAGACAGAGTAATAGAGAGTTGGGGAGAGAGAGAGAAAGAAAGAAGAGAGAGAAAGAGAGATCTTCCATGTGCTGGTTCACTCCCCAAAAAGCTGCAGCGGCTGGGTCTGGGCCAGGCTAAGTCAAGGAGCCAGGAGCTACTTCCAGGTTTCTCAAATCTGTGCAGGGACCCAAGAACGAGGGCCATCCTCTACTGTTTTTCCAGGCACATTAGCAGGGAGCTGGATTGGAAGTGGAGCAACATGACATGAACCAGTGCCCATATGGGATGTTGGCATTGCAGACAGTGGCTTAACTCATTACGCCACACTGCCAGTCACTCATTTTTTTAATGGGACTTACACCTTCTTCCTGTAATTAATAAGAATTTTTGGAGAAAACAGAAGCTTATGAACCACTAAATAATCTATTGGCTTATATTTACTTTACTCTTTTTATGTTTGGATAATTTTTCAATAGACTAACACATTTTTCCTATTTCAATTTCCTACTTCAAGAAAACATAGTTTCTACCACTTATCACTGGCTCTAATTAGACAAAACAAAAGTAGTTTTGGATTAAAAAAAAAGACAGAAAGAGAGAGATTAGAGATATCAAAATTAAGAAGGTTTTTCAAAATATTCATGGAAAAGCACACTAACAAAAACTTGTATGTGTTTAAAATCTATTTTTTATTTTAATTTTACATGAGCTTTTTGAAATCCCATCATAATTATTTTAACTGGCCAAGTTTCTAAGACTATAGATACAATGTTGGGGCACTCTTTCAAATATTGAACCAATAATTTATCAAATAGCAATTTGTCCAATTTATGTTGGTCAACTAATGCCTATATTCCTGCCTAGAGAAATGCCTTCTTATAATTGAAATCAGGAAAATACGTATGTTCTCACAAAAAATCAGAGAGTTTATTAGTTACAGCAACTAAGACACATCCAAAATCATCTATTGCTCTAACACAAAAGTAATCTACCTCTGTGCACCATTGCTAGCTGCTGATGTCAGATCCAAGGATCCAGGCACATTCTCCCAAAATGTGGCTCTGCTGTTTTCAAAGGTAGTTTCTAGGAAACAGTGGAGAGGGAGGGAGTGATAAAAAAAATTAGCATTCCCATGTCATTTCAGAAACATAGTGTTACTTTATTTAATAATGTTTGGGAAAAATTAATCACAAGGCCATTCCCTAAAAGTCATCCCAGAATGGGTAGCTGCTTCTCAGAAACATATTTTCCAAAGAGTAAGTGAGTCTGAATGTTTGATAGACATCTATTAACTTCTACTATAGGTGGAAATTTGAAGACATTTCATTAAGTGTCAATCTATCTAAACAAAATGAATTCCCAAATATTAACACAATAAATACTCTTTCCTGAATATCTGCTCATCTTTGCCTCTTATCCATTTCCAAAGTATGGCTTCCCGTGTATATGGTGT
Organism: Lepus europaeus; assembly: GCF_033115175.1. Lineage (NCBI taxonomy): Eukaryota > Metazoa > Chordata > Mammalia > Lagomorpha > Leporidae > Lepus > Lepus europaeus. Next base: position 26,069,169 of record NC_084833.1, read on the forward strand.
TAATGGAATTTCTCTGGAATAATTGCAGACTTATTCTGCATTCATTAATGAACTGGATAGGAAGTGGAGCAGCCAGGTCTTGAACCAGTTCCAGTTACAGAAATATATTCTACTCATCTTTTTCATCCCATCTGGTACTAATGTAGTCATGGGTAAATAGATACTAATGGTGGAGAATAGCAAGTAAATGCAAAATGGGAAGTCTGGATAATGTAGCAGATGGGAAAACAAAAGTTTTGAGCCAGCGCCGTGGCTCAATAGGCTAATCCTCCGCCTAGTGGCGCCGGCACACCAGGTTCTAGTCCCGGTCGGGGCGCCGGATTCTGTCCCGGTTGCCCCTCTTCCAGGCCAGCTCTCTGCTATGGCCCAGGAAGGCAGTGGAGGATGGCCCAATTGCTTGGGCCCTGCACCCCATGGGAGACCAGGAGAAGCACCTGGCTCCTGCCTTGGGATCCATGCTGTGCGCCGGCCCTGGCGGCTGTTGGAGGGTGAACCAATGATAAAAGGAAGACCTTTCTCTCTGTCTCTCTCTCATTGTCCACTCTGCCTGTCAAAAAAAAAAAAAAAGGAAAGACAAAAATTTTGAATTTCAAAAACCTGTTAACTATTTAACAATTATACTATCTTCCTTGGATAGGATATTTTTTCATGGCGAAAGTCCTAAGAGGAACAAAAGTCAGACTTCTTTGTGTGAAATATTCAAAATCCTCCCTTCTAGCTCTTTTGAAATATACTCAATTTATGTGATTTTTACAACCACACTATGATGTAAGCATTAATACTTTCCCCATTTTACAGGTGACAGGAACTGAAGTGAAGAGAAAATAATCTCTTGCTCCTGGTTCTGCCTTGCCTACACAAGCTCAACTCTAAACTTGTTTCATGTCTTGAGTTATTCTTTTGTTTACACAGCTAATTTGTGCTGTGTTCTACTACTGGCAAATTTGAAAACCTAATGATAATTGTGTAAATGATGATGGCTTCCTTCAGTGCTGTGAGTCCAGTCAACTGCATGGTCCATTCTCTCTCCTTGTTACACAGGATCCAGAGGAATATGCAAATGAACCCCTGTGATGGCCTTGTCTGGCTCTCACAGAGTAAAGTGATTTTGCTGAGATCTGACTTATTGTTTTTCCTGAACTCTTGTAAGTTTTTAAACAGCTCCAACAACCTCTAGTCACTCTATGGTCCATCAAATCAAAAGTTGTGTGGTTACTCCTTGATATTCCTCCCTCCCACCACTGGTATCTCATGTCTTCTTAGGACTTCCCTTATTTTTCTAAAAACCTAGCCTTATTTATTCTTGTTCTGAAAATACCTAGTCTTTACAATGATAAAGGCTAAGGGGGAGTAAAAAAGATTAAATTCTTTTCTGCACTTTTTCTGACAAAAATCTTCTGTTAGAAAATCATTTTTAATTCAAAAGCTCAGCATTTGACCCCCCCCCCTTTTTTTTTTTGCCTATATGTACTTAGCCAAATGCTATGAGAACACTTTATACCCAAAAACAGAAAGGCAAGCTTAGGTTTTCATGTGAGATCTTGCGGATCGTCAATGCTTCTAAAATGTATTCAACATGTGGTGTTCCTTGTCAAGGTAGTCTCCTCCCACTGAACAGATGAGCTGACTTTGTGGTAAAAATCTATAAGAGTCATTAAAATAATGCTTGCTTCAACCTCTCAATTACTGCTTTAATATATATTCTTTGAGAACTTAATTTTTCCTTGGTATTATTCCTGAATTTTGAGAATATGAGTGAGCAAGAAACGTTATCTCAGCACTGATGGAATTTATAGTCTAACAAGATTACCTTCAGGCTAACTTATTTCACTATATGCAATTTGAAACATGAGAAATCATTTTAGATTCCCTGTAATTGAGTAATAATATATATACATATATATATATATATGATAAGCAAAAAGATCTATGGCTTCATTAATTTATTTAAAGTCTTTAGTGATTCTATTTTTAAAAAATTAGGCTGCTTTCAAAGAAATTAAAGGGTAATCTGTTGGGAAAAGAAAATGGTTTGATAAGATGAGGAATGGTTTTAACTGAGCCTATTTTTATCCTGACGCAAGACTGGTTTGGGTCCGCTTAGACTTTATCATGAAAGTGAAGTTTGTTCTATGTGATATCCTTGGATTTCTTTACTTGCAATTTATTTACTGGCAAGTATATGATTACTTTTGGCAATTTTCTCTCTTCCTTTGCAACACTGAACAATTTCAGAGCAATAAGAACTCCGTGGTAGTAGTTAGAAAACCTGGGAACTGGAAATTTTGGACTATAATCAACCATAATGCAACCCTAAGAGAGACATCCTACAGTCTCGCTCATCATCATGTGCCAGGCCTGTGAAAGCGCCAAGTCTTGTCATTCAGCTGCTCTCAGCTACAATGAATTGTGGCAGTTAACACAATCTATTGTATGTTAGGGAGCATCTGTTTTCAACATGTTTTACATAATTGGGTTCTCTGCCACTTCTCAAAGGTTTTAGGTTTATTAACAAATCTCAAATCTAATAAAGTGATATCCTCTGCATTGTCAGATAATTTCTTCTACTACTTAGTAGAAATAGAATCAAAGCTGCAAGACAGCAATAGTATCTCAGAATTTACTATTTACCCCATCCTGAAAAAGTCAAAATATTTTTATTGGCTTAAATTTTGGAGATGTATAAACCCAGATTTCACATTTTTCGACACAGTTTTCCTTAAAATGTCTATGCTCTTATTGAAAAATCAAACTAAGCTGCAGATTTACTTAAAAATATTGAAACGCTTCATTAAAGGTATATTTGTTGTCTTTATTCCATAAGCTTGACATTATTCTAAGCTTGCAGATAAAGTTGTGCCCATGGAACTTACTAGATCTCTAGTGGATGCGAACTCAGCAAAAAAGGGGAAGAGACTGTACTCAGAGAGCCCCATATACTATGTGTATGAAATGAAATGAGGTGGTATGAGATAGAAATGAACTGTTCTGTGTTGGGAGCTTTAGATGAAGTGATCGAAAAATAACTCTCTGATGTGTATTTGATAACCAGGAAAAGCAAGGTCTGAGAGAAAAGTATTGCTGCTGCTAGGGAGAATAGAAAGACGAAAAAAAAAAAAAGAATGATATGAATATGTTAAAGAAGGGAAGACTACTTTTATATCTAACCTGGGTTTTGGTGATGAGGTATACAAGTACAGCATAACATCAAATGAGAGTGCAAGGTTATATCACATCAGTTCTTTGTTAGTTTAGACAAAGAGTTTGTAATGGAATCTTCAATGCAGTAAGAAGTCCCTAGAGAATGGTTGGTTAAGGCACATATATTTATAAATGTAGCTGTTACTAAAGGTGCAAGATTGGCTCAGAGAGAGCAGTCAAGAGGCTATCATATAGTAGTCTACTACAGTTTAGCAGTGAACATAGTGAACAAGAACTGAAAATACAATATTATCAAGAGGTAAAATCGACAATAAAATGATGGATTGAATGTATAATGTAACTAAATATTGAAGATGATCCTGAGGTTTTGGTTAGACAAATGAGCAGGTACAATAAATCTTCAGTGTGTTGGAGAAGTCAACAGAAAGAGAGATTTAAGAGTGGACACACAGATAAAAAGAGAATTTTATATTTTATATATTTCGGTAAAATCAATACAAAATATAGTCTCCAAACATCATTGAGAAGGTAACAAAATTTAAGCCATATCAACTGCCACAGATCTATCAACAGTTATTATTTTGGTCTAGAAATAAAAAAGAAAATTAGTTGATATATTTGGCAAAGTTTTACAGAAAAGATAACCTTTCTCAGGTGATATATCATCCTATTAGTAGCTATTGATTTTTCTCTATCTCAATGTTAAGGGAGACATAGGAGCTGGCATTATATCTAAAATCAAATACTTAAAATTTTGCATTTCAAAGAACACAAATTCTCCCCTAAGGATAATAATAAAATATTCCCAATTCGTTCAACACATTCATACCAAGGAAAAGTCAATATCACCAATAGATCAAAATGATTTTGTTGTTTTATCTTACAGATCCAGAGATGTCTTTTCAATCTCCTTAAAACACATGGAAATATCACCTCCCAATCTCTTCTATACCTTAACTTAGCATTATAAACTTAGAGTTAGGCAGAACAAAAGTGCTTAGTAAGCAAACTAATAGTAATAAAAGTATCAGAGATAACTGATTACCACATTATCCTTTTCTAGGAAACAGACAAAAGCAGATAGAGACAATCGCTGATGAAACAGGGAGCCCAGATTGATAGACATTACTGATTAAGTTAATTTGTTGTAGATCATGTTTGAAGCAATCTTAAAGAACGGTTGATCTATTATTTCTTAGGAGTTTACAACGTAAGTCACAAATTTTATTCATGTTAACACAGCTTCCATTATTGAACAATAAAGTGTATGTTTTTGCTCAAATGCTTATGGAAAGAAAGAAGATGTTTGGTGTGGTAAATCTTCCTATTTATCAGGGCTGACTTCAACAGAAGGCATAATTTTGGGAAATGTTTCCTTCTTGTACAAAAGCTAATCTGTTAGTCGCCAGCTGGAAAGAGTTAAGACTGAAGTGTTAATATTTTTAAATGCTTGATTAAAAGAGAAGGTGGGTTTATGTGTGATGAAGAGGAAGAATCTGAGAAGTAGAAAGAAGATTTTCTTGCATTTTTTGAATTGGTAAGGAGCTTTCTAAATGTGGGAGCCAAGCAATTACCGGGATACAAATTTAGCACAGATAGTAGAGATGAAACAATAGCTATTTTATGCAACCTAACAAGTACTATAAGAAAATGTCACTGTTTAAGGAAGAGTATACAAATATCAAAGGAATGAAGCATTGGAAGAGCATTTCCCTATCAGTCACTTGCATTAATAAAAAGGCATTAATAAGCAAGCTAGTTAAAAAGAAAAAAAAAGGGGGGGCTTTAGATGTGTTATAGGAGGTTAGGTCTCCAATGGAAAGAACCACTGTATTCCTAAAGCTGTATCTATGAATAATGCAGTCATTAAATAAAAACTTTAAAAAATTAAAAATAAAAGGATTCTCACATCCCATATCGGACTTGAGTTTCAAAACCCTGCTACTGTGTACTTCCAGCTTAGGTTCCTGCTGATGTAATTGGAAGGTAGCAGATGATGGCCCAAGTGCTTCAGTGTCTGCCTCCCTTGTAGGAGACCTGGATGGAGTTCTTGCTGCTGCCTGGCCCAGCCGTAATTGTGGGTGTTTGGGAAGTGAACCAGCACATGGAATCTATCTCTACTTTTCTCTCTCTTTCTCTGTAGCTTCACCACCACCACCACACCTGTGACTCTGCCGTTCAGACTTGTAAGAAAGTGAAATCTCTCTCTCTCTCTCTCTCTGACATTCTTGTTTCCAATAAATTAATCAATAAGAAAAAAAAAGGAAGTATTTACACCAGACTGAATCATAATATGGTATTTACAAGGTCAGGAGTTACCTAGAATATCCTAGGTAGAGCAATCTGAAATAACAAGGTCAGAGAAATATGAATCAGAATATGATTGCATTGGTCTTGATGCTTTATATAATGTTCATCTGAATATTAAAATCAAGAGAGCAAAAGAATTAGCAAGAGAGAAGATTAGTGAAGTAGGCAGGGGAAAGTTAATGGAAATGTTTTAAACTCAAATTAATAGCTTTTTTGTAAAATCTCTAGTGAGTACCTAAATCTAGTGGGTCGTTAGTCTTACAACAGCTTAGTGCACATCTGTTAGTTCACTCCACAGATGCCCACAAAAACTGAGGGAGGCAACGCTGGGAGACTGTAACTCAATCCAGACAGCCCACGTGAGTGGCAGGGACTCAAGAACTTGAGCCATCACTACTGCTCTCAAGGTCTGCATTAGCAAGGACTGGCATTCCAATGTGGGAAGTGGGTATCCCATCAGTGTCTTAACTGCTACTTAAAATGCCCAGGGCTTTATGTTTTTGATTTTTTTTTTATTAACTTGATGACTTCAAGGATTGACACCTTTTATATTTATGGAAAATCATAAACCAGTATCTGTTCAAACATTGATTTGATCCAATTCTTTTTCTATGGATAAATGTTAGGCTAACTTGAACTATACTATTCATGTATGAACTTTTCGTTTATATTTTCCATCTTTTATTTCCTTATGTCAGTGTTCTGAGAGTTTTCTTCAAGAGGATGAGAGCAGACATACGGTGGCAATCTTAGGGAAGCTATCCCCGACAAGCATGCAGATGAGTAGTTAGGTCAAACCGTCCTGCTGGGACCCCAAAAATCATCTTTCTAGTGTGTTTCAAAATAAAATAATCAGGAAACCTTGGTGAGTCGTCAGGTTGCAGAGAGCAGAGTGGTCCAAGAGAGCTCCTTGTATGCATATTGTGGCACTTTTGTTGTTGATTAAAGTGATAAGTGACTAGGTTAGCATTTTGTCATCTGCCAACCAAGGTCTCTTATCTTGGAAATGGAACATGTCTGCAGCATCCTATAAAACAAAGTGAATCAGAGAGCAGATTATACTCAAAAAACGAGAAACTAATACTGCATCCTTGAGTTATAAAGACACTAAACAGCACATAAGATCAGTGAGTGAAGTGTCCAAGGCCATTATGTAGTCTGTTATGCACTGCAATATTCCGAATGTGAGAAATACAACCCAAGCTTTCTGGAAATTTATTTCAATGTCTTTCTATGATATCATTTTCTTAATCCTGGGATTCATCTTTACCTTCACATGTGGGGGACTGAAAACTTTATTCACTGAAAACTTAAACTCTTCTGTAACATATCCAAACTGTTATCTAAGGGTATTGACTGAATATCCAGTATGCTGGTGAATAAGGGACATTGCAACAAAATTAGAGGCTGGACAAGTAAGTTGGTTGTGATGTGAAGAACCATTGGCATTAATAAGTTTGCTATCTATTACATATTAAAATTTCTCAAGTTGCAAATACCACTTAATAAAACAAAAGTTAATGTTGCTCTGTTGAGGATGGGGAAGAACTAATTTGTATGGCATTTTCCAAAAAAAAATTGTACACATAAGTGACAGTTAAAGGAGATATTATATTGAACTCTAAAAAGTGTGAGAATAAAAACAGGAAAGGGACAGACTGTATGGTAACTGAATCCTTTTCAGAAGCAATGATTCAGTCTATTTCTACTCCTCTTTGACAATCACTAATGAAAATAATCATTATAATCTGCTACATTTGTAGAGCTCCATCACATTCTTCATCTTATTCTAGCCACATGCACCTTAGCTCTATGTGAAAGATGAGGAAAGAGTTATTCTGAAACAAGCCTGGAGCCAAAACAGCACTAAAAACCATGTTTTCTCTTTTCTCTTTCAATGCTTTTTCATTATGTCAAGTCAACAGCACTTTTATTATGGTATTTAAAACAGGAAAAGAATCCTGGAGATGAAAAGGCTTATTATTTTGGTATTCCAACAATTTAAATATAATACTTTAGACTCTTGTACAATGTTTGCATATATGTCATCTTATTGAGATTTCACTTCCCCAAACAAATCTATGCATCATTAGGATCGATTCACTAAATGCTTCATTTTACATGAGAAGATTAAAAACACAGGAAGATTACCTTAAATATATTCCTGTATACGTTAAATGAATATGTATTATATAGCTATCTAGATATCATGTGTTTTCCACATGTTTCATAGGAAGATATAGAATTCATATGAAATGTGAAAAATAATTCTATTTTTTTTCCTTGAGGAAGGGCAAGTTGTATTTATGGTTTATCTTCTAAAATATTTCTCATAATAAAATTTTGCAATTGTAATTTACATGTATTATCTTTTAGTCATGTTTCTCTGTATGATAGATTTTAAATTTGAAGCAAATAAAACAGAAGTCAGTGTTTGAATTAAATAAAATGAGTACTGGAAGTAAATAAAATGAAAGTGATTTATGATTTTCTCTTACTAGTCATGGATTATTTTGACCAATTTTCTAAACCTGTGGTGGAATGAGAAGGCCATGCCAAGATGGCCACCAGCAACGGAGCCTGCCTGGCAACAGGCTGTGATTGGGTGGCTTTGGAAACGATATGACAAAGGAGCCTGCCTGGTAACAGGCTGTGATTGGTTAGGGCATAAACCTCCCCTTGATCAGACTGGCTACCTCGGCTATATAAGCTGCTGTATCAACTGAAATAAATAAGTCTGTAGGCTTCCTGCCTCTGGTTTGCTTTCACCCGACTGCTAGTGTCTGTGTGGTGACTCCACACCTCTTAAACCCACCGTGCTCCTCCTCTCAGAACAAATCCACAGCAATATAAACCTAATAATGGCTATTCTTTATACATCTTGTAAATTGTGTGTAACCACCATGGTGGTTACATGCAAGTGAAATGTTTGAGGATTAAATGAGGAAATATATTTAAGGCATTTAAGTGCAGCACTTGGCCTTTTAATTTTCCATTTTGTTATTATGTTTATAGTAATTGTCAATTTTCCAATAGCGTTTGAATAGCCTTTGTATTCATTAGTCATATTTTTAAATTGCTAGAGTATGATGTCAGTCTTAATCTGTAATTGAGTTTTTTTAACAGTTTCATCTCTGTGTTTAGATGGCAACATTAATTTATATTCTCAGATCAGATTTTATCAAATTTTCAAAAAATGCACAGTCAAAAAACAAAAACTTCTATTCAAAATAATCAAAGCATGGCATCCAACACAATTTTTTACCAATAAGGAAAATGTTTTGTACTCATGTTCACTATAATAGCCATTAGCACTTGAAATGTGACCAGTAAAAGTGAGAAACATTTTAATTCAATTAAAATTTATTTAATTTAAAATTATTTTAAATAGTCACATATGACTAAGGGCTACCATGTTGGGGACTACTGCCTCTTTGCCACTCATATGGTTGAACTAGATTGAGGTCTGGGTTCCTAGCTTTGGTCTGCCCCATCCCCAGATATTGCAGAGGTTGGAGTAAACCAATGGATGGAAGACATCTTGCTCTCTGGCTCTCTCTTTCTTCCTCCACTTCTTTTAAATAATAAATAAGTAAATAAATTTTCAAAAATAACTGGTTCTTGGTCTTAAAGTTGGTGAATAAAATATTTCACAATGAGAAAAAAAGTTTACCAACTCAAATCCTTGAAATAATAAGATGAAAACTTAATGCAATTCTCTTTTCAGATTACCAAAATCCCAGAAGAATAGGATAATGATACATTTACACTAATACAATGTATTAAAAGAATATAATTTTAATAGCTATAAAGGAAGTTTTACTTCTTCCCCTTCAAATTCCTACTTCTTGTTACAGAGAGGAAACACACATATGTAAACATGTACCCTAAAACAGGAAACTTTACCATTCAGAACATGTTACTACCATATGTTGTCCAGTCTTGGAGAATTTCAGCTTTTTTTTTTATATTTCTGAAAAAAAACTTGTCAAGTTGAAAGCTTTTAGGAATAAGAACAAACACCTTTTCAGCAAATAGGATAATTGACTAAGTGTCAGAGAAGGACTAAAGTGCAAAACAGTGGGTGACGGCACTTAGATAATAGGATCAGGTCTTGGAAGCCACATTTTTGAAGGAGTTTGTGAGGTCTCTGTGACAAAAAAGGAAGCGTTGTCTATTCCAATGAGTTATTAATGATCTGCCACAGAATATAGAGCACTATGTTTCTCATTCCACTCACTTGCAACGAATTTTGTTCTACGTCATTTTTGATTGTTATAAAAATGTGATCCTTTCCATGATAAATCTAAGCATGTCAATCATACTTTATTAAACTTAGCAATATCAATATCTTCTAGCATACTATCAGTACATCTCTATTTAGGATTATTATATTTTTAACCATGGATTTTGAGTGATCAGAAAGCATTAGAGCTCTATTTGTGTGACACATCTGGAATTTCATATTTCCAAAATGTATTGTGTTGTTTCATGTAAAGCAAATTAAATATGGAATGCATTTATTCTTAAGGAAAAAGAGATTGGAGTAACTTGTAGAGTTCATGCAATCTAGAATTAAAAAAAGTTAGAAAGGGTAAAAAATATGGTAAAATGCTGGTTGATAATTTTGTGATCAGGTTATAAAGAATGTTAATTTTGCATTTCAGCATTAAAGAATTCACAAAAATTATAATAAATTATTCCTCAGTTTTTATCTTCCAGATTACCTTCCAGATTTATAGTGTATTTACAAAATTTTCTATTATATATTAACTCCTCTTCCCCTATTTCTCCCAGGGGATTCCAATAAAATCCCATCAAGGTGGCATGTACCAATGACATCTCACTAGTCCAAGTGATCATCTTCAGTTCACAATTGATCACTCTGATAGGTCTAAGAGTCAAAGGGATCACACAAAGACTAGTGTCTGCTAATAATAACTGATAGAATCAAAAAGGGAGAGAAGGATCCAACATGGGAAGCAGGAGACACAGCAGACTCATAGAATGGCAGATGTCCTAAATAGCACTCTGGCCTCAGAATTAGCCCTTAAGGCATTCGGATCTGGCTGAAGAGCCCATGACAGTATTTTAGGCATGGAAAGCCAAAACACTCTGAAAAAAAAAAGAAAAGAAGACCTAAATGAAAGATTTCAGCGAGTGAGATCCCAGTGGAAAGAAGGGGCCATCAAAGAAGGAGGTACCTTTCTCTGAAGGGAGGAGAGAACTTCCACTTTGACTATGACCCTGTCAGAATAAGATCAAAGTTGGTGAACGCAAAAGGGCTTCCATAGCCTTGGCAACTCATGACTAGAGCCTAGGGAGATTACTGATGCCACAAACAAGAGTGTCAAATTGTGACGTCAACAACAGGAGTCACTGTGTACTTACTCCTCATGTGGGATCTGTCCTTAATATGTTGTCCAATGTGAATTAATGCTATAACTAGTACTGAAACAGTATTTTACACTTTGTGTTTCTGTGTGGGTGCAAACTGATGAAATCTTTACTTAATATATACTAAATCGATCTTCTGTATATAAAGATAATTGAAAATGAATCTTGATGTGAATGGAATTGGAGAGGGAGCGGGAGATGGGAGGGGTGCGAGTGGGAGGGAAGTTATAGGGGGGAAGCCATTGTAATCCATAAACTGTACTTTGGAAATTTAAATTTACTAAATAAAAAAGTTCAAAAAATTATAATGGTAATGTAAAAATAATCCTAATAAATATTGCATAATCAAAAAATCAGACACAGTGACAATCCATTGCAATATACAGCATTATTCAATATCCTGAGCATCTTAAAGATGCAAGTAATTCTATTTTCCACTGTAAAAATGAGTAAAGCATTTTTAGAGCAGTTTGTAATTTACACCTATTAGTAAATAAGAGCATAACATTATTAGAAAATATTAGTAAATGTTATTAGTAAATATTACATTACATTATTAATAAACAAGAGGCTAGCTCTGTTAGAAACAGCTTCTAAGCACATCCTGCCCATGTATATGAAGAGTTCTTTAAGAGTTTCTGCTGAACTTGGAAGATATTTGATAGTAATTTCATTGCTGTTATCAATGCTCATTATAGATAACACTATAATTGTCTAATTGTGTAACTATTTTTCCTCAATAGACATAACAATCAATGGTTGGCAGGAATGACATGCTGTTCACCATCGTATCCTGGAACTGAGTACTGTAATGATGGTCATTAAATATTCATTTATGAAATAAGTTCAACAGAAGCCCTGAAGAAGGAAATGAGCAACTTCATGTCAAATCTATCACAATCTGTCCTATCCCCTACAGTATTATTCCTGTGCATCTGACTGAACTTCTCTACCTCATAAGAAATTTTTTCTCTTTAAATGTCCTGTTTTTCACTGATAACTCTATTTATTCTACAAACCTTAAAGAATGGTGTGGAACACTAAAATTCTAGAGAATGTGTTTTGATCATGGTCCCATTAACATCAGTTATGGATTAAGATCTGACTTCAAAGAGAAGGCTCTTTTGATTAAAAAGGAATCATTTAAATGTTAACTGGATCTATACTCACTCAATCTTCTGTAGTCATTTTGCTTCTTTGGCCAAGGCCATGCTCACTTGTGTCAACGTATCTATGTTGTATTTCTGGCCACCATACTTTAATGGTCAATTCTATTTCTAGCCCACTGACTCAGTTTTGATTTTATCCAGTTTCACTTCCATGTCCACCAAAAATCATGAATGTAATCTCAGCACTAATACCATTAAAAATTTTTCAAGTCCATTTGGTATCTGTACTAAAAATGGACCTATAAAATTTGAAAGGATCTATCAAATTTGATTCAAGATTTAGAAAATATTGGTCTATGGACATTCATATAAAAACACCACAATTGAATTTAAACAGTATGAGTTCAAAATATACTGATTAAACCTTGTGTTTTTGGGAACTTGTGAATTTGTGATAGCATTTGAATGGGCCTGATTATAAAAATATACACCATAGGGAGCTTCCAAGATGGCAGAATAGGGAGGGAGCTCACTGCTCTAGTCTAGGAGAAGATTAAAAAACCTGGAGAGAGTGCAGTCTTGGGGAAGAATTAGGAAGAAAACAGCAGAGGAACACTACAAAAACTAGAGGGACATAGTGGACCTAGTTGGAGGACATGGATACCCACAACTCATGACCCCAGCAGCCGAGAGCCTACACACCAGCATTAGAGAGTGAGTTAAGACCAGACTGCAGCAAGTGATAAAGCTGCAGGAAGAACCTAGAGGGAACCTGTTTTGGAGCCCCATGAGGGATAGAGTACCTGCCAAACCAGAGGAGAAAAAAGAAAAGGAGGGGCATATTTTTATCTCCTCGAACACATTACAATGGCATCCTATAACAAGCCAATAGAGCAGATGCCATTTTGGACATTTGCAACAGCTATTCCAGCTCATGTCCACACCCAGCAATCAGCTGAGTGAAGACTCTGACTCTGGTGGGGATAAGTAACAGGAGGCTGGGTGCTCATGACTGTGGGAGGCTTGTGTTCTGGAACTGTGAATAAAACTGAGGTTGTGTGGAAGGACTCGTGGAGTGGCTGGGACTTTAGGCAGTCACTGTAGGAGACTCCACACACTCCTGGCTTCCTAGTTACCTGGTGAGGGACATTGCTGGGGACTCTGAGCCTACATTGAGGACTGAAGAGATCCTTTTTGTGGTCATTGGGGCAGAGCAAATGAATGTTAAACCCACTGAGGCTAATGCTCAGACACTGGTCTCCTTTGAGAAGAGGAGCCCAGCTGAGCAGAATAAGCCTCACTTCTGATAAAAAAAAAAAGAGATATACCAAACCAAACCTCAGTGTGTCACCTTAGACATACACTTCACTCTGGGAACTGAACAGAGCTCCCTGGCCACATCTATCACATAACTCTAGGTATTCACTAAAAGCAGACACTCGACTTATCTGCAGAGGCATAGTACAGAGACAAAAGTCCCCACAGCAAAGAAAACAAAGAAGAAACCAATGAGTATCTCCACAAATGTCAAATAACAAAAGCACCAATTCAAGAAACAAGAATAAGGTAGACGACATGACACACCAAAAGAACACATCACCTCAATACTAGATTGTGAAGATGATGAGATGGAAGAAATGCAAGAAATGGAATTTCAAAAATTGATCATAAGATTACACAGAAGTAATCAGAAGCAAATTCATGAACAACTGAAATCCATACAGGACATGAAAGAAAATTTCTCCATTGAATAGGAAATCAAAATGAAATGAACAATTCAATATAACAAATAAAGGAATGCAATGAAAATCCTTAACAATAGAATCAGTGAAGCAGAAGAAAGAAACTCTGGCTTAGAAGACAAAGCACAGGAAATTATACAGTAAAACCCCAAACAAGAGGATATTAGGACACTAAAAAAAAAAAAAAAAAAACACCTGTTGGGAATCTACAGGATACTATCAAATGACCCAACCTATGGGTTCTAGGAATTCTCTAAGGCATGAAAAGTGAGAAGGAGTTAGAAGGCCTTTTAAGTGAAATAATGACAGAAAACTTCCCTAATTTGGAGAAACAAAGGGACATTCAATGAGAGGAAGAACTTAGAACTCTTAATAGGCATGACCAGAAAAGATCTTCACCATGAGATGTTGTAATCAAACTCACCACAGTAAAACATAAAGAAAGGATTCTAAAATGTGCGTGAGAGAAACACCAGATTACTTTCAGAGGATCTCCAATTAGACTAACAGCAGACTTGTCATCAGAAATCCTACAGGATAGGAAAATGATGAGATATAGTCCAAGATTTAAGAGAAAATTAACCTGTCAACCCAAAATACTATACCTGGCAAAGCTCTCATTTATAAATGAAGGTGAAATAAAGACCTTCTGTAACAAACAGAAATTAAAAGAAGACATTAAACCCACCTATCCAGTTCTACAAAAGATGCTTACATATGTGGTACACACAGAAACACACAAACATGGTCATCACTGTGAACGAAGGTAAAGGAAGAAAATCTCCCAGAAAAAGTACAAAGGAAATCCAAAGTAAATAATAGGAATATTTTGGGGAAAATGGCAGGGTAAAATCATTGCTTATTAATAGTCACTTTGAATGTAAATGGCCTCAACTCTCCAGTTAAAAGACAGACTGGCTGAATGGATTAAAAAACTAAACCCATCTATCTGCTGCTTAAAAGGGACACATCTCACTAACAAAAATGCACATAGAGTGAAAATGATGGGATGGAAAGATATTCCATGCCAACAGAAATCAAAAAATAGCTGATATAGCCATTGTAATATCAGACAAAATTGACTTTAACACAAAAATGTTAAAAGAAGAAAAAGAAGTGCACTATGTAATGATCAAGGGATCAATTCAACAAGAAGATGTCACTATTATAAATATATATGCACCTAATTACAGGTCACCTGGCTATTTAAAATAATGTTAAGGGACCTAAAGGGAGACATAGACTCAAATACAATAGTAACGGAGGACTTCAGTACTCCACTTTCAGCAATGCACAAATCAACCAGACAGAAAATCAGCAGGGAAACAGCAGAGTTAATCAATACTATAGACCAAAGAACCTAACAGATATCTACAGAACTTTTCATCCCATGGTTTCACAATACACATTCTTCTTCTTACCAGTGCATGGAATCTTCTGTAGGTTTGGCCACATGCTAGGGCATAAAGTCTCAGCAAATTCAAAAAAAATCAAAATCAAATCAAGCTTCTTCTCAGACCACAGAGGATTGAAACTGGGAATCAGCAACTCAGGAACATCTAGAACATATGGAAACACATGGAGACTTAAAAACATGCTTCTGAATGAAGAGTGGGTCATGGGAGAAAGCAAAATATTTCTGAAAACAAAATAAGATGACAATACAACATATCAAATCTATGGAATACAGCAAGAATAGTATTAAGAGGAAAATTTATAGCTAATGGTGCCTACATCAAGAAATTGGAAACACAGCAAATAAATGAGCTATCAATGCATTTCAAGAATCTAGAAAAATAATAGTAAACCAAACTCAAAACTAGTAGAAGAAAAGAAATAATTAAAATTATAGAAGAAATCAACAAAATTGAATCAAAAAATTACAAAAGATCAGCCAAACAAGGAGCTGTTTTTTTTTTAAACTAAACAAAATTGACACACCATTGGCCCAACTAAACAAAAAAGTAGAGAGAAGACTCAAATCAATAAGATTAGAGACAGAAAATGAAATCTAACAACAGGCACCACAGAAATAAAAAGAATCATCAGAAATTACTATAAATAGCTGTACGCCTACATACTGGGAAACCTATAAGAAAGGGATAGATTCTTGGACACATACAGCCTACCTAAATTGAGCCCCGAAGACACGGAAAACTTAAACAGACTCATAACCAAGATGGAAATTCAATCAGTAATAAAGACCTTCCGAACAAAGAAAAGCCCAGGATGGGATGGCTTCACTGCTGAATACTATCAGACATTTAAAGAAGAACTAATTCCAATTCTTCTCAAGTTATTCAAGACAATTGATTGGGATGGATTGCTCCCAAATTATTTCTATGAAGGCAGCATCACCTTTATTCCTTAACCTGAAAAAGATGCAAAAGATAAAGAGAATTAAAGACCAATTTTTCTGATGAACATAGATGCAAAAATCCTCAACAAAAGTCTAGCCAACTGAACCCAGCAACACATCAGAAAAATCATCCACCCAGACTAACTGGGATTTTTTTCTGTTATGCAGGGATGGCTCAACATTCATAATACCAGATTTCAAGATATACTACAAGGCAGTTATAATCAAAACATCCTGGTACTGGTACAAAAACAGATGGATAGACCAATGGAACAAAACAGAAATGCCATAAATCAGTCCAAGCATTTACAACCAACTTATAATCGACCAAGGAGCTAAAACCTATCCTTGGAGCAAAGATAGGTGCTGGGTGTCTTCAACAGATGCTGCTGGGAAATCTGGATTTCCACATGCAGAAGTATGAAGCACAATCCCTACCTTACACCTTACACAAAAAAATCCACTCAAAATAGATTAAGGATCTAAATCTATGACCCAGCACCATTAAATTATTAGAGAACTTTGGAAAAACGCTGCAAGACATTGGCACAGAGTTATTGGAAAAGACCCCAGAGGCACAGGCAGTCAAAGCCAAAATTAACATATGGAATTACATCAAATTGAGAAGTTTCTGTACCGAAAAAAAAAAGGAAAGTGAAGAGGCCACTGCAGAATGGGGAAAGTTGTTTGCAAACTCTGAAACAGATAAAAGATTAATAACCAGAATATATAAGAAGATTAAGAAACTCCAAAACAACAAAACAAACAACCCAGTTAAGAGATGGGCCAAGGAATTAACAGACATTTTTCAAAAGAGGAAATACAAATGGCCAACAGACACAGGAAAATGTTCAGGATTGATAATCATCAGGGAAAAGCAAATAAAAAAAAAAGAAAAGAGGTTTTACCTCACCCCAGTTAGAATGGCTTTCTTGAAGAAATCAACAGGACACACATGTTGGTGACGATGTCGGGAAAACGTACCCTAATCCACTATGGATAATAATGTAAACTGGTAACACCACTATGAAAGACAATATGGAGATACCTCAAAAATATGAATGTAGACCTATCATATGACCCAGCCCTCCTACTTCTGGGATTTTGCTCAAGGGAAATGAAATCAGTAAATCAAAGTGTTATCTACACCCCCATGTTTATTGCAGCTCAATTCACAATAGCTAAGACATGGAATCAACTTAATTACCTGTCAAACGAAGACTGGATAAAGATATTTTGGGATATGTACATGATGGAATACTACACAGCAGTTAAAAATGAAATCCAGTCATTTGCAACAAAATAGATGAATCTAGAAAACATCATACTTACTGAAATAAGCCAGTCCCAAAAGGACAGATACCATATGTTCTCATTGATCTGTGAAAAGTAATAGAACACCTAAGACGTAATCTGTAGAAGTGAAATTTGCAGTTCAAGAAGGGAATAAGTTGCCCTTGTCTTGACTATTGAGGAACAATTACTTTTCTTTGTGTTTTTTTGTTTTTTTTTCTTCATTCTATTTGTTGATTTCTTTCCTTAACATAGAATTATCATATGTGTGTAAAATCAATTGAGGATGGAACTCAGGGAAAAATAAGAGAGGGAGGAGGTAGTTTGTAACTGTAAAACTGTATAGTTCTGCATACAAACATATGGACTTACTTCTAAAGGTACAGTTTAAAAACTTGTCATGGGACTCCAAATCTCACTAAGCTGTGTGGAAGTGCTAAAGCAATCATATTAAGTGTTAAAGTGAATATACAGATAGGATTAATTGTTAAAGTGTTCATATAAATAGAATCAAGTATCTAGTAATAATAATAGCTAAATTAAAAAGGAGAGAATGCTCTTTTTTGGGAAGCAGTCCACACAGCAGGCTCATAGAATGGCAATCACTTTAAGTAATATTCTAACCTCAGAATCAGCCCTTGAGGCTTCCTGGTCTGGCTGAAAAGCTTGTGAGAGCATTTAAGGCATGTAAAGCCAAGATACCGTGGCAAAAATTTTTCTACATGAAGGATCTCTGTGAGTGCGACTTCAGTGGAAAGAAGTGGCCATCAAAGAAGGATGTACTTTTCTCTAAAGGGAGAATGGAACTTCCACTTTGCTTATAACTTTGTCTAAATACTGACAGAGTTTGTGGATTCAAAAGGCTTCCATAGCCTAAGCAAATCATGTCAAAAACCATAGGTGGTCACTAATGTCATACATAATAGCGTTAATTGTTAAGTTAACAACAGGAGTCACTGTTCACTAACTCCTTATGGAGGACCTCTGTCCTCAATGAGTTGTTTCATGAGAGTTAACTGCAAAAGCAGTTCTCAAGCAGTTTTTTGGTGTGTGTGCTTGTGTGTGCAAATTATTGAAATCTTTGCTTAGTAATGAGTTGGTCTTCTGTGTGCAAAGTTAATTGAAAATGAATCTTAATGGAGAATGGGACTGGGAAGGGGAGAGGGAAGGGGGATGAGTGATAATGTGAGTGGGAGGACAGGTATGGTGGGAAGAATAACTGTATTTCTAAATTTGTACTTATGAAATTAGTATTCCTTAAAAATTAATTAATTAATTAAAAATAGATATACACCATCAAAAAGTACAGTAATTACTTTTAAAAGGCATTTGATACATATATAATTCTGTTACTAAAATGAAAAAGTCACTTGTAATTTAGTTGATTATTTTTACATAAAACTTTGATTTAACTAATTTTATTTTTATTAATTATTGTAATTTCCCATTATGCAAATCCTGTCTTCTGATATGATGCATACAGTGATGGATCTATTTGCAGAAAGGAAATATTTTGTGAATGTTATTAATATTTACCCAGGAAGTTAGGAGAATTTGCCCAGAAAGGAAAAGGAAAAAAAAGAAAATTTTCAACAACCATTTTTTTAAGAGAAACAATTTCCATCCACTGAGTCACTCCCCAAATGGCTGCAATGCTTGGGTCTGAGCCAATCTGAAACCAGGAGCTAGGAGCTTCTACTAGGTCTCCCATATGGGTTCAGGAGCCCAAACACTTGGCACATACTCCACTGCTTTCCCATGCACTTAACAGGGAGCCCCCTTCAGAAGTGGAACTGCAGGGACACAGACTAGTACCCATGTGGGATGCCGGCATCACAGGTGACAACTTTACCTGCTATGCCACAGCACTGAACCCCAAAACTAATTTTAAGAAAAGAAAACTTATACATGTGTTCATATGTGTGTGCTTTTGTGTGTGCATGTATATGAAGGGTTTCTTGTCATGAGTTGTGGAAACAAAGGGCTACTACAATCTTTTAGCAATGTTTTACTTTCTAATAGTTTCTGCTATTAGTTTGGGAAAACTTTTAATTTATTTTAGATTAAAAAATCATAAAAGTCTTAAAATCTTCATTTTATAATTTGCTATTCATTTCAAAATTCTTGTTGGAGGTAGTAATAAGGTGTTTCGCAAAATTAATCCTCATGAGACCTAAAATATGTAACCCAATTTAAAAATGAGCTATAAAGTTAATAATTTATGTACAGGTGAAATATTTAGTTTCCCTTCTCAGAATCTATGTCATTTACTACACAGCTCAAATCTATTAAAACACAGAAAAGAGTTGATAGAATTTACCTCTTAAAATTACATAGGCTAAAATGGGGACTCTATAATATTGATTGGTAATTAATTAAAAGTAAATATTTGAATAAGTTAACCAATAGATTTTAATTTAATTCCAAATTTATCTCTATAAATATTTAAACTCTTCTAAATTATCAACCAATTTTAGTCTTGAATTTTAGCCTGAATTTTACAGTTCACTGTAAATAATTAATATATATTCCTTTTTATAATTGTACTATAATAATTATTATATATAATAATTCATTTTAGTGTTAATATGCACAAGTAGTTTTTATGAAGATTTTAAATTTATTGTTATAAAGTTAAAAATAACGAAAATATTAAAATAATAATCAAGTAATAAATGAATCTATTGGAGGAGAAAATTACCCAATTCTGAAAATTAGATTAAAGTAAATATGTAAAATTGTGTATATAACATAGTTTGTTTTTCCAATATCAAATTAAACTTTAGAAGATTGTTTAATTTACTGTCTTATTTACATAGAATGTTAATTAATCAAGGAGATATTGTACTATTTTTAACCTCTTAGAATCACACTCTTTGGCATATCATATAAGTAGCTATTATTATATAAAAATACCCTAATATCAGTGGCTTATTACTTTAAACAACATGCGTTTCTTTAGTTCATGCATATATATGTTTTCTCAGAATATTTGATTTAAGCAAGGAATATTTGATCTGCCTATCTAAACTGAATTTGACTGGCCAGCCTGGGGAATTAATTTTCTTGTGATGACAGAGGTACAAGAGATAACAACCTAAATTTTGAAGTACTTTTCTACACTGTGCTTGCACTTTATCAGTTAATAGTCAATTTGCCAAAATAAATGGCATGATCTAGCCCTCAGTTAAAGAATGGGAAACCTCCAGTTTCTGCTCCCACAATAGGAGAAGATGACATACATTAGCAAAGTTTGTATATGTGGAAGGAAAAGGGAACTGAAGGGCACTTCTGTTTAATAACATCATACCCAGTACCTCACTTAGCAAATAATTATTTGGAAATTAACATAAGGCTGGAATTATGTAGCTATAGGTGGGGATTAAAAAAGGGGGGGGTAACAACTCTGAATCAGAACTAACTAGATATCTAGGAAATACTAGCTAATAGAATTTGAGTTTGTAGGAACCAAGGAGTTTGGCAGGTTTAGGAATGCATGTAGAAGAGTTTAACAAGCAGAGAAAGAGATGGAGTTCTTGTCAAGGCCTCGAGTACAGAAAGGATTCATGAGTCATGGAGCCTGGAGCCCATGTCCTCACTCCAAACTGCACCCTGTCTCACTGACATATTGATCTCTGAGGCAAGTTTTTAGCCTGACACCCTAACAGGCTGTTGGAGTCTGGTATCTGGTCAAAAAGTCTTTGAAAAACACCAGAGAGCAGCCCTGGCCCAAATTACAAAAGTGCCCCAACCCTTCTCCCAGTCTCCAGCAACATGATGATCCTTGTGAAAGGAAACTCAGTTGGAATGGACCAACATTCCTAGAGCTAAGATGAGAAGTTTGAAGGGTGGAGCCTCTAGTGTTAAAGCTCGTGCGGACTGAAAATGAGCACGTCACAGACACTCAAGTCTGGGGTTAGGTGTTAGTGGACTGTTGGGGCATGGGGCCATGGTTTCACTCCACACTGCACCAAGTCTCAATAGTGCTGATCCATGCAGGAAATGCACTTCCCAGCCCAACACCATTCTGGCTCTTGGGGTCTGGTATCCAGCCAAGAGACTTTCAGGAAGCCCGGGAAGTGGCCCCGGCCATCATCTGTCAGCAGTCTCAGTTACTTTTCCCATGCCTCACAAAGAGCTGATCCACACAAGGGGGGAGGGGTGCTTCAAGGCCCAGTGCCCACCTGGGATTTCTGGGGACTTGGTTCCAACCAAGAGACTTTCAGGAAGTACCTGGGTGTAGTCATGGTCAGAATTTGTCGTCTCATGCTATTTTCCTGTCCTTCATGAATGGCTGATCCACATGAGAGAGGGAGAGAGAGAGAGAGAGAGAGAGAGAGAGAGAGAGAGAGAGAGAGAGAGAGATTAGATAAGAGCCTCAGCTCCAGGGAATTTCTCCGTGGCCTGGTTACAAGCTAGAAGATGGAGAAAGTTAGCCTATGTGAGTTGAGGTTGCTGATGTCCTGGCTTTCTTTGTGCTAAACTATTCCTGATAGATCAGACAGATTCCTGACTCAGTCTGCTTCCAACATTAGGAGAAAGCTCCAGAGACTTGCAGTGGGATGTGAGATCACTCCAGACAACCTCTTAAAGGTGGACACCATGGTCCTTTACAACAGAGATCAGGAAGGGATCTACCAGCAGGAGGTAGGGGTTAAGAGGAAGAGTGCGCTCCTGGTGGCATCTCAACTCCAGTGAGCCCCCTGGAAACTTCCCAAGTGTTTTTGCTGCAAAGGCAGTGAGCACTTTGCCAAGCATTGTAAAAAAGATTCCCCAGAGCCATGTCCCTTTTGCAAAGGAAATCGTTGGAGATTTGACTGCTGCTGAAGGCCAAAATCTCCAGGATCTGGCATTTCAGATAGAACTACACGGGACTGAAGGGGCTCAGGGCTCACTTTACAGGTTCTGGTGATGCATCAGACGAACACCCAGGAACCCCCAGTGGCTCTCAGAGGGGAAGGAAAGCCTATAAAATTCCTCTGGATACCAGAGAGCAATGTTGTCTATTCTTCACTCTATCTTTGGCCTCTTTTCTCATACAACAACTGTAAAGGGTGTCTCAGGAACCCCCCAAGTTAGTTATTTCACCCAACATTTAAGCTGTGTCTGAAATTGATGTGGGAAAAGTCAGGGAGATGGATTAAGTTCATGAGCTGGAGGCCACACCTACCCTACCCCCATGTAATTCTATCATCAATCAGATGACCCCTCACCTAGATGCACCCCTTACCTGAGATCTGGGGTAGTACTACGTAACCACTCCCCTTTTTGAAGCCAATAAGAAGCCTGGTGAAGGCAAGGGGCTCTCTTTCGCTCTCTCTACCTCATTGACCCAGAGCAGGGTATGACATTCCCCTTGTTTCCTTTCCTGGTTCACTCTCTAAATGAAGCCCTCATGTGCCTATATATTCATCTCACTTTCTAAATAAATCATATCATGCCGCACGCTGTGTTTGTGCCTGTATTTTGAATTCTTCTCAAAATAAAAGGTAAGAGCCTGGGATATTAATTTTGGCCCAACGTAGCCCACAACAGAATGATCTAATATGTACTCACTTCTTTTTGATGATACCAGAGAGCCCAGCAATGAGGTACCATGAGGTAGCAATGAAATGGCTCAGATTAAGACTCCAGTTCTTATAGGAGCAGGGGAAACTTTATATCTCCCTCTGACAGGTATAGAAATGAATTCTGAAATTCGGAGTGTCAGGTAAAAGTTGTTCAGGCTATAACTGTCTCAGCTTGTGCAAGTTAAAAGAGGCCTAGGCTAATTTCCTTTTTCAAAACTCTCTGCCTAGGCCTTCCTGACTTTGGCTAGCCTGATCTACTCATTGATCTGTTCACTACTCCCCACCATCTCAAATGTCAGAAAATGTGTGTGTGTGTGTGTGTGTGGAGGGGGTGGCAGGAGGAGAGTGGGGTGGAGTGGGGGAACATTGCATCTGTTCTGCAATCAATGCCCAGATCTACATCAGTCCTTCCT
The DNA here is from genome assembly GCF_033115175.1 of Lepus europaeus. Taxonomy (NCBI): domain Eukaryota; kingdom Metazoa; phylum Chordata; class Mammalia; order Lagomorpha; family Leporidae; genus Lepus; species Lepus europaeus. Next base: position 26,092,524 of record NC_084833.1, read on the forward strand.
ACGAAAGGATGCTTCATGTCTCATTTTCCCTAACTCTCTAGTCAACATTTAAAAAAAAAAAAAAAAACATGACCAGAACTGATCATAGCAGGACTCATCTTAAATTGCTATTTTATACCACTCCTGAGTTTCCAGTTTCATAACTAAAATAGCAACGAAGCAGTGAATCTACCCTTCTGAGTCTTGGTTTAACATGAGAGTAGAAAGTAGAAGTTACCAATCACAGCTTTCTATTATGAACAAGCTAGACAGGACAGACAGGCTTACAAATTGGCATCTTGATGGGTTTTGTCCCCACATCTGATTGCTGTTCTGCTTTTTCCCCCTCAATAAATTGTGCTTAAGAGGCTCAACCAACATGGTTTCCAGAGCCTGCCTCTCTAGGAGCCCCGCTCCTGGCTGTTGTAGCAGAAGTTTTCTGACTTAAAAAAGTCTTGCTTTGGTCTCTGGAAGGGAAAAAAAAATGGACTGTTGAAAGGATCTCACTGAGCATAGTGATGCACAAGAATCACTCCCACTCAAATAATTCTAGGCTTATATATTTGATGGAACAGAGTCACAGCCCTAAATGGTCTGTGAACAGTCAAACTTTAGCACAGAATTTTCATGCAACAGTTATCTAAAGTGAACAGGACTGTGTGTATGCAAATATAGCAAGGGAAAGAAAAGCACAAGAGATACAGGGGCAGATTTTGCATAGGATTCCAGAAGGCACCATTAGAACCACTTGAGAGATATCTTAAAAGCAGTCTCCAGAAATGTACCCCATTTTAATCACTTACTTAATGTTCAGTCTTTAACACACTAGAGATTTCTCTCTGATTGGCTTTCCTCAATTTCAGAATGCTATGATCTTTCATTTCTAGTTAAAAAGCTATAATGTTTTCTTGCTCTCCCACTTCAAAACACAAATCTGAGTGGCAGGGGTGATTAGCTTGGTGTGTGTTTAACAGATAAACAAAGATTTTGAACTAATCTGTACATAAGGGTATTTGGTCAGGCTTAAAGATTAAATTGAACTTGGTATTCATTTACAGTTTGTTTTGTTTACTTTCTTATATCATTAGCAAACTTATTAAAAAGGAGATACAAATAAACTTTGTATCAATTACATAAGAAAATAATTGGATTTTATTAGTCCAGGAACTCAGGCAATCAATTAAGGCAAGAGTACTCTGGTCTCAGTCACCTCATTATTCTTCACGATAATTAATCGCAAATACTAATGGATTGTTTAGAAATGGGATGCTTTATGGCAATGTTCATGTCTTTGGGAAAAAAATCCTCATTTTTGCTGAATGAGATTTTACATTAAGTAGAAAATATTCTGAGCTACAACCACAAGTTCTTTATAAATTTTTATTAAATAAAGTTAACATATGAATGACCATTTCAAATTTCAAACTTAACAGCATCAGGAGCCAAAAAGCTAGATCAGATCATGCATAGGTTTCAACTCCAACTATTAAGAACATTACCTATATGATAATAAACACAGTTTTTGACTTCTCTGTGATTCATTTTCCTCAGTAGATGATAGAGTCGGCAGTAATAGCCTTGGCCATAAAGATTTATAGTAAGTGAAAAATGAAATAATGCATGTAAAATTCATGCTACCTTTCAGGTGATCAATAGATGTCATTTATTTTCTTTTGCTCCTATCCCTTTGTCTCAGGTGTTTGGAACATACCACTCTAAGAGATAATTGGTGGTTGATGCTCTGTAGGCTTTTTTAAAAATAATAGCGTTGAGATTCTTCAATATCACCAATTATCAATTAATCATCAACTTATAATCTATCCTAATCCTGTCATATATTCTTCTGTTATATATTACTTTTCTATCTACTAAATATCAGTATTATATTGAATATAATATTCTGAGGGTTTATAAAAACTGCCTTGTTTGAATTTAGGGCTGACATTTCTGCCATGTTTGAATTAGGGCAGAGTAGATGTAATCACAATTTTTAAAAATTATAAGATATATTCATTTCATTTAATTTGTGGCAAGTGCTTTGACATAGTGAGTGTTTGGAAGATTATTTTTGGAATCTCACTCTGAATGGTGTGTACCGGAAACTCAAGCTAGGTCATAAGCTAGAACAACTGGAAGGCTGACTTTAAATGTATGCATTATTATAAGAATCCCAAAATACATAGTCTCTTGTCTAATCTCTGAAATGACTTGTTCCATGCATTTTATCCTATTTGGTATTTGATTAACAAGATAGAGAGAAATTGTTGTAGCAATCAACTTCTTGGATGAAAGTGGAAGTAATGCACTTAATATTAATTTAGAATCTATTAATAATCCAAATACCATATATGATTTACACTGCTCACATTAAACAAGTAGCAATTTGTGTTTTGCTTTCAGCTGAATTTAATGGAAGTATGGCTCACTCCCCAAATGGCCGCAATGGCTGCGCCTAGACAGCTGGGCCCATCCAAAGCCAGGAACCAGGAGCTTCTTTCAGGTCTCCCATATGGTGCAGAGGCCTAAGCACTTGGGCCATCTTCTATGCTTCCCCAGGCCATAGCAGAGGGCTGGATCAGAAGAGGAGCAGCCAGTACTCGAACCAGTGCCCATATGAGATACCAGCCCAACAGGCAGACGTTTAACCTACTATGCCACAGTGCCGGTCCCTGGAAGCTTATTTTCTACTGAAATACATCTCGAACACCGAGTGGAATGAATATAACACACAAGATTAGGGAGAGGAATTGTGGTACAGTGGTTAAGATGCGGATTTGGATGTACACCTCCCAAATGGAGGGTCTGTGTTCAAGTTCCCATTGTATTTCTTTTTTTTTTTTTTTAAGATTTATTTATTTATTTGAAATAGTTACAGAGACAGAAGGAAAGGCAGAGAGACGGAGAGGTCTTCCATCTGCTGGTTCACTCCCCAAAGGGCCACTATATCCGGAGCTGCGCCGATTCTAAGCCATGAGATTCTACTGGGTCTCCCATGCGGGTGCAGGGGCCCAAGGAGTTGGGCCATCTTCCACTGCTTTCCCAGGCCATAGCAAAGAGCAGGATCAGAAGTGGAGCAGCTGGGACTTGAACAAGTGCCCATGTGGGATGCCAGCACTGCAGGCAGCGGCCTCATCACTACACCACAAAGCCGGCCCCAGCCACTACATTTATAGTAGTTGATTACAATAACACTTAATCATAACAGATGCATACATGCTATTCATTTCTAAAACTAATATGAATGGCTTTGGATGTGTAGAGTTGTTCTTCAGGATCCACAGTGAATCACTCCCAAGATCTCTGAGGACACAAAATTCTGCCAATTCTCAAGTCCATTATAAAAAGTTGTACATTTACCCATATAATTTAAATCATGCATAATACAATGTTAATGCTGTGCAAATCATTGTCATATTGTAGTGTTATGATTAAAAATTCTCTACATGTTTAGCATAGACACTTTTTTCAAATATTCTTGAACTACAATGGATTAAATCTATGAATACTGAACTGTGGACACACAGCACCAACAGTAAAATACTTTGGGTAGTAAAAATATTTTACATTATTACTTCTTTTTTTTTATTTTTAACTTTTATTTAATGAATATAAATTTCCAGTGTACAGCTTATGGATTACAATGGCTTCCCCCTCCCATAACTTCCCTCCCACCCACAACCCTCCCCTCTCCCACTCCCTCTCCCCTTCCATTCACATCAAGATTCATTTTCAATTCTCTTTATATACAGAAGATAAATTTAGTATAAAGATTGCAACAGTTTGCACCCACATAGAAACACAAAGTGAAACATACTGTTTGAGTACTAGTTATAGCATTAAATCAAAATGTACAGTACATTAAGGACAGAGATCCCACATGAGGAGCAAGTGCACAGTGGTTCTTGTTGTTGACCCAACAAATTGACACTCTAGTTTATGGTGCCAGTAACCACCCTAGGCTGTCGTCATGAGTTGCCAAGGCTATGGAAGCCTTCCAAGTTTGCCGACTCTGATCATATTTAGACAAGGTCATAAAAGACAGAGTGAGGATAGTAACCAATGATCCTAAGAGTGGCAATCCCAATTGGTAATTTTAGCTTTGACTGCCTATGCTTTTGGGGTATTTTCCAAGAAGTCTTTGCCAGTACCTATATCTTGCAGGGTTTCTCCAATGCTCTCTAATAATTTGATGGTGTCAGGTCATAGATTTAAGTCTTTAATCTATGTTGTGTGAATTTTTGTGTAAGGTGAAAGGTAGGGATCTTGCTTCATGACTCTGCACGTGGAAATCCAGTTTACCCAGCACCATTTATTAAATAGACTGTCCTTACTCTAGGGATTGGTTTTGGATCCTTGATCAAATATAAGTTGGCTGTAGATGTTTGTATTGATTTCTGGTGTTTCTATTCTGTTCCATTGGTCTATCCATCTGTTTCTGTACCAGTACCATGCTGTTTTGATAACAACTGCCCTGTAGTATGTCGTGAAATCTGGTATTGTGATGCCTCCGGCTTTGTTTTTGTTGTACAAGATTGCTTTGGCTATTCGAGGTCTCCTGCGTCTCCATATGAATTTCAGCATCATTTTTTCCAGATCTGGGAAGAATGTCTTTGGTATTTTGATTCGTATTGCATTGAATCTGTATATTGCTTCTGGGAGAATGGACATTTTGATGATGTTGATTCTTCCAATCCATGAGCATGGGAGATTTTTCCATTTTTTGTTATCCTCTTCTATTTCTTTCTTTAAGGTTTTGTTATTTTCATTGTAGAGATCTTTAATGTGCTTGGTTAAGTTTATTCCAAGGTATTTGATTGTTTTTGTGGCTATTGTGAATGGGATTGATCTTAGAAGTTCTTCCTCAGCCGTGGCATTGCCTGTGTATACAAAGGCTGTTGAATTTTGTGCATTGTTTTTATACCCTGCTACTTTGCCAAACTCTTCTATGATTTCCAATAGTCTATTAGTAGAGTTCTTTGGATCCCCTAAATAAAGAATTATATCATCTGCAAAGAGGGATAGTTTGAGGTCTTCCTTCCCAATTTGTATCCCTTTAATTATTTTTTCTTGCCTAATAGTTCTGGCTAAAACTTTGAGAACTATATTGAATAGCAGTGGTCACAGTGGGCATCACTGTCTGGTACCAGATCTCAGTGGAAATTCTTCCAACATTTCCCCATTCAATAGGATACTGGCTGTGCGTTTTTTATAAATTGCTTTGATGGTGTTGAGGAATGTTCCTTCTATACCCAGTTTGCTTAGGGTTTTCATCATGAAAGGGTGTTGTATTTTATCAAATGCTTTCGCTGCGTCTATTGAGATAATCATATGGTTTTTCTTCTGCAGTCTGTTAATGTGGTGTATCACGTTGATTGTTTTGCAAACATTGAACCACCCCTGCATACCATGGATTAATCCCACTTGGTCTGGGTAGATGATCTTTCTGATGTTTTGTTGAATTCTATTGGCTAGAATTTTATTGAGGATTTTTGCATCTATGTTCATCAGGGTTATTGGTCTGTAATTCTCTTTCAATACTGCATCTTTTTCCTGCTTAGGAATTAAGGTGATGCTGACTTCATAGAAAGAATTTGGGAGGATTCCCTCTTTTTCGATTGTTCTGAAAAGTTTGAGAAGAATTGGAGTTAGTTTTTCTTTAAATGTCTGGTAGAATTCAACCGTGAATCCATCTGGTCCTGGGCTTTTCTTTTCTGGGAGGGCCTTTATTACTGTTTCAATTTCTGTGTCAGTTATGGGTCTGTGTAGGTTTTCTATATCTTAATATCGGATAACATAAATTTTACCACAAATCTATTAGGAGAGAAAAAGAGGGTCACTATATAATGATTAAGGGATCCATTCAACAGGAAGATAGAACGATTATCAATGTATATGCACCTAATTACAGGGCACCGGTTTATTTAAAAGATTTGTTACAGGACTTAAAGTGAGACTTAGAATCCAATACAATAACACTGGGGGACTTCAATACTGCACACTCAGAAATAGACAGATCAACAGGACAGAAGATCAACAAGGAGACAGTAGATTTAAATGACACTATAGCTCAAATGGAACTAACAGATATCTACAGAACTTTTCATCTTACACAGAAAGCATTTACATTCTTCTTGGCAGTACATGGAACCTTCTCTAGGATTGACTACAAACTAGGCCATAAAGCAAGTTTCAGCAAATTCAAAAGAATTAGAATCATACCATGCAGCTTCTCAGACCATAAAGGAATGAAGATGGAAATTAGCAACTCAGGAATCCCTAGAGCATATGCAAACATATGGAGACTGCACAACATGCTCCTGAATGAACAATGGGTCATAGAAGAAATTAAAAGAGAAATCAAAAATTTCCTGGAAATAAATGAGGATAACATCACATCATACCAAAACTTTTGGGATACAGCAAAAGCAGTGTTAAGAGGAAAGTTTATATCAATAGGTGCCTACATCAAGAAATTGGAAAGGCACCAAATAGATGATCTTTCAGTTCATCTCAAGGATCTAGAAAATCGGCGGCAAACCAGACCCAAAGCTAGTAGAAGAGAAATAATTAAAATCAGAAAAGAAATCAACAGGATTGAATTAAAAAAAAATTACAAAAAATCAGCCAAACGAGGAGCTGGTTTTTTGAAAAAAATAAACAAAATTGACACCCCATTGGCCCAACTAACTAAAAAAAGAAGAGAAAAGACCCAAATCAATAAAATCAGAGATGTAAAAGGAAACATAACAACAGATACCACATAAATAAAAAGAATCATCAAAAATTACTACAAAGAGTTGTATGCCAGCAAACAGGGAAATCTATCAAAAATGGATAGATTCCTGCACACATACAACCTACCTAAATTGAACCAGGAAGACATAGAAAACCTAAACAGACTCTTAACCTTTAAGTTGTGGTTAAATTTCATTGAAAAACAGTTGCTGTATTAGAGTATTCTTAGCTGGAGTATATACTTACCTTTTCCAGTGAGTTTTATTCTTTCTCATGTTTTCAGGTTGATAATTAGTGTCCTTAAATTTCAAATCAGAAAATTTTCAGTAGCACATTTTTCCAGGCAGTTTGAGATATGCTCTACTTTCTAGAATCTGTGTCTCTGCGGAAAGTCTAGTGTGTGTGTGTGTGTGTGTATGTGTGAACATGTATATACATTTATATGTGTGTAAATATGTATATATATATTTATATTTGTGTGAACATGTATATATATTATATATGTATGTGTATAAACATGTATATATCTCACACTCTGAGACCTCTGGAAAATATAAGAAGTAATAAAAGCATTAGTAGCTTTCAGATAGATGAAATAAGACATGAACAACAAAAAGTGGAAGGAATACTGTTCACTACTCATCCTTTAGATACTTTCAATATTATAATTTCTATAAATGTATTATTCATCCAAAAAGAATAAAACTTTGCTTTTCCCAACTTAAAGCAAGCTCCTAATATGAACTAGCAATTTAAACCTTCACCAGTAATTCACGAGGCCGCCTGAATCACTGCACAGTTATAAGCACTCAGTATTATTAATCTTTAAGTTATTCTCAACTTACAAGGCAAAGATGACTATATTATTTTAGTGATCCCCATTATCTTGTGTACTGATAGAATTGAAAATATTTTTGTTATTTATTAGCCATTTGCATTTCCAATTTATAAATTCACTTTTTATATGTTTGAATTAGTCTTATTTTTGGCAATATTCAGAGCCCTTTATATATTAAAATTATTCGTATTATACCTTACCATATCTTTTCCAATGAAGAACATAGTTTTTGCAATAAAATAAATGTAACCTAACATGTCTGCTGTTTAATCATTCAGAAAATTTCACAGTTAGGTAGGGTCTAATGGCAATAAAATATGAAATAAACTCCATTTGCAGTTTTATAGTTTGTAAAGCTTTATAATGATATGATATTTGTAAAAAATAAATGGTCTCTTAATTTTTGAAGGTGACTCATTCATATGATTTAAAATGTTAAGAATACAAAATTATATGTGATACTATTTCTCCCTGACTTTGTATAACTAGTTCCCTTTATTAGAATTGTTCAGTTTTATTAGAGATTTCCTGTGTTCTTGTAACGTATTTATGAATAGAAAATCAAATGTGCATAATTTTTTCCCCTTGGGAATGAATTAGAGAGATTATACTTCCTCTTACATTTTAAGTTAATCATATATCTTAGGAACTATTCCTGATTAGTATATATAATCCTTTTTTTAACTATTCTCATTGACAGCATAGTATTTCATTTCACCTATGTGTTGCAACTTATTTAGCAAGTACCCTATTAGTGAATATTTAGGCCCACTTTGGTCAGAATATTTGTATCCCCTCAAACTTTGTTTGTTGCAACCTACTACACAATGCAAGTGTTAAGATATGCAGCCTGTAGGAGGTTATAGATCATGAAGGTAGAGCTCTCATGAATGGGATTCGTGTCTTTAAAAAATAAGCTTGTAAGAGCTAAGTAGCTCTTTACACCATGTGAAGACACAGTTAAAAAGCTGTATCTAGTGAGACAGGCCCACTCCAGACACTGACTTTGCCAATACCTTGATCCTGGGCTTACCAGCCTACAGACTGTAAGAAATAAATTACCATTATTCACCATCAATCCAGTCCATGGTAATTTATTATAGCAGCTGAAATGAACCACTCAGAATTTTGATATTATAAGCTGCAGTGCTGAGAAACAGCATTTTAAAGGTTTCTTTTCATCTTTTACATTTGTGATATGTAGGCAGGAAAAGTGCTTGGTCTATACACACACATATACACATACATATGCAGTCAGTAGTCATATGTATCATTTGTGTACTAAAATATCATTATGCAAAATGCTGAAATTGTCTGCTATATATAGGGTCTTTATAGAAATTACTGAATTGTCCTCTTTTAATAATGCCTCTTTCTATGTGTTTGCCTATTCAATTCAACATCAAATGATCTGGTTTTTTGAAATTTGATAGGTAAAAGATACTACCTTTGCTATTTTTGCTTTGATTGCCTGTGCTTCCAGTGTCTTTTCCAAGATATATTTGCCTATGCCAATGACTTCATAGTTTTCCCAATATCTCCCTCTAGTAATTTTGTGGTATCGGTCATAAATTTAGATCCCTAATTAATTTTAGTAGATTTTTATATAAGGTGTATAGGGGTCTTGTTTCATTATTCTGCATGAGGAGAGCCAATTTTCTCAGTACCATTTGCCAAAGAGACTCTCCTTTCTTTAACTCCTTTGTCAACTCCTACAGGCTCCATGTCTTAACACTTGCATTGTGTAGTAGGTTGCAACAAACAAAATTTGAGGGAATACAAATATTCTGACCAAAGTGGGCCTAAATATTCACTAATATGGTACTTGCTAAATAAGTTGCAACACATAGGTGAAATGAAATACTATGATGTCACTGAGAATAGTTAAAAAAGGATTATCTATACTAATCTGGAATAGTTCCTAAAATATATGATTAACTTAAAATGTAAGTTAGTGGAGTGTGGATGTACAGATTGATTTCTGGGGATTCTATTCTGTTCCATTGGTCTACATGTCTATTTTTGTGCCAGTACCAGGCTGTTTTGATTATAACTGCCCAGTATATGTCTTTTTTTAAAAAAAAATATTTATTTATTTGAAGGCAGAGTTAGAGAGAGGGAGAGGCAGAGAGAGAGAGAGAGAGAAATGTCTTCCATCTGCTGGTTCACTCCCGAATGGCTGTAAGGCTGAAGCTGAGCCAATCCGAAGCCAGGAGCCAGGAGCTTCTTCCAGGTCCAAGGACTTGGGCCATCTTCCACTGCTTTCCCAGGCATAGCAGAGAGCTGGATTGGAAGTGAAGCAGCCGGGACTCAAACCGGTGCCCAGGTAGCTTTACCAGCTACGCCACAGCACCAGCCCCATTAGTATGTCTTGAAAGCTGATATTGTGATACCTCTCACTTTGTTTTTGTTCTATAACATTGCTTTTGCTATTTGGTGTCTTTTATGCTTCCATATAAATTTTAACATTATATTTTCTAGATCTGAGAAGGACACTGTTGGTATTTTGATTGAGGTCACATTGAATCAGTAAATTGCTTTGAGTAGTATAGACATTTTGATGATATTAATTCTTCCAATCCATGAACATGAAAGATTTTTCCATGCTTTTGTATCTTCTTCAATCTCTTTCTTTAATGTTTTGTAATTTTCATCATGGAGACCCTTCACCTTCTTGGTTAAATTTATTTCACGGTGCTTAAATGTTTTTGTAGCTATTGTGAATGGGACTGTACTTAAAAGTTCTTTTTTCTCCTTAAAACCCCCAGCCTCAACTGGACTGCGCGCTCAGCTCTCTGCATCTTTGCTGAGTTGCCCGCCTGGCCTGGCCTGGCCTGGCCAGGTGTACTCTCCACTCACCCATGCAGCCCCCCCCTCCCCCAGTCTGAGGGACTGGGCACTCTCTCTCAGGTCCTGTCTGGAGAGGTGCCCATCCGTCCTTACAGATGTTCCTTCTTAATAAACCTTGCTATTTTACCTCCCACTAAAAAAAAAAAAAAAAAAAAAAAAAAAAAGTTCTTTTTTGGGGCTGGCACTGTGGCTCATTTGGTTAATCCTCCGCCTGCAGCACTGGCATCCCATGTGGGCGCCAAGTTCTAGTCCCTGTTGCTCCTCTTCCAGTCCAGCTCTCTGCTGTGGCCAGGGAGGGCAGTGGAGGATGGCCCAGGTGCTTGGGCTCCTGCACCGGCATGGGAGACCAGGAAGAAGCACCTGGCTCCTGACTTCGGATCAGCGTAGCGACGGCTGTGGCGGCCATTTGGGGGGTGAACCAATGGAAGGAAAACCTTTCTCTCTGTCTCTCTCTCTCACTGTCTATGGCTCTACCTGTCAAATAAATAAATACAAATAAATAAATAAATAAATAAATAAAACAAAAATGCTCTTTCTCAGTAATGGCTTTCTCTGTGTATACATAGACTTTTGTATCTTGATTATATATTTTAAAATTTTACCAAACTCTCTTATGAGTTCCAGTAGTCTCTTTGTGAAGTCTTTTAGTTCCCCTCTATATAGAATCACATCAACTGCAAACAGAGAAAATTTTACTTCATCCTTCCTCCTGGTCTCCCATGCGGGTGCAGGACCCAAGCACGTGAGCCATCCTCCACTGCCTTCCCAGGCCACAGCAGAGAGCTGGACTGGAAGAGGAGCAACCGGGACTAGAACCCGGCAACCGTATGGCGGAGGATTAACCAAGTGAGCCATGGTGCCGGCCCCCTAAAGAACAGTCTACAACAACCCATATTTCATGTCCATGATAATATGAGAAGGTGATAACTTGGCCCCATTCCCACAAGGCAATGCTCTGAAGCTATATATCAATTGTTCCATCTAGATGAGTCCAGTGATTGCCAATTCTTTATGGTTCCCTGTAATAATTGTTGTATACTTCATTTTCTGTCTTGAATTTCATTTCTAATATCAACTTCACTGATTTTGGTGTGCTCATTCATGTTGAATTACCATTTGCACTTTTATTGCTACACATTGGTAATGATTTTTACTTACTTAACTGGGATTCCCATTAAATTCTGTTCTTTTTTAAAATTTATAATCCAAACTTGCCCTTGAATACCTCTCTAATCATTCCAACCCTCACATATCTGTGTCTTTGAATACCATCATAATCATCTTTACAATTAGTTAAAAAATATATTGCTGATTGCTATGTTAATTCAACTTACCTGCTATCTCAATTACATTAATAATAATTACATTATAGTAGTAGGGAATGAAATTTGTTTTAGAACATTCTGCTTCCTTAGAGTTTACAAGAAAATAATTAGTAATTATTGAACTATTTGATCTTTATGGACTTTTGGAAAAACTATTTGAGAACCCAAACATGTATCAGTAAATTTGCAGTGAAAAACCAAGTCACTGCCTTCTATTGTAAAATGACCTATACAGATTATTAGTAGTGATACCAATATATATTATATATATGTACATATGTGTATATACATATATAGAGAGAGAGAATTACTATAGATTTGAAAATATATTTAATAATTTTCTGTTGGAAAATAATGTGAGACTAATTCATATTAAAGGAAAGTCAGTAATTTTGTAGATAAAAGAATATTTTTAAAAAATGATGTCCTAAGTGCTTGCCACTACAGAATTACAGAATAAGGGATTACATAAAATTTTAGATGACTTTGTTCCATATCAAATCACTTCTTCAAAGACTTAGAGTTCTTGGAATGATAATTTTATTTCATTGTATATTTTTGTATGTCATATCATGATCAGATAAATTATTTTCAATATTTTGTATTTGATTTCATTTATAAGATATTGAAAGCAGTTATTTACAGTTTCCAGTTCGATGGCAGCATGGAATTACAAACCTTTGCCTTCAACTCAGATGACAGAATCAAAGCTTCTTGTGGCACTCATCCTGATCATATTCTTTTCTTGTTTATAAGTTTGTAGAGATGCTGTATAAGTGCCTCTCAGGGGGGCACAACCCCTGAAATTAGAGGCATGGTCAGAGTTTCTGCTCACACAAAAACAGACCTGGGACAGGCACACCCACCCCCAAAGGAATGTGGCAGCAGGAGTAGCAAGAGCTAATGGACATGAATTTGTACCTGGAATATTTTCTGGAACTTGTATAATTTGCAGGAGCATCTAAATGGGCCTGTTTCTGAAGGTTTACAGCACGGCTCTAATCCCTTTCTTAGACCACAAGACCAAATTCCTTTTCCCAAAACCTTAAGTTGTGTAACCTTGCCTATGTGCCTGCTGGCTTATAGACTTACTGGTATCCTCTAAATAAAAGCAGCAGTGCATAGCTATCCAGAGGTGCACTCTTAGAATGGACACTCCCGTTTCCTGTCTTTTCATTTGAAAAACCCTACATAAGTTTATTTGAAAGCTGAGACAAGGAGGGAAGGAGGAAGAGAGAGAGAGGGAGAAAGATATCTTCTATCCATTGTAGGCTCCTCTAAATTCCTACCACAACCTGACTGGATTAGCCAGAGCCAAGATCAACAGTCCCCACTGTGGTCTCCATGTGGCTGGTAGGAGCTTCAGTTCTTCCATAATTATCTATTGCTTCCTAGGCAAATTAGCAGGTGGCAAATTCAAATGCAAAGCATAGCTGGGACTTGAACCATGCACTTCAACCTGGGATGTGAACGTTCCAAGTGACAGCTTAACCTGTTACTCTGAGTCACAATATTTTCTGTCTGAGTCATTCATGACAGACACAAACAGACAGCATGTACCCCTTGGCAGTAAGAAATTAAAAGATAACGTGAATGATATTGCATCAGAAAAATACAATTACAATGATAAAAAAGAAAGATGATTTATTCTGTCTTTCAAAAATATAAAATTATATATAACACACAGAAAGTTTAACTTGCCTGTGGGAAAGTTACTGAAGTCATCCCTAGATAAAAACCAATATGAATATAGCAGGCTAAGGAGTGAGCTTAGTTGAGTGTGACAATGACCTTTGGCATCCAATCGGGTAGGGAGAACTAAATTCCTCAAAGTTTCATTTATGCCTAGGCATGGTAAAAGCCATCTGTCATTTGTACTGGTTGTCAAACTATGTTACTGCAGTGTACTTTATTCTCTTTCCTTGAATGCATATTCATCTTTCTTTTCTTTTTCAAATGCAGAGTTCTGACAGCATCTGATTTTTTAAAAAAAATATTTTCGAATAGCTTAGGGAATAGCCTATGAATATGAGCAGAAAATAATTACTGTTTTGAATGAAAATGTAATTCAGATTTCTATATCGCTTTATGATTTCTGAGGCCTGTGTTTATTAGTTTTGCTTGATGTTTAATAATTCCACTCTTTAGGTGCAAATAATTAATTTGAGACATCTTCATTTTATAAACATATACAACATAATACACATAATCATAATAAAATGTACTATCACAGTCTATCCATAAATTTTCTAAATTGTGGTTTAAAATATATAAAAATGGATAATGGAGGCATTATTTTTAATATATAATGAAACATAATTTGAATTAGTTTATACATTATACAGATTTTGTACTCAGAATTACAGAGCCTGTATTTCAAAGTGAGCAGTTTTTAAACAATCAATTTGATTAACAAACTGTTTTGATAAATAGCCAGTTACTACTTAGGCAGCACTATGTTTAGTCTCCTAATAACTGAGACTATTATTTCAAGTCCTGATTGAATGAGACCGTTACTTACCAAGGAACTGAGTCAATGTCAGGAGGAGGGACTGGTAGAGAAGAAAGAAAAAGAGTGTGGACTAGCAAAGTTCATGAAGTGCTTCCAGGAAGTGAACTGCAGAGACTCCATCTCTTACGTCAATTACAATGCACAAGGTGCTTATTATTTTTCTACAGTGTGATTCTCCCTTTTGATTTGTGTCCACTGTTGATTAAAAATCAGTATTACATGCATACAAATACATTCAGTTTAGTTAAATTACATTTAAGTCTTTTACCTAAGATCCTTTATCCACTTCTTGAAAATCAATACTGGAAAGTCATTTAAGGCAGATAGAGCAGTGTATATCAGACATTATAAAATGCCATTTTTGACATAGTTGAATGAGACTTTTACAAAATACTTAAAGATTTTGTAACTTTTCCATTTACAGACAGAAGCAAAATACAGTAAACCCTTGAGCATGGTGAATATATTTTCTTTGTTTTTCTATTTTCCCATAATACCTTGTTCAAGCAAGTGCTGAACCAAATATTTATTGAACTTAATTAGTATTGATATTATTTTCTTCTAAATAAATTATTACATAATAAGATTTTAGCCAGCATCAAAACCTAAACCAATGTATCTACTAAATATTTCCAAAATATCTCTCAATATCATTTTAATATACTCTGGAATACATACTCTATTAATTCAATGATAAAAAACACATCATGGAAGCATAATTAATTTGGGTCTATGTTCATTTACATTTCTGAAAGTCTTCTTGTATTACCTGGTCAAGCAAAGAAACCCTTAGCATGTTTATTGTTTAATGGTTTGTCTGGATTCCTAATTTAAATGTATTTCAACTAAAGAAGTTACTCTTTGTTTTTTGTTTTTTTTTCAAAGACTTAGCATTTAAAATAGAATGTAAAATACCATAATAGTTTTGGTTGATTATGTTATAATCATAATAAACATCTATGGACCTAGTAATGGCAGCAGAATCTTTTACCAAAAGTTGTTCTAGACAAAATAAGGTAAATATAAATATGATAGATGATTTTGCTGAGATATTGATGGGCCATTTCAAGATAGTGAGACGGGAAGCAGATCTTCTAACATAGCCATAATCTGGTGCTGGCCACTGGGTTCCTGAATCCTCGCTGTAAGCATGGCTTGATGAGTTATTCATGTTCATGAGTACATAAAAATCCCTTGGCCACTACCCAGTGCTACCTTCATGGGTCTCTGACCTCCGCAGTCACACAGAACCTTAGGTTCAGAAGAGCTAGGTGCTCAATTTAATGTACTGTTGTTTCTCTTTTAAATATTTAGTATGAGTTTTGAATTTGTTGTTTTGTGAGTGAATGCCAGAAGAACAATGGCGTATGATTAGTGGTCCGGAGAAACATAGAAACTTAATTCAGATATAGCCCTGGTTCTCATCTGCTGAGGATAGATTTTAAGCCACCTGCTGCCCTCCTCTTTGGCACCTAAAGTTGGCTGCTCCCTCTGCTCTTCTCTAACTTGGGGCAATCACATTCTGCAATCATCCTCTGTCCCTTTGTGGGGACTTGAGTGCAACCGCAAGTTCCTTAGTTGGAGTCTGTCATTTGTGCTTAGGAGTATCTCTGGGTGAGGTTGGTGGCAACCCTCACTGCCTGGGATGGCATTACTGTGGTGCCACCAACAAGCAGCCAGAGACCATATCTAAAGGGTGAGCAGGGTTAGCCTGTCTGCCACAGAGAGGGTCTGCAGGCTGCAATAAGCTCAAGATGCAGACCTTAAATGCTTAAATTCACCTTCAGCTGGAAATGATGCATCAATCTGGCATGTCCTGGAAGGAGGAAACAGTATGCTCTCAGATTCTGGCAAGTGACTTCTAGGTGTCTCCAATCCTAGTTTGGATGTTCAAGGAGTTGTGAGTGTCTGTATTCCCCCATGTTCCGAAGCCCAGAGTAGCATCCCTTAGAGTTGTCTCTGCGTCTGATCAGCAACCTCTTTTTCATTTTCCAGCCCTCTATGTATAATTTGCATTTGTTAGCTCTGACTGCCTAGAGGCAGTCTCTAGAAATAAATCATGAGTTATAAACTATGTCATTGTGAGTTTTCCACATGAATTAAATTCTCTCATATATGCATTTAAAACTAACATTATAAACTACAAAGATGAATAAAAAAAACCCTTATGCTAATAATTAACATTATTTTTTTCTTCAGTTGGAGTGCATTAAATAGCAAACAAAAATATCATGATAGAAGAAAAAATGACTGAAGAAAGGAAAAGTTTCATTTTTAGGACATTAACAACATTTTTCCTACTTTTTGAACAAAAACCCTACATTTTCATTTTGCACTGAACCCCACAAATTATGTAGGCAGACATTCAGTGTATAACGTATTCCTAACACTCCTGGATTATTTCTCAATGTTAGGTGACATTTATAACTTTTTTCCATTCTTAAATTCTTAGACCAGGGGCCAGTGCTGTGGCCTTCAGAGTAGTGGTTTAAGCCACAGTTTGCAATGCCTGGGCACTGGTTGATGTCTTGGCTTCTCCAATTCCAATCCAGCTCCCTGCTAATAACCCGGGAAAAGCAGCAGAACATGGCCCAAGTGTCTGGGTCCCTGCCAACCACATGAGAGACTCACTTAAAGCTTCTGGCTATAGCTTGGCTCAGCCCTGGCCATTGAAGCCATCTGAGAAGTGAACCAACAGATCAAAGACTCTCTCTATGTCTCCCTTTTTCTCTGTAACTCTTTCAAATAAATAAATAAATCTTAAAAAAAATTCTTAGACTAAACTTTTGATATAGATTTATCTTACAGGCATGTATGTTGTTCAATTAAATTACATTTGTCCTAAGTTGCCTCGTATTTTAAAATTTGGCTTCCTACCAAGTGAACAACAATCTAACTTAGTAAGTAGACAAACGTCAACCTAAATTAAAAATAGCAGCCAAGCTTCAGCCAATCACAGGCTGCCAACTGTTCCTACCTTCTCCATATAAGACAAATGTTTCATCACATCATGACAAAATAAGACAAAAGCTGGCCTGTAACCAATCAAGCTGTTTCTGATTATCACTTACTTTTACTGTCTATAAATACTGCCCACCCACTGCTGCGTATTCTCTGAACCTCTCCTGGTTCTAAGTGCTGTCTGATTTACAAACCATTCTGTGCTCAAATACTCTGCTAAATTGGGTGAAATTTGTCTTTTAACAGAACCCTCTCTGCCTTTGCTTCCTGAGTGACTGTTTTTGATTTTCATCACGGTAGATATGTGAACCTCCATACAGTTATAAGATTATTCATGAATTGTTACTTGCCCTGGCTAACGGATTGTACAAATGTATCTGGTTTACAATACAGGTATTACTGGGTATGAGTGAAGATCTAGAAGAAGTTTCAATAAGAAGTAAACTGAAAAATACGAAATACAATATTTTAGGTTGTCATAACATTTTCAGAAATAGTAGTAAAGATAGGAGACAAGGCAAATAAATTATGAGCAGCTGGACTGGGAAACATATATTGAATTTTTCTTCTCTAAATTTTATCATTTCACTGAAGAAGGACAATTGTTGACATGAGAAAAAATATCTCTGATGTGTTTTTTATGATTATGAAATACCACTGAAATATGCTTTCAAAATTCAGGCAGGAACTAATAGTTTCATAATTCTAGTTGTGGCAATTCAATAGAAATTTAGACTCATCATTCTGACACATTTGGTGGCAGTTTCAGAATTGAGTGTTATACAATATTAATGAATGTGAGAAATAAGGAAATTTAAAATAAATTCCTGATGTGACTCAGTCGCTCATCTTACCAATATTGTTTACACCAATCCTTAATATTCATATTATAAATAGTTGTGGGCTTTGGCAATTCATTTAATAATGTTGAGTCTGTTTTATTACCTATAATATGGTGATAATAACACATCATTTTATAATTAAATTTTTTAAAATGTACATTCAGTTTCATTTCTATTTGGAAAACTTAGCTCAATCACAAGTTCAAAATGCACTACCCAAATGGCAGAGCAACCAATGACAGACCAAAGATGAGATAATTATAATAACAACTTCAGGAAGGACAATTGTTTGAGAATATATGACATTAACTAATGAATTAATCAGTTAATTAATATAAATTTCTTTATATTTTTCTTGACATCTAAAATCAGCCAAAATGTTTATAATAATTGAGTTTTGAATTATCCTCTGAAAAAGGTATTCGGTAAATTTTGGGCTAATAAATTTATCTGGTTTTTTTTTTTTTTTTTTTTTTTTTTTTTTTGACAGGCAGAGTGGACAGTGAGAGAGAGAGAGACAGAGAGAAAGGTCTTCCTTTGCCATTGGTTCACCCTCCAATGGCCTTGCAGCCGGTGCATCGTGCTGATCCAGAGCCAGGAGCCAGGTGCTTCTCCTGGTCTTCCATGCGGGTGCAGGGCCCAGGCACTTGGGCCATCCTCGACTGCACTCCCGGGCCATAGCAGAGAGCTGGCCTGGAAGAGGAGCAACCAGGACAGAATCCGGCGCCCTGACCAGGACTAGAACCTGGTGTGCCAGCACCGCAGGCAGAGGATTAGCCTAATGAGCTGCGGCGCTGGCCCTAATATATTTATCTGTAAATATTGAAGATAGTGTCTGATATTATTTGAAGGTTTATTGTTCACACTTAAACTGATACAATTGTATGTGTGAGTTCACTTTACCTTCTCTTTCATCTTTTTTCCAAAAAATAAAACTAAGGAAAATCAAAAAAATTTCACCTTTCTACCTTTATTAAGTCTCATCCTAATGATTCAGAAAACTGTAGATTCAAGCCCAAATTGATTAAAGCTTTTGAGCATGTTTGCAAATTATAAAACCATATGGCTAATCCAATACAGTTACTTCCTCTTTTTTTGCAATCTGATTGTTTCATAAATGTCGTTGATCTAATATCTTACAATGTTTTATAAATTTAATTCAATTTCCTCCTTTCTTTTCATGTTTTGGCATTTACATCCTCAGGGAATCTGAGTCTTATTGATATTAGTGAAGATTGCATTTCCTTTCAGTTAGCATCATAGGGAATATCCCATCAAATAAATGTGCTTACAAACAACTGTTGTGCCATGTTGAAAATATTGTAGATGTTAAAGATATGACTGTAAATGTTGTGTCAAGAAAGATAATTATTTTTAAGAAGTGTGTATTATAATTATGTTTTTAAAACTGTATATGTAAGATACATGAAATTTATTCCTCTTATATAAATAAAAATATGAAAAAGAAAGCATAAATTAGCAATTTTGAGGAGTTTATAATTTTGTTTTCAAAAGCATAACCGTATGTGTTTGTTTCTTAAATTCTTCCTGGTTCAGAAACACGAAGTTAGTCCTCCTTTCTTCAATGAGTTGAGAAAATATTTTTCATATTCTAAAATAAATTATTTAATGGAAATATAAGAAGCTATATAAAATAAATTAGAATTATTACTATCTATTGAGTTTTAAAGTAAAACATTTAGCTCTAATAATTCTAGACTTTAGGCAGCCAAGTACCTAAACATTCTAAATTTAATTTTTGCTGTTCTTAAAACCTAATCACATCATATAATTTAAGGTTGTTTACCTTATATGTTGATCTTCTATGGCTTATTTCTTTTACAATGATATTCTCCAAATATATTTTGTTAGACAAAGAAACTATATCTTAAAAGAAACAGAAATCTAGAATCATGTTTATTATGACCTGATTTTTTAATTCTGTACTATAACCATTATAATGTAGCTCTACAACTTTTATTGATTTTCTTGCTAGCAGATATTTATACCCAAAACTAAATTAGACTTTGGTAATGTGTGTACAATTAAGCAATCACAAAATGCACAGAAGTATCTTTCCAAAAATTTAGAAGTTGCAGTGGTAGCTGCTACCAGGTGTTTTTAAAGAGTAAAATATAAAACTATAAACTAATTATATACCAATATTATTGAAATACTGATATGTAAACGCTTTGCTGCTATTGTTGAAATGTCTACCATCTCTTTTTTTTTTTTTTCATAAAAGCGATTTCGAATGCCTGACGCTGTGGCTCAGTGGGTGAAAGCCCTGGCCTGAAGCACCGACATCCCATATGGGCACTGGTTCTAGTCCCGGCTGCTCCTCTTCCGATCCAGCTCTCTGCTATGGCCTGGGATAGCAGTATAGGATGGCCCAAGTCCTTGGGTCCCACACCCATGTGGGAGACCTGAAAGAAGATCCTGGCTCCTGGCTTCGGATTGGCTCATCTCCAGCCATTGCGGCCATCTGGGGAGTAACTAGCAGATGGAAGACCTCTTTTTCTGTCTCTACCTCTCTCTGTGACTCTGTCTTTCAAATAAATAAAAATAAATTATTAAAAAAGAAAAGTGATTTCGACAGGCATCAGGGGATATCTCTTTGTGGTTTTAACTTGCATTTCCCTAATAATTAGCAATTCCAATAACTATTTCAAGTACCTATTTACTGTTTGCAAGTCTTCTTTCGAGAAATTTCTGTACAAGTCATTTGCCCAGTTAGCTATATATTTTATACCATTTCTATAACTCAGAGATATGATTCTATGATTAACCAGACCTAGAATTATAGTCTTACCTTCAAAGCTGGAAACAGAGGCGCTAAAGACAAAATGTGCATTCAATGAAAAAGGACCAAGAGGTTCTTTAATTAAAAATAAGTTTGCTTTAACCCAAAAGGAAAATGGCATTGGTGAACAGAACTATTAAATGTCCTACAATTTCAGTTTTTAAACAAGCCCATTTCCCCAAATATTAATTTTTCAAAAAAATGTCATTTATACCATTCAACACTATGAAAAAATAGAAAAAATTCAATTATCTCTCTTGCTCCTGCTCTCTCTCCCTCCCTCTTTTGTGCTTTCTCTCTCTCTCTCTCTCTGTCTCTCTCTGACTTTCAAATAAATGCAAAAGAATAAATAATGAAAATTTATTATTAAAGAAATATATGTTTCAGGACTGGTGTTGTGGCATAGTGGATGCTGGATCCTATGTGGATGCTGGTTCATATTCATCTGTTCCCATTTCTGATCCAGATCCAGTTCCTTGCTAATGGCCTGGAAAAAGCAGTTTAAGATGATCCATATGTTTGGGCCATGCACCCACATAAGAGACCTGGATGAAGTTCTTGGCTCCTGGATTCTGCCTGGATCAACCTTGGACGTTATGGCTACTTGGGTAGTAAAGAAGCAGATGGAAGACCCTTCTCTTTGTTCTTCTCTTTTTGTAACTCTTTCAAAGAAACATATGAATCTTTAAAAATATGTATGTTTCAATAAAATGCATAAATGTTAGTAAAAATGAAATTATTAACTAAATCCATCTCTCAAAACAAGTATGCAAGGTATTCTGGCTATATATCCTTTTAGTTCTGGGGATGAAAATACAACTGAATCAACAAAGGTGTATTTATGCTTACCTGGTAAAGAGCTGGGAGTGATAAGTAATCACAGGTTAAAAATACCCTCATATAAGGTTGGAAAATAATTTTAAATTATTGGTAAGTAGAGATAATGTAACTTTCAGTGAAAATTTAAGTTGATTTTCCATTTGGTTAATGATCTCTCCTTCAAAATCTGACATTCATAACTTTTTAAATCACATACAGTCACCAGTGTTGTACAGCTTTGAGGCAAGGTGTGCCAATCCTGAAGAATACCATTCATTGAAGTGTTTCATCATCAACCTCTTTTCTACTGACTTCATCACTTATTCTACTCTGGGTTCTCAAGTGACACTGAGAAATTCCATTCTCAGCCAAAATTAATATTTATATGTCTCAATGCTTTACATGTAGTTTGTCTTGTTTACAAACTATGTAAACCCAGTGCATAAAATGATTTTTTTTTTACTAGGGCCATTCAATTAGAATGGTTCATTTGACATAAAGGTCAAATTCCCATTGACTCTATTTAAAAGGAAAGTGGTTTAAAAATAGATGAGCTACCATTTTGAACATAAGTGATGTGGTTCCCAGCTCCATTCCTTGTCAAACTGAATAGCCAGTGGAAATGTACTCATCTTTCCTGTGAATTAATTTCCTCATCTGGAAAATTGAGTTATTAATATCACTCACAACATAAGGTTATTATAAAGATTTTTAAAGTCAACACATGCAGTTTTTAGCTGCTTCTTGAATTTAATAAATATTTTAAAATCTACATATTTTGTTATTTTTAAATTATCTATGTATTTGGGAGACATTGATAGAAAGACACACACACACAAATACAGAAATTCCATTTGCTAGGAACTCAACACAAGCTTCCTACGTGGGAAGCAGGAACCCAGTAACTTGAGCCATCAATGTTGCCTCACAATCTATGCATTGGCAAAAATCTTGAGTTAGAAGTGGAACCAGGTATCAAACCCAGGCACTGCAATATGAAATGCAAGTTTCTTACTCACTATGTCATATCCCATGCCCCAACCATCAGAATTGTGTTATTACTGTCCAAAGAAAAAATATAAGGGGCAGATAGAGAATAATGGTACCCAATCTGCTAAAAAAAATAAAAAATAAAAAAATAAAATAAAATAAAAGCAAAACTTCAAAAAAACTAAGTTTCATTGTATTCTTGTAAATTTTCATAAGCAAATAACTGCTTTTATGTTTACAATCAAACCATGTAAAAGTGGAATATGTGAGATTTAGAATGATTAAAAGTTTTCCATGTCGCTGGGCAGATGGAAAAGCTTAGTTCCATTATATTATCCAGGACCCTAATTTTCCATTCCAATGCTCCTATATTTTCCTCTTACCTTACTTATCTATCTGGTCAGGGCTAGATTCTCTTCTGATTCATTTTCTAGCCTGTATGAAGCAAAGAAAATGCTCCGAACAAGCAATTGTCCTTTGATGAGATCAGTTGAAAGTTGCCCAGTTGCTCATTTTTCATTGGTAAGATCTCAGACAAGATCACACTCTCCGAAAGGGAAGCTAGTAGTACTCTGGATGAAGACAGACTAAGGAAAAATATGAAAATCAAGTTGAGAATGGGAGAGAACTTCTACAGATTTCCTTATTTGAAAAGCAGAGCAATAAAAGCTATCCTAATTTCATGTATGCTCTCCAGTTGCTTTGTGTGTGCTACTTCTAACTATCATAACAGCATGACAAGAAAGGTGTCATTCCCTTACTAAGAAAAAATGGAATTCAGTAAGTTAAAGTAACTTGCCCATGTGCATATTTATAAAGGAAAGTGACACTGATAATCTTACTGTAAAGTAAGAGCAATGTCAAATTAAACAAGCTCAAGGCATTATTTTATCTTGACTTTCAGCAGCCATTGATCACAAGGAAGGGAAAATGAAGCTGAGTTCCTTAAAATTCACATTAATACATTAAATAAATCTCACTGATTCAGCATACACTTATTAACTAGTGTTTAAAATCAGACTTATGGGGGAAATATTGTGGCATTGTGGATAAAGCTGCCTGCAGTTCCAGTATCCCATATGGGAGCTAGCTCCTGCTCTAGCTGCTCCGCTTTTGATGCAGCTCCCTTTAGCGCATCTGGGAAATCAGTGGAAGATGACTCAAGTGCTTGGGCCTGGCACACCCACATGGGAGATCTGAAAGGAACTCCAGGCTCCTAGCTTCATTGTGGCCCAGCCCTAGCTGTTGCAGCCATGTAGGTAGTGAACTAGTGATTGGAAGATCTCTTCTCTCTCTCTCTCTCTCTCTCTCTCTCTCTCTCTCTCCCTCTCTCTTTCTCTCTCTCTCCCCACTCCACCCCTGCTCCGTTAACTCTGCCTTTCAAATAAATAAAATAAATATTTTAGAAATGATCCATGAAAATTATACATATATGTGTATATATACTCTCCTCTATTGGATATAATTGGGGTATTGAATAAGCATTGAAGAGGTGTGTCATATATCTGGATTCACTTAGATCTTATATTTGCTTCCTCAATTCAGGACGCTAACATATCCAACTTTATTTCTCTGCCTTTTCCTAGGATAATTGTTGAAATCATCAGCTTACTTGGATCTGTTGCTTGAGCCAGGAATGATACTCACTTCTATATATTCATTTTCTGTGATTTTGAATGTCAATCTATGCTAAACTGCATAGTCTTTGGACATGTCTTTCAGTTAATAGGCACTTCTTGTTAGGATTGTTTAATTCATTAGTCATTTGAGCATAAGCCTATGCCTAATTGCTTTTTGTAGATGCAGAAAACATTTTTGATACTGAAATAAAAATGTTGACTCCTAATAGAGAAAATATAATATTAAACTTAATAACATATAATTGTACATCTACCAAAAATCTATCAGATATGTACATTACAAACCAGCACTTACAAATATATGCTAAATTTCCATTCATGTAGAATTTGAGTGTATTTCAAAATGTTTAATATGATATGAAGTGAAGCTGAAAATTGAACAAATAAAGCCTACAAAAATTCTTAAAATTATCCTGCTGCCTTCTGCTAATGTCAAAGAAAGGATCCTCTTTAAGTGCTCAAGATATACAAAATTAATTAAGAACCCAATATTCAGAGAATTATGGTCATTTGTTATTACACTGCTTAAAGGAGAATGATGTGTGGCATCTACATTAGCCTGAGTCCTTCAATAAAAATGATAATATTTATTTTATACCAGAATAGCCTGGAGTGATTCTTTTGTTATTAGGGCATTCTAAGAATTCTTTATTGAGTCACTTTTCATCTATCAAAAGAAAAGCAATAAAATAGTATGTTGGAAAGGGCAAAGAACTGACCCTCATGAATTTAAGGTGTGTGCCCCAGACCTACTATTTTATCCAAGTAATTTAAAGCTTCAGTTAAGAGATCTTAGCTTGGAGTACATGGCCAAGAATGAGATTCAATAAATCTATGAACATCATGAAAATCTATGTTTGAGTGCACTTTACTTTATATTGAAAGCAGCCACAGATTGCAAAATCATATTAAAAGAGATGCAAAAAAATTCAGAGTAGGTGAGTACGTGACTTTGTAAATGTATCATTGTTTATGAGTCATTATACACAAGATTCATTCAAAAGTACATATTTAGTAATTCTCATGTTCAAGGCAAAAGTGTTCATCTGTTTTATATCTGTGAATAGAGATACTGAGGGAGGACCAGTGCAATTGGACATTTTAGTGTTTATTTTTTAGCATTTCTATTCTGATCTATTTAATCCCTTCTATTTTTAGTGGTAGAATGACAGCTGATCCTAAAATGGCATCTTGGAATAGCTATATATGGAACACTGTGGATGAGTATTTATCGATTTTTGTTGATGTGAATGATCTAAGGGCCTATGAGTAGGTGGTTTGTATGCTGACATCCTGCGATAGAAATGATGGAGAACATGTGAAAAGATCTCCTGTACTCATCAACATTGGGTATTTCTATATGTACTTTGTATCCACTGCACAATACGATAGAATTGAGGAAAGAGCTGAAGGAGATGGTCTCCCAATGCAATTATGGAATCACAGAGATGGAATCCATTGTGCTGAGGCACCATGTATTCTATGTAGTGGAGATATGTAGAATAGTCATGATCCCTGCCATCTTACCAGCTAATATCTTATAAAAGGGACACAAGCAGACACACTCATATAACTGATCTTCATGTTACCTATCAGCAGCAAAGATGTAGGAAATCTTGAGATGCCTATTTTGTAGACATTTCTATGACCTGTGCTCCCTCCAGCAAAATATTTTCTTTAATATTAACTAAACTTGATCCTCTATAAATGTGATAAAACTAGTTGATACAACAAAGAGAAATAATATGTTGTACCTTGGAATATTTTTTTCCACTTGGTAGATTAAACTTATTTTTGAGAAAGAATGATATTGAAGAAAATAAGCCCAAGTAAATAGATAAGCCCAGAAATAGTCTTTCCTGTTGTTAGAAATAAAGCAGTTTCAGTAATTTTAAACTGATGCTTGAGGATTATTTTCACAATGAGGACTTTCAACCACAAGACATGTGTTTGATAAGGAAAATCCAAAAGAGAAGGTCAGAGTCAGTTCTGGACATATTTGAGTTAGTTCCTTGCTAGGTAACAGTGATTTCAGCCTGAATAAGATATACTTTCTTCCTTGAGAAGAATCAAACTAACCGTAAGAAAGAAAGAAACAACACAACACAACTAGATATAACCAGCATCTTTCCAAGCATCTTATCGAAAACTCTGCTGCTCTGCATATCCAAATTATCAATTTCTCATGTCCTTCTGTCAGTTTAAGTATTATAAAAGATACTCACTTTATGCACACTATATTCTTTTCTTTTCTCTCATTTTCAAGCAGAATAAACAAACAGTTTCCATGCATTCCATTTGTGTCTCAATTGTCCTGTCATGGTAATTATATTAATTTAGATGTCATCTTTCAGTGCTCCTGCATAGAGTTTACAGCATATTTACAGCAATGTCACTGTAAGCTTTATATAAGTGCTTGCTTATTGATTTAATCCAGTCCAGAAAACGGGGATGACTGACAAGTGTTAAATAGGTTGTTTCTCTAGTAGCCATTTGTTATGAGAGGTATCAAACAGCAATAAACATAGTTCAAAATAAAGGCAGTTTGATATCTGGATATTTCAGCTGTGGGTAAGCTGTGATTGAGAGAGTCCTATCTTTTGCCAGTAGGAAAAGTATATTTTGAAATGAGAAAGAATTTATTAGTAGGAACTAATTTTCTTTTTTTTTTATATTTTTTTTAACTTTTATTTAATGAATATAAATTTCCAGTGTACAGCTTATGGATTACAATGGCTTCCCCCCCCCATAACTTCCCTCCCACCCGCAACCCTCCCCCCTCCTGCTCCCTCTCCCCTTCCATTTGCATCAAGATTCATTTTCAATTCTCTTTATATACAGAAGATCAATTTAGTATAAAGATTTCAACAGTTTGCACCCACATAGAAACACAAAGTGAAACATACTGTTTGAGTACTAGTTATAGCATTAAATCAAAATGTACAGCACATTAAGGACAGAGATCCCACATGAGGAGCAAGTGCACAGTGGCTCCTGTTGTTGACCCAACAAATTGACACTCTAGTTTATGGCGCCAGTAACCATCTTAGGCTGTCGTCATGAGTTGCCAAGGCTATGGAAGCCTTCCAAGTTTGCCGACTCTGATCATATTTAGACAAGGTCATAAAAGACAGAGTGAGGATAGTAACCAATGATCCTAAGAGTGGCATTTACCAGGTTTGAACAATTATACAGCATTAAGTGGGGAAGAGGACCATCAGTACACACATGTTGGGAGTAGAGCCATTGGTGGTAGAGTAGAGGTTATGATTACAAAGGAATGAGGCCCAAGTGCACTAGACAGGGCCTAGAACAAAGGACAGAGTCATTATTAGAGGAGCTAAGAAAGGTGCTGTCTAAGCTACAATTAAGTTTTCTGATTGAGAGGCAAATAGAACCTGACAGAAGCGGCTTGATAATAATCTGGTGGGCTTTAGGCCTTGTAAATTCAGAGGCCCAGACCTATCTATCTCTTCACATGGGGTATATCCTAAGGGAGGTGTGAACCTCCTAGGGGAAGGCACTCTGTTGACTTTCATTACTTGGCTGGCCTGGGAGGAGAGCTGGCCAGGTAAAGGCAGGTGGCATCTCTAACAAGAAATTTACAGTTCTGCCTGCAATGTTGCTGACTCTACTTGACCATCCCCTCAGCTGCAGTGGTCACTTTGGAAGTTGGGCTGAGTGAAGGGCTTTTCAGCTTAGAGCCAATAAGATCTGTGGCTCTGACCTGGGCATCCTTCGACTCCAGGGCAGGTCCATTTCCAGTGATCCAACTCTTGGCAGAGCTGCCAGGGCTCTTCACAAGCTGACTTCTGCTGAAGCCCAGGCTTACCACATTGAAAGCCACTGCAGTGGACTGGCCTGTTGGGTCTCCTTGAGGGCAGATCACTGTAACATTTTAGATGGTTGTGCTTAAGTTTACTGGCTAAACAAACTACACCATGTTAGATATTTAAGAGGTGTTTTCAAATACATGATTCTTAAAATTTATAGAAGGCATTGGACCTTCTGGTAAATGTTTTCTTAAGTTGTTATCTAATGGTTGAAACGGTTTGCTAAGTATTCATGTGATATTGCTATTGTCAGCAAGCGATCTAGGACTTGCTCCCTCATTTCTCTATTCTAAGCCCAACTTGTTCTTTCATTTCTCTATTCTCTTCAAGGTAGGAAACTAATTCTATTATGAAGGAATCTGTAGGATGCACAATTTAATCTTTAGACCTTATAAAAGAGATGGCTAACATTTTTCTGTAATAACATAGCCAAAATAAGAACTCAAATAATAATCTCATAGCTAGATTCACTTCGCCATCAGCGAAGTATACAGTAAGTAGAAAAAACCTCCCTTTCAGACCAAAGGGAAAGAAAGTTTTAAAGTGAGAATATAATTTTCCTCATGGGCATTGTCTACCTTAGAAAAACTACTACAGAACATGCCTGTGACTATAGACTTGTAGTTCAGGCCACCGAAGATTAGAGATGGGAAACGGGCACTCCCTTGACTTGCATCCTCTGGTCTGCTTTAACACAAACCAGGAGGAAAGGAAAGCTAGGCATCAGAAGCAATGGGTGGCAGGCCTATTAATGGCTGATCTGTACACTAATTTTCTTTTTTTTTAAAGTGATTTGAAAACTTTTCAATATACCTCCTGTCATATAACCAGAGGTAACTCTGCAGTCCTAGAGTTTTTTGGTGAAAACAATGGCCACTACCAATGAAAAGAGGTTTGGTCCAGGAGGATCAATGGTTACGATGAAGATGACGACAATGATGATGATACTAGTAGCATCCCACCCAATCTTTTCATAGTACAAATAAAAAATCATGTTGCACACAAATGCCAGCACTGTAGATTATTTGCCAAAACTTTCAAACTTAGCAGAGGGGCTGGCGCCACGGCTCACTAGGCTAATCCTCCACCTGCGGCACCGGCACTCTGGGTTCTAGTCCCGGTTGGGACACCGGTTCTGTCCCAGTTGCTCCTCTTCCAGTCCAGCTCTCTGCTGTGGCCCAGGGAAGGCAGTGGAGGATGGCCCATGTGCTTGGGCCTGTGTACCCGCATTGGAGACAAGGAGAAGCGCCTGGCTCCTGGCTTTGGATCAGCGCAGTGCTGGCCATTTGGGGGGTGAACCAACAGAAGACAGACTTTTCTCTCTGTCTCTCTCTCTCACTGTCTAACTCTGCCTGTCCAAAAAAAAAAAAAAAAAAAAAAAAACAAAAAACAAACAAAAAACTTAGCAGAGGACTAATTCTTAGAACCCTTTTATTAGTCATGAGCCCTATTCCAGGTAAATTTGTCTTAGGCAGGAACCATCACCTTCGTTTTGATATTTAGGGTTAGCAACAAAAAGTATCAGACTGTATTCTGGCTTGGAATGATCAAAGTACTTTATGATACAATTTAAAAAAAAAAATTTCTGTCTTCTTTTTCTGTCTGCTAGTGACATAGCAAAGTTTTGACATCAAATTATCTGCCAAAAATTTAAGTTAGAAAAGAAGAAAATTGATATTGCTTCTCTATTCTCCAACCAATCTGACAATTATCCTCTCCCACTCTCATCTCTCTCAATCATTATCATGTGTAAGAAAGGTCCAAAAATTATCCAAATATACTTTCTAGCCATCTTTGTTAAATCTTCCTTGTGCAAAAGGAATATATACTAAAAAATCAGCTAAGTCTATGTTTAATGTGCATTGATGTTAAATAAGCAAAGCATTAAGTAACCATCCTCCCAAGCCTAACAGGGTCCAATAAAATAATAAATCAATTACAAATAAATAAAATATTTATAAATAAATAAAATAAAATAAGCAGTGATCACCCAAGGCTCTTGATGTGAGCTGCCTAGGCTATGGAAGCCTTTTGGATCTGCTAGCTTGACAAGGCCATAAGTAAAGTGGAAGTTCCTTCCTCCTTTCAGAGAAAAATATATCCTTCTTTGGTGGCCACTACTTTCCAATGGAGTCTCACCCACAGAGGTCCTTTATGTAGGAAATTTTTTGCCAGAGTTTCTTGACTTTCCATGCCTGCAATGCTCCCCCTAGGCTTTTCAACCAGACTGGGATGCCTTCAGGTCTATAGAGTCAGCATTCTATAGAGGATATAAAACATAGGCATGATTGCTGATGATAAGTTAGTTTCCCCTCAGTAACTGTTTTTGGGTTAAGGTTTATGTGCCTTTAAACCAGGAAATTATGGAAGAAGATATTCATGTTCTTATTAAAATTTCAAAATTATTATTATTATTATTGATTTATTTGACAGAAAGAGTTAGACAGTGAGAGGGAGACACAGAGAGAAAGGTCTTCCTTCCATTGGTTCACTCCCCATATGGCTGCTACAACCCGAACTACGCCGATAAGAAGCCAGGAGCCAGGTGCTTCCTCCTGGTCTCCTATGCGGGTACACGGGCCCAAGCACTTGTGCCATCCTCCACTGCCTTCCCGGGCCACAGCAGAGAGCTGGACTGGAAGAGGAGCAACCGGGACTAGAACTGGTGCCCATATCGGACACCAGCGCCACAGGTGGAGGATTAACCAAGTGAGCCATGGCACCAGTCCCTAAAAATATTATTTTTAAAATTCCATGTAGTCACCTCTATATTAACAAAATATCTTAATCATAAAGAAAAACCAATTGCCCATTGGTCCCAGATGGTGAATTATGACAGCTCTTGCTCCTGATGTAACAAGAGTTTGTCAAGGGTGAACAGAGAATTTGATGTATCTCCTTAAGAGAGGAGAGTGGAATTGGAAACACAAAAATGAAAGCAAAAAAGAAAATTATTCCTGTCGTGGGTCCTTCTTTAGGAAGTGACTTTAATTAATATATGTCTGGGTATATGAAAATGAGAACACCAAA
This sequence comes from Lepus europaeus, assembly GCF_033115175.1. Taxonomy (NCBI): domain Eukaryota; kingdom Metazoa; phylum Chordata; class Mammalia; order Lagomorpha; family Leporidae; genus Lepus; species Lepus europaeus. Next base: position 26,123,681 of record NC_084833.1, read on the forward strand.
GAAGACTAGCCAGCAGGAAACAGGCATTTGATATGTGAAATCCAGAAAAGTATGTGTAAGATATTTATTTGCCTGAGAAAAACAAAGAAAACCAATTTGTTCATTAATACATATACACTTTAGATGATTAACAAAACTTTGGTTTAGTTAAATAAGTTGTAAATATTTCTTAGTTTTAAGTAAACAGAAACTTTTTTTTTTCAATTTCAAGAACCAACATAAAATACTAAAGTTGACAAGTTGAAAAAAAAAATTGCTTGACTCAAACAAATGGGCAAGACAAGAGTTATCTGTGAAGACAAAGTTGAGTCTGCACTGGAAAGACTAGAAGTTGCAGCAGAATAATTACATGTGTAAAAGGAAAATGGAACAAAAATATCTTCTAGAAAACTGAAAAAGACAAAGGAGTGACAGAAAATGATTTGTCAAACAGAGAATGGAACAAACACATCTTTTAAAAAGTAAGAAATTGAAGTCTATTTTATAAAATGACTTTGAGTGGGAAACCATTAGGGTTAGTTGATAATAAAAAATGCAATGAAAACTTAATTTTGTACTCTTTTATTACCTTTTTATTTTTTTAATTTTAAAAAGATTAATTTACTTATTTGAAAGGCAGAGTTACAGAGAAGCAGAGGCAGAAAGAGAGAGAGAGAGATTCTATCTGCTGGTTCACTCCCCAGTGGCCACAAGGGCCAGAGCTGGGCAGATTCGAAGCCAGGAGTCAGGAGCTTCTTCAGGGTCTCCCACACAGGTGCAGGGGCCCAAGGACTTGAATCATCTTATACTGCTTTCTCAGGCCATAGCAGAGATATAAATTGCAAGTGGAGCAGCTGAGACTTGAACCAGTGCCCATGTGGGATGCTGGTACCGTAGGCAGTGGCTTTACTTACTACACCACAACAATCGACCCCTTATTACTTTTAGTGTGCGTTATTGTGTTAGTAGGTATTAGTGATTTTTTGCATAAATAAAGGGTTTTAAATTTATTGCTACAATTCTAATTATTGACATTTTAAAATAATATCTTTTAAATTTCTCAAACTCTATTTTTAATTATATTTATATTATGAAAATACCTATCATCGGTCAGTAAGCCTCACTATTTTACCTAAAGAACAAATCATCATCTTCACAAAAAGTAAAATACAATTCAACACACTATCTGTAATTTGTTCTACACAATTACATTGTGTAAAATAGTATAATACAGTATGTGTCGGATAGAAGGAATACTTTATGAACATTTTTTCCAGAGAAATCAGAAACATTTTCAGATGAATATAAAATTAAAATGTTTACAAATGTGAGAGTTGGGAAGGTGTTTGGTGTAATGGTCAAGGGCTACGTGGGATGCCTGCAAACCTTGTCCTAGTGCCTGGGTTCACATCCTGACCCCATTCTAGACTCTAGCTTTCTGCTAACACACTATGCAATAGGCAGCAAATGATTGTGCAAGTGTTTGAGTTCCTGCTACCCACAAAGAAAATTCAACTTGAGTTCAGTTCCTCTGCCTTCAGCATGGCCCAGTCCTATTGCATGGGCATTTGAGTAGTGATTCGGTAGGTGGAAGACTCTCTTCTTGTTTTTATCTATCGGCTTTCAAAGAAATAAAAATTAGTATTTTTAAAATCTGCTTAGTGATTCACTTTAATTAAAATTATAATTCAATGGAGTCAGAAAACAAAATAATTAATTAGCAAGCATCACAACTTGGATCATATATGTGTATATGTACATATATATATATATATATCTCAACATATATATATTCTGCCCATACTTTATGTTCAAAATAGCTAGCTTCCAAAAAGAAGAAACTACTCCACTTTATATTCAGCTCCCTGCTAATAAGCCTGGGTAAGCAGCTCATGATAGCTTAAGTACTTGTTCCCTAGACACCCACGTTGGAGACATGGGTGGAATTCTGGGCTGTAGGTTCAGCCTGGTCCAGCTCTGGCCACGGTAGTCATTTGGGGAGTCAACCGGAGAATGAAAGATCTCTCACTCTTCCTCTCATCCCAATCACTTTATTTTTCAAATAAACAAACAAATATTTAAAAAGAAAAAGAAAGAAAAAGATTTGGAACTCTGGTAAGCCTGGGTTTCCTGGGTTCTGAATTCAGTCAGGAAATTACTGAAGAGATCCTGAAGGTAAATATTTCTCTACTTATATTCCAATTTTTGAAGGAATTGCAGTAAAGTTTTTGAACCACTATGTTTTTTCTAGGTTTCTGTTATTACTCTACATTTACATCACCAAGTTCATAGGTCAAGTATTCAAAATATGCTATCATAATGTTAAAGCCAAATATCTTGCTGTAATATTTTTTAAGTTATCCTCTATGTTAAAGTTAAATCAGTTTCTCTGTTTAGAGATTAAAATCTGTCCTCTCAGAATTAGATAACATTTTTACTTCATGTGTCTTCTTCAGATTCTTGTACTTTTTATGAAATTACACTAGTCTTCAAATCTCAGTTCTCGACTTTGATTTATTTCATTGATTGGTATCCTATAAAAGTGACTTTATCAATGTATCCTCATATATTTATTGCATATCACAATAAAGTATAGCATAGTACTATATAATAAAATATGATACAATGATATGACTACTTCAAAAATTCATGGAAATTGGATAGAATTATAAGCTTATTTTGATGCAAAGGATTTTTGAAATGCACACATAGTTTTTACACATTGTGCACTTTCCTTGAACTTTTTGAAGAATTCTAGAAAATGTGACATATAAACAGACTCAAAGGGATAATTTGCATAGGTATGCTGTTGGGTTTGGTCTATGTAAAATTCTTAATGCAGTACCAGGAAAATAAGAACTCAATGCATTTTGCTTCCTCATTTATGAACACTTCCTCAACCCCTATTGCCCATTTCTTTCCATTGTCCTCAATCATAATTTAATTTTTAAATATTTGTTTATTTATTTGAAAGATAGAGTTACAGAGAGGCAGAGAGAGAAACACACACAGAGAGAGAGAGAGAGAGAGAGAGGTCTTCCATCTAGCGGCTCACTCCCTAGATGGCCACAAAGTTGGAGCTGGGCTGATCCGAAACCAGGAGCAAGGAGCTTCCTCCACATCTCCCACGCAGGTGCAAGGGCCCAAGGACTTGGGCCATCTTCTACAGATTTCCCAGGCCATAGGAGAAAGCTGCATCATAAGAGGAGCAGCCAGGAGTTGAACTAATGCCTGAATGGAATTCTGGCATTGCAGGTGGCTTTACCTGTCATGCGACAGCTCATGCCCCTATAAGTTTCTTTATCTGTATTTTTGTGAAAGGTGCAGAAATCAAGACAGAGCAAGAGATAGAGATCTTTCATCCATTGGCCCACTCCTCGAATGTTTACAACAAGGAGGGCTGGACCAGGCTGAAGCCAGGAATCCAACTCTCCGTCCAAGTCTCCCATGTGGGTGACAAAGGCCCACGTACTAGAGCCTTTCACGATGAGAAGTAGCAGGAAGCTGGAATTAGAGTTAGAAATTATTTTTGAACCCAGATACTTTGATAATGTGATACAGATGTCCCAAGCAGTGTCTACCACAAACACAATATTTTTAATAAACACTGCAGAGTAATCAGGTAACTGTTAAACCAATACAAAGTCCATATCTTGTTTTTTTTTCTTTTTTCCGATAATACTTATGAAAAACAATTCCTAATGAAAGAAATGAAAGAGATCTTCAAATTAAGGGGATTCCTGGTTCCTAGGATATCTAGGATGGATGGCAATTTTCTGTTATTATTTTAACACATAAGTACAGTTTATCACACTCTAAATGACAAAGCCTCCTTGAAGAAATTGCTGAATTACTTATCTGCGAGACAATGTGTACAATGAATCTATAATGTCTTCTTCTCTGCTTCCTATTGATTAAAATAATAAAAAAACTGCAATTGATGGATGTATATTGGCTATATAAAGTTGAGGTTTTCCTAATCATATTAAAATGTAAAGCCATGAGTATTTTATAAATATGTGTGTGTGAGTACTTGAATCATCAGAAGAACAACAAAATTTGAAGTCAGATTTTGACATGAATATCTCTTTAAATTGATAATGCTCCCATTTCAATTGTGTTGACCAATAGGACACCTCACTGCCAGTTGATGGATTCTTTGGTGCTGTACTCCTTGTTTTTAATCTTTTTCAAAATGGGTACATTGGCTCCTCTTGTTTTCAGTAATTTCTAATTCACTTTCGATTTTCTTTTTAGATTATTACATATATAACCACCCTAAATTAAGCTGTGAATGTTGGCCACATGATATAAGATTTTGCAAGTAAAATTGGAACAGGCATAAACCATTCTATCATATTTCATTACTCCTTAACATTATACTAACATTATGTTCTTCATTGTTTCTGTCTCAATCATGTTTCATCTTAAGTAGCACAAATGTCAACTTTGCTATTTTCACCATCACTTTCAAATTTACTATAAAAACATCTCTAACAATACAAAATAATTTTTATCTTGAACTTAATTAACTGTCATGTTAGAATTCTATTTTCTTCTGCATTAATTTACTGTTATCTTGCTTGTCCTCATTTAGGCTTCAAAGAGGAGTACATACGCTTTCTGCAATTGATGAATCATTCAGTAAAATTGGTTGGTGTTTACTTATTATATTAAAAGCAATATATTGGCCGGCGCCGTGGCTTAACAGGCTAATCCTCTGCCTTGTGGCGCCGGCACACCGGCTTCTAGTCCCGGTTAGGGCGCCGGATTCTACCCCGGTTGCCCCTCTTCCAGGCCAGCTCTCTGCTATGACCCGGGAAGGCAGTGGAGGATGGCCCAAGTGCTTGGGCCCTGCACCCGCATGGGAGACCAGGAGAAGCACCTGGCTCCTGGCTTCGGATCAGCGAGATGCGCCGGCCGCAGCAGCCATTGGAGGGTGAACCAATGGCAAAAAGGAAGACCTTTGTCTCTCTCTCTCACTATCCACTCTGCCTGTCAAAAAAAAAAAAAAAGCAACATATTAAGTTTTATTTTTAAAATAATATATATTATAAAAATTCTACTGCAATCATTGAACTTTAATAATATAATTATGGGGCGGCGCCGCGGTTCACTAGGCTAATCCTCCCCCTGCAGCGCCGGCACACCAGGTTCTAGTCCCGGTTGGGGCGCCGGATTCTGTCCCGGTTGCCCCTCTTCCAGTCCAGCTCTCTGCTATGGCCCGGGAAGGCAGAGGAGGATGGCCCAGGTCCTTGGGCCCTGCACCCGCATGGGAGACCAGGAGAAGCACCTGGCTCCTGGCTTCGGATCGGCGCGGTGCACCGGCCGCAGAGCGCCGGCCGCAGTGGCCATTGGAGGGTGAACCAACAGTAAAAGGAAGACCTTTCTCTCTGTCTCTCTCTCTCTCTCTCACTGTCCACTCTGCCTGCCAAAAATAATATATATATATATATATATATATAATTATGGAACAGATAATAGTATTAATTCTAGGTAAAGTTTACTGAGTGTTTTCCATGTTCTTGTGACTGTCTTAAATGTATATGTGTATATATAAATATATATATATATCAGTTATTTAAATATATATCAGTTATATTAACCATAATATTATGATAACTTATTATCAACTACATTAAAAAACCAAGAAACACTATCTAGAAAATTATCTAACATACACATGTCACAGAATTTGTGACAAGGCTGGAGTTGTAATCTTGCCTGAAATCTTGAAAATTTTCTATCAGAAAATTATAGAAAATTTCTATCAGTGATTATGAGAATATATGAGAGCTAACTATCAATGTATGAATGACAAAATAGGAAAGGAAATGAATATCTGGATGATCACAGACTCAATATTTTTCTCATATATTCAAAAAATGGTGCTTGGAACCTCAACTTTTTTTATAAATTGAAGCAAAACTTATGCACATTAAATAATTTCCTTTAAAACTAGTATGCTTGAATTTAGTTGATTTGTTAATATTTAAGAAAACTGATTGTTTCCTAGGAAAAATTAGCTAAGTTTAATAGTGCTTGTATTATGTTGGCAAACAAATTATCAAACATGAAGTTTGTTAGAAGTCAGGAAAAGAAGGATGCTAATGGAATTTGATCTTTAAAAAATCTATCAGCTATCACTTGTTTCAGAAAAAAACACTAAAACTACAATTTAAATCTATGTCTTTCAAAATGTAATCTTCCTCTGGGAACTTTTAGCTTTCTAGTCTCTGACCCTACTAAATCAAAATTGCAGTGCTTGAGACCTGAAAATGTAAATTCTTAAAAATACCTCTGGTCATTCTAGTGGGTTTGTTGAGAATCTATGTATTAAACTTAAGGTAAGATTAACATTCAGCTACATTAAGTTGTCATAACAATTCAGCAACTGTCAAATGTTTAATAGACACCTTATTAGAAGAAGCTTTCACTTTCAGACAATGAGGACTTGCAATCCATTAACCTCCATCTGTGTTTATGCAGTTTTCATCCAGACTTAAAAATAAAAACAGCACTTACATAGAAGAGCTGCAGGCCAGAAACAAAGCTAACTCAAGTTTAATAGTATCTTGGGGCCCCAAATATATGACAGTGAATTGAAAAGCAAGAATATAAATAGAGTTGGAAGATAGAGGGGAAGGAACCATTTCCTCTTTTCCATTTAGCACAGAGATAGCAATAAAGATAAAAAGTTATGCTATTCATTTTGAACTTTTGAATTCAATGCCATCTGTGAATATGTCTATTTTGATATCCAATAATAATAGGCCATTTAATTGCATTGACTTTCGCTTCCTGGAGAAAATGAGTTCTTTAATAATTACAACTTTTTAAAAGCTATAATTTACTTGTTGCTATTTGAATATTTCCCACTAAGCTACTTCATGATGATCCAAGTCTGAATATTCCCTCCTATTATCATTAATAAAGCTAAGGTGCACAGTTATAGGAAAATGACCTTGTTTAAACTGGAGATAGTCATTCATCCAATTGACTCTGATGGCAACCCGTCTGGTCATTAAAGCAATAAGCAATTGCACAACAGATACTAGTGGTTTATAAGAATGTTTATAATAATGGATGACATGATCCTTGCATTCTTTCTTTTTGGAGTCTCTAGTAGAGGGATAGTCATTCAATTTATGCTTAAGCTACTTGGCATTTTAGTCAAAGGCTCATTCGGAAAACAGTTAATGGTGACAAACAGTTTTACAGAGCTTGGTAGTATCTGTGTATGGATTAGCTATATTATCTATAATGTCTATTTTTAAAAAGATGTATTTATTTATTTGAAAGTCAGAGTTACAGAGAGAGAAAGAGAAGCAGAGGGAGAGAGAGAGAGAGAATTTTCTATGTGCTGGTTCACTTCCCAGATAGCTGCCTTGTCAGGCTGAAGCCAGGAGCCAAGAATTTCTTCAAGGTCTCCCACATGGGTAGCGGGGACCCAATCACTTGGGGCATGTTACACTCATTTTCCCAGGCCATTAGCCAGGAGCAGGATCAGAAGATTGGCCAGGACAGGAGCTAAGCTGGTGTCTCTATGGGATGCTAGCATTGCAAACATTGGCCCTACCCGCTACATAACAATGCCAGCTCCCCTATAATATCTTGATTAAAAATAAATTTCACCTGAACAGCCTCTGTTCTTGAACAATAGGTTTAGCCAAAAACAGCTTCTGTGTATAGTGAACTGTATCCCAACTGCTGTATAAACAAAATGTAACCTAACTAGTAACGCTCATCTGTAACTAAACAACTGAGTCTCAATCATAGCAGCATAATTTTCCAGAGACTGAAGCCATCAGAACATGATCCTGTAAAGCAAATGCAGACTGAAGCCATGCAGTGTCTCTGGTTGTCGCTTCCCTTCCCATGGTTTTATATATATGACTTGTATAGGTGTTGGGGGAGGCAACCATCTTTATTCTGGAGTGTTGTCTGTAGATTTTTTCTTGTTCCAATAATTTGAAATTTTGCAAAATTTTCCTTGTCTGCGTTGTTTAAAACAGTTTAGGCCTAGTTACCAGAATCCAAAGTAGAGCTTCCCATAAGCCCTGAAGAAGCATGTGACCACTCGATGCCCTTGAGCCCAGTAAATTCCTTATCGCGCCTGTAGAACCTTTCTTGTCTTGGATCCAAGTTCCATTTAGCTTGTGCCTGTATTTATCTGAGCAACTTTTTCCCCCTATCTTTTCTTTTTCTTCTTTCAGTGTTTCCTAGTTTAAACAGAATTGAATTCAGTTAAGAAGTTTCAGTCCAATAAGATAGGGCAGAAAATGAAACAGATTCAGAGTCAACTGGACTCAGTAATTGGAGCAGTCCAGTAAAAGGCCACAGGCAGGTGTTTTCCAATTTTTTGTTTTTGTTTTTGTTTTTACTTTGAAAATCAGCATCTTATCTCAGACAAGGGTACATGCCACGAAGCTTGCGGTGACTGATGAGTCACTAGCAAGACAGGACTGGATCCAGGATCAAAGCAAATCTGGCAACTAACTGAAAGGAAGTCAGTTATCCAAGTGGTGTCAGGCGGAACTGAAAGGGGTGCTGTAGGTAGCTGAGGTTTCATAAAGACATGGGTTTGTGGGTTAATCTCAATCTAAGAGATCAAGAACTTCTTAGTGTGGAATTCCAGTCCATTTCATGTCTAATAACTGTGAACCTAGAACCTGTATTTTCTAGAGAAGTGGGTCACTCTTACCAAAAATAATTCAGTGACAGTGGCCCCAGTGCAGAATCTTTAATCTGGACACAGTTGATCATTTGTGGAATGAATTATCAAAACCAAGAACAATAGGATGCATTTATTTTTTAGTTGGTACAGACAGTATTAAAAGCTTAAATGAATCAGAAATTGCTTTCTAGCCGGCGCCACGACTCACTTGGCTAATCCTACACCTGTGGCACCGGCACCCCCAGTTCTAGTCCCAGTTGGGGCGCCGGTTCTGTCCCGGTTGCTCCTCTTCCAGTCCAGCTCTCTGCTGTGGCCCGGGAAGGCAGTGGAGGATGGCCCAAGTGCTTGGTCCCTGCACCCGCATGGGAGACCAGGAGGAAGCACCTGCTGCTGGCTTCGGATCAGTGCCGCGCCAGCTGTAGCGGCCATTTGGGAGGTGAACCAACTGAAGGAAGATCTTTCTCTCTCTCTCTCTCTCTCTCTCTCTCTCTCTGTCCAACTCTGCCTGTCAAAAAAAAAAAAAAGAAAAAAAAAAGAAAGAAATTGCTTTCTTACAGAAAACAAATAGGTAAATGCATTTCCAGATACAATTACAAGAAAAAAGGGACCTCCCTGTACCTATTTTAAACCAAGTCAAGAACTATATGCCTGGAAATGTCTGCCTGTGTTGCAGATTACCAGGACTTTGGAAAATAAATTGTCCACTTGGATGTTAGAAATATTTCCACACTCAATAAGCCCTAAACATTTCATACCTGGCGTAATACTCACCTAATCAAATGACCATTTCAATTTTCTCTCTCTTTGAAGTGATCCTCCTTCTCTCAAAGAAGCCTCTGAGTCACCTGAAACACTTCCATCAAACCCTTGCTGTCACTTCTTTCTTGATGTTTGCAATGCCCCCCATATTCTTTACAAATTCAATTTCTAATTATTAGAGGACTTCTACAAAAAGATTATTTGGTCTATTTCATGAGCACACTTTGCAAACAAAAGGATGAACCAGTTTTAGATTGGAAAGCATTTCTAGAAACATTGGGAGAACTTTTGACTAAAAAACAATAAGGAGTATTTCCTACTGAAAGTGAAATAGTGTCGATTTATAGTTTGCAATTACATCCTGCAGCTAAGGCATAAGGTAACTGTTTAATAGTGGTAGATAGCAGCTGCAGCCACACTGGTGGAGGTCTCATCTGGGTTACTTTAGTGAACGTCTTTTTCAGGTTCCACAAGATGTCTGTTGAAAGTCCAGCCAAACCCAGTATCTTTCAGTATGTTTAATAATATTTTATTAATTCTTTGTCTCTTTTGAATCTCCATCTAAAATACTGCAATTTACTTACCCCTTCGACTTTACTACAGTGATGAAGGTCTCAATTCTGGGAGTATAGAATCCACAAATATCAGTAAAAAAAGAAGAAGAAAACAGAAAAAGTAAAAAAAAGCCAAAGACATTATTATATTCACTAGCAAACAACTTGGATCTATATATTCTTTAGTAAATTAGTGAGCTTTTATTATTGTATCTGCCTCATGGCTAAAGTCAAAGAATAATAGCTATAAGGTCTGTTTCTGTCTGTATATATTTATATGTGCCTGCATGTATATATGTTTTAGTTTTGTGATAATTTTTCTTAGTATATTAGTAAATTACATTGTCAGAGAAATATGTTTAATTGGCCTTACAAGAATAAAACAAAGAGATGAAAAAATTAGCAAATATATAAATGAAATAATCTCTCAAAAATTAAGAACTGACCCAAATACCTTTCAAATTCTTATAATTTTGGATAATCTTCATGAAATGAGAATGCTGTTGATCTGATTAAAACAGCCATGTCTTCAGAGTTTTCAATATTATATCCAAAACAGATACATGGCTTTTCTTATTTTTATAGATAAAACAAACTTACATTATTCTATATTACAAAATTAATTAGTGGGAAGAATAACTTAAGATGATTACTCTCTGCTTAAGCAATCAATCACAATTATTCAGAAGTATGTTAAGTACATGTAAGATAAAGTTGCTAAGATATGAGTTTCCTATACAAGATTTTAATGTTTATCATGAATGAAAAGTTGAGTTGGTACAAACAACAAATTGTTTCTTTGAAAACCAAAAAAAAAAAAAGTTTTCAAATAAAATTTTGCATCCTCTGCACACTTTTTATTGCACAGAGATTGAAGATATTTGGGATCATTAATAAACATGTTCTAATTGAAAAGTTGTAATACAAAAATACTCACACATTTTGGAAACATGAGCATAAATTTTTCAGTCTGCAGGTTGCTGGTATGGCTTGCTTCCTGGTGTTTAGTGGAAACTGAGGTCATTATGTGTTAATAATGTTAACTAATATGGGTAGCTAAAATTATAGAAATAATAAGAAAATAACTGCACAAATATATATATGGAAAATGACATGCTTTTCGTAAGAAATGTTTCTTTCATTTTGATGAGGGGAAAAAAAGAGAGATTTTTGTTCCAGGAGCAGAAAAGAAGTAATATAGGATAATTTGAATGTTTAAGCAACTTGTAACAGGTTGTAGAAGATGAAACTTGTGAAAAGAACTTTGCATGGGATCAAGTTTGCTAAGATTAGCAGTGAAATATTTAAAAGTTTTCCTAGTAGGCTAAACAGTAATATCAAATGTACTCTGATGGTGAAATTCTTAGCAATATGATTATATCATTGGATTAGGTAAAAATTCTCAGAACAGTTATGATGAAACTGATTAGTTCCATCATATCATGCAGAACAAGAATTAATTGAATAACAAAGAAATGCTTTGGCAGATTTTCATGTTAAATCAACCAGTACTGAAATTGTTAAGAGACATGGTTTGAATGAAATCCATAAGATTGGCCCCAGTTAATATTCCTATGATGATATATATAATAAACAATGCAGTGCAGTTGATTCAAAAGCTGAAGTGGTATCTGACATAATATAAATTCAATGTTAAGCACAGATCCATGAAGTCTTCATTTGATTGTGTTCCTTTCCTCAATTCCTTAAAGCTTTTTATTGTTAAATGCCTTGAATTCCACAACTCATCATGGAAGAGACAAGATGACACAAATTATGAAAAAATATATTGATAGAGTGACTTCTTTTTTCTTATGTTGTGTTTTTAAGGGAAAGATTGCCCTGAATAATTGTGGAAAGGATTTTCGAAGTTCTTTTTTTAAAGATTTATTCATTTATTTGTGAGGTAGAATCACAAACTGAGCAAGACAGAGAGAAAGGTCTTCCATCCACTGGTTCACTTCTCAAACAACCCACAACGGTCGTCAGATCTGGGTCAATCCAAAGCCAGGATCTTCTTAAAGGTCTCCCATGTGGGCGCAAGGGCCCAAGCATTTAGCCATTCTGCTTTATTTCTCAGGCCATTAGCAGAGAGTTGGATCAGAAGAGGAGCAGCCTGGACACTAACCCGCGCCCATATGGAGTGTCAGTGCTGCAGACAGAGGTTTAGCCCTCTACGCAGTAGCCCCAGCACCCTGCTAAGATTTTTACCACTCACTCTCTCTATATATATATCCTATATTTTTAAAATGTTTTTAAATTTTTAATTTTTTTAAATTTTGTTTAAGGAATACAGCTTCATGTATTTAATATATATGGATTTGGACACATGATATCCCCCCTCTCCTACCCATACTCCCACCATTCTGCCTCCTCCCTCCTCCTTTCCCATTCTTATTTTTTAACAGAGATCAATTTTTATCCAAAGCAAATGAAATAAGCATATGAAAGAGTTATCTGTACCTCCATGTCCTTTTCAGCTCAATTTACAATAGCTAGGATATAGAATCAACCCAAATGTCCATCAACTGAAGACTGGATAAAGTAATTTTCATATACATACACTGTGGAATACTACACAATGGTTAAAAAAGAGAAATCTTTTTACCATTCTTATTGCAGTAAAGCTATAGGGCATTGAATCTTGGTTCTATATATATCATAATTTTTTTTTTTTTTGGGACAGGCAGAGTGGACAGTGAGAGAGAGAGACAGAGAGAAAGGTCTTCCTTTTGTCGTTGGTTCACCCTCCAATGGCTGCCGCGGTAGCGCGCTGCGGCCGGCGCACCGCGCTGACCCGATGGCAGGAGCCAGGTGCTTATCCTGGTCTCCCATGCAGGTGCAGGGCCCAAGCACTTGGGCCATCCTCCACTGCACTCCCTGGCCCCAGCAGAGAGCTGGCCTGGAAGCGGGGCAACCGGGACAGGATCGGTGCCCCGACCGGGACTAGAACCCGGTGTGCCGGCGCCGCAAGGCAGAGGATTAACCTAGTGAGCCGCGGCGCCAGCCTATATATCATAATTTTAAAGAACACTTCCATAGTCTTGAAATTTTACTCTCTTAGAGACTGTAAAACTAACCAGGAAATTCTTCCCCAGAAATAGACAACAGTGTAGTAAGTGCCTACCTATTGCAAGAATGCAGGGAGGGACTTCTCTGACAGCACGAAGGTCTTATTTTTCTTCTTCTTTCTTTTTTTTCCTACTGTGCTACTACTTTCCTTCTCCTCAAAGGAAAATACATGAAACTAATGTCTGTTGATGGCTTTAGCAAATGTCTATACTTTAGTCAGAAATCAGAGTATTGTTGGGTATGAGTATTAATGCTAAGAAATATCAGAAAACTAATCCATTGATGCCAACACCTATTTGAGTACCCAGTAAGAGATACCATAAAACCAACAGAAGAATGGAAAGTTGTCCATGGTATTTTAAGAATTACTACACATTGTTTCCCTAGGGTCACTAGAAACAATAATCTGATAATTTCATTTTTTAAACTTTTATTTAATAAATATAAATTTCAAAGTAAGACTTTTGGATTATAGTGGCTTTCCCCCCCATAACCTCCCTCTCACCTGCAACCATCCCATCTCCCACTCCCTCTCCCATCCCATTCTTCATCAAGATTCATTTTCAATTATCTTTATATACAGAGGATCAACTTGGTATTTACTAAGTAAAGATTTCAATAGTTTGCACCCTCACAGACACACAAAGTATAAATTACTGTTAGAAGACTAGTTTTACTGTTAATTTTCATAGTACAACACATTAAGATCAGAGATCCCACATGGGGAGCAAGTGTACAGTGACTCCCGTTGTTGATTTAACAATTGACACTCTTATTTATGACATCAGTAATCATCTGAGGCTCTTGTCATGAGCTACCAAGGCTATGGAAGCCTCTTGAGTTCACAAACACTGATCTTATTGACAAGGCCAAAATCAAAGTGGAAGTTCTCTCCTCCCTTCAGAGAAAGTTACCTCCTCCTTTTATGGCCCCTTCTTTCCACCAGGATCTCACTCAGAGAAAAAAAAATGACCTAAATGAAAGATCTGATGATTTCAATAAATGTACTAATTGCTATTGGTTATAGGAAACTGGTCCATGTTGATAACTGCACACAGGTACATTGTGATTCCAGGTAAGGCCCATTTCAGACTTGGAAACTGCCTAACTGGAATCCTTAGGTAAAGTCACACTGAATTAAGTCTACTGGAATCCCTTGTCAGTAGATGTAGTGAAGTAAACTTACAGCAAACTTTGCAGAGTCCACATAAGAGTGAATTTTCCTTTGGACCATGTTTATGAAATATCCAGATTTATGGACAGATAACACATTTACTTAACAACAATGTCTGCTGGGTTATTTATTCTTTGTTTAATCACTCATGATTTATGGCATACAAATTGTTCATAGTTTATATCTCATTGGCTGAGATAGGCTGTGGAGAAAGACTGTTCTAAGTTTTTGGAAATTAATTGTAACCAGATGAGAACCACTTTTTTTTGGCTCTCCTTTCCAGCTCTGAAGGGCTTCTACAATGTGTGTGAAGAATCAGCTGTTCTGTTCTCCCTTTATGCTTTTCTTATTATTTGGTCTGGTTCATTCTTGCCTTCATAATGTCATTCCCTTAAAACTCTGAAAATACTCTCATTAATCAGTTAACAAGCAGTCCTTCACTGAAATTAGTACCCATCTTTAAGTAGATCAGGATGAATTGGTGTCCACTAATGGGGGGGTCCAGCTGATTCTTGGGTGCTCACTTTTGGCAATGGTGGAGTCCCAGTTGTATGAGACGTCACTTAGCCCTTGATCTCCTTTTGGTTCCAAGTTGGAGGTTTGTACACAATGCTCAACAAAACTGAAAACTGCACTTACTTTTTTCTTGAACTATGGAGAGCATAATTTAAAAGGTGACTGACACAGTTGTTTCTCTAGATTCTGTCACCAAATGTACTAAGGGAATTTCTCAAGAGAAACAGATATTGTAACGATTGCATGCATACCTATAGGCGGTGGCAAGTCGTTCCAAGATATCCTACACATTGCGATGCTTTTAGTAGATCCCCAAAGCACTATGAATTGTGTATCCAGGCATCTGCAAAACTGAATATCTCCCTGAATCAGAGCACTTTGCAGCACATTGTGATCCTAGATTTTCATCATACTCTTAAGATTTTGACCAATGGAACTCAGATATTGTTGAACTGTCTGTAATGCCAGAACCTTGGATATTTTGGTTAGTTGGTTTGGCTTAGAAAATATTCTTTTAACGCACTTGCATTTTTTTTTTTCTTTTAACAAGATTGTGTTATACGCTCTTAAAATTTTAAAATCCATACACATCAGCTGCCCTTGCACACTGAATGGTCCCAATATGGTTGGAATAATGAAAACTTACTAACAAAAGCCTAAGGATCATTCAACTATTTTGACAGTATTAAAATGTGAATTCTATAGTAGGATCAAGCAGATTCATTATAATGGTGGCAGAAAGTGGCATCATTGTCAATACCCATGGGTTTAGTCAATCTCAAAATTTGGAGGATGACTGTAAAGGAGGAACTGTTGAACAAGAATAAATGTTATCTAAATCAGCCAATAGGCTTAACCCAAAGCAGGCTCTGTTAATGAGCTATTCTGTATGTCACATCCTTTTCTTTGGCTATACGTACAAGCAATATATTTGTTGGGGAGGCAGAAGCATTCCAAAGCATCTTTGGTCTGGAATGCTGCCCCACTCCAAAGACATTTTTCTTGCTCAAGTAAACATCATAAAATTTAACTGGTATTAACTTTTTCTTTAATAAGTGAGACTTGCTGTGGTTTATGTCACTTCCTGTTCAAACTAAAATCCAAGTTTAAGATACATGAACATGGGGCTGGCTCTATGACATAGAGGGTAAAGCCACCTCCAACAGTGCCATTATCCCATATGGGTACTGATTCTAGTCCCAGCTGCTCCACTTCCGATCCGGCTCTCTGCTATGGCCTGGGGAAGCAGTAGAAGATGGCCCAATGGATTGGGCCCCTGCACTGGCGTGAGAGACCTGGAAGAAGCTCCTGGCTCCTGGCATTAGACCGGTGCAGCTTTGGCTGTTGCAGCCAATTGGGGAGTGAACCAGCAGATGGAAGACATCTCTCTTTCTCTCTATCTGCCTTTCTTTGGCTGTCTGTGTAACTCTGACTTTCAAATAAATAGATAAATATTTTTTAAAAAAATATACAGGAACATAATCAATATAAGTTATTCTGCTGCAACTAATTTTCCTGCTTTTATACATAATTGTTTAGGAAGGATTTTGTATAATAAATATGTAGAAAATTAGTTCATTACTTAAGGAGCAGATAAATGTGCCAATTATTCATTAGACATTTCTATGTAATGGACTTGTTTTATTGAACTTGCATATAAAATTCCATTTTATATTGAAATTTATAAATTAATCTAGCAGTCTTTCTTAAATTTCAAATGATTTTCTTCAACTATGCAATTATTCCCTAAAGAATCTCTTTGAGGGTATGAAAAAGAATTACTATAAACTTTGAGTTTGAAAATCAGTAAGTTTCTTCTTTCAATGTTTCTATTAATTACAAAGAATTCTTGGAAATTTATGTTAAATTCAATTTAATATTTCAGTGTCATTTTATCTCCTAGATGATTTTTTGACCTGATGATTAAGAAATGTGTTCATTTTTCAGAGGATTTGTGACCTAAAACTTTCCTTGTTTTTCTAAAATTAAAGCAAAAGTATACCTTTATCTTTTCTTAAAAAAATATTTATTTATTTAGTTGAAAGGTGGAGTTAGAAAGAGAGAAAGAGAACCAGAGAGAGAGAGAGAGAGAGAGAGAGAGAATCTTCCATCCACTGATTCACTCCCCAAATGTTCACAACGGCCGGAGCAGAGCTGATCTGAAGTTAGGAGCCAGGAGCTTTTTCCATATCTCCCCTGTGGGTGTAGGGGCCCAAGGACTTGGTTCATCTTCCACTGCTTTCCCAGGCCATAGCAGAGAGCTGTATTGGAAGTGGAACAGCCAGGCCTCGAAGGATGCCAGCACTTAAGGCAGTGGCTTCACCCACTACACCACAGCATTGGCCCCACACCCATATCTTAAAGGTATTTTTTTTTTCTTTTTTAAGTTTAGATTTTATCAAAGTGTCTGAATCATCAAATAACCTTTTGAATTTTGCCCATTCTTACATAGTAAATGTTTACAATAATTATAAGTTCTGAGGCATAATGCCCAGAGATGTTTCTTCCTTTTTTTTTTTTTTTACTATTTCAATCATCACTGACAATATGATTAGTTTTGAATTGTATTGCTTGGATTTCATCACTTCCTTAGCAAAATCTTTCATTTCACCAGGGCAGAGTCACACACGCTGTATCCTGAGTTAACTTGAGTTCAAAAGGTTATGTCCTTGTTTTGCCTGAATGTCTAAAGAAGTTCAGTCAGAGGTCAGTGCGATGGTGGTTAAAGCCACCACCTGCAATGCTGGCATCCTATATGGGCACTGGTTCAATTCCTGGCTGCTCCACTTCAGATCTAGCTCCCTGCAAATACGCCTGGGAAAGCAGTAGAAGATGGCCCAAGTCCTTGGGTCGCTGTACCCACATGGGAGATCCAGAAGAAGCTCCTAGCTCCTAGCTTCAAATTGGCCTAGCTCTGGCCTTTGCAGACATTTAGGGAGTGAACCATAAGATGGAGGACCTCTCTTTCTCTGCTCTGCCTCTCTGGAACTCTGTATTTCAAATAAATCTTTAAAAAAGCAAAAGTTCAATAATTTAGAAACATGTGTCCACATATATTTCAATCTAGCATGCCCTGTATGTAGAAGAAATTATACTCCCAATCTGTACATTCAGTTTCTTCTCCATTACAGAAATATTTAATACTTTGGGGCCGGCGCCGTGGCTTAACAGGCTAATCCTCCGCCTTGTGGCGCCGGCACACCGGGTTCTAGTCCCGGTTGGGGCGCTGGATTCTATCCCGGTTGCCCTCTTCCAGGCTAGCTCTCTGCTATGGCCCTGGGAAGGCAGTGGAGGATGGCCCAAGTCCTTGGGCCCTGCACCCGCATGGGAGACCAGGAGAAGCACCTGGCTCCTGGCTTCGGATCAGCACGATGCGCCGGCCACAGCGGCCATTGGAGAGTGAACCAGCGGCAAAAAGGAAGACCTTTTTCTCTGTCTCTCTCTCTTTCACTATCCACTCTGCCTGTCAAAAAAGAAATATTTAATACTTTGAACTTCCAAATCTTCTATTCTGTTTTTAATGTTTTTCCTCGTTATTATCTCCCACATACACCAGCTTTTCTCTACTATTTATTATTCTTTTCTTCTTTGTTCTGATTATGTTTCACTGACTAAAGAGCCTTCCTTGCTAGCAAGTTGGATTTTGTCACATTCATTTTGATTTCTGTGACATTTAGAACTGCTAATTGTGTGACAGTGGATTATTGAACCTCTATCTGTTTCTTTAGGTTGATAGTTCTTTCTCATGTTACACCACTGACTTATAATTTTATTTTTTAACACTGTTCTCTCTGAAATTTTAGTCTTATTGACTTTTAAGTTTATTTAATAACATTTTAGAAAGTTAAAGTGAAAGCAAGTTAATTTGTACATAAATATCCACTACTTAACATAGAGATGAAGTTACTTTTTTTCCAAAGTTAGGCGTTAGGTACTCTAAATTTTGTTTGTACTTTTGATCTCTAGCTAGTAATGTATTCATTGTTAATATCTTATGAGATTTGAAACTAAAATTACAAGTGAAAAATATGACAACCATGTAACATAGCAGAACATACTAATTTTTGATGTTTTGAATCCAAAATTAAGTAATACATCCCTCTGGGTATACTTTTTATTAGTGTAAGTCAAATATTAGTATATTTGGTGTGGGATTTTATGTTTTTTGCACTCTAAGCCTTATCAATTAAGTTTTTTACCTACTCACTATTCATGGTTTGTACTATATTAGTTGTTTGATGATTTCTTAAGATTTCTTGACAAGGAAATTGATGATTTATAGAAAAAATATTACATATATCAATTTTAAAGTTAATGTAGTTGAAAAATTAATAATGTACAGGCTGTTTACATATGAAACAGTTTACTATGTTGTCATGGTCAAGTGTTCAGACTTTTGGGTCACACTTAGCTCTAATGCTACTTTTGTCATACACTATGGGAACTTGAGCAATTTTAAAATGACCTCTTAGTCTTATTTTACTCATTTATATATTGCATATCATTATGGGAAAATACCTACTTTATGGGATTTGCCTAAGAACTATACAAAATAATGCTACACAGAGCCGAGAATATAAAGACTGAAAATTATTGACTAATATCTTTTTATCACTACCACAAACTATCAGTTCTCAAAACACTGTTCCCATTAAGGCAATTATCATACAATTCTGGTTCTGTTTCAATGAAAGATTTAAGGTTTTATTTCTGTATCTGATAACAGACTACAAGTCATTATTCACTAAATTTTCATGCGTTTAGTTGAAAATTATTAATATATGGAAATTTATGGTTTAATTTTGCTATTAGCATTAGAGGAAACTAGCTGCCATTCTTTGATGCTATTATAATCTGCTGGTTTCTTTTTTGCCTTTATAAAGCTAAAT
Organism: Lepus europaeus; assembly: GCF_033115175.1. Taxonomy (NCBI): domain Eukaryota; kingdom Metazoa; phylum Chordata; class Mammalia; order Lagomorpha; family Leporidae; genus Lepus; species Lepus europaeus. The sequence continues at coordinate 26,143,301 of NC_084833.1, forward strand.
TTAAGTTGTGATTAAATGATAGTAATACTTCCTTTTGGAACTGAAGTTTCAATTGTACTGTGACTTTTGGAAGGTATTTTCTTTGGGTTTCACAGCTGTGCTATATATCACTCTAAAAATAAGTTGGAATTTAGACAACTGCCCATTGACTCTGGAAAAGGAAAGGATTAGACCTCAATCTCATGAAGATCAAGTAACTAAATTCCAATTTTGTTCAGTGGCATCTGCTTTGATGTCTGCATGAAGCAAGACTGCCTTGAGTCATAATCTCTTTGAGTTCAGTAACTAAGAAGGTTAGGCCAGGTCAGTGATTGACTTGAAAGCCATGAGGAAATGTCCAGGATTTATGAGAAATGCTCAGGATGCTTGCTATTTTTCTGCTCTGAGTTTGAGAGGAAAACATGATATCGGGACCTAAACTGATTTTCTTTTTTGGTAATTTAGTATTTTTAGGAATTGAACAATCTGAACCTGTGTTACAGAAATACTTAAGCATGTTTTATATTCACTTTTTGAAAGATGTGTTCCTATAAATGTAAAATATGGCTTCTTACATATTTCCAAACCACCTCATTTTCAAGCTGGATATATTAAATACCCTTAAATGAAATCTCCATTTTCTTAGTCTCAAATTCATTTAACTATAAAGAAAGAATTAATACTTTCTAGTTATAGCAATATCAAAAATTGCAAAATTTTAAGAAATGTAATATGCAAATGCTATATCAATTTATTAACTTTGATGTTGCTCAAATTATTTTAAAATGTTTAAAGACTTAGTAAGTAAACTGATTTTCTTTTTTTTTCAACTTTTATTTAATGAATATAAATTTCCAGTGTACAGTTTATGGACTACAATGGCTTCCCCCTCCCATATCTTCCCTCCCACCCACAACCCTCCCCTCTCCCGCTCCCTCTCCCTTTCCATTCACATCAAGATTCATTTGCAATTCTCTTTATATACAGAAGATCAATTTAGTATAAAGATTTCAACAGTTTGCACCCACATAGAAACACAAAGTGAAACATACTGTTTGAGAACTAGTTATAGCATTAAATCAAAATGTACAGCACATTATGGACAGAGATCCCACATGAGGAGCAAGTGCACAGTGACTCCTGTTGTTAACCCAACAAATTGACAGTCTAGTTTATGGTGCCAGTAACCACCCTAGGCTCTCGTCATGAGTTGCCAAGGCTATGGAAGCCTTCCAAGTTTGCCGACTCTGATCATATTTAGACAAGGTCATAAAAGACAGGGTGAGGATAGTAACGAATGATCCTAAGAGAGGCATTAACCAGGTTTGAACAATTATACAGCATTAAGTGGGGAAGAGGACCATCAGTACACACAGGTTGGGAGTAGAGCCATTGGTGGTAGAGTAGAGGTTATGATTACAAAGAAATGAGGCCCAAGTGCACTAGACAGGGTCTAGAACAAAGGACAGAGTCATTATTAGAGGAGCTAAGAAAGGTGCTGTCTAAGCTACAAGTAAGTTTTCTGATTGAGAGGCAAATAGAACCTGATAGAAGGGGCTTGATAATAATCTGGTGGGCTTTAGGCCTTGTAAGTTAAGAGGCCCAGACCTATCTATCTCTTCACTTGGGGTATATCCTAAGGGAGGTGTGAACCTCCTAGGGGAAGGCACTCTGTTGACTTTCATTACTTGGCTGGCCTGGGAGGAGAGCTGGCCAGGTAAAGGCAGGTGGCATCTCTAACAGGAAATTTACAGTTCTGCCTGCAATGTTGCTGACCCTACTTGACCATACCCTCAGCTGCAGTGGTCACTTTGGAAGTTGGGCTGAGTGAAGGGCTTTTCAGCTTAGAGCCAATAAGATCTGTGGCTCTGACCTGGGCATCCTTCGACTCCAGAGCAGGTCCATTTCCAGTGATCCAACTCTTGGCAGAGCTGCCAGGGCTCTTCACAAGCTGATTTCTGCTGAAGCCCAGGCTTACCACATTGAAAGCCACTGCAGTGGACTGGCCTGTTGGGTCTCCTTGAGGGCAGATCACTGTACAGATCAGCTATTTATAGGCCTGCCACCCATTGCTTCTGATGCCTAGCTTTCTTTTCCTCCTGGTTTGTGTTAAAGCAGACCAGAGGATGCAAGTCAAGGGAGTGTCCGTGTCCCATCTCTAATCTTCGGTGGCCTGTCAAAAAATAAATAGATTAAAAAAAAAAGTAAACTGATTTTCTATTTGAGCATTTAATCTGAATTGATTGATCACACTGTACTCCATAAAAATATACAGTCAAAATTTTAAATGGATGGGCATTGGCTCATCAGTTCGTATGCCACTTGAGATGCCCACATCCTGTATCAGAATGCCTGGTCTGAGTCCCAGCTCCACTTCTGATTCAACTTCCTGCTAGTGTGCACCATGGGTGGGAGGGCAGCAGGTGACGGCTCAGGTAGTTATGTCCCTTCCACCCCTGTGGGATCCTGGACTTAGTTCCAAATTCTAGCTTCAGCCTGACAAGCCTGGCAATTTTGGACATTTGAGGAGTAAAGTGGTGGACTGGCAATTCTCTGTATCACTCTCACTCTCTTTCCCTCACTGTCTTTCTCAATCTAACTTTCAAATAAACAAACAGGAATTTACTGGTTTTATGTGGTCTAAAAATAATCTTGAAAATTAAGCTGAGTTTACCAATCCTTTCTTACAATACCAAACTTCTTACTGTAGTGTTTAATTTAAGTAGTTTATTCATCAGTTAATTTTTATTAATATGTTTGATTTCAATGTATTAGGATATTTGGTAATACTCAGAAATTTAACTTTTAATATTTTAAAAAAACTTTTGAAATATAATTGTGTCATTCTCCATGTAAGAGCTGTGGGAAACAATTATATGTACTCATTTTTTTTTCATCATCTTTTATTTTCCATACTTTCAGCATCCTCAGGAAGTTTACTAAAACACAGACACTATCTAAAAAAGAACTATTTTATACAATAAATATTAGGAACACAATCTGACAGTAAAAAAGAAGATAAAAAATCTAGGCAGTTTCATCATTAGAGAACCAACATTTCAAAGTATTTCTACATATGCAAATCTCACCATTTCATTTCTATTTCTACTGACTAATACAATAAACACAGACTTTGAGTTAAAGTTCCCAAATGTCAACAAAAACAAGTAGTAACCTGTTCATTAATTAAGGACTTCTTGGTTTTTGTACCAAACTATAATGATTGCTTGAAATAAAATATAATTTGTAACATGCATATGTAAGAAAAATATCATAGATTTGATTTGCTCAACAATAAGAAATTATACATGCTACATTTAATGTTTTTAGTATTATTGTTAACAGAATGACAATTACAAAAACGAGTGTACAAGAAAATAAAAAATATAAATAAAATTTATTAATGGTTAATTAGTAAGCAAATATATATCATTTAAAATATAATAATTGGAGGGCTAGGCTAAACACCTGCCCCAATTTTTATAATTTCTTATCTTTCAACTTAGCAAGAATCTTTGGCATACAGGGATAGTCTTTTATTTCCTTTCATCTTTTTTTTAGTTGTGAGAATGTCTCTAATTGATAATTTAAGAGAGCAGGAGATGGGTAGCAACAAATAAAATTGCTTTATATTGAAATGATGTTTAAATCTTAATTTATTTTTTATTTTTTAAAGGTTTATTTATTTATTTGCAAATCATAGTTACACAGAGAGAAGAAGAGGCAGAGAGAGAGAGAGAGAATTATTTTATTTTTAAAATTTTTACCTGAAAGGCATGAAGATGAAGAAAGACAGCTACAGATACAGCATGATCTTCCATCCCCTTGTTCACTCTCCAAATGTCTGCAACAGCAAGGGCTGGGCTGGCAAAAACCAGAAGTCTGAAACTCAATCTGGGTCTCCACCAGGGAGACAGTGATCTAAGTACTTGAGCCATCAACCTCCAGTTGCCTCCCAGCATGTGTGTTAACAAGGAGCTGGAACAGATGCAGAGAATCAGGACTTAAGCCAGACACTGTGATATGGGATGTAGGAGGCCCAGGTGTGTCTCTATTGCTGCACCAAAGGCCTATCTGTGGAATGAAATTTTCAACTAGATTTTAAATGTTTCTGAAACTAAGTCTAAGATTTTTTTTTAAATATTTATTTATTTATTTATTTTAAAATGAGAGTTACAGCGAGACGGAGAGAGATATCTTCCATCTGCTGGTTCACTCCTCAGATGGCAACAATGGCCAGGGCTGAGCCAAGCTGTAGCCAGAAACCAGTGGTTCATCCATGTATTTCACATGGGTGGCAGGGACCCAATCACTTGGGCCATCTTCTACTGCTTTTTCCTAGACCATTAGCAGGGAGGTGGATCAAAAGTGGAGCAGGCAGGACAAAAACCAGCAACCGTAAAGGATGCAGTTGTTGCAGGTGGCAGCTTTACCTGCAACACCACAAAGCCGGTCCCCTTTGGTAGTCTTCGATTGAAAGACCTTATTCTGGGGTAAGATTGATCTCTCTGTCTCCATATCTCTCTCTCTCTCTCTGTAGGTCTTTCAAATAAATAAATTAATCTTTTTTTAAAAAAATCTCACCAAAGGAGAAAATGCAACGAGTTGAAATCCAGAAGAAATGATCAACTGTAGTATGATTCCATTGAAGACTTCAGCTGGTGAAATCATTAGTAAGACAAAAAAAAAAAAAAAAGAATTTAATGAATTTGGGGGAATAAATTAGAAACTTAAAATATTCCTAAAAGTTAATAAGCACAATGTTTATCAGTTTTTGAATTGATAAACAAAAATGTGGTGCATTCATGTAGTGGCATATTATTTGGCGATTGCAAAGAATAAAATGTGCAAGGAACACATCACAAATGACTACGTATTGTATGATTCTATTTATATGAAATGTCTAGAGTAAGGACACAAACAGGCATAAAGTAGGTTAATGATTTCTGAAGGCTGGGGAGAGGACAGAGGTTTAGGAGGGTGAAATCCAAATAATATGAGGTTTCCTTTGAGCAGTTGACAAAATTCTGGAATTGACTGTGATGCTGATGGTGTATACCTGTCAGTATACTAAAATACACTATATTCTGCACTTTTTATGGATGAGTTGTATTTCACCAATTTTTTGATAAGATTTATTTATTTAGTGGAAAACCAGAGGGCCAGAGAGACACAGGGGGAGATTAAGAGATCTTCAATCTACTTGTTCACTACTCAAATGCTCACAGTGACTAACACTAGGTCAAAGCAGGGAAACAGAAACTCCACTTGGGTCTCCCACGTGGGTGGCAGGAAAAATGTATGTGGGCCATCATTCATTGACTCCACTGCTCATTAGCAAGAAAATGAATCAGAAACAGAGTAGCTGGGACTCAGATGAGGCATTCCAATATGCCATACTACATACATCATATCAAATGTAATATATAAAATATATGTTGTATCAAAGATTTTTATTGTAGCATGATGACTATAGGTTTTTCATTTTGAGGCAACTAAATTCAGAACGATTAAATGGTTGGATATAGAGAGGTAGATACATGCAAATATAATGCTCATTTATGAAATTATAAAATTAAATGATTTAAGAAAATTCACATATAAGGCCGGCGCCGTGGCTTAACAGGCTAATCCTCTACCTTGTGGCGCCGGCACACTGGGTTCTAGTCCCGGTTGGGGCGCCGGATTCTATCCTGGTTGCCCCTCTTCCAGGCCAGCTCTCTGCTGTGGCCAGGGAGTGCAGTGGAGGATGGCCCAAGTGCTTGGGCCCTGCACCCGCATGGGAGACCAGGATAAGCACCTGGCTCCTGCCATCGGATCAGCGCGGTGTGCCGGCCGCAGCGCGCCTACCGCGGCGGCCATTGGAGGGTGAACCAACGGCAAAAAGGAAGACCTTTTTCTCTGTCTCTCTCTCTCTCTCACTGTCTACTCTGCTTATCTAAAAAAGAAAAAAAAGAAAAAAAAAGAAAATTCACATATAAACCACAAACTAGAAGAAAATATCTGCAAAATATGTATCTGATAAAGGATTATAATGAATAACAAGCAAAAAATTTAAATACAAAATGAGAGAACAAAAAAACAATTAAAATTGGGAAAAATTGTTTAATGGATACTAGGTTGTTCATATTTAGGAGTTAGAAGTTCTAATGTTCTGTTACACAGTAGAATGATTAATTATAACTATAATGTATATAAATCTCTGAAAAATTAGAGAAAAGATTGTAAATGTTCATACCATAAATGATTGCTAAATATTTGAGTATATATAAATTAATATATTTATAAATATATTATATTTCTATGTATATATATTTACCTAGGTTCATCATTACACGATGCGTGTCATGTAACATGGTACTTCATAAAATGTACAATTTTTACATCTCAGTTAAATGCTTTTTAAAACGCATTTGTCTTAAAAAATAAGCCAAAAATATGAACAAATACCTCATTGAAGAAGATCTACAGATGGTAAATTTGCATATGAAAAAATGCTCAACATCATACATCATTGGGGAATTGCAAATTAAAATAACAAAATGTAACTACACACCAACCAGAATGGCTAAAATCCAAAACATCACCCACTTCAAATGCTGGGGAAGATGTGGCTCAACAAGTATTCTGATTCATCATTTCTGGTGGGAAGGCAAAATGGCACAGTCAATTTGGGAGAGAGTTTCACAGTTTCTTACCAAATAATAACATTCTTATAATACAATCTAGCAATTGATATACTTGCTATTCACTCAAAAGAGTTGAAAACTTGTTGAGGTTGGCATTTGTCTTAATAGTTAAGATACTTCTTGCTCTGCTCACATGCCATATTGCAGTGTCTGGATTGAAGTCCTGTCTGCTTCCTAAACAACTTCCTGCAAATATGCATCCTGGGAGGCAGCAGGTCATGGCTCTGAAAGCTGGGTCTATACCATCCATGCAGGAAAGCTGGACTGAGTTCTAGGCTGACAGCCTTGTATTGGCTCTGCCATGGTTGTTGGCTGTTTCAGGTATCTGGGAAGTGAACTAGTGGATAGAAGATCTCTCTCTCTCTCAAAAATAAAACTTAAAAAAATTTTGAATCCCAACAAGAACTTACACATGAATGTTTACAGCAGCTTTGCTCATATTTACAGAACCCTGGAAGCAACCAAATATCTTCTCATAGGTGAATGAAATATGAAACTGCAGTGCATCATAAAGGACTATTATTCAGCAATTAGGAATAATATTATGGAAGTAAAGACAATAAGAAATGGAGAAATCTTAATTGCATGATTCTAATGAAAAATGTCATACTGAATTGTTATGGACTGATTTCTTTCAACCATATCACTTCTTGGAAAAGGTAATGCAACAGACACAAGAAAATGTCAGTAATATCTAGATTTCAGGAAGAAGGAAGGGAGAATCAATATGTGTAGCACAGGAAAATTTGAGGACACTGAAATTGCTTTGTATAAAACACTAATGGTGGATACACATCAATAGACTGGAGTCAAACCTACAGAATTTACATCAAACAGAGTGGACTCTAACATAAATGATGGATGTTTTAATAATAATGTGTCAATTAGAGCTCAACACCTTTAACAAGCATGCAACATTATTCAAGACATTGATAATAGGGGACCTGAATAGAGGGTAAGGTGGTATATGGGAACTCTCTGTGCTTACTTCCCATTTTCTTCTATAGGTTTAAAAATGATAAAAAAAAAAAAAAAATACAGGGGCCGCTGCTGTGGCACAGTAGATTAGTCCTCTGCCTGCAGCGCCAGCATCCCATATGGGCACTGATCTAGTCTCTGCTGCTCCTCTTCTGATCCATCTCTCTGGTATGTCCTGTGAAAGCAGTAGAAGATAGCCCAAGCACTTGGGCCCCTGCATCTGTGTGGGAGACCCAGAAGCTCTTGGCTCCTGGCTTTGGGTCGGCCCAGCTCCAGCAGTTGTGGCCATTTAGGGAGTGAATCAGTGGATGGAAAACCTTTCTCTCTGTCTTTTCCTCTTACTGTCTATTACTCTACCTCTCAAATAAATAAAGTTTTTTAAAAAATACAGTTTATTTGAAAATCAAAAACAATTTATGTGTATATTGTTGATAATACATATTCACACACATGGCTAATGAATATGTCTACAAAACTATTAACAATAACTGTTTTAAATACATGTGAATGTGACATTGTGGAATTTTGGATAAGCTTTGAAGGATAATGTATGGATTTAAAAACTGCTGTACAGACAGGTGTAGTAGAACAGTAATTTAAGCCACTGCATGAGATGCACATATACCTAAATGCTTAGGATCAAGTTCTATCTCTTGCACTAGGGAGACTGGATGATGACCTAAGTACTAAACTTCTAGCTACTCAAGTTTAACCAGGGTCCCAGCTTCTTCCTGGCCCAGGAATGCATGTTGGAAGTATCTGGGGAGAGAACCAACTGGTGGAAGATCTCTCCCACTTCTCCTTCTCTTCTATCCATCTTTATCTATTGCTCTACCTTTAAATAATCAACATTTAAAAATAAAACAAAACACTGCTACAGTGATTCATGTTGATGAAGACACTGGTGGCAAGATGAGTGTAAGAGACTGAAAATACAATTTTAGGAATTATGATAATGCAACATATTACACAAAATTTTTATTTATGTAGGTTTATTCCTAGAATTCAGTGCATATAAAGTCACAACATTAACATGTTGGAAAATAATTAAACTACTTATTCAGATATGATCATTTAATACCTACAGACATAGACAAAATAATGTACTAGCAAATTTTGAAAAAATAATAGATTTTCATAAAGTGGTTGGATGTAAGATTAATAAGCAAGAGTCAGTCGCATTAAACAGCTAGAAAATAAAATCTAATAGAAGAATAAACTTAGATAGCGACAGAACAATAGAAAGTTCTTCAGAATAAATAATAATAATTTCTAAATTCTCTGTGGGGAAAACTATAAATGTTATCAGACCATAGTAAGTATGATACCAATGATTGGAGAGTTATATCATGTTATGAATAGTAAGATTAATCATTATAATAATATAACTATTCCCATTTGGTCTATATTTTCAGTGCAATTACAAATAATGACTCAATATTTTGTCATGATTGATTCAATTTGACTCTCAACTTACTAGTGATTAGTCAAATCATTCTCTCTCTTGATATAACTGAATAGCTTATATGTGACATATCTTCCTACTGACAATAATTAGGAACATAGATAAAATTGAAATAAATGTTCACTTCCGGGCATCAGAGAACAACATCAGAGACTTGTGAAGCACCAATCCTAGAGTGAGTGGATTTGCCCAAGTTTCTCCTCGAACTTTGTCAGTCTTTAAGTACCAGGTAAACAGTTAAAAGTCACCTGCTCATCTGAGAATCTAAAGAGGGCTTTGACCCTTAATGAAATCATTACAGTTTAGGAGAATTGGTATGCTTCCCCAGCTTTCCTTTGGGTGTCTTAAAGCCCAACAACAGACTATAAATGCTCACAATCACAAAACCTGAAAACCAGCTTGGAATATGATCATCCTCAGAGTGAAGGGAGGGGAACTGTCATAACCTGCGTGCCAAAAACAGAAGAAAATTCTACTAAGACACACCTAACTCCATTCAGAACTTTCAACATTCTCTGTAATTTCTGTAGCCAGTGCTCATTATTCAATCAACAGTCATAAAGTACTGAGATGAAGGAACAATTGGCCTATAAAACACAACAGAAATAAATTGTGAAAACATTAAAATCATAGAGACTCTAAGCAGAGATTTGAAATCTATTAAAAAGAAAAAAAATAAGAACTTAATTGTTAAGAAGTACTGGGGAATTAAGAATGAAATAAAAATATTTAACAGTTTAAAAATGCAGCACAATAGAAGACATATATCATGATATGTAGATTAGCAGGAAAGTGTCTGAAATGTAAGGAAAAAATAACAGATGAGAACCAAACAAGAGAGACAGGTATATTGTGATTATGAATTATTGACATAATCACAATAACCTATTATATATTTTCTGAGCAAGTAGAAGAGAGGGCCTTCAAAACCCAAATAATAAAATAATGATAAAGAGAGGGAAATATTACTTAACCTAATTTGATCATACACATTTTATATACGTACTGGAATGTCACATCCAATAAATATGTATGATTATTTTTAAAAATAATTCTTTTGAAAAAGAAATTGTGAACATTAATGCTACTGAAATCCAAGGAGACAAGAAAGGAGGCTGAAGAAATATTCTAAGATGAAATGACAAAAGTTCTTCAGTGCCGATGAAATAACATGGCAGAGATTTAAAATTTCAAACAATCTTAAGGTTTAAAAAAAAAAAAAAAACAAATCTTGTGTATTCTCATCTCAGTAAATCTTCTGAAAATAAGATAAAATAAATTATTAAACTTAGATGCATAAAAATATTACTTTAAAATTACTTTAAGACTTACAGAAACAGAATTGTTGGGAGCCAGTGTACAATGATATAAAATCTTTGGAGGCCATAAAGAAAACATCATGCGACTTAGAATTCTATATAAAATGACAGCAGTGGGGTTATATCTCATTGTGGTTTTGATTTTCATTTCCCTGATGGCTAATTATATTGAACAACTTTTCACATACTTGTTAGCCATTCATTTCTTCTTTTGCAGACTGTCTATCCAAGTCCTTTGGTCATTTCTTAGCTTGATTGCTCTCTATTATCAAAAATACAGATGACAAAAAATGCTGGCAAGGTGAAGAACAACTCTACACTCTTGGTTAAAATGTAAACTAGTGCAGGCACTGTGGAAAATAGTACAGGGATTTCTTTAAAAACTAGGAAAGGACTTACCATATGATCTGGCAGTCCCACCCTAAGTCTAAATCCAAAATAGTGAACTCATGCTATCAAAGAGATACCTGCAACACCAGACTTATAGCAGAATTGTTCACAATCCCCAACAAATGGAATCAAACCGGGTGTCCATCATCAGTTGAATAACTAAAGAAAATTGGTGTATCAATGCAAAGGAATATTATTCAACAATAAAAACATTTTGCCAAACTGTCTTAAATATTTGTCAAATGAATTCATAGGAAATACATGCTACCATAGTTTTCACAATTTTGTGACTTTCAAAAATTATGTGAGTGCAGTTGAACACCTTTTCCCTTGATTATTGTGTATAGCTCTTGAAGATTTTCTTGTTGGAACATAATCTTATTTTTTATGTTAAACTATTTAGTAGAGTCAATAAGCCTTTGACTGTAATGTAATTTAAAAATATTATTATCATGGGACCAGTTGTTAAGACAATGCCTGTGATCCCTGTATCCCATAAATGTGCAGGTTCAGGTCTTGCTGCCCTACTCTAGATACAGCTCCCTGCTAATGTACCTGGGAAGCAGTGGAAGATGGCCACAGTGCTTGAGCAACTGCCACCCATGTGGGAAATCCAGATAAAGTTCCTGGCTCCTAGCTTCAGCCTGTCCATGCCCTGGATATTGCAAACATTTGGGGAATGAACCAGTGGATGGAAGATCTCTCTTAGTAATTCTACCTCTAAAGTAAATAATTTTTTAAAAAAATATTGTTATGTCAAAAATAAAAAATATAAAAAATAAACAAAAAGGAATTCTATGTACAATAAAATATCCTCCCATAATAAGGCAAAATATTTCCAGGTCAATAAAATAAGGAAGAACTTGTGGTCAACAGTCTTTCACTTAAAATACAAAATAAAAAAAATGAACACAGTATATTACAAAAGTAAGGGTAGATTCAAGATATGCATTCATGGCTGCACTGAAATGCAAGTTTTAAAATGCTCATAGAAGTGCCATTTATAATAGGCCATAATTCAAAATTGCCTGCAGGTCTGTAAACAATAGAGTGGATAAACAGGTTTCTATTAAAAAAAAAAAAGGTTTGTTTTTTTTTTTTTTTTTCAGTAAAATGCTTTGTAGTCATAAGTAGGATTAACTGCTGTTACACACAAATGAATAAATCTCGCCATTATGATTCTGAAGAGTGAATATATACATACAACAAGAAATGTTTACCTTGTATTATTTCAACCTAGTCAGATTTCAAAATCAGGTAAGACTATGTTATTAGAAGGTAGCAAAATTGTGGCTTTTGAAGATGAATGTAGGTATAGGAAATTGGTAAGAAAGTGCAGTTGTGATGGTGGTATATTTCTTTTTTAAAAGATTTTATTTATTTGAAAGTCAGAGTTACAGAGAAAGAGGAAGAGGCAGAGAGAGAGAGAAATCTTCCCCCACAATGAACAGGGCTGCACCAGGCCAAAGCCAGGAGACAAGAGCTTCTTCCAGGTCTCCCACATGGGTGTAAGCACCGAAACACTATTGCAATCATCTGTGGGGAACCACAGGCCGGCCGATCGGGACAACCATTCCCTGCGGCTGGAGGTCACGTAGCCTGGCTCACTTAAACCGAAACAATGGACTGAAGTACATCCTGTTTTTCATGCAGGACTCAAACTGAAACAATAGTTTGAGGACCCACATCCTGTTTTTCATGCCCATTTTTAGTAATCAGGTGGACTATATAAGAGGGATGCCTGGGGAGGAGGGAGGAAGGAGAGAAGCAATAAGGAACAGCCGAAAAGCGCATAAACGTCGTAGATTCTTGCTTGCTATACGGATCTCGGTCTTGTCGGGAACCCGTAGATTTCCAACAATGATCTGCTGTTTTTCTCAGACCATTAGCTGGGAGCTGGATTAGAAGCAGAGCAGCTGGTATAGGAACTGGCACACCAATAGGATGCCACAAAGAGAGCCCTTTTATATCAGTGACAATTGGATAATTATGTTCATTTTGTTTTATTTTAAGTACATTTGTTTGATATTTATGCATGCTTTTAGTCATTTTGATTATTTTATACATTTATTATAATTTTATTATGTTTAGTAAAATAAAAATGTCCAAACATATTTGCAAACTATATATCTGAGAAAGGATTAATATACAGAGTATATCAGGAGCTCAGGAAACTCAACAACAACAACAACAACAAAATAATCCAGTTAAGAAATAGGCTAAGAGTATGAACAGGCATTTTTCAAAAGCTGAAATGCAAATGTCCAACAGACACATGGAAAGATGTTTTAGGATCACTAGCCACCAGGGAAATGCAAATAAAAATAACAATAATTTTTACCTCAACACACTTAGAGGCTATCATCCAAAAAAAAAAAAAAAAAAAAATGCTGGTAAAATTGTGTAAAAAAAGGTACCTTAATATGCTGTTGGTGGCAATGTAAGCTAGTGTAACTGTTATGGAAGACAATATGGAGATTCCCCAGAAATCTGAAAGCATATCAAACATATGACCCAGCAATCCACTTCTGGGAAATTACCCAAAGGAAGTGAAATCAGTATTCAAAAGCGTTATCATACCCTCATGTTTACTGCAGCTCAAGTCACAGAGCTAAGATATGAAATCAACTCAGATGTCCGTCAACTGATGAATAGATAAAGAAAATCTAGTATATGTACATGATGGAATGCTCAACAATAAAAAAGAGTGAAATTCTGTCTTTCACATGAAAATGGATGCAATTAGAGAGGATATGCCATTCTCTCTCTCTCTCTCCTCTCTCTCTCCATAACTCTACCTTTCAAATAAATAAAAAACAAATCTTAAAAGCTAATCTGTTATCATTTATTTGTTCTCATTTAGGTTTTTTTTTTTTTTTTTGCTAGGCAGAGTTAGACAATGAGAGAGAGAGAGATATAAACAGTGAGAGAGACAGAGAGAAAGGTCTTTTTCCATTGATTCACTCCCCTAATGGCTGCTACTGCTGGCACTGCGCCGATCCGAAGCCAAGAGCCAGGTGCTTCCTCCCGGTCTCCCATGTGGGTGCAGGGACCCAAGCACTTGGGGCATCCTCCGTTGCCCTCCTGGGCCACAGCAGAGAGCTGGACTGGAAGAGGAGCAACCGGGACTAGTACCCGGCTCCCCAACTGGGACTAGAACCTGGGGTGCCGGCGCCATAGGTGGAGGATTAGCCAAGTGAACCACAGCGCTGGCCCTCATTTAAGCTTACTCTAATATCATATAATGTAGACAATATAATGAATCGTTTGTGAATGGATATTTTTAGAGTCTATAACATCATATTTACTTTTAAGTGTTTTTTTTTTCCATAACCAAACCAACTCTATTTAAATGGTTCCGTTATTTATTAACTTCCAACATTTTTGGAAGACTTTATAATAGTTGATAACCCAATCATTTTTCTTAACTCTAGGTATTTCCCTAGAAATTTCCTAAAATGCAAAATCATAAATATCTATAGCATATTTTTATGCCCACAGCTAAATTTGATGCAGTACATCTCTCACCATCTGGCTTATAGATTCATAACCTGGGCAGCTGTAATCAATTACAGACAAAATCAGAGAATCTTCATGTTATTTCAAAAGATATGTGTATATTTCATCGAATTGATGAATTGCTGAAAATTGTCTGTTGAAATGATAACCAGAAAAAAACGTTTGACTTAAAGGCATGTGCATACCATTCATTTGTGTTTTCTGGTCTGATAATTCAAAGCTACTGAATAGGCATCAGTGTCATGTGATGTGTGTGAGTTTGTAACCTATCTGTCTTGGAGCAACATTGGATATTTTTTCCCAAATCTGATTATTAATAAGAACATTTTTCTTATGTTCCTAAAGTCTTCATTTTAACTTCACTGTATTCCTAATTATTGCCTTGTCAAGTCTTTAAGCTTGAGCGTAGTATATATGGCATATAAATAAAGATCAGAACCCCTCAGCAATACTGTAACTTCAAAGGGAAACATGTTATTTTGGAATGGCTTAGAAAAATACACATTCTTTCATCCTGTTTTCATTTAGTTTCTTACATTGCAAGTGCTTCTGAAAAGAAGATTCATCATGTATACATCAAAATGAATATTATAGAATCGTGATATACTTCAAGTGTTCAAATAAGTATGATAGTCCACTAAAAAGTAGTGTGCTAATACTTATTCCATTAAATAGCCTTACTCAAGGAATATAAGCAATCAATGTTAATTTCATTTTAATGAAATTGAGTCTTAAACAATTGTATTGAGTATTGATAGGGTATTATCACATATGCACTAATGCAGTTATTATAAAGGCATAAAAATTGCCCACTATAATAGCCAATGAAATTATTATAATTTGTCCAAATGGTACTCAAACAGTATGTTTCACTTTGTGTTTCTATGTGGGTGCAAACTGTTGAAATCTTTATACTAGATTGATCTTCTGTATATAAAGAGAATTGAAAATGAATCTTGATGCAAATGGAAGGTGAGAGGGAGCGGGAGAGGGGAGGGTTGCTGGTGGGAGGGAAGTTATGGGAGGGGGAAGCCATTGTAATCCATAAGCTGTACACTGGAAATTTATATTCATTAAATAAAAGTTTAAAAAAAAAGAAAAAAAAATAATACACTCAAAACAATCCTGGGGCCAGCACTGTGTTGCAGTGGGTTAAAACCCCAGCCTGCAGCGCTGGCATCCCTTGTGGGCACTGTTTCGAGTGCTGGCTGCTCCACTTCTGATCTAGGTCCCTGTTAATGAGCCTGGGAAAGCAAGGGGGGATGGCTCAGGTCCTTGGACCTCTGTACCCACGTGAAAAACTCAAAATAAACTCCTAGCTCCTGGCTTCTGATTGGCTCAGCTCCAGCTATTTTGGCCATTTGGGGAGTGAACCAGCGAATGGAAGACTTCTCTCCATCTCTCTGTCTCTACCTTTCTCTGTAACTTTGTCTTTTTTTTTTTTTTTTTTTTTTTTTTTTTTTTTTTTTTTTGACAGGCAGAGTGGATAGTGAGAGAGAGAGACAGAGAGAAAGGTCTTCCTTTTTTGCCGTTGGTTCACCCTCCAATGGCTGCTGCGGCCGGCGCATCTCGCTGATCCGAAGCCAGGAGCCAGGTGCTTCTCCTGGTCTCCCATGCGGGTGCAGGGCCCAAGCACTTGGGCCATCCTCCACTGCCTTCCCGGGCCATAGCAGAGAGCTAGCCTGGAAGAGGGGCAACCGGGATAGAATCCAGCGCCCCAACCGGAACTAGAACCCGGTGTGCCGGCGCCGCAAGGCGGAGGATTAGCCTGTTAAGCCACGGTGCCGGCCTGAAACTTTGTCTTACAAACAAATCAAATAAATATTTTAAAGGGAAGTTATGGGAGGGGGGAAGCCATTGTAACCCATAAGCTGTACTTTGGAAATTTATATTCATTAAATAAAAGTTTAATAAATGAAAAAAAAATCTGCATCCTACATCTGTTTGAGCCTATGTATGTATTCAAGGATGATAATATTAATGTATTCTAAGTATAGCAACAGAGATGAAAAGATTAAAAATTAGAGAAATTTTGCTCTGGCTAATTGACTAACAATTTTCTTTCTTCCTTTGGTTATTTTCTTCAGATAGGCGGAGTTTCTAGATACTTCAAGCCATGAATGCAAACGCATTTTGATGGAAATATAGTTAACTTAAAAATATTGGTGCCAGTTGTTGTGCCTTTTGATTTTTAAAAAAAAAAAAAAAAGAAAGAAAGAAAATGGGCAAAGACTAATCTTAGAAAATTTGGAATTCTGGTAGAAGTAAATGCATTAAAATATCATTATTCATATACTTTCACAATTTTATATGAAAAATCAAAAAAGCCTTAATATCTTAAATGAGCATCTCATCAAAAAGATTTGTGCATCAAAGAGTTAGAATAAGTATTCTGAAAATGTTTATAAATTCTGTTCAGATATGCCCATCAAATAAGTGAAATGCATTCTCTTTGGTTTCTTTTGACTGATAGCAAATCTAGCTCTTTATATAATAAGAGCTATCAATCTATCAATTTTTATTCTCTAATATTGGTGATATCTGTGAATTTTGTCATTAACCTTGACTAGATGTAATATTAATTCAATTCTAGCAGAAATTTTATGCAAAATATATTCCTTTTCTTTCTTTCCTACTTCATCTATACCATGCTTTTCAATCTTGTGGATTTCATTGAATCATTTTATTAAATGAAGCATTTTAAATTTATTTACACTTCACTTTTAATTTAATAACATCTTCAATTTCTCTATTTGAGTTGCAATCTTTATAAATAGACTATGTCAGAAGAAAGAACATTAGAATCCCTTAAGCTATTTGAATGTCAGACTTTTTATTAAATGATCTGTATTATAACAATAAGCAAAGTAATTTCACTTGAAGTATCCTGAGATTAAAAAGACCTTATTTCCTTTTATTTTTGCTAATCTTTATTCAGTGATTACTAGCCAACACGGCAGGCTTTAAAGGAAGGAAATTATTTAAAATTCCCACAGGTGTGTTTTCATTGTTGAAGTCACTGAAATATATGAATCTCTATAATGAGCTGAAGTTATGAATTTATGGAGCCATTGCTTTTATTAAAGGAATGATTGTCAAGACGATGTAATTTTAAAAGAAAAAAAAAACGCCTATTTGTAATTATATTCATAAACCGCTTAGCCTCAGTTTTTAGACTTGTGAAACTCAGAAATGAATCTCACGGTTATTGGGAGAGCCGATGAGTTGATGCACAACAATAAAAATCACACATGAGTGTAACTCTGTCAGGAACTTAGCTAGATAGTACACTAGCTGAAGACTGTGAGCTTGAGGCTTTATCTTTGTTTAAAAAAGAAGAAGAAGAAGAAGAAGAAGAAGAAGAAAAGATCATATAGAGAATGTGATATTAAGCATAGGCATTTACTTAGACACCTTAGATGAGAAAGGCAGAAAGACAACAAAAAGATATGTTTTTCTCTTTGTAATTCAGCATTATTTAAGATTGATACCACAAACCACCTAATTATCTGATTTTCAACAATTTTGTATGTATCATACTTTGTTAAAAGTTTAAGTGATAAACATAAAATGTACTTGCCAAAAACAAAATATGATACAAATCTAATATGTTAGTTTTACTAAATTAAGAATAATTACCAGTCCAAGTAAATAGTGTAAATTTTTATACATGGAGTCTATTTCTAGAATGATTCATTTTTGTTATCATAAATGCTGTAATTATTTTCATAGGTCAGTCATAAAATTCCTATTTCAACCATCCAATAAAGATCAGCAACACAAAACTCTTTGGAAACCTATACTGTTAGAAAATAGTACATAATCCATATTAATGAAGCCTCTGAAGTACATAGAAATATTACCCCTCCATTGTATTGATGAATCAATCCAATAAATCCTTATTTCAGTTATCATATTTTCTATCTCTAAATTTGTGTGCTTGCTTAAACTTTATTTTTTCTTTATTTTATTTCTTTTCTAAGACTTTTAACTATCTTCATTTGCTTGTGTATTGATGTAATTTTTAGTGACTATGTTTTTTTTTTTTTTAAGATTTATTTATTTACTTGAAAGTAAGATTTACACAGAGAGAGGAGAGGCAGAGAAAGAGAGGTCTTCCATTAGCTGGTTCACTCCCCAATTAGCCACAATGGCTGGAGCTGAGCCAGTCCGAAGCCAGGAGCCAGGAGCTTCTTCCAGATCTTCCATGCAGGTGCAGGGGCCCAAGGACATGGGCCATCCTCCACTGCTTTCCCAGGCCACAGCAGAGAGCTGGATGGGAAGTGAAGCAGCTGGGACTCAAACTTGCTCCCACATGTGATACCGGCACTGCAGGTGGCAGCTTTACTTGCTCCATAACAGCGCTGGCCCTGTAATTATGTTTTTAAAAGATTTGTTTATTTGAAAGTCAGAGTTACATAGAGAGAATGAGGAGCAGAAATGGAGCAACCAGGACTGGAACTAGTACCCATATGGGATGCTGGAGTCTCAGGCAATGGCTTTACATGCTAGCCACAGGTTAGCCCCTTTTCATGGGGTATTTTACAATTTTAGCAGATAATTCTAAATTTCTGACATCTTGATGTTGGCACATAATAATGAGAAAGGGAAAAAGCACCGAATGTATTCAGCCACAGTCTCACCCCAAGGGCCTAGCAAGAGAGGAGCAGAGTCTTGATAAGTTTGTCCATTTTCCATCTGACAAATACCCAGCCCTTCCTGACCCAATCACAAAGCTGAGCCACCCCAGCTCTTACCCCACTAGCTAACTGTAAATTCTCTCTGGATCTCTCGACCTGTGTGTGTGTGTGTTTGTGTGTGTGTAAGGCATGTCCTTGGTCTCTGTGACTGAGGACCCCTCTCGGGTTTATTCTCTAATAAATTTGTCTCAGCTGTTGAGTGACCTCTTCCTATTCCTGGTTTTTTCATCACCACATTTTTTAGGATTTATTTATTTATTTATTTATTTTTGTATTTGGAAAGGTAGAGTTACAGAGAGAGAGAGAGCAGGACAGAAAAAGAGAGATCTTCTATCCATCCACTGGTTCACTCCCCAAATTGACACAATGGTTGGGGATGGGCCAATCCAAAGCCAGGAACCAGGAACCAAGGGTCTTGCAGGGGTCCAAGCACATCGACCATTCTCTTCTGCTCTACCAGGTTCATTAGCAAGGACCTGGATCAGAAGTGGAGCAACTGGGACTCCAACTGGTGCCCATGTGGGATGCTGGCACTGTAGGCAGTGGCATTACCTGACAGCACGGCACTGGCCCCTCACTCTTGCATTTGTTTTTTTTCTTCTTTTTTTTTTTCAGTCATGGTCAGATTTTCTGCTTTTAGATTTTTGAGGGATATTTTGTTAGAAATTTAATCCTTTTATAGTGTGTTATGAGATGGATATGTGTTAGCTGTCTAAAGCTCAAGTTGTACCAGGTAATTTTGAACATGCAAGGAATACTTCACAGCCATTCAGAGCTGTTTGAATAGAGCAGAAAGATCAGAACCTGGTCTGAAATTAACTCATGCGAAAGGAAACTTTAGAGAACCTTTAAGAACCTGCGAATGGGAGATGAGGGGAGTGGTTCTTAGCTCATTTGTGTTTGTTAATTGAAGTTCTATTTCCACATGTGATCTCTACCTACACACAGGGGTTGATGTCGCCACTGGGTGGAGGTGAAAATGTCATCTGTCCACCACTCTTTTACTAACAGCTGGTAGGAAGGAGGAGGAGAATTTGGTACTGTTTGCTGGATTGGAAGTATAGGCTGCTCATGTGGACCCCAGTGACCCTCTATAAGGTGCATTTTGTTATTAGTCACCAGAACTGAAAGTACAAGCTCCCTTTGTTTTTTCTAATTCTGAACTGATGGGAGATTGAGAATAGGTACAGTCTGGCAAGTCCAGGTTACACGTTCAGAGGCCCCAGATTTGTCTGAGGTGTTTGATTGAAGTTGAGAAGGCACAGTCTGAAAGATTTTTGTCTTGCTAGACTGCACCTTTTCTTGCTCTTTAACCAGAAGCATATGGTTTTGGTGGGGCTTTGTTTTGTCTGTGATCATCAGTGTTTCTAGGTTGACCGCAAGTCTTTGATTCAAATGCGGTGGGGGAGAAAACATAATAGGGACATCATCATTACCATTTTGGGTTTTGAGATCCTAAGGTATTCTTAGTTCTCTCAATTTCTCAGTCTTTCTCCCTCTTCCTCTTTCTTCTCCTCTTCTTCTCTGTCTCCTTGTCCTCCTTCTTTACTTCTTTTGTATAATTTTTTGTTCACCGAACAAATGCTCAAGGCTTTTAGTTGAGCTAAAAATGAAAGCCATACATTGATGGACATTAAGATTGACTCTATATCTTTATATTGTTAATTGCACTATAGTAACCATGGGAGTACATGAATCTTTTCATGTTTATAGTATCAGAAGTAGATTAGCTCATTCATAGGGCATGTCTATTTTTCACTTTCTTGAGAATCCCCATACTATTTTTGATGAGTTATTCATTTGAAAGGAAGAGTTACAAAGTGATAGAGGCAGACAGAGAGAGAGGTCTTCCATCCACTGGTTCACTCTCCAAATGGCCTCAACAGTCGGAGCTGTGCCAATCTGAAGCAAGGAGCCAGGAGCTTCTTCTGGGTCTCACACATGGGTGTAGAGGCCCAAGAATTTGGGCTACCTTCTACTGCTTTCTCAGCCAAAAGCAGAGAGCTAGATCGGAATTGGAGAAGCTGGGACCCAAAAAGGCATCCATATGGGATGCTAGCACTGCAGGTGGTGACTTTACCTGCTATACCACAGCGCCTGTCCCTCCCGATATTATTTTATGTACAGGGTAAAATAATAATCATGTAAAAGACTGAAACCTGGACATTTGCAATAAAAAGATGGAACAGTGTTATCATTATGCTAAGTTTAAATAACTCAAATAAAGGAAAATTACAGATGTTTTGAATATACATATAGTATGAAAATGTATGGATTGCATATTATTTGGCATATCAATAATTTATATACATTCTTTTCAATGAATTATATTCCTTACATAAAGATATACCTTTCTTTCCTCATTAATGATCTTTTTAATGAAAATCATATTATATGGTATTAATAACCCTGATTTCAAGAAAAATAGTATGTATGTCTACATACATAATATCTACATATGAAGGTAATATGTAAGATTAATATTTGTTTTAAAAAACTTCAGCACTATTTTGTGAGAGAAATAAGGGAAAATATTTTATTCCTTATTCTTGCAATGAGAAAAATATGTGTTTATATTTTGCAATAGATAGTTCTTATTACCTTCAAAGGAAAATATTGGTTTTGAAATGAAATCTACTTCTGTTCATTGACCAATATTGTGCTGCAACTATTGGAAATTCAAAAGGTCTATTTTTTCATGAATATCAACTAGTAATATTCAATGCATCAAAATTTTTTCTTATACTCCTGATTTTATGTGAAAAAAATTAAACTGGTAAAAATAGTTAACTTTTTATACCATAGTCTGTAATTTTTATTTTTTCTAAGATTTATTTATTTATTTATTTACTTGAAAGACAGAGTTACTGACAGGGAACAAGAGGGAAAGAGAGAGAGAGGGATATCTTCCATTTACTGGTTCTCTTCCCAAATGGCCACAACAACCTGAAGCCAGAAGCATGCATTTCCATTAAGGTCTTCCAAATGGATGTCAAGGGCCCAAGGGCTTAGACCATCCTCCCCTTTCTCAAATATATTAGTAGAGAGATGGATTGGAAATGGAGCAGCTGGGACTCGAACCTGTACTCATATGGAATGCCAATGTTGTAGGCAGTGGCTTAACACACTGTGCCACTATCCTGGCTCCAAAGTGGAAGAACTTAACAATAATTATGCTAAGTGAAAGATCAGACAAAAATGAGAATACCTTTTTTAAAAAGACATTTATTTATGTATTTGAAAGTCTGAATTACATAGAAAAAGGGAGAGAGATAAAGGGATCTTCTAGCCACTGGTTCACTCCCCAGATGGCCCCAATGGTCATGGCTAGGCTGGGTCAGAACCATGAGCCAGGAACTCCATATGCATCTCTCATTAGAGTGGTAAGAGCCCACACACTTGGAACATCCTGTTCTGCATTCTCAAGCACACAAAACTGAACTGAACACACAGAAGCCAGGACTGGAACCAGCATTCCAACCCGTGATGCTGGTGTCTTAAGCAGTGGCTCAACCAGCGACAACAATGTTGGCTCCCTAAAGTACACATTTTAAGACTGCATTTGTAGATCTAAAATGCAAACTGATCTATAGTAACTGAAAATCGATTGATGATTGCTGATGAACCAGGGGTTTGTGCTTAAGAGGGAGGAACTCCACAAGAACATGAGGGAACTTTCAGCAGTGCTGGATCTGCTAATTTCTTTGATTGGGTAGTTTTTTAAAATGTAAACATTTATCTGCACTTATAAAATTGCATCTAAGTACGCATTGCTTATTAAAGCCCAATTTTACTTCATTATATTATTTTATTAGAAGAGCTAAAGGAATATATCAAATAGACAAAAATTCTCTTGAATTTCTCTGCAGCTGAATTTAATTAATAAAGTTTCAATTGCTCAGCACATTACATGGTATGCAACCAAGACTCACTATCACTAGCAACAAGGCTTGAAGAATGGGACTTTTGATGACTTGAGAATGAATCCGTGTTCTTCTTTCCCCCCAGTTTAAAAGATTTTATCAATTTAAAATTCTGGATCAAGGCCCACTGCTGTGTTTCCCATTCTTCTCCTCACATCATATAATTTTTAAATTCAATGTGTCGATACTGAATCTTTTTTACTATTATTGTTCCTTAGGTTTTTTATTAAATTGTTTAACATATAAATGGAAGAAATTTCATGTATCTCATACATACAGTTTTAAGAACATAATGACACTTCCCACCACATCCTCCCTTACTCCCTCACTTTCACCCTTTCTCCTACTTCCTTTCTTGTTTTTATTTTAATTTTTGTGATAATATATTTTTTCTTCTTTGATAACAAGTTTTATCATTAATTGAAGAAGTGTTTAAGGAATAAGCAATAGCATTGGACCCTTAGGCTTATCTAAAACTTATGAGACATAAGAATATTCTCTACTTAATACACTAAAATTAAGTAAATCTTTGAGAACAAGTTTTAATATTAACTCTCATTATACAACTCTTTGAGGACAGAGGACCTGCATGGGAAGTGAGTGCACAATGACTCATGTTGCTATTTTAACAGCACTGCTATGTATGATGTCAGGGATCACCCAAGGCTCTTTATATGAGCTGCCTAGGCTATGGAAGACTTTTGTGTCCACAAATTCCTTCAGTATTTACACAGGTCATAAGCAAAGGAAGTTCTCTCCTCCCTTCCGAGAAAAGTATATCCTTCTTTGATGACCATTTCTTTTTATTTGGGTCTCACCCACAGAGGTCCTTCATGTAGGATACTTTTTTCCCCAGTGTCATGGCTTTCCATGCCTGAAATACTATTGTGGGCTTTTCAGACAGACCAGAATGCCATGAGGGCTGATTCTGAGGTCAGAGTGTTACTTTAAGAGATTGTCTTCCTATGAGTCTGCTGTGTGGACTGCTTTCCATGTTGGAGCATTCACTCCTTTCAATTCTATCTGTTATTATTATGAAACATTTAATCCTATTTGTATTATGGCTTTAACAATTAATCCTATCTATAGGAAGATTTTAATGCTTAATTCTATTGCTATGATCACTTTAACCCTTAAAAGGCTTCTCTCTGCCTCCCATAGGGGATTTGGCATACCATGGCAAGTTTTAACCTTAGAGGTAAGTCTATAGGAATGTATGCAAAATATACAGCTTTACAGTTACAAGCTTCATACATTTCATACTTACAACTTCAGGAACATGGTGCTTCTTACCACTGTACCTGCCCTCCCACCCTCACTCTCATCCCCCTTCCTCCTCCATCTTTTACTCCCACTATTACTTTTTACTAAGTTCTATTTTTAATTGACTTTATAAACATAATTAACTCTATGCTAAATGAAGTGTTCAGCAAATAGTATTAAAAATGATTACTCAACAGTCAAGACAAGGCTTGCTCAAACTCATTGTTTCTCAAACTGTCAATTAAACTTCTACAGATTGTCTTTTAGGTGTTCTAATATTTCTCAAGTTGCTCTATTATATTAAATGTCTGTTGAAAAAATCAAACTCACAATTTGTTGGACATATGAAATACAGCAATGAGTGCACATACTGATGTTACACAGTTGACTTTGTTCCTTCCCTTATGCCTGTAAAGACAGATTTTTGAATGGGCAAATTGAACTGCAAGTGGATAGGAACATTTTGGGAAAGTTCAAGTCTATTACAGGAACAGCAGAATTAAATTTATATGTGATGAACTAAGAGTATTAGAACTGTGAAAACAGTTATTTATTAAAGTAGATATATATGACTTAAACAGGAAAACTTCAAGAAGAAATTTGTCTCAGAGAAAAAATCTCCATGGATAGAATGAGGTTTCAAGAACTTTAGTGGTCAATTGAGAAATAAAAGTGTGTCTCCATATAAAAAGAAAAATACTATAGTACTGGATAAATTCATTTTCCATTTTTAATATTATAAATATAATTTCTTCCAGTAAGACACCTATATGAATAAATATACCAATGGTTATATTATGGCAATATATTGTGGATATATTATATTGTATATATTAACTATGTAATTTTACATTTTATAGTTTATATTTGTGGTGAAGTTATTAACTGAAGATGAGGATAATTTATAATTTTAAACATTGTATTATCCAGCACATTGATTCATAATTATTCATTTGGATGTGTATTTTCAAATATATTGATTACCTTAAAATTAAGGACTTATTTTTTATACTTCCTATAGTATCTAAGAAGATCTTAGTAAATTTACTAACTGAAGAAAACATAAGAATCTTCAGATGACTTTAGTTTCCAACACTCAAAAGTTCTTTATCTTGTGCTTAATCACTGCTTGTTTGGAAGTTTGTTAAGCACTTCTTCACATGCTCACATAGACCCCTTCTAATGGGGTTTAGCTTTTCACTACATAAACACAGAGACTGGTTCCAGAAACTTTTCTTTCCCAGCAATGACTTACCTGAAGCCTCAGTCTTTTACTCACCCCATCTCCACAGGAATATCCTTTCGGTCTTTGCTCTTCAGCCACCCCACATTCAGAATCTCTTACCACCTCCTTAAGCTTCTTCAGATCTATGCACATGAATTGGAGCCCCTGAAGATTTCAGTTGACACCTACCACTACCCTTGTCCCTTCCTGAGGATTTTTCTACTCCCTTACCTTTCCTCTTCACTCTGTGAACACCACGGTGCACACTGAGTGAAGCAAGTGGGCAAAATGACAAAAATACACAACCCTCTTCAGTGTTCCCTGTGAAGATTTTGGTAAGCAGAGGTGATATCTGCTGTCATACTTGAAAACACATTTCATCTCCTCTTGTTCAGTGTTGCCTACACAAAGATCTTTGAAAATACTTTCTGAAAGACCTCTGAAACTGAAAGAGATAAAAGGGCCTCCTCTCCTCACCCACTACTTTTCCAGTAGAGACCACCCTGCTAGAACCAGTTACTGCTGACTCCTGACACTGTGTAGAGTTTTGTTTGTCACAGTCAATATGTCAGCCAGAGTTTCCTAACCATTGGTGTTTCCAGGGCCTTTTAAATTCATTCTCTGAGGCTTGACAGCAAAAGAACAAGATGTCAATGCTCTTGAATGCACTCATCCAGATATTGTTTGCCTTACATTCTAAAAGAAATGTTAGGGAAAAAAATTCTCCCTGTTATAAAAGAATAAAGTATGAACATTCAGACCATATGGTATTAGTTTAAAATTCCATCTTATCTGCATGTGCTACCTATATCTACACAAAATATAGATGATGAATTCATCTCACCTACATTATTACTTAGATGATTTCATCTCACCTACACAACATATATCATTTTTGGCTGTAGCAAGCAACATAATCAAAGGCTGAGAAAAGAGAGAGTGGGAAGTGCACACAAAGTTTTAGATTGTTAAATTTAAACTCCTTATGCAGACATAGATAAAGCTTAGGCAATGGAAAGATATCTTCCTCTGAACAATCTCTCTCTCCCCCACATCCTATATTATTTTAAGCACTAAAGCTTGAAAAGTTCTTATTCACAGATTCTTCTATTGCTCACCTTCCTTTGCTCCTCAACCTAATTAAAAAGGGAAGGGGTATAGAGAAGAACACCAATGACCTTGTAATTGAGAAATCCAAGATCATTTTCATGGTTAAATGATTTGATCTCACTCAAGAGCTTGTCAGTGAATATATTGCTTTTTATTGAAATTGAAATTAAAATTATAGATCACTGTAATAAGTATGTTGAAAGAGTAAAATTCATTTTATTTTATAAATTACTATTGAACAAATGCATTCATAAAACAGATACGTAATCTATCTATATATTTATTATATACACACACAATGCAGAGAGAACATGGAAAATAACTGACACTTATTGGTCATGCACTACATGCACAAAATTATATTGACTTGTGCAGATTGTTTCTAAAGATGATTTCTAAGAATTCTTTCAAATATTGTATGTGTGTATCAGAAGTCCTAGCAATAGGTTGGGTGTGGCTTTGAGCTTGTTTCTTTATCTATCTTTTGGCAATAGAACACAGGGAACATGATACTCTGCCAGTTCTGACTTAAGTTTCCAGATGACTAGCAGCTTGCAGCTTTCATTCTTGTTATTTTGGAATCAGTTGCTGAGTAAAGAGGTTCAGATTACTAGTGACTTACTACGTGAGAATACATGGGGGAAACCCTAGCCAGTTGCCCAACACTCAACCTGCCCCAGGTGAAACTGGACATGATTAAAGCTTTCTTGAATTTTCCATCATCAACTGTGCTCCCAACTAAATACAACAGCAGTAATAACCACAGTCAATGTAAAGTTGAGCAGAATAAATTCCAATGTGAGTTTTGCCTTCCTGTAGAATTGTAGGAAATAATAATATTCAGTTGTTTTTAAGTAAGATGTAGTTGTTTTTAAACAATTATTTGTTGATTATTTACTCAGCAGAGAAAAATGAGATGGAAAGTGTTGCCTGTAAGTGGGATGCTGCTTAATAGAAACTTGAAATATATAGCATTGGCTTAGAACTAGATGGTTGAAACAGGCTGGATTGTTGCTAGAGACTGGAAGAACATGGAGGTGGCTGCAATATGAGGCTGAAAGGAAGAAAACCAGTGTTGTGTATTGGTGCAGAGTTGGGAAAACTGCTGACTTACTTAGCATAACATACAGAAAATATATCTGACTAAAGGCAAACCCAGTTAAAATATCCAAAGTGCCAGTTGGCTTTACTACTGTGTATGATAAAATAGAGAGGAGCATGAAATGCTAAAGGAAACATGGAGTTGTAAAACGTAATTCAGAGGAAACATTACTATCCGAGGCTTGTTGGATTTTTTTTTTTTTTTTTTTTTTTTTTTTGCTTTTCATCAGCCTCAAGGGTAGAAGATGCCCCAAGCAAAGATCAAGTCCTGGGAATGTCCATTAAAACATGTCCTTGAGAGCAAATTAAATCAAACTTGTGGCTAAAAGACCCTTATCAGGGACCTCAGAAACACTTAAAGACTTCTACCATACAATCCTTCATGATGAAGAAAAGAATCCTAAGAATATTAAGGAAAACCTCCAATGGAACCAAGACTTGTGGCTCAAAATTGAGGAGGTCCTGACCTGAAGACATTTGTAGGTAACAGGTATTTAAGGTAATGAACTATAATTCCATACAGTAATCTAATTCAATGTTATTACAGGACCGTTCAACATTAATAGAGGCTACTTGCTGCCAAATGTTATCAGGAAGTAAAAGCTACTCAGCAGCAAAGAAAAGTTTTTTAGAAGGAATAATTACCTAAACTTAGAATGGCAGAGAGAAAGACAGAGGGGAAAAAGAAAGAGAGATCTTTCACCTCTTGGGTCATTCCCCAGATGCCTGCAATTGTCTTCTTATCAGGAAGCTGAATTGACTTGAACTGGGACCCTGGTATGGTATACAGGCATTCCAAGCAGGGGCTTAACCCTCTGTGTCACAATGACCCCTCCAAGAATTTACTGTTCTTATGATAAGGTAATTCTCATGGCAGCTCAGAGAATGAAGCCAATGGAGACAAGGATTAATGATACATCCTCACAAGCCAGTACTGAGCTGTCCTCAAAGAACATTCCCTGCCTACCACCTTCCGTGTAGTAGGAGACTTTGAAGGCAAGTGACAAATGGTTTTCAGATTTGCCATGGAACAAACTGTTCATTCTCTCTTTGAAAGGAAATCTCTATTGCCCTACCTCTATCTCATGAATAATACTAGATTAAGACTAGACTTTTTCTTCCCTAGTGCAACAAAACATGCACTCAGGATATTACATCCAAATCCAGACTTTTGCAGATTACAAGTTGCAAAACTTCAAGTCTAATGCTCTAATGAGATGAGTTTAGAAGAGTCTATTTCACAAAAGAAGAATGCATGAATGCTTGCAGCAGATTCTGTTGAGATTTAATTCTATAAATTTGACCCCTCTCTGTACATGGGTATCTTCCTCACATCAAAAGGTGTTCTACTTCATTTTGTGTGAATACTCATTGATTTAAGAATATGATTTACTTAACATGCAATGCATGTAGAACTCTGCCAATTCTATCCCTTTGTCTTGAGTTTTGCAGCTTCCATTTTTGTTCTCTTACTTGTAAGCCTCTTTGTAAGAAAGTAATACTCTTCTCCAGAGGCCGTAAAGACATTGAAGGTCAGTTCATTTCCGGTTAAGGCCTAAATTCTTTTGAAACGGAAATGTGAGCAACCTACCTTTTACCATCCAAGTCAACCTCCCATTCAACACCACTGGAGTAGAGACGATCAATTTTCACTAAGCTCTGATCATATTATATAATCAAATAAGCAATATGTTATTGTTTTAATCTTTGTGGTTATTTGTTACACAGCAGTAGATAACTGACACAAAGAATTTTATATGTAGTATCTCCTTCCTTTCTCAACAGTCTTCCAATACAGTGTTTCTACCTACAAATCACTGTCTCCTGCTAAACTACAGTGCTGTCCAAATGGAAATACTCATATATTCAGATGTTTGAACCAATGTGAAGATACACTTGAATTGCCTAAATTACCATCTCATACTCCACTTGGATATGGATGTTCACACATTCATGATGCTATTTGACCTTTAAGTCTTTGAACAGACATCTATTTGTCTAGGTTAATTTCAAGGCAGTCTATGTCAAATCAAGAGAATTAACTATGTGACCTTTGGAGTTTCCTTCCAGCAGTATGATTCTATGATTAATGCTGGCTCACTTGTTTCATGGCAACATCTAATGGTGTTAACTCAATGTCTAAAAAATTGAAACCTGCAATGCTGTTTTATAACTCCCTATACTGAAGAAAAATACAAAGCTTAAAACTTCAAGAGTCTCTCTCTCTCTCTCTCTCTCTCTCTCTGTCCACTCTGCCTGTCAAAAAAATTTAAAAAAATAAAAATAAAAAATAAAAAAAAACCTTTAAGAGTAAAGAAATGGAGAAATGGCAAATGATTGGAAAATGAAAATACTGCAATAAGAAGCATGTATTGTGAGTGGAATTCAAACTACCTGAATAAGTTTTGATTAGTGGAATAATATATGAGATAAATATATGAATGCATTCCCTTAGATAAGGGACCAACTAAAAGTTAGATTATGGAGTCATCCCCAGACAAAACTTCACTTATGGTACTTAGTATTACATGATTAAAACTGCTGCACACTGTTGATAATGTCACATAATCAAAACACAGTATTTCTTTAAAAATGCATTTTATTAACTAGTCTTTATGAAGTATTCCAAAAGTTTCTTTTTCTCTAACTCTCTAAATTATTTAAAAATACATTTACAAGGATTTCAAACGCCATAATTTTAGCTCGCTGTCTCCATTCTGAACACTTAATGGTTAGCAGATGACATAACATAATAGCAACAATTGTAATAAGATATTGATATATTAGTATGCCTTTACTTCTGCAGCGTCTTTCACACTTTCAAGGAATTCACGTCTTATTTTCATCGCTGCCAATTAGATAAAAGAAGAAACATGGAACTTTCTTCAGATATGAGGAATGAGTCATACAAAAATCAATTTTTCAGCATTACTTCATAGAGCTAGTTATTGAAAGTCACATATTTTTGAATAATTTTCACCATTACAAATTCTCGTGACTTTATAGTTATAAATGAAATGTATCCAATTACTCTGTTGAAGAAACCATAAAAACTTTAATAGGGGGCCAGCGCTGTAGCATAGCAGGTAAAGCCTCTGCTTGCAGTGCCAGCATCCCATATGGGTGCCTGTTCGTGTCCTAGCTGCTCCACTTCCAGTCCAGCTCTCTACAGCCTGGGAAAGCAGTAGAAGATCGCCCAAGTCCTTGAGGCCCTGCACTTGTGCGGGAGACCCAGAAGAAGCTCCTGGTACCTGGCTTCAGATTGGTGCAACTCCGGCCGACCGTTGCGGCCAGTTGGGGAGTGAATCAGCAGATGGAAGACCTCTCTCTCTCTCTCTCTCTCTCTGCCTCTCCTTCTCTCTCTGTGTAACTCTGACTTTCAAATAAATAAATAAATCTTTAAAAAAAGCCTTAATAGTATAAATATTAACACCATTTTTACAGATTGTACTGCAGATTAGTGTTTAGTTTGATCATTAGAATATTTCTATTTATTTTAATTAGCCGGCGCCGTGGCTCAACAGGCTAATCCTCCGCCTTGCGGCGCCGGCACACCGGGTTCTAGTCCCGGTCGGGGCACCGATCCTGTCCCGGTTGCCCCTCTTCCAGGCCAGCTCTCTGCTGTGGCCAGGGAGTGCAGTGGAGGATGGCCCAAGTCCTTGGGCCCTGCACCCCGTGGGAGACCAGGAGAAGCACCTGGCTCCTGCCATCGGAACAGCGCGGTGCGCCGGCCGCAGCGCGCCTACCGCGGCGGCCATTGGAGGGTGAACCAACGGCAAAAGGAAGACCTTTCTCTCTGTCTCTCTCTCACTGTCCACTCTGCCTGTCAAAAATAAAAAAAAATAAAAAAATAATAAAAAAAGAATATTTCTATTTATTTTAATTAATAAAATATACATCTAATTTTTTTCTATTTTATTTTAGCTGGTCCAAGGTAAATAAGCTACAATGAAACCATTGCAGTCTTGGAACTGCAAAATGATTTCTTTTGATTTACCTCTTCGGCAATAATTAATACATGAAGATGGGAAATATTAATAATGAGATTGTATATTTTATAAAATCAGAAATGCTAAGGTGTATTCTGATTTTAAATTTGTATTTGCTGCATGGACTTCATGAGTATGCAGGTTATAGACTCACATATAGCCCTGGCTTATGTACTTTTTGTGTGTTGTCTTTGAAGTTGACTTTGAAGTCGCATTTTTGTCTGTTGTCATAATGTAAATTCTTAAACATTTTAAATATAGGGCCCCACATTGTCATGTCACATTGTCTCTCACAAATATCTGGATTGTGTGGTTATGATTTTGTGCAGCATTTTGTAATGAGCACTTTCACAACTCATGTCATATGGCCCAGACCAATTATTTTGAACATGATAAAGATAGGAATTGTTTCCCAAAGACCAAGTCTTGGCTACTTAATGACAAGGAGCAGAAAGTAACACTGATTCACCTAAGGATAAACACAGTGACTTTAGGGGGAAGATGCAGTGTAAATCACACTATGGGGCTTATCATCCAGTTCTTAGAAAGACAACAGATAGGGTGGCTTCAGAGACCTTGGTAGTGGCTGCTAATTTTTACTCTGCTACAAAATACCTAATTAACATACTTTTTGCTTTGAGAATATCCTTAAAGATTGAAATGACCAGAAAGGAGAAGGAAAGAGAGAGAGATACTGCAAAAAGCAGTGTAAGTATGCTATACCTCACTGTAAAAAATAAGGAAAGAGTGTCCAATGTATTGGTAGCAGCTTAATTTATGGTTGGTAATGGAGCTGGGACTGGGACTATCTCGCTTTTCTTTTCATATGTCATTATGGAATTTTGAATGCATCTTCAATGAAAATGTTTTCTAATGTGCAAAAAATCATATATATATATATATATATATATATACACACACCAAATAAATAATATCACATTATTTTTAAAAATGAAAATTTCATAAATGTGTTTATTCCTAGTGCTCTCAAAAGAACATGTAGATTTCATACCTGGAACTCACCTAAAAGAACATATACAGCCAAGTTCATTGGTTATCCTAAAGCTGTTTTTGGTCATTTTTACATTTTAACATTTGTCTACATGTCTGAATTTTGTTAGGCAAAATTATTTGAAAAGATAGTAACTGAATCTATACCTTTGGAATTCAATTAGATTTCTTAGAATACTTTCAATGTCTATGTAATTCCCTTAATTCTCTGTTTCCCAAAGTTTGGATTTTCTGGAACTTATTTTAAAATTCTTTTGTTTTGTTTTGTTTTTTTTTTGTTTGTTTGTTTTGTTTTTGTTTTTGTTTTTGTTTTTGTTTTTTTTGGACGGGCAGAGTAGATAGTGAGATAGAGAGACAGAGAGAAAGGTCTTCCTTTAGCCGTTGGTTCACCCTTCAATGGCCGCTGTGGCCGGCGCATCTCACTGATCCGAAGCCAGGAGCCAGGTGCTTCTGGTCTCCCATGCGGGTGCAGGGCCCAAGGACTTGGGCCATCCTCCACTGCACTCCCGGACCACAGCAGAGAGCTGGCCTGGAAGAAGGGCAACCGGGACAGGATCGGTGCCCCGACCGGGACTAGAGCCCGGTGTGCCGGCGCCGCAAGGCGGAGGATTAGCCTGTTAAGCCACAGCGCTGGCCAAAATTCTAAGATGTGGGAAAGTTCACAGGTCCAGAGTATGCATCTATAATCAGACTGCAAAGGTTCACTTCCTGTCTTTGAAGAGTTCTAACTTAGAAAAGTCACTTAACTTATCTGTTGATGGGAAAATTACACTTATTGTGGATAATTGTTGTTAAGATTAAATTTGCTCCTATATGTGAAGTATTTAGAACAGTAACCTGGAACATATACATTTGCTTTTTTTTTAAGACTTATTTTATTTATTTGAAAGACGGAGCTACAAAGAGGGGTAGAGAGAAAGAAAGGTCTTCCATCTCCTGGTTCACTCCCCAGATAGCCACAACAGCCGGAGCTGTGCCTATCCAAAGCCAGGAGCCAGGAGTTTCCTCAGGGTCTCCCATGTGAGTGCAGGGGCCCAAGGACTTGGGCCATCTTCTACTGCTTTCCCAGGTCATAGCAGAGAACTGGATCAGAAGAGGAGCAGCAGGGACATGAACCAGCGCCCATATGGAATGTGGTACTTCAGGCCAGAGCTTTAACCTGCTGCACCACAGTGCGGGCCCCTTCATTTGCTTTTATTAAGTTAATCAAGTACAAGTATAATGATTAATCCATGGGTGTTCTCTTGTTGTTGGACCGGAGAGCAACAGGGTCCATTTGAAGATCTGGAAAATTTGAATAAGAGGAATAGACCATGACAACTAATTATGATTTCTGTAAAGATTTTATGTCACCATTTATTTTCAAACTATTACTGTGACCAATACAGTGTTATACTTTTTTTAAGATGTATTTGTTTATTTGACAGGCAGAGTTTTAGACATAAGAGAGAGAGAGAGAGAGAGAGGTCTTCCATTGCTGGTTCACTCCTCAAATGGCCCGCTGGGCTGATCTGAAGCCAATAGACAGGAGCATCTTCCAGGTTTCCTATGTGAGTTTAGGGGTCCAAACACTTGGACCTTCTTCTGCTGCCTTCCCAGGCCATAAGCAGAGAGCTAGATTGGAAGAGGAGCAGCTGGGACAGGAACCAACGCCCATATGGGATGCTGGCACTACAGCAGAGTCTTAACCTACTAACCCACAGCACGGGCCCCTATTTGTTAAAGATTTATTTATTGAGTCAAAAGGCAGAGCGACACAGTGAGGGAATAACAGAGATCTTCCTTCCATTGGTTCACTCCCTAAATGGCCATATAAGCAAAGTCTGGGCCAGGCCAAAGCCAGGAACCAGGAACTCCATTCAAGTCTAAATCATGGATGGGGAAACTCAAACACATGGGCCATCATCCAATGTCTCTTAGCAGGAAGCTGGGTCAGAATTGGAGCAGTTGGCACTACAAATTACACTTCACTGTGGGAGGCTGGTATCACAACTGGTGGCTTAACCCAGTGCAGCACAATATCAACCTCTATATATTGTCTTTTTTCAAATAATTATTTATTTGAAAGAGTTACAGAGCAAGAGAGAGAGAGAGAGAGAGAGAGAGGAGAGATCTCCCATCTGCTGGCTCACTCCCTAAATTCCTGAAATGACTGGGGCTTTGCCAGGCCAAAGACAGGAGCCAAAAGGTTCTTCCAGGTTCTTCTACCAGTGGTTGCAGAGGTACAGAGGCCCAAGTACTTGGGCCATCTTCCACTGCTTTACCAAGCACATTAGCAGGGTGCTTGATCAGAAATGGAGTAACTGGAAAACCAACTGATGCTGATTTGCAATGCTGGCATCACAGGCAGTGGCTTTACACACACACATAACACAAAGCCAACTCTGCTAGTATATATTGTCTTAATTCAATATAACAAGCAGCTTGGATTATTCTCTCAATATTTTAGCTTCTCGATCTTTCTTCCCTAGCACTTGCAAATTTCCAAACCAATATTATTTTTAAAAAAATAAAAACAACATAAAAAAGCTGTCCTTTAGTTTTGCAAGACATAGATTACCAAATAATCACACTTATCTGAAGTATACTGGTATTAATTTGATCCCTTAGAGGAAAACAGTTATAATTCCAAACTCTTTACTTTTTAAACAAATCAAGCAATGCTATAAAAGTCTGTATTTCACTCTGAATAAATTCAATGACAACTTTAAAATAATATAGACATAATGAATTTTGTCAATGAGACAAAGATCTGTAAAACTGTGAACCTACATTTGCTCTGACCCAGTGGTACAGAGGAGAACTTAGAATAACATTAACTCTTCTGGTGAATTGTTCAATAATTCTTTTATCTAACAGTTATCGAGTCATTGCTAGGTGGCAGGTGATATTCTTTGTTCTGGAAATAAAACAGCGAATCAGATAGATGTATTTTCTGTGTTTATGAAGCATATATGTATAAAAAGATAGGCAATAGGAAATACATAAATATGGTCATATAAGGGTGACTAGAAGAGTGAAATCAGTCAGGAAGGCTTCCTTGAGCTGTTCATATTTCAGTTCAAATGTAAAGGAGAAGTCAGAGCTATAAGCTTATATGTGAAGAAAGTTTCGTTGTGGAAAGAACAAGTGCCAAACCCCAAGGCAAAGCAAAACTGGTTTGAAAAACTGAGAAAATATCTGGGAACCAAAGTAAAGTGACTAGATGGAAAGTAGTAGAGAACGGGATGGGAGCTATCAACTCATTTTTTAATTTTTAAAAAAATTTTATTAATGTAAAAACATATTTCATGTAATTCAAAGGGAAAAGTTCCAAGAAGATAATCATACTTTCTTCTCATTTCCTCTACTTTCCCCAAATACCCTCCTTCTCTATTTTCTTTCCACTAATTTTTGCAAAAACATAATTTTAATCCACTCTATAATCACAGGCTTAATTCACCACTAACTATAATATTCAACAAGTAGAATGTAGGAAGATCACAGTTTCACAGGAACAATGACTAAAAATGATAATCATATCACAAGATGTCTGATTCATTTCTAGACATTTTATGTATTCTCTATTCTCTGAGAAAACATGATATTTGTCTTTTTGAGACTGGCTTATTTCACTAAGCATAATGGTTCCCAGTTTCATCAATTTTGTTGCAAAAGATAGGGTTTCATTCTTTTTTATGGCTAAGTAGTATTCCATAGTGTATATATACCACATTTTCTTTATCCAGTCGTCTGTTGATGAACACTTGCGTTGGTTCCATATCTTAGCTATTGTGAATTGAGCTGCAGTGAGCATGGGGATAGAGATAACTATTTAATACAATGATGTTATTTTCTTTGGGTAAACTCGTAGGTGTGGGATTGCTGGATCATGTGGTTAGAAATACTGACAGATTACTGAGGAATATCCATATTGTCTTCTATAATGTTTGTGCTAATTTAAATTCCCATCAAAAGTGTACCAGGGTACTTTTACCCTACAACCTCATCAGTATTTATTTAGGATGATAGCCATTCGAACTGGGGTGAGGTTAAAACTCACTCTGGTTCCTGAAAAATTTTTCAGGTGTCTGTTGGTTAGTTGAAAAATGCCTGTTCATGTCCTTTGTTCATTTCTTAACAAGATTGTTTTGTTGTTGCTGAGTTCTTTTAGAACATAGTAAAGAATTTAGATATTAGTATTAATGGAATGAGAATTAAGAGTTTAAAGTGGGATATAATATGACTTTATTCACCTTAAATTTTTACTTGGCTTTTTGAACAACTGTTTTTTATGGTTGGACATAATATAATTCTCAAAATTGAAACCTGATCAAAATTATATAACACTGTTTTGGAAAATATGTTTGACCTGTTAGAAAATTTATTGAATCTAAAAATCTTTTGTCTTTCAAATAGGAAGACTATCTGTCTGGAAACCAGTTTACTACCCCTCTCTAGAATTTTTTTTTCCTATGAAAACACATTGGTTGATCATGAAAAATTCCAGGTCTAAAAAAATGTCTTTAAAATTATATAACTTGTCATAGAGCAAGTATTCCCTCTTTCAGAGTGAGACTGACCTTTCCAAAATGGAAATCTTATCACGATAGGCAATCTCCAATTTACAATATTTTGAATAAATGTTCATTCACAAAACACAAAGAAATCATGGCTCTGCTTGCCATGGTCTTACCTACTTTTGTAGCCATATCTTGAGCCATTCTCTCCTAACTTTCTCTAATTTCAACAAAATGGATTTTAATTATTCATATACACATTATGCTTCCCCTTGAACACCTTATATGGAAGATTTTTCTCCACTCTTTTCTTTTAACTCTGATAAATCATTTAATCCCTTATTCATAGTTGTCAACATCTACTTTTATTTGTTTATTTTTTTAAGTTTATGTATTTATTTGGAAGTCATAATTACAGAGAGAGGGAGATACAGAGAAAAAGACAGAGATTTTTCCATACACTGGTTCACTCCCCAAATGGTTGCCATGACTAGGGTGAGGCCAGGCAGAAGCCAAGACTGTGAAACTCCATTTGTTTCCCATCTAGGTGACCAGTGCCCAAGGACTTGGGCCACCTTCCCCTACTTCCCTATTCGTATTAGATCAGAAACAGAGCAGCTGAGTCTCAAAGCGATGCCCATATGCAACATCAGCATCACAGGTGGAGACAACCTGCTGGTCCACAACATCAGTCCCTCAAATCAACTTTTTTAAACTTTGTACCATTGTGTCATTTTCATACATAGCACCTATCCCTGTGGGTTTTTCAGTTAGTTTTATGTAACAAACAACTATTTATTCCCCATGTATTCCCTTAAAGTGAGGATCCATAAATATAACAGCTGTGCCTATATCTGTTGTTTATGCAGCTCCGGCACTTTAGTTATTTAATATGTGTGCATTGAATGAATGAAGGAACTACTGAATGAAAGAATGAGTGATACCAAAGAGAAAGGTAAGAATGGATATAAAATGTATTTAAGGAATGAACATGAAAATATGCTCTGATAGAAAAATTTTCTTTGATTGATAACATTAATATTTTCCTTTAGCTTTCCTCCAATGAATAATGTAGACACAAGTCAAAATCTGGAAATGCTTTCAGATTTAGTGTTGTTGTATCAGTATCCTCAAAATCATTTCCTTTATCTTTTTCATAGGTATTTTCATTGCCAGAATCATCATTATCATTGCTATGAGAATGACAAACACATCTCTGCTCCATTTATTGCTGGATTAAAATTGAAAGTGTACACACACATATATACACCAGCATATTTTTTGTATAAAATGCATTAATGATCAGAGAGGGAGAAAGTATAAATCTAAAGACTTTATTCATGGATTGAGATTTAATGTTAAAATTTAGCTTTGAAATGGAGCAATAAAATTTGCATTTGCAAAGTTATACCTAGTTTGACACCCTCTGGGCCAGGACAAGCAACAGATGCTGTCAATACAAATTGCAGGAACTATGTAATATTGTGACATAGTTGAATGAATATAAGAATTTTTCTTAAAGGTATTTCCCTTACAAGATATTCACCTTTTAATATTTATTTTTCTTCTATAACACATGATTTTATGAAATATGATGTGTTAATAGAACACTTGTATCCAAATAATAAAAGAGTACACCAATCCAATGATGGATTGTTATGGATTGTTATTTTTCCTTGCAAAAAACTACTTAGGATTATTGTTTTAATAAAAATAAAGCAGCAAATGTTACCTGGATAGTCAAATTTGATTTGTCTAATGCATTTTATTTGTCTAAAATACTAAAAATAATAGATTAAGTTGGGAAGTCTGTATATGTTTTGCATAACTTATAATTGATTCACAATCATTTATTAGAAGAACGAATGAATGCAATCTATGAATCAAAAATCTACCTCATGGCTGGCGCCATGCTCACTAGGCTAATCCTCTGCCTTGTGGCGCCGGCACACCGGGTTCTAGTCCCGGTCAGGGCACCGATCCTGTCCCGGTTGCCCCTCTTCCAGGCCAGCTCTCTGCTGTGGCCAGGGAGTGCAGTGGAGGATGGCCCAAGTCCTTGGGCCCTGCACCCCATGGGAGACCAGGATAAGCACCTGGCTCCTGCCATCGGATCAGCCCGGTGCACCAGCCCCAGCCGCAGCGCACCTACCGCGGCGGCCATTGGAGGGTGAACCAACAGCAAAAAAAAAAAAAAAAAAAAAAAGGAAGACCTTTCTCTCTGTCTCTCTCTCACTGTCCACTCTGCCTGTCAAAAATAAAAAAATAAAAAAATATATATTAAAAAAAGAAAAAAAATCTACCTCATCAATTTTATAAGTGACTAACGAATTGTTTATTGTGTGGCAAGCATTTTGCATAACAATTAAAAAGACACTTGATACATCCACATCCTATATTGGAATGTCTGGATTTAAGTCCGGGCTTCATTCTTGATTCTAACTCCCTGCTAATTTACACTCTATGAGGCAGCAGATGTTGGCACAAGTGCTTGGTTCCTTGCTTCTCAACTGGGAGACCTGTATGGAGTTCCTGGCTCCTGGCTTTGCCTAACCAAATTTGGGCTGTTGTGGGCATTTGGGGAGTGAACCAGCCACTGCGAGATTAATGTGTGTATGTGTGTTTGTGTGAGTCCATCTGCCTATTAAATAAATAAATGAGAAAGAAATTACTGCTCATAAAGACAATATTTGAGCTTTGTTGACAAAAAGGAATGTTTCATCTAAAAAGGCATGCTATATTTTTTTTTCCAAAAGGAAAGAATGATATGTGCACAATTCCTATTTACTAATTTCCTATTATTCTGTGCAGTATTCCATGAGAAGTTCTGATTTGATATCTAACATTTAAAAATAATTAGCAGGTTTCTTGAAGCAAATTAACATGTCCCTAGCTTTTGTATCACCTTTAAAGAACATTCATTTTCTTTGTAAAAATAATAAAATTGCAAATTTATGGGATGAAATGTTATTCTATGTTTTGACTTACGCCTATATTGTGAGATAGTTAAATCAAAATGATTAAAATATCAGTCAAACCACATACTTATCTTTTTGTGATGAGAACATTTTAAAAAATGTCTCTTTTAGCATTTTGAAAAATGTAAAATATATTACTGTTAACTCTGGTCACTATCCTATGCAATAGATTTCTATAATTAATTTATTCTATTTAACTGAAACTTTGCAACTTGTGAATCATACAGACTTGTTTTAATAATAATTTCTAACTCATTACCAAAAACCACATATCAAATCACACACACTGTAACCATCACAAAGTTATTCTTTTTTAATTAATTAATTAAATTATTTTTTAATTTTTGACAGGCAGAGTGGACAGAGAGAGAGAGAGACAGAGAGAAAGGTCTTCCTTTGCCATTGGTTCACCCTCCAATGGCCGGCGCTGCTGGCGCGCTGCTGCCAGCGCACCGCGCTGATCCGAAGGCAGGAGCCGGGTGCTTCTCCTGGTCTCCCATGGGGTACAGGGCCCAAGCACTTGGGCCATCCTCCACTGCACTCCTGGGCCATAGCAGAGAGCTGGCCTGGAAGAGGGGCAACCGGGACAGAATCCGGCGCCCCGACTGGGACTAGAACCTGGTGTGCCGGCGCCACAAGGCTGAGGATTAGCCTGTTGAGCCATGGCGCCGGCCCCAAAGTTATTCTTTAGTAAGTAGTTGACTGACAAAGTCTTGATTTTGTCCCTTGAATACCTCTCACTTTCAAAAAGTTATTGGATTTTTCAGTTTAATAAAAAATAGATTCTTTTACTGTATCATATATCTTGAGATTTCTTTCTTTTGCCCAAGAATCTGACATTTCTAATAGTACCAATCAAAAACAATGAGAGAATGAAAGCAGAGACTCATTAGATATGCATGTAAGTGTAAACATGGATAGATAATGGTTCCACAGTCCTGACTACTTACTCTGAATTTTTTGTTTCTATTATAGAGTCTCTGTATTACCTCCAAAATTAAAAAGTCAAATTCATTTCAGTTTCTTACAGTCCCATCACTTGCCGAAAAATCACCCTACTGCTTACTTGGTGCCAACATCCTCTCCATTGTAATGCTTCTTCAAGTTTCATTATCTCCTATTGGATTCATATTATTGGAAACATGGCATTATAAATTTATTGCAGCAAATTTCATTTTTTAACAAAATTTGGCTCCATGTTGCAAAAATAAATG
Source organism: Lepus europaeus (assembly GCF_033115175.1). Lineage (NCBI taxonomy): Eukaryota > Metazoa > Chordata > Mammalia > Lagomorpha > Leporidae > Lepus > Lepus europaeus. The sequence continues at coordinate 26,184,650 of NC_084833.1, forward strand.
TACCTGGATTGTGTGTTGTTTGGTGTACCATTTTGTAAATACAATGTAAACTTTATATATATATATATATATATATATATATATATATATATTGCATGCAAAGTAACTACATCTTGACAAGTCTTTTTTATTTTTAAAATGTAATCACTTTACAGACTAAGAAACAGAAAGTTAGATAAACAGAGAAAGAGAACTTCTATCCACTGGCTCATACCTGAAATGCTCACAATACTGGAGGTCAGGCCAGGCTTATGCCAGCATCTGGGAATTCAATCCATTCTTCCACAAGGGAGGCAGAAATCATAGTACCTAATAGTTTTCACTTAACATAAATGAAATGAAATGTTCCAAGCTAACAATTTGGTAGAGTTCCTGATTTTATGGAATAAATTTACATATAAAATAAATGTCTTTTCTAAAAATCAGCAACAGCTTATTTTAAAATTTGATAGTAATTTCTGTTTCCTTGGTCTATGTGTATTTTTTATGTCAGTAACATGCTGCTTTGTTTATGAGAGTTTTGTAGTTTGTGTTGAAAATTGATATTTTAATGACTCCTGCTCTATTACTTTTCTTAAAGATTGCTTTGGGTTTTGGAGGTGTTTTCAGTTTCTGTATGAATTTTAGAATTTTTCTTTCTGCTTTGTAGAAAGCAAATTGCTTTGGGTAGTATGAACATTTTAATATTAATATTTTAATATTAATTATTCCAATCTAGAAGTATGAGAAGACCTTATTTTTTCTGTACTCTTCAATTTCCTTCATTAACATTTTGTAACTTTTGTTATTGAGGTCTTTTGCATCAATGGTTAAATTTATTAAAAAAATTTTGTATTAACTGTGAATGGAATTGCTCTTTAAATTCTTTCTCAATATATTCATTATTGCTGTATGCAAATACTGATTATTTGTTGATTACATATTCTGCAACTTCCCTGAATTGTTTACCAGTTCTGATAATCTCTTATTTTTTCAAATATTCTATTTATCAAATCTTGTGATTTGCAAACAGGGATAATTTGACTTATTCTTCCCTATCTGTATGCATTTTATCTCATTCTCTTCAATAATAGTTGTTGCTAAAACTTCCAGTATTATATTGAATGAGAGCAGTGAGAGTAAACATCTTTGTTTGATTCCAGATCTTAGAGAAAAATGTTTCAGCTTTTCTCATTCATAAGCTGTTTGTTGTGGACTTGTCATATACAACTTTTTTTATGAGGTGGGTAAATTCTACACTTAATTGTTCAGGGGTTTTTATTATAAATGGATGATACATTCTATCACATTTTTCTGCATATATTGAGATGGCCATATGATTGAATCCTTGCATATAAAGTTAAGATATCTTCAGTTAAATATGCCACCAACATACTCTAAAGAAAAGGCAGTCTCTTCAATAAATGGTGCTGGGGAAATTGGCTATCCATATTCAGGAGCCTAAGAAAAGATGTCCCCCACTCTGCTATCCATCTATAATTCTATACAAAAATGAATACAAAATAGAATGAAGATTTAAATGGAAGACCTAGAAGTAGAAACTACTTTAAGAAAACACAGAAGCGTAGAGGAAACACTTAAAGATGTTGGCATAGCTAACTTTATGTTTCTAATGGTAATACAAAAGCCAGGCACCCCCCACCAAAAAAAAATAGATAAATGGGACCATATCAAACTAAAATTTCCTGCATAGTAATCAATAGAGTGAAGAAACAACCTACAAGAATGGGAAAAGGATTTGCAAACTGGATATCTGACAAAGAATTGATATCCAACATATGTAAGAAACTAAAAAAAACAAACACTATCAACCTGTCAAGAAATGGACAAAGGATCTGAATATTTCAAAAGAAGAGCTATAAATGACCAGCAATTACATGAAAAAGTGCTCAACTTCTCTACTGTCAGTGAAATGCAAATGAAAACCACACTGTGGAATCATCTCACTCCAATAAGAATGATCATTAACAAACAGACAAAAATTGACAAATGCTGGAGAAGATATGGAGCAAAGGAAGCCACAATACACTGTTGGTGAGAAAGCAAATTAGTAGAACTATTTCGGAAAACAGTAAAGTTGTTCCTCAAAGAACTAAAAGCAGATATGCCATATAATACATAAGATATCCCAATTTCATATTTCAAAATGAAAGAAATGAAATCAGCATAGAAAGGGGACATCTACATTCTAATGTCCATTGAAATACTTTTCACAAGATAGGGAATTAAGCTAGGTATCCATTGTTGGATTAACAGATAAAGAAACATGGCAAAAATAGACAAAGGAATATTTTTCAGCTGTCAGAAAATATACTCCCAATGTATTTATTTATTCTTTTTTTGACAGGCAGAGTTAGTCTGTGAGAGAGAGACAAAGAGAAAGGTCTTCCTTTTCTCTTGGTTCACCCCTTAAATGGCCGCTACGCTGCGCTGATCCGAAGCCAGGAGCCAGGTGCTTCCTCCTGGTCTCCCATGCAGGTGCAGGGCCCAAGCACTTGGGCCATCCTACACTGCACTCCCGGGCCATAGCAAACAGTTGGACTGGAAGAGGAGCAACCTGGACAGAACCAGCACCCCAACCGGGACTAGAACCTGGAGTGCCAGCGCCACAGATGGAGGATTAGCCTAGTGAGTCACGACGCCGGCCCAATGTATATTTTTGATGGCATTGAAAGTTATTATTGTAAGTGAAATAAGCTAGACACCAAAATGCATATTTGCATATTCTTATAAGCAGAAGTTTGAACCACAATTCAAAATATAGTCAATCTAAACTATAAAAAATGAGTGGCAGAGGCTTGGTGGGAGTGTGAGATTGGGGATGGAAAGAGCTAGGATAATGTATTCCAAAATTCAGATGGATAAATTACCATGTTCTTGTGTTCCACAGCATAGTGGATGACTATAATTCATGACAATGTATTATATTCTATTTAAAGAGCTAGATGAGAGGAGCTGGTAGGTTCTAATTGCAAAAATAGATCAAAAAATGGAAAGACTAATAGCATGATGATTTAGGCTATTTATATTTGTTGAAATATTATAATGTATCCCATAAAATATAAAAGTATTAGATGCTAATGTAACATGTTAACAACATGATAATGTAATGTAAGTTAAAAATAGATGCATAGTATTTAAGAAAATTTTATATGATAATAAAATAGTCATAAAAGTCACATGTCACGGTATATTGAGAAGTAAAAAAATACAAATATGCAAGATTTTTTAGAGAACATTATATAGTGCATTTCTGAATGTAAAAATGACAACTTGAAAAGTTAGACATATTATGTTCATGAATGATAGGACTCAAGATTTTAATGCATATTTTCATAAATAGAACTCAGTATAAGTCAATTTTCAATAGTTTTTTTTCTGAATTTTGACAATCTGGCTCTAAAACATGATGGAAGCATACATGATCAAGATAATGAAGGGAATGTGAAATAAGATTGAACATTTGCTTTATGAAATAACAACTCTATTTTAAATATACAATAATTAAAGAAACACAATATTCATGTGCAAATGATAAATAGATCATTAGAGTTGATGAGTCAGGAATAAACGCACTAATATGAGAAGACCTTAAATAGGTTGTAGAAGTGGAATTAAATGAAGTGTTCATTTTGGTGCAAAAAAATTTTTGAAATCCATGAATAAAAGCTGTCTTCAAGAAGTTTATGATGCATATTATGAAATAAAAGTATATATTTCAACAGTTTTTGTAGCAACATAACTATCTAATTTAACTCAATTTTCTATGAATTTATAGAAGCATACCTGTATTCTGAAACTAGACATGTTAATTGAGTAGTATTACAAATATGTGGGTGTGCAAGAACCATTTAAAAAATGGTGCTTTAAAAAAAAAATTTTTTTTTGAAGATTTATTGCAGGGTCTTAGTCCACCCGTACAGGATGGACTGGCTCCGAGGAAAGGTAAGTGCACCGCTCGCCCGTTCCCCAGCCTCCTGATCCCAGAGACAATCAGACGCAGCGGGGAGCCAAGTCTAGTAGCAAGGACTCATTTACCTTTTGCATAATAGTACCTTTTATAGCACAAAACTGCAGAGTCATTGGGGCAGGGCTAAGGACCAACCAATCACTTAAAAAATCACTTTGTGGAGGGATTTCTATAGGACTAGCCATATGTCTATACACTTGTTACTAGTTTTGTTACCTCCCCTGATGTTGCGCAGCCAATTAGTTTTAGTGGTAAACAACTTTGGATTCCGCCCATCTTACTTCCTCTGGGTGCCATCTTACTCGGCTCCGCGTGGCTCCGTTCCGTGCAGCTTGGGCGGGGGCACCTGGGGGCAGCTGTGCATGCAGAACCCCCGGGCCTGGCCTGGCCTGGCAGCGCCATGGCTGCAATCATGCCCCGCAATTTATATATTTATTTGAAAGAGTTATAGAGAGAGAAGGACAGACCGAGTCAGAGACCTTCCAGCCACTGGTTCACTCTTTAAATGCCTGAAATGGCCAGAACTGGGCCAGGATTAAGCTAGCGGTCAGGAGCTTCATGCAGGTGTCCCAACTGGGTACAGGAGCCCAACCACTTGAGCCATCCTCTTCTACTTTCCTGGGCACATTAGCAGGGAGCTTTATACAAAGTGGCAGGCCACGGACTTGATCTGTCACCCATATGGGATACTGGCATTTCAGGTGGTAGCTTCACCTGCTACACCACAGTGATGACTCTGAGAAACAACCTTCTCAGAAACAAAATATATCTTACGTAAAATCCATACACAAAACATAGCCTGATGCGCTGGCATTGTGGTGCAGCAGGTTAACATACCACCTACTACTCTGGCATCACATATAAGCCCTGGTTCTAGTGTTGGTTGCTCCACTTCCCATCCAGCTCCCCACTAATGTACTTAGAAAAAGAACAGATGATGGCCCAGGCCTTGGGTCCCTACCATATGCATGGGAGATGTGGATAGAATTCTGGACTCCTGGCTTCAGCTTGGCACAGCCCTGGCTGTTGTGGCCATTGGGGATTGAACCAATAGATAGATTTATTTTACTCTCCCAGGCTTCTTGGTAAATTTTGCCTTTTAAATGAATAACTTTTTTTAAAAAGAGAATATTTCAGTAATTATATGCTGCAATAAGAAATAAATACATGGATATATATTAGACACCACTTGGGACACCAGCATCCTGTGTCGGAGTGCCTGGGTTGATGTACTATCTTTCCTTTCTACCCAGCTTTCTGCTAAAGTACATTCTGGAAAGTAGCACATTATAGCTCATGTACTTTGGTTCCTGCCAAAACTCCCCAATGTAGGAATCCTATCGAAGTGCAAAACCCATCTGCTGTTACATACACTGTGGAATCAGTACTCTTTCCATTCTAGTTTCTTTTGTAGCTGGAGATAAATTATGGAGTGTATGATAGATTTTGACTCAAGAGACACAGGAGAATGGAGGCAAAAAAGCTTTCTCATTCTTATCATAAGGGTACTAACTAGAACAGCAAAAGTCTCATCCTTGAAGCAGAATTGGGCATGGAGCAAAATGTGATGTTCTCAACCTGCTAGTGTTGTCAACGATACCTTTGCAGAATAGTTCAGGACTACAGTTTGGTACCCTCTTGATGGATGTGTAGTCTTGAGAGAATTTGTCAATCTCTCTTGTGCATTTTAAAAACAAGCCAATATCTCTTTAAGCTTTTTTTTTTAATTTTGTAAAATAAATTAAATTTTTGATGAATTTTTCAAATGAAATGTAATTGTGGCCAAAGTACTTTGAGATAAATGAAATCATTGGAAAGAGAATAGGCATGTAAAACACAACAAGTAGATATGCAGTACAAGAGGCACACAAACACCTTTGTAATAAAAGACAGTAGAGGAGTACATTTTTTCAGCCCATATTTATCTTTTAACAGGGTTATGGGAAAAGTAAGGATTTTGAAAATATAGGTTTCAATCCTAGGTTCCTTTTAATCAATCTTTTCTGTAGACAAGAAGAGACCCATATACTTCAAAACCAAAATGAGGACAATTTTTGAAACAATAGCTGTTATTTATAGACAGCATATTGTATACTGACATTTGCATGCAATTCTCAAAGATATTGCCAAATGGTTTCTTTTTTCCCTTTATGTACTGAAGAGCATCCCACTGTGCAGTGGGGTAGCTGTGTGTGTATGCATGTGTGTGTGCATGTGTTCTCTACTGATTTTCAATGAGTCGGATCATCAACATTATTTGATCAGTATGTTGCCTGACTCTGGGTTGGCTTTATATTAAAAGCTTTAAACACTTGAAAAAATAATTAATTTTTTGCTTTATGTGTATATAAATTCTGTGAAATATCTCACTTAATGTATGCAACTCTTCTATAACAGTTTCTAGTAATCTTAAAGTTATTGAAAATATATTCTTGCTTTTCTATTGTCCTATTTTCATGTTGTAATAACTTTTGTATTTCCAGATTTTAGTGTTAGAGTTAAACAGTAAAATGAAACAGTGACATTAAGTCTCCTACCTACATGTCCTTGGATGTGATACTGAATCTATCGAGTTTTCAGATTTGTCAGCTGTAAAATGAAGGCATAAGAGGAAAAGAACTCAAATGCTTGCTCCAATTTTGACATTTTAGTTCTATAATTACAGATTGATTACTTTTTGCCCAGGATAGTACTAAAATAAGCATCTTCTATTATTTTAAACCTACAAACATTTCTTATCTATGAGATTTATTTCTAGCATTCAAGGTGAACTGAAAAGTCACAAAATTAAGGAAAGGAAATTTATTATGGAATAATTTGACCATAAAGAACTGATATTTCATAGCATTTTCTTTCTCTGCATATATTATTTTGCTAACATATATGCTTAGGGAGTATTTTGTGAATATTATGAAAGACATATGGAAAGAATTACTCACTTGTGCATTATTATATATGTGAATATTTTTATGGCAATCGAGGCTTAATTTTTATTCTGCTAGTTCTCTACAGAATGTAAAACAACATCTTCACCAGGAAGTTTTAATTAACAACTCTATTTAGATCTTTGTAATATAAAAATATTACATTGAGATACTGACAGAAACTGTACAAGCAAGTTTAGTTTTAATTCCCATCTGTGATTGGATGTAAATGACTTAAGACTCTGGGATATGAGAAGAATGATCAAAGTTTTATTACACTCCTAAAATTTTCCCAAGACTCTTCGAAGGGCATTAAATGCACTTTTTGTTTTTCTATCTGATATATATGTGAAGTGCATGTTATGACAGTTTCATAGATTGGGAAACTCGGATTCTGATTGAAATACTCAGTTCCATCTGCAATAGATCTGCAAGGTAATTTAATACACACTGCAAGTGTTATTTAATCTTGATAACAATCCTTTTTAGTTAGAGACTTTTCTCTCCATGCTAGATACCAGAATGATGATACAAATACAGGTTAAACAACTTGTACAAGGTTACTAAAGATGCAAGTGGTAAAACAATGAAAACATAATTCTGTTGGATATCTCGCATCTTGCTCATTTTTTACTCCATCGTATTTTAAAAGTATTAATTTATTTTCTTGTCTCTTGCCTCTCTATTTTTTTACAAGACTAGCTAGTATGAGAGGTGATATTGAGCATTCCAGACATGTTTGTGTGCATATATGTACACACCCTTATACAAAATGTGATACTCGGCAATGTTAATTCCGTATCAGCTCTACAGCAACCATCCGAGTATGATTGGTTCACCTCAATTACACAACTGACTTCTAGAGACCAACCAGTGAACATTCTTCACTAAACCATTACATTCTGTACAACCCCAGAAGGGCCATGAGTGAGGAGAAAGTTTTGATGTCAGCATAGCAACTCCATACAATTTCTTATGGAAATAATATGCAAGGTAAGGGGGATCCCATAACAGGTTTCAGAGAATTTATGCTCATCTTGGATTCATGAGGGAAGACAGATGAGAAGACAGAAAACTTCAAGCATTTGTGACTCGAGAAAATCCCAGAAGAGACAGGTGAAGAACAGTAAGCATGGTAATATCAGAGGACATTCGGAATCAAAGATGCTAAACTTGTAATTCATGCTGAGGATAAGGATGGGTCAGAAATAAAGATCATTTTATTGAAAAGTACCCCCCATAACTTAAAGATTCTGTTACATAGAAATAAGCCAAAGCCACTAAAGATTTTTAGAAAAGAGAAAGAAAAGTTGTTCGGATTTTATTAGAATTTTTTAAATTTTCATTCTGTGATTTAATATTTTAAATAATAATATTTAAATAAATATTTTGTTGAATTAATATTTATTAAATAAATATTAATCTGCAGAGAAAAACACAGAAGTCATATATGGTTAGAAGTAGCATGCAAAAAACCAGCTCCTCGTTTTGCTGATTTTTTGCAATGATTTTTTGGATTCAATCCTATTGATTTCTTCTCTGATTTTAATTATTTCTCTTCTACTAGATTTGGGTCTGGTTTGCTGCAGTTTTTCTAGATGCTTGAGATGAACTGAAAACTCATTTATTTGGTGCCTTTCCAATTTCTTGATGTAGGCACCTATTGCTATGAACTTTCCTCTTAACACTGCTTTTGCTGTATCCCATAAGTTTTGGTATGATGTGCTGTTATCCTCATTTACTTCCAGAAAGTTTTTGATTTCTCTTTTGATTTCTTCTATGACCCAGTGTTCATTCAGGAGCATGTTGTTCAATCTCCATGTGTTTGCATATGCTCTAGGGATTCCTGAGTTGCTCATTTCCAACTTTATTCCCCTATGGTCTGAGAAGCTGCATGGTATGATTCTAATTCTTTTGAATTTGCTGAGATTTGCTCTATGGCCTAGTATGTGGTCAATCCTAGATAAAGTTCCATGTACTGCTGAGAAGAATGTAAATTCTTTATGTGTAGGATGAAAAGTTCTGTAGATATCTGTTAGATCCATTTGGGCTATAGTGTTTTTGAGCTTCTGTCCTGTTGATCTGTCTATTTCTGAGTGTGCAGTATTGAAGTCCCTCAGTGTTATTGTATTGGAGTCTAAGTCTCACTTTAAGTGCCGTAACAAATCTTTTAAATAAACCGGTGCCCTGTAATTAGGTGCATATACATTGATAATCGTTCTTTCTTCCTGTTGAATGGATCCCTTAATCGTTATATAGTGCCCCTCTTTGCCTCTCTTAACAGTTTTTGTGTTAAAGTTTAGGTTGTCCGATATTAAGATGGCTACACCTGCTCTTGTTTCAAATTGACACCCCATTGGCCCAACTAACTTAAAAAAAAAGAAGAGAAAAGATTCAAATCAATAAAATCAGAGATGAAAAAGGAAACATAACAACAGACACCACAGATATAGAAAGAATCATCAGAAATTACTACAAGGACTTGTATGCCAGCAAACAGGGAAATCTATCAGAAATGAATAGATTCCTGGACACATGCAACCTACCAAAATTGAACCAAAAAGACATAGAAAACCTAAACAGACCCATAACTGAGTCAGAAATTGAAACCGTAATAAAGGACCTCCCAACAAAGAGAAGCCCAGGACCAGATGGATTCACTGCTGAATTCTACCAGACATTTAAAGAAGAACTAACTCCATTTCTTCTCAAACTATTCCGAACAATCGAAAAAGATGGAATCCTCCCTAATTCTTTCTATGAAGCCAGCATCACCTTAATCCCTAAGCCAGAGAAAGATGCAGCATTGAAAGAGAATTACAGACCAATATCCCTTATGAACAAAATTATTATTTACAAAATTAAAAAAAAAACACCAGAAATCAATCCAAACATCTACAGCCAACTTATATCTGATCAAGGATCTAAAATCAATTCCTGGAGCAAGGACAGTCTGTTCAATAAATGGTGCTGGGAAAACTGGATTTCCACGTGCAGAACCATGAAGCAAGACCCCTCCCCTACCTTACATCTTACACAAAAATCCACTCGACCTGAATTAAAGACCTAAATCTACGACCCGACACCCTCAAATTATTAGAGAACATTGGAGAAACCCTGCAAGATATCGGCACCGGCAAAGACTTCTTGGAAAAGACCCCGAAGGCACAGGCAGTCAGAGCCAAAATGTATAGGGATTGCATCAAATTGAGAAGTTTCTGTACTGCAAAAGAAACAGTTAAGAAAGTGAAGAGACAATCAAAAGAATGGGAAAAAATACTTGCAAACTATGCTACATATAAAGGATTAATAACCAGAATCTCGGCCGGCGCCGCGGCTCAATAGGCTAATCCTCCGCCTAGCGGCGCCGGCACACCGGGTTCTAGTCCCGGTCGGGGCACCGATCCTGTCCCGGTTGCCCCTCTTCCAGGCCAGCTCTCTGCTGTGGCCGGGGAGTGCAGTGGAGGATGGCCCAAGCCCTTGGGCCCTGCACCCCATGGGAGACCAGGATAAACACCTGGCTCCTGCCATCGGATCAGCGCGGTGCGCCGGCCGCAGCGCGCTACCGCGGCGGCCATTGGAGGGTGAACCAACGGCAAAAGGAAGACCTTTCTCTCTGTCTCTCTCTCTCTCTCACTGTCCACTCTGCCTGTCAAAAATAAAAAAAAAAAAAAAAAAAAAAAAAAAAAAAAAAAAAAAAAAAAAAAAAAGAAAAAAAAAAAAGAATAACCAGAATCTACAAAGAGATTAAGAAACTCCACAACATCAAAACAAACAACCCAATTGAGAGATGGGCTAAGGACCTCAGTAGACATTTTTCAAAAGAGGAAATCCAAATGGCCAACAGGCACATGAAAAAATGTGCAAGATCACTAGCAATCAGGTAAATGGAAATCCAAACCATGATGAGGTTTCACCTCACCCCAGTTAGAATGGCTCACATACAGAAATCTACCAACAACAGATGCTGGCGAGGATGTGGGGAGAAAGGGACACTAACCCACTATTGGTGGGAATGCAAACTGGTTAAGCCACTATGGAAGGCAGTCTGGAGATTCCTCAGAAACCTGAACATAACCCTACCATTCAACCTAGCCATCCCACTCCTTGGGATTTACCCAAAGGAAATTAAATTGGAAAACAAAAAAACGGTCTGCACATTAATTTTTTTTTAATTTTTATTTTTTTTAACTTTTATTTAGTGAATATAAATTTTTAAAGTATAGTTTATGGATTACAATGGATTTTTCCCCCCATAACTTCCCTCCCACCCACAACTTTCCCATCTCCTGCTCCCTCTCCCATTCCATTCACATCAAGATTCATTTTCAATTATCTTTATATACAGAAGATCAATTTGGTATATATTAAGTAAAGATTTCATAAGTTTGCTGCCATACAGAACACAAAGTGCAAAATATTGTTTGAACACTAGTCATAGCATCAATTCACATTGAACTAAACATTAAGGACAGAGATCCTACATGAGGAGTAAGTGCACAGTGACTCTTGTTGTTGACTTAACAAAATTGACACTCTTGTTTAAGGCGTCAGCAATCTCCCCAAGCTCTAGTCATGAGTTACCAAGGCTATGGAAGCCCCCTGAGCTCGCCAACTTTGATCTTATTTTGACAAGGACATAATCAAAGTGGAAGTTCTCTCCTCCCTTCAGAGAAAGGTACTTCCTTCTTTGATGGCCTGTTCTTTCTACTGGGATCTCACTCACAGAGATCTTTTATTTAGGTTTTGTGGGTTTTTTTTTTTTTTTTGCCAGAGTGTCTTGGCTTTCCATGCCTAAAATACTCTCATGGGCTCTTCAGCCAGATCTGAATGCCTTAAGGGCCAGATCTGAATGCCTTAAGGAATGATTCTGAGGCCAGAGTACTGTTTAGGACATCTGTCATTCTATGGGTCTCCTGTGTATCCCGCTTCCCATGATGGATCGTTTTTATTCTATCAGTTATTATTAGCAGACACTAGTCTTGTTTATGTTATCCCTTTGACTCTTAGAATTATCATTATGATCTATTGTGACCTGAAATTGATCACTTGGACTAGTGAAATGGCATTGGTACATGCAACCTTGATGAGATTGTATTGAAATCCACTGGCACATTTCTAACTCCACCACTTGGGGCAAGTCAGCTTGAGCATGTCCCAAATTGTACATCTCCTCCTTCTCTTATTCCCACTCTTATATTTAACAGGGATCACTTTTCAGTTAAATTTAAACACCTAAGAATAATTATGTGTTAATTACAGAGTTCAACCAATAGTATTAAGTAGAACAAAAATATATATACTAAAGGGATAAAGTATTAAATTGTACATCAACAGTCAGGACAAGGGCTGATCAAGAAACTGTTTCTCATAGTGCCCATTTCACTTCACCAGGTTTCCTTTTTGGTGCTTGGTTAGTTGTCACCGATCAGGGAGAACATATGATATTTGTCCCTCTGGGACTGGATTATTTCACTCAGCATGATGTTTTCCAGATTCCTCCATTTTGTAGCAAATGACAGTATTTCATTGTTTTTTACTGCTGTATAGTATTCCCTTTTTTAAAAAATTTTTGACAGGCAGAGTGGACAGTGAGAGAGAGAGACAGAGAGAAAGGTCTTCCTTTTGCCGTTGGTTCACCCTGCAATGGCTGCCATGGCCAGAGCGCTGCGGTCGGTGCATCGTGCAGATCCGAAGCCAGGAGCCAGGTGCTTCTCTTGGTCTCCCATGCGGGTGCAGGGCCCGAGGACTTGGGCCATCCTCCACGGCCTTCCCGGGCCATAGCAGAGAGCTGGCCTGGAAGAGGGGCAACCGGGACAGAATCCGGCGCTCCAACTGGGACTAGAACACGGTGTGCTGGCATCGCAGGTGGAGGATTAGCCTATAGAGCTGCGGCGCCAGCCTGCTGTATACTATTCTATAGAGTACATGTCCCATGATTTCTTTATCCAGTCTACTGTTGATGGGCATTTGGGTTGATTCCAGGTCTTAGCTATTGTGAATTGAGCTGCAATAAACATGAAGGTACAGACCGCTTTTTTGTTTGCCAATTTAATTTCCTTTGGGTAAATTCCAAGGAGTGGGATGGCTGGGTTGTATGGTAGTTACATTCATGTTTCTGAGGAATCTCCAGACTGACTTCATAGTGGTTTTACCAGTTTGCATTCCTATTAACCGTGGGTTAGTGTCCCTTATTCCCCACATCCTCGCCAGCATCTATTGCTGGTAGATTTCTGAATGTGAGCCATTCTCACCGCGGTGAGGTGAAACCTCATTGTGGTTTTGATTTGCATTTCCCTGATTGCTAGTGGTCTTGAACATTTTTTCATGTGTCTGTTGGCCATTTGGATGTCTTCTTTTGAAAAATATCTATTGAGGTCCTTGGCCCAAATCTTAAGTGGGTTGTTTGTTTTGATGTTGTGGAGTTTCTTGATCTCTTTGTAGATTCTGATTATCAACCCTTTATCTGTTGCATAGTTTGCAAATATTTTTCCCCATTCTGTCGGTTGCCTCTTCACTTTCCTGACTGTTTCTTTTGCTGTACAGAAACTTCTCAATTTGATGCAATCCCAATTGTTTTTTTTTAACTTTTATTTAATGAATATAAATTTCCAGTGTACAGCTTATGGATTACAATGGCTTCCCCCTCCCATAACTTCCCTCCCACCCGCAACCCTCCCCTTGCCTGCTCCCTCTCCCCTTCCATTTGCATCAAGATTCATTTTCAATTCTCTTTCTATACAGAAGATCAATTTAGTATAGAGATTTCAACAGTTTGCACCCACATAGAAACACAAAGTGAAACATACTGTTTGAGTACTAGTTATAGCATTAAATCAAAATGTACAGCACATTAAGGACAGAGATCCTACATGAGGAGCAAGTGCACAGTGGCTCCTGTTGTTGACCCAACAAATTGCACATTAATGTTTATTGCAGCTTAATTCACAATAGCTAAGACATGGAATCAACCCAAATGCCCATTAACAGTGGACTGGATAAAGAAATTATGGGATATGTACTCTATAGAATACTACACAGCAGTCAAAAACAATGAAACCCGGTCATTTGCAACTAAATGGAGGAATCTGGAAAACATAATGCTGAGTGAAATAAGCCAGTCCCAAAGGGACAAATATCATATGTTCTCCCTGATCAATGACAACTAACCAACTACAAAAAAGGAAACCTGTTTAAGTGAAAGGGACATTATGAGAAACAGTGACTTGAACAGCCCTTGTCCTGACTGTTGATGTACAATTTAACACTTTATCCCTTTTAGTATTTTTTTGTTCTACTTAATACTATTGGTTGAACTCTGTAATCAACACACATTTATTCTTATGTGTTTAAATTTAACTGAAAAGTGATCCCTGTTAAATATAAGAGAAGGAAGAAATGTACAATTTGAGACATGCTCATTCGGACTTGCCCCAAATGGTGGAGTTAGAAATGTGCCAGGGGAATCCAATACAATCCTATCAAGATTGCGTGTAACAATGCCATCTCACTAGACCAAGTGATCAATTTCAATTCAAAATTGATCACACTGATAGGTCTAAGAGTCAAAGGGATCACACAAACAAGACTAGTGTCTGCGAATACTAACTGATAGAATAAAAAGGGTGAGAATGATCCAACATGGGAAGTGGGATACACAGCAGACTCATAGAATGGCAGACGTCCTAAACAACACTCTGGCCTCAGAATCAATCCTTAAGGCATTTGGATCCGGCTGAAGAGCCTATGAGAGTATTGTAGGCATGAAAAGCCAAGACATTCTAGCAAAAACAAACAAAACAAACAAAAAATCCTAAATGAAAGGTCTCTTCGAGTGAGATCCCAGCAGAAAGAACGGGCCATCAAAGAAGGAAAGAAGGAGGCACCTTTCTCTGAAGGGAGGAGAGAACTTCCACTTTGACTGTGACCTTGTCTAAATAAGATTGAAGTTGGTGAACTCAAGAGGCTTCCATAGCCTTGTCAACTCATGACTAGAGCCTAGGGAGATTACTGACGCCATAAACAAGAGTGTCAATTTGTTAAGTCAACAACAGGAGTCACTGTGTACTTACTCCTTATGTGGGATCTCTGTCTTTAATGTGTTGTCCAATGTGAATTAATGCTATAACTAGTACTCAAACAGTATTTTATACTTTATGTTCTGTGTGAGTGCAAACTGATGAAATCTTTAATATATACTAAATCAATCTTCTGTATATAAAGGTAATTGAAAATGCATCTTGATGTGAATGGAATGGGAGAGGGAGTTAGGTGATGAGAGGGTTGCGGGTGGGAGGGAAATTATGGGGGGGAAAAGCCAGTGTAATCCATAAACTGTACTTTGAAAAATTATATTTACTAAATAAATGTTTAAAAAAAAATTAGCATGCAAGTGTCTTTCTTTATCTTTTCAGGACCGAGGAAGTGCTGAAGATTCCTCTCTTGGAAACCCCACAGAAAAGGTACACCTGCAGGCACCATGGCTCACTTGGGTAATCCTCCACCTGTGGCACTGGAATCCCATATGGGTGCTGGGTACTAGTCCCAGTTGCTCCTCTTCCAGTCCAGCTCTCTGTTGTGGTCTGGGAAGGCAGTGAGGATGGCCCAAGTGCTTGGGCCCCTGCACTCGTATGTGAGACTAGGAAGGGGTACCTGGCTCCTGGCTTCGGATCAGTGCAGCACTGGCCATGGTGGCCACTTGGGGAGTGGGCCAACGGAAGAATGATGTTTCTCTTTGTCTCTCTTTCTCTCAAGTCTATAACTCTACCTGTCTAGTAAATAAATAAATAAATAATAAATAAATAAATAGTTACAACCTAATTTGAAATCCATGTGTATAGGCTGTGCTATGAAAGTGTGTCTAGGTATACTTTACAAAAATTGTTAAAGAGTTTTTCACCTTAAAATACTTTGATGAGGCATACTCTCTCCAAGCATACTTTGGCTCCTCCTTCCTTATCTATCTCTAGATCTCTATCTTGATAAATACAGATATATTCTGATACTTTATTTTACTTCAGGGCATGAAAGTATGCACTTGGTTTAGAAACTCCTAGGTTGTATTAAAAGATAGTCTTCAATACTATTCAAGTGCAAAAAGTACACAAACTTAGTGAGACAGTATCAGGTAGTTTATAATTCATTCATGAAATAAAAGTTTAACATCAAAATTCCAAAAGGTTTGAATGTTGTACAAAAATTAGCTTTCAGAATCAAAATTTTCTTATTGAAGAAGCTATATACAATGTTGTAGAGAAATGGAATCAAAGTTGTGCAGTCCAAATATTTTTTTTTAATTTATTTGACTAGAGTTAGACAGTGAGAGAGATAAAGAGAAAGGTCTTCCTTCTGTTGGTTCACCCCCCAAATGGCCGCCACGGTGGGAGCTACACTCATCTGAAGCCAGGAGCCAGGTGCTTCCTCCTGGTCTCCCACACAGGTGCAGCTGCCGAAGCACTTGGGCCATCCTCCACTGCCCTCCCAGGCCACAGCAGAAAGCTGTAATGAAAGAGGAGCAAGCGGGACTAGAACCTGGTGCCCATGGAATGCCAGTGCTGCAGGTGGAGGATTAACCAAGTGAGCCAAGACACTGGCCCCATATCCAAATATTTATAAACTAAACATGTCTTTTTAATAATGCTTACATAAACTTGGTTTGCAATTAGCAAACATTTTAGTTCATATATTTTCAAAAACTCAGAAATGCAAAAGGCGTGTGCCAACTAATATCTTTAAATCTGAAATAAATGCATGTATAGAAACACATGTGGGCCGGTGCCACGGTTCACTAGGCTATGCGGAGGCCGGCACCCCAGGTTCTAGTTTCGGTTGGGGCACTGGATTCTGTCCCAGTTGCTCCTCCTCTTCCAGTCCAGCTCTCTGCTGTGGCCCGGGAGTGCAGTGGAGGATGGCCCAGGTCTTTGGGCTCTGCACCCGCATGGGAGACCAGGAGAAACACCTGGCTCCTGGCTTTGGATGGCGCAGTGTGCTGGCCACAACGCAACGGCCGCAGCGGCCACTTGGGGGGTGAACCAATGGAAAAAGGAAGACCTTTCTCTCTGTCTCTCTCTCTCACTGTCTAACTCTGCCTGTAAAAAATAAAATAAAAAAGAAACACATGTGTGTGAATGACAAATATATATGTAAATGTATACAAATATATCTATTATTTCAGAAATGGCATAGATTAAAAAGTCGCTGCCCATTTGAAAAATGAAGTATTTTACCAGGAGACTGAAAGAAAATGAAATGATATGACAGCTGTAAATGAAAGAATAAAAAACATAGACAGTTTTAAAAACTACCTTGATGGAAATTTATGAAACCCACTACATGTCTAATTTTCTTTCAGAGGGACTATATGACAAATGCCGCATTGTGCGCATTGTGGCCATAGTATATCTGGGAATGTTTATAAAAATTCTTTCCTCATAAACTATTACCGAATTAATTAACTTGTAGGTCAATAAAAGAGCGGAGGAAGTGAACAAACAGTTACATTTTATAGCATACATCTGAAAATTGAATATATTTTATACCTGAAGAAATTGAGGTTCATAATAATTGATGTTCATGAATAAACATTTGTCTCACTGATACACAGTAGCAGAATCACTATTAACAGTTCTCACTGGCATAATTACAATTCTCCTATTTATTAAATAACCTTCAAATTTTAGGCCTAATATGGCAGAGTTTTAAAAATTCAAATTTTGAATGATAATTTTCAATCAGAGAAATGAAAAATAAATTATTTCAATAATAAATAAAACATAAAGTACTAGTATATTTGTATATTACTAGTATATCTAATATATTATATGCATTTATAAATATCAAGTTTCTCTGCATAGACAGGGATTCCTTCTGTCCATATCCTTTTGTGAACATTTTCATTAACTAACAGCATTTTCCTACATCATGATTTTGATTGGATTCATAAAATAATTTCATATTTTTCTATTTATACATCAATGAACACTTTTCATACTTCAATTTTATTATCAATGCTATGATGAACAAGTTTTCCATAACAATTTAGTTACATCTCTAATTAATTTCTTATAATATATTAGAAGAAATAATTCTCTTCAATCAAAAAGATACACATTTTTTTAACATTTATTTAATGAACATACATTTCCAAAGTACAGCATATGGATTACAACGGCTTCCCCCCCCCCATAACTTCCCTCCCACCAGCAACCCTCCCCTTTCCCGCTCCCTCTACCCTTCCATTCACATTAAGATTCATTTTCAATTCTCTTTATATACAGAAGATCAGTTTAGTATATATTGAGTAAAGATTTCAACACTTTGCACCCACATAGAAACAAAAGTGAAAAATACTATTTGAGTACTAGTTATAGCATTAATTCACATTGGACAACACATTAAGGACAGAGATCCTACATGAGCAGTAAGTGCACAGTGACTCCTGTTGTTGACTTAACAAATTGACACTCTTGTTTATGGCATCAGTAATCCCCCTAGGCTCTTGTCATGATATTCCAAAGCTATGGAAGCCCTTTTGAGTTCACCGACTCTGATCATATTTAGACAAGTTCATAGTCAAAGTGGAAGTTCTCTCCTCCCTTCAGAGAAAGGTACCTCCTTCTTTGATGGCCCGTTCCTTCCACTGGGATCTCATGCACGGAGATCCTTCATTTAGGTCATTTTTTTTCTTTTTGACAGGGCGTCCTGGCTTTCCATGCCTAAAATACTTTCATGGGCTTTTCAGCCAGATCCGAATGCCTTAAGGGCTGATTCTGAGGCCAGAGTGCTGTTTAGGACTTCTGCCGTTTTATGAGTCTGCTGTGCATCCCGCTTCCCATGTTGGATCATTCGCTCCCTTTTTTTTATTCTATCAGTTAGTATTATTCAGCCACTAGTCTTGTTTATGTGATCCCTTTGACTCTTAGTTCTATCATTATGATCAATTGTGAACTGAAATTGATCACATGGACTAGTAAGATGGCATTGGTACATGCCACCTTGATGGGATTGAATTGGAATCCCCTGGTATGTTTCTAACTCTACCGTTTGGGTCAAATCAGCTTAGGCATGTCCCAAATTGTACATTTCTTCCCTCTCTTATTCCCACTCTTATATTCAACAGGGATCACTTTTCAGTTAAGTTTCAAGACTTAAGAATAACTGTATTAATTACAGAATTCAACCAATAGTATTAAGTAGAAAAAACAAACAAAAAGTACTAAAAGGGATAACGTATTAAGTTGTTCATCAACAGTCGGGGCAATGGCTGATCAAGTCACCGTTTCTCATAGTGTCCATTTCACTTCAACATGTTTCCTTTTTGGTGCTCAGTTAGTTGTCACTGATCAGGGAGAACATATGATATTTGTCCCTTTGGGACTGGCTTATTTCACTCAGCATAATGTTTTCCAGATTCCTCCATTTTGTTGCAAATGACCGGGTGTCATTGTTTTTGACTGCTGTGTAGTATTCTGTAGAGTACATATCCCATAATTTTTTTATCCAGTCCACTGTTAATGGGCATTTGGGTTGATTCCAGGTCTTAGCTATTGTGAATTGAGCTGCAATAAACATTAATGTGCAGACCGCTTTTTTGTTTGCCAATTTAATTTCCTTTGGGTAAATTCCAAGGAGTGGGATGGCTAGGTTGAATGGTAGGGTTATATTCTGGTTTCTGAGGAATCTCTATCTGACTTCCATAGTGGCTTTACCAGTTTGCATTCCTATTAACCGTGGGTTAGTGTCCCTTATTCCCCACATCCTCGCCAGCATCTGTTGTTGGTAGATTTCTGTATGTGAGCCATTCTAACCAGGGTGAGGTGAAACCTCATTGTGGTTTTGATTTGCATTTCCCTGATTGCTAGTGATCTTGCACATTTTTTCATGTGCCTGTTGGCCATTTGGATTTCCTCTTTTGAAAAATGTCTATTGAGGTCCTTAGCCCATCTCTCAAGTGGGTTGTTTGTTTTGATGTTGTGGAGTTTCTTGATCTCTTTGTAGATTCAGGTTATTAATCCTTTATCTGTAGCATAGTGTGCGAATATTTTTTTCCCATTTTATCGGTTGCTTCTTCACTCTCCTGACTGTTTCTTTTGCAGTACAGAAACTTCTTAATTTGATGCAATCCCAAAAGTTAATTTTGGTTTTGACTACCTACTCCTCCAGGGTCTTTTCCAGGACGTCTTTGCCGGTGCCAACATCTTGCAGGGTCTCTCCAATATTCTCTAATAATTTGAGGGTGCCGGGTCATAGATTTAGGTCTTTAATCCATGTTGAGTGGATTTTTGTGTAAGGTGTAAGGTAGGGGTCTTGTTTCATGCTTCTGCACATGGAAATCCTGTTTTCCCAGCACCATTTATTGAATAGACTGTCCTTGCTCCAGGAATTGCTTTTAGATCCTTGATCAAATATAAGTTGGCTGTAGATGTTTGGATTGATTTCTGGCATTTCTATTCTGTTCCATTATTTCCATTAGTCTATCTATCTCTGTACCAGTACCATGTTATTTTGATTACAACTGCTCTGTAGTATGTCCTGAAATCTGGTATTGTGATGCCTCCCGCTTTGATTTGTTGTACAAAATTTCTTTAGCTATTCGAGGTCTCTTGCTTCTCCATATGAATTTCAGCAACATTTTTTCAGGACCTGAGAATAATGTCTTTGGTATCTTGAATGGTATCACATTGAATTTATAAATTGCTTTTGGGAGAATGGACATTTTGATGATGTTGATTCTTCCAATCCATGAGTATGGAAGATTTTTCCATATTTTGGTATCCTCTTCTATTTCTTTCTTTAAGGTTTTGTAATTCTCATCATAGAGATCTTTCATGTCCTTAGTTAAGTTTATTCCAAGGTATTTGATTGTTTAGTAGCTATTGTGAATGGGATTGTTCTTAGCAGTTCTTTCTCAGCCATGGCATTGCCTGTGTATACAAAGGCTGTTGATTTTGTGCATTGATTTTGTATCCTGCTACTTTGCCAAACTCTTCCATGAGTTCCAATAGTCTCTTAGTAGAGTTCTTTGGATCCCCTAAATAAAGACTCATATCATCTGTAAAAAGGGATAGTTTGACTTCTTCCTTCCCAATTTGCATCCCTTTAATTTCTTTTTCTTGCCTGATGGCTCTGGCTAAGACTTCCAGAACTATGTTGAATAGCAGTGGTGAGAGTGGGCATCCCTCTCTGGTACCAGATCTCAGTGGAAATGCTTCCAACTTTTCCCCATTCAGTAGGATGCTAGCAGTGGGTTTTTCATAAATTGCTTTCATTGTATTGATGAATGTTCCTTCTATACCCTGTTTGCTTAGAGTTTTCATCATGAAAGGGTGTTGAATTTTATCAAATGCTTTTTCTACATCTATTGAGATAATCATATGGTTTTTCTTCTGCAGTCTGTTAATGTGGTGTATCACATTGATTGATTTGCGAACATTGAACCATCCCTGCATACCAGGGATAAATCCCACCTGGCCTGGGTGGATGATTTTTCTGATGTGTTGTTGTATACTGTTGGCGAGAATTTTACTCAGGATTTTTGCATCTATGTTCATAAGGGATATTGGTCTATAATTTTCTTTCAATGCTGCATCTTTCTCTGGCTTAAGGATTAAGGTGATGCTGGCTTCATAGAAAGAATTTGGGAGGATTCCATCTTTTTTGATTGTTTGGAATAGTTTGAGAAGAAATGGAGTTAGTTCTTCTTTTCCTAGAGAAAGTTCCATGTACTGCTGAGAAGAATGTAAAATCTTTAGATGTAGGATTGAAAGTTCTGTAGATATCTGTTAGATGCATTTGGGCAATAGTTTAGATTAAATCTGCTATTTCCTTGTTGATCTTCTGTCATGTTGACCTGTCTATTTCTGAGTGTGGAGTATTTAAGTCCCCCAGTACTATTGTATTGGAGTCTAAGTCTCCCTTTAAGTCCCTTAACATACCTTTTAAATAAACTGGTGCCCTGTAATTTTGTGCATATACACTTATAATAGTTACTTCTTCCTGTTGAATCGAACCCTTAATCATTATATAGTGTTCCTCTTTGTCTCTCTTAATAGGTTTTATGTTAAAGTTTATTTTCTCTGATATTAATGTGGCTATACCTGCTTTTTTTTTTTTTTGTTTTCTGTTGGCATGGAATATCTTTTTCCAACCTTTCACTTTCAGTCTGCATGCATCTTTGTTGGAAAGATATGTTTCTTGTAAGCAGCAAATAGATGGGTTTTGTTCCTTAATCCATTCAGCCAGTCTGTATCTTTTAACTGGAGAGTTGAGGCCATTAACATTCAATGTGACTATTGAGAAGGAGTAACTTTGCCCTTCCTTTTGCCAAAGATATTTTCTAATATATGGTTTGAGATTCCTGTGATCTTTTGCTGTGAGGTTTCCTTCCTTTACCTTCTTTCATATTGGTGACCGTGTTTCTGTGTTTCTGTATGTAACACATCTTTAAGCATCTTTGCAGGGCTGGATGAGTGGCGACAAATTCTTTCAATTTCTATTTGCTTTGAAAGGTCTTTACTTCACCTTCATTCACAAATGAGAGCTTTGCAGGATATAATATTCTGGGCTGGCAGGTTTTCTCTTAGTACCTGGGCTATATCTCGCCATTCTCTCCTAGCTTGTAGGGTTTCTGATGAGAAGTCAGCTGTGAGTCTAATTGGAGATCCTCTGAGATTAATCTGACATTTCTCTCTTGCACATTTTAGGATCATTTCTTTATGTTTCACTGTGGTGAGTTTAATTACGACATGTCGTGGTGAGGATCTCTTTTGGTCATGTTTATTAGGAGTTCTATGAGCTTCCTGTGCTAGGATGTCTCTGTCCTTCTCCAAACCTGGGAATTTTTCTGCTAGTATCTCACTAAAAAGGCCTTCTAATCCTTTCTCCCTTTCCATGCCTTCAGGAACTCCTAGAACCCAAATGTTAGGTTTTTGAATAGTATCCTGTAGATTCTTGACAATATTTCTTAGATTTCTAATTTCCTCTTCTTGTCTTTGGTTTGATTGTATACTTTCCTGTTCTTTGTCTTGTAAGTCCGATATTCTCTCTTCTGCTTCACTAACTCTATTTTTAAGGCTCTCTAATGTGTTTGTCATTTGATTTATTGAATTCTTCATTTCGTTATGATTTCCTATCACTATCACAGTTTTATGTTCTACTAGTTGCTTCATTTCATTTTGATTCCTATTTTCTATCCTGTCCAGTAAGGATTTCTGTAGTTCAAGAATTTGTTTTTGAGAACTTCTTAATGTTCTTATCAATTTTTTGAGATCCACTTCTTGCATTTCTTCTATCTCATCATCTTCATAATCTTCAATTTGGGTGTCTTTTTCATTTGGGGGCATCATAGTTTCTTCCTTGTTCTTGTTACCTCAGTTTCTACATTTGTTGTTTGGCATATTGGAGATATTCTTTGGCTTCTTTGCTGTGGTGTTTTTTCTCATTATACTATGACTCTAGATTAAGTGGACTGTCTGCTTTTGATGGATCCTTAGAGGCTGTGATGGGTGTGGCAGAGAGCTCTGTTTGGTTCTTCAGAGTTAAGGGTGTGTCAAAGGTGACTCACCCAGGTTGTTCTCTCTCTCACTGGCTCTCTCCCTCTCTATTTTTTTTTTTTTTTAACTCAGAAGGGAAGTAATTCTGCACAGCTGAGTGGAATTGAGGGTAGTTGATATATGAAATCTTGCCCCTGTGGTATTTGTCTGCTCTACCCCAGGGACCACACAAAGGGTTTATGCAGCCCTCAGTGTGGTCTCAAATTTCTCCACAGTCTCTCACCGGGTTGCCAAGGTTAGCGAGTTTGTGTACTCAGTGAGTTCACTCGCCCACCCTCAGATTTTCACAGGCTCAGTTCATTAGCTCCACGCTTTCACTAGGTCCTAACCTCCTGTTATTTTTCCCTACCAGAGTCAGGTTTTTCTGCATGGCTGATGGTGGGTGCTACTTTATGTATGTCCAAACTGGTGCCTGCTCTTTGTATTGCTCAGTTTTGTAAGGTGAGTAGAGAGAGAGAGACCAGTGTCCATGCCAGTTTCCTTTATTTGTTCATTGTTTTTTTTTTTCTCTCCTCCAGTCAGCCTGGTGAACTTTCCCCAGCGAGGCTTCAAGCCTCGTTCCCTCTAGGCTCTTTCTGCCTTTCCCGGCCAATGTCTCAGGTTGCCAAGGTTTTTGTCTCACCTCCCCTTCCAGTGCTGGCATGCAGACTCCGCAGCTATCCTCTGCACCGTGGGTGTCCTTGTTCTCTCCAAAGGTCCTCCGTGTCACATCCACTAGATCCGGGAGATTTTCCTCTGCATTTTTTTCCCAAGCCTTTCCTGAGACTACAGTAACTCCACTTTTATTAAACTATCTTTTCCCGGACTATCAGTGCATGCCCTCACTATTCCGCCATCTTGGCTCCACCCCCAAAAGATATGCATTTAACAGGGTGAATATTTGGCTCATCAGTTAAGGCCCCATGTGGGACTATCACATCCTTTATCCAAGTGGCTGAATTCCAATACAGCTCAATTTCTGATCCCAATTTTTACTTGAGAGGTAGTGTTACCGAAAGTGAGAGGGAGAGACAGAGAAAAAGGTCTTCCTCCCATTGGTTCACTCCTCAAGTGGCTGCAATGGCTGGAGCTGTGCCAGTCTGAAGCCAGGAGTCAGGTGCTTCTTCTTGGTCTCCCATATGAGTGCAGGGGCCCAAGGACTTGGGCCATCTTCTACTGCTTTCCCAGGCCATAGCAGAGAGCTGGGTTGGAAGTGGAGCAGCAGGGACTAGAACTGGTGCCCATGGGGGATGCCAGAGCCGCAACTGGAGCATTAACCTACTGTGCCATGGTGCCAGCCCTGTTAATGTGCATCCTAGGAGACAGTGGATAATATCCCTTACACTTGTGTCTCTGCCACCCATGCAAGAGACCCGGATTGAGTTCCTGGTTTCTGGTTTCAGCCTGACACAGCTTTGGCTATTCTGGGCATTTGGGGAGTGAGCCCGTGGATGGAAGATCTCTCTCCAACTGTTTCTGTCTCTATCTTCCAAATAAAACAGGTAAATAAATAAATAATTTAAAAATTCTATACATTTCTCAAGTTACTTATATTTTGCTAATTTTCTTAATCCATATTTACTCATTTAGACTCAACAATAGAATATGAAAGCATGCAGGTTCCCATTCACATATTGCTAAATCTGGGAGAAAATACTATGAAAAAGGAGTCTTGTCAGTCTTAGGTTAAAAAAAAAATACTCTCTCAGGGACTTAATTGTCATTTCTTGGATTATCAGTGATTTTGGAGTTGCTTTCATTAGCTTATTGAGTTTTTTGCTTATCTTCATTTATAATGTGCTAATTTGAGTCTGTCTGTATCTCTACTGGGATTTTCAGCTTCTTTGAGACCTTCAGCTTTGGTAAGTAAATAAGTCTGTGCAGTACATGTTTATCCCTCCCACTTCCAGATTTGGCCTTTATCATTTTAATTAATTTTATCATCAGATAATTTATTTAATATAGTCAGATTTGTAAATACTTTGAAAATCTCATGTTTGATGGGAGTAGACTTTACCACAATTTAATTAAATATCTATATTTTGCCATATTTCTTAGTTATTTTACATTTGAATTTTTATATTTAAATATTTAGCATAAATTTGTTTGGTCATAACAAATTATTTGCTTTCCCCTAATAATGTAATACATTTCCAATAGTCAAAACTGTTTCAATGCTCACATAGTATTTCGTTTACCTTATATTTCACTTGATATAATATTATGTTAATGAGTATTGTATTCTGAATATTCTTATGTATGTATTATGCTCTATTCACATACTATCACAAAGTAATTAGTCTTAAATTGCTGACAAATGAGTAATAAAGTACAGGTTATAAAAGAAACAAAGTAAAGCTGGTAATATTTGCCTTAATAAAATATAATGCCTGTCATACACACGTTTGTATAATCTTTGTGAGTATAATCATGCTCTGTGAGTTTGTAATCTTTGGTCCTGTATGAGTTAAATGTTAGTACCATCCTGTACATAGCTTTAAGAAAATATTATTGGGCTGGCGCCGTGGCTCACTAGGCTAACCCTCCACCTGCGGCGCTGGCACCCCAGGTTCTAGTCCTGGTCGGGGTGCCGGATTCTGTCCCAGTTGCTCCTCTTCCAGTCCAGCTCTCTGCTGTGGTCCAGGAGTGCAGTGAAGGATGGCCCAGTTCCTTGGGCCCTGCACCCGCATGGGAGACCAGGAGGAAGCACCTGGCTCCTGGCTTCGTATTGGCACGGCACACCAGCTGCAGTGCACTGGCCATAGCAGCCATATGGGGGGTGAACCAATGGAAGGAAGACCTTTCTCTCTGTCTCTCTCTCTCACAGTCTAACTCTGCCTGTCTATATATATATATATATATATATATATATATATATATATATATATAATTGAAGCAAAAAGCCACTTAGATAGAAATTAATAAAAGTGATTTCTGAACTCAGGCAGAATGAAACAAGTGGCTATTAGTCATTGTATCTTATTTATATATTGTATACATTTTATATATCACAACTGCAACACACTCACCCTTGAGAGTACACACACTCATATCTCATATCTCAGAATTTGAAATATTAACCAACCACTGGTAAAGCAAAGTTTCTATTTTATTCTTTCCTTTATGTAATTTAAAAATTTCCTAAAGCCAAGAAAATTCTATGCTGTAAACA
The DNA here is from genome assembly GCF_033115175.1 of Lepus europaeus. Classification (NCBI taxonomy): domain Eukaryota; kingdom Metazoa; phylum Chordata; class Mammalia; order Lagomorpha; family Leporidae; genus Lepus; species Lepus europaeus. The sequence continues at coordinate 26,211,245 of NC_084833.1, forward strand.
ATTTCAAACAGAAGAAAACAAGAAATACAAGTGTTCAGCAATAGGATTTTCAAGATAGAAAGCAAGATGCAGTTCACAAGGAAGATAGGTAAATGACATGTTCATATGTCTTACTGCCCAGATTAATTATGTTTTTGATTAATTATGTCTGCATTTGTTTCTTATTTATCTTTTTAATTTGTAAAAGCACAGTGATTCCAAGTCAGTTCTCTGAGACATACACAGACAGGTGAAATGAAATGAACTGTTTTTGCATTTAACATCTAACTTTAATTTTCACAAGGTGTGCACCACCCAAATGTTTTTCCAAGGTGTGGGGAAAGTGCATACAATTTTCTAAAAGATTTACACTTTGCTTCACCCCAGGTATTGAAAAATACAAAAGCTATTTGCAGAAGGATTTGAGAGTATTAACTCTTTAGATATTTTCTTTACTGAGGCTTGTTTTAAATTCAGGTCAGAAAAGCTAGTGTAATATTGGAATTGAAAAGAGCAACAGTGTTTTGACATTGTATATCTTGGCATAAACCTTGCCTCATTCACAGTGTGAGATGTCATGAAACTCAACTCAGCATAACATAAAATCAAATGGGTTAAAGGAGTTCAAATAGCAAACATCCAGATGTCTGTGGTATCCAGCATTTAGTAATCAAGAAGGTTAGGACAGCATAATATCATGCCGTGTTTCATTCGGTAATTATGGGATATCTGGGTAAGTGCCAAGGACTGTGTCAAGGACAAAGCAATTAATAAATAAATGATTCAACGACTCATATTTATTGAAAAGTGAGATACTGAATTGTGCTTTTCATAGGTATGGCTTTTTAATACTTACATTAATCTCATGCATTTGATTATATCTGTATTTTACAGCTATGGAAAGAACACATAAACAATGTTGATTAACTTAGGAACTCAAACAGTAAGTGGCTTGTAAATGTCCATAATGGTTCTGCCTCAGTCATAAAACCCTCATAGTTTTAGTTATAACATTGTCTGTATATTCCATGCAGGGGACAATCAATTCACGTAAGAAATCAATTCGTGGGGCAAGTGTTGCTGCTCAGCAAGTTAAGCTGGAGCTCGGTATAGTATATTTATTTCTCCTATCAGAGTGCCTGAGATCAAGCCTCCACTTCCAATCCACCTAGGAGGCAGCGGATGATGGCTTAAAAAAACTGGGTCCCTGATACCCATGTGGGATATCTGAATGGATTTCTAGGCTCCTGGCTTTGGTCTAGTACATTCCTGACTACTGCAGCTACTTGGAGAGTAAACCAGCAGATGGAAGATCTTTCTCTCTCTCCTTCTCTGTCTGTAACTCTACCTCTCAAATAAATAAATAAAATCTATTAAAAATCCATTCATTCATTCGTTCATTCATTGTCAGACATATTTTTGCATAATATGTAAACTATGTGACAATTAAAAGAAGCATATGTAATTATTCACTGAAAGTATCAATTTTTTTTGCTATTGTTTTGTTTTTGTGTGATAGTGGAATGCATAGAATGGTGTTTTGATTGAGCTTTGACTATAAACACACCTTTACCAAAGAGTATTTGAGCAGAAACAAGGAACACAATGGGAAATGCATGCCATGTTCCAGGAATTACAGCAGAGGGTTATGAAAGAAGTATCAAGGGATGAATGCAATAAAATGGTTTGTATGCCCTTTAAAGAAATACAGATTTTGTTTCTTATGAAAAGTAAAGGAGTCAAAGCATTGTGGTGCAAAGAATTAAGTGTCCACTTGTAAAATATGGTAAGTTACATTACTAGTGAAAACAGCATATTGGGTGGTATTCATCTAGTTTCACTCTATATTATTATTAACCATCAATTCCAACTCTTTACGCATCCAGCTCTCACTTGTTACATATTTAAATACAAAAATTCAAAAATAAAATAAGAAATATGGTAAGCAATAGATATTTAACTAAATTATGGTAAAATCTTTTCCAAACATACATGTGAATTTCAAAGCATTTAGAAATTTGATTATATTGAATTTTGTCTGATAAAATTAGTTAAAATGAATGAGTGATTGTCCCGGTGACACTTCCTTTTTCTTTTTTTTTTTTTTTTAAGGAGTCATTGTGTGGGATCTTTTTTTAAGATGTATTTATTTATTTGAAAAGAAGTAACATAAGAGAGAAGCAGAGGCAGAGAAAGAGATTTCATCTGCTAGTTCACTCCCCAATTGGCCACAATAGCCAGAGCTGTGCCAAGCCAAATCCAGGAGCCAGAAGCTTTTTCCAGGTCTCCCACGTAGGTGCAGGGGCCCAAGGACTTGGGCCATCTTCTGCTTTCCCAGGCCACAGTAGAGAGCTGGATCGGAAGTGGAGCAGCCGGGACTCGAACTGGTGCCCACATGGGATGCCGGCACTGCTGGCGACTGCTTTACCTGCTATGTCACAGCCCTAGCCTCAACTCTGCTTTCTAACTCTTCACAAACATTTACTGGTTGTATAAATATGTGAACTGCTTTTTCTTGACATACAATCTATTATGTCAGAGTTTGGGGTAGCATTTGTCTACTTCTTTATTTCTTCTTGATTTGATACAACTGAGTGGCTGAGCATGAATGTATGAGACCATAGACCTTGACGTATTCAGAGAATGAGAGCAGTGGTGCTAAAGCAGACTTCATGAAATTCAACCTTGACATCAGTCATCCAAATTTTTAATGGATGGCTTCCATCATTGCAACCAGAAGATGTCTCTTTATCCCTGGGGAATTAACTGAGGAACTGGATCCCAGGCTTCAGCTTGGTCACCAATTTTCATCACGTTCACGGTGCAAAGTGCCATTGTCCAAATATCATTTTTATGTAGCTCTTTCTACATAGACTATGTTCTCTGGAAATCTATTGAAGCATCAATTTTTCCCTTTATTTTATCAATCTATTCACTGCACTTTTTTCAGAACTCATTTTTTTTTCTTCATTTATCTATGAAAAGGGAGTAGGCCAATAAACTCAGAGGTTTAGGTATTTTTCCTTTTTATTGCATTCTTGTTTTTCTTGTCCTGAACCAGACATGTTAAGTGACAGATAGTGACGATAGAGGTAATAAGGATATCTTGATTCTAAACTAAAGTAAACAGGCTGTCATAAAAATATGAAATTGGATAGATGACAAACTAAATTCTCTCTCTAAAAGCAATTATTTCTGAGCCTCAGATCTAATAATCTGCAATTCTGAAGGCATAGAGAAGTGCTCATTGTGGCTCAAGCAATTTAAAACAGAAATCCACATGACAGTGCAGATAGCAGCTGAGGAAAAAATGTTTCTTTGCTCTGAACAAATAACAGATATCTGTTGTAATACTTATTGGCTCTCAATTTATTATAGCAATATTATGTAATCATCTGTGTCATCAAGCAATAGCTTTCTTGACTAAAATGACCATATTTTTGACAGTAATATAAAGATAACTGACTGACTACAACAATGTCTTTCTCCAAGGAAAGCACATGAGTCATGTTGGGTATGCATTGGTTAAGATAATTTTAGCTCTTTATAGGATTTTATTTTTAAATAACATATTTAATTATAGAAGTATCTAAGAACTGATAAATATCTTTATTGTATTATAATTTCCAAAATGACTTGCTGAGAATAGTGTGGCTGAAAGGAGAGTCAATGTGCAATAACCTTTTTATACTCTGTTAATAGCTCTAAGTGGAAACAGACCTATATATTTTGAAATGCAATTGTGAATCAGAAAAGTATTTTATCACTTTTAATCCCAATCCAATGAATAGTCCTTATTTCCCTTTAACTTCAGGGACAAGAAAGCTCAGCGTTGAGAGATACTTGCATTCAACATGGATTCAGAAAATATCAGGGTCCAGATTCAAGCAGCATGTATCAATCATATTCCAAACCTGAGACATAGTCTGCTGTATCACCTCCCCTCCTGAATTGTGTGAATCCAAAGTATACTTATTTTCATAAAGATGTATTTATTTATTTGAAGGGCAGTTACAGAGAAAGGGAAAAACAGAGACTGAGAGATCTTCTATCTGCTGGTTCACTCTCCAAACGCCATAAGAGCCAGAGGTGAACCAGGCTGAAGCCAGGACCTTGGAGCTTCTTCCAGATGTCTCACATGGGTACAGGGTCCAAGCACTTGGGCCATCCTCTGCTGCTTTTCCAGGCGCATTAGTAGAGAGCTGGATAGGAAGTGGAGCGGCTGGAACTTGAACCAGCGCCCATATAGGATTCTGGCCCCACGGCCAGCAGCTTTACCCACTACACCACAGCATCAGCTCCACAAATGTATTTATTACTGAAAAAGTTGATTTAATAGGTAATTCCATCAAGATGGAAAGTGAAAGTAAAAGGAATTGTGCTTATGTAATAAAAATAATTTACGGTTGTGTCAAGATTATGTATACCTTTGTAGTTACTATTGTCTTCCTACAATGCCTAAAAACAGTAAATTTAAATTATTAATATGTCAAATCAGATATCTAAAGCTAGAACATTTTGAATTTTCACAACACATTCATTTTCTAAAACTGCAAATCATGCTTAAGGAAGTAAGATTTAATATGCACAGAAGGCAAAGCAAAAACTTTTAAGTTTTTATTTAATAGGAAGTAGATCTGACTTCTTAAACTTGAAAAAAATCCTGAAAATGTCCATTGCTTATCTAGAGTAGAGTATTCACATGGAGTGACTAAAGTATTGCTTACATTATGATAATGTATATTTTACAATAAAATTATCTCCTATGAAGTGTGTCCTACATGTATCTTTCTATTCAAATGTGTCTGACAATAAGTTTTTAGTACTTTTCTATTCATTACTTTAGTCTTTTTGTTCTTTCTTTCTTGAGTTATAACTGTAACTGACAACTGTAATGTAGAATTATGTATTATTTAACTATTACCTAGGATTAGAAGAAGTTAGTTCTAAGTGCTATGGGATTGAAAGGCAAAATGATGATTGTGAAATCATTTATATTATAGGCATATAAAACATATAAGGAATCAATTTTGTGAAAAATAAGTCAAATTTGTGGTAGATATATGCAGTCTACAAAATTGTTCACATTTGAAAAGTGGCATTTACTGCTTCAGTAGATAAATGTACTGTACATTGGAGAGGTAATAATAAGTTTTTCAAGTTTAGCAAGGAAGTAGGCCACACTTAGTTACCAAAAAAAAAAAATTGTCATGACTTCAACTTTTCTCTCACCACTAAACTTCATGGGGCTTTTCGTTAGAAAGTGAAGAAACCCTAAACAAAAGCACTAATTCCAAGGAAAAAGTGATTAATATATGACAAGGATGTTTTATATGTATTAATTTATTTCAGCTAAATTTTATGCCTCCAAACTCAATCTCCCAATATTCTATTCGCAAATAAAAGTTACATATAATCATCAAACCACCTGGCAGTTTCAGCATGTTTTGTAAATAAAGCCAACTGACAGCACATGGTGGTTGTAGAAAACAGAATATTTTCCTTTCTCCACCATGTAATAACAGGTTTACTGTCCTCTCCCCCTCTACATGTATATTCTAAGAGGGAGGAAAAGGTTCTTAGCTAATTAGAGATTTTTCAAGAGTTCAAATGATAATAAGCTCAAAACAGACATTCTTCTAGCAGTGTACTTTATTGTGATGTATAGTACAAAAAAGCCATGATCACAGTATGAGGTTGAGTATGTCAAAATTTCCCTTTCCAAGAGAAAATGCTACATAATACAAAAAGACAAATTTTTAAAATTACATAATATTTCATTAAACAATGCAATTAATAAGGTATTCATAAACCAAATTTCCAATAGTCCAATATCTTAAGGATAAGCATTTTAGTGGATATATGCTCATATGCTTAAAAAATTTGGCTTTAAAATAAGAGCTTAAATAATAATCTCATAGCTAGATTTACTTCGCCATCAGTGAAGTAAACAGTTAAGTAGCAAAAAACCTCCCTTTCAGACCAAAGGGAAAGAAAGTTTTTAAGTGAGAATATAATTTTCCTCATGGGCATTGTCTACCTTAGAAAAACTACTACAGAACATGCCTGTGACTATAGACTTGTAGTTCAGGCCACCGAAGATTAGAGATGGGATTTGGGCTCTCCCTTGACTTGCATCCTCTGGTCTGCTTTAACACAAACCAGGAGGAAAAGAAAGCTAGGCATCAGAAGCAATGGGTGGCAGGCCTATTAATGGCTGATCTGTACAGTGATCTGCCCTCAAGGAGACCCAACAGGCCAGTCTACTGCAGTGGCTTTCAATGTGGTAAGCCTGGGCTTCAGCAGAAGTCAGCTTGTGAAGAGCCCTGGCAGCTCTACCAAGAGTTGGATCACTGGAAATGGACCTGCCCTGGAGTCGAAGGATGCCCAGGTCAGAGCCACAGATCTTATTGGCTCTAAGCTGAAAAGCCCTTCACTCAGCCCAGTTTCCAAAGTGACCACTGCAGCTGAGGGGATGGCCAAGTAGGGTCAGCAACATTGAAGGCAAAACTGTAAATTCCTTGTTCACTTTAAGAATATTAAGTCTAATAATTCATTGCTTTGGTTTGTTTCTTTTGTTTCAGAATATTATGTTCATTGAAGAACATAGTTTATGATTTATTTTTTTTCACCCAGAAAAGGGGGTAGAAGAGAATTTAGCAATTTATTTATTACTATGGTTTTATGTGGAGGAAAAAGAAGAGCCCTTTTAAAAATTACTATTTATTTTGGTGGCAGGTTTTCATGGTAGCAGTATACACACATTAGAGTATTTGGCTTTGATACTTGCCTTTGGCTCTTGCCTCTAGCTGCCAGCTTATGCACATCCTGGAAGTCCATAGTAATGGTTCAAATAATTGGATTCTTGCCACCCATATGAGATACCTGGATTTAGTTTCTTGGCTCCATCCTTTAACCTGGCTCAGCCTGGCTGTTGGATGCAACTGGGGAGTGAACTGGCAAGTGGATGCTCTCTATTCTATTAGTGAAGTTGTCTTTGTCCCTCTCAAAAAAAAAATAAATAAATAAATAAAATAAAATAAAAGCTTTAGGCATTTTAGGCAAACCACTAAAATCCAATGATATTTATGTTTGATAGTTTCTGGCAAATCTAAAAACCACTAAAAGCATTTCAATTCTATATTTTTATGTGAAAATTGGTAACAATAGCGCTTTTAAGTATTCAAAATTACTTTTGCAATGGGTTGCTATATAAAAAACCTCAGTGGCCTAACCATATTGCAAAGGTCATGGATAATGGTTGGTAAAGAATTAGTGCCATGGGGCCTGCAGTGTGGCATAGTAAGCTAAGACTCCGCCTGTGCTGCTGGCATCCCATATGGGCTCTGGTTCATGTTCCCGCTGCTCCTCTTCCTATCCGGCTCTCTGCAGTAGAGGTTGGCCCAAGTTCTTGGGCCCCTTTATGCACATGGGAGACCTGGAGGAAGCTCCTGGCTTTAAATCAGCCCAGCTCTGGCTGTTGTGGCTATTTGGGGAGGGAACCATCTCTCTGTCTCTCCCTCTCTCTGTCTGTAACTCTAACTCTCTAATAAATAAATAAAGTTTTAAAAAAAGAATTAGTGGCTATGATAAAATCAATTGCACAAAGGACAGCATCAGAATACTCTGGCTAGTAGATAGTATTGACAGAAAGCAAAGTATTTTGGCATTTTTAATGATAAGAATAAGTAATTTTGATACAAAACAAATATAATTTGTGTTACAAAACTGTAAAACTTTTACTGAATAACCAAAAGGATACAAAAATATGTCTAAAATTCACTAGACATTTGATGAAATAAAGCAATAAGAACATCAAAATATGGAAAGTTTTTTTGGTCATGGGTTGGAATAATCAATGTCATTATAATGTCTATACTATTTAAAGCAGTTTATGGATTCAGCACAATAGCTATCAAAATATCAACAGCATTCTTAACAGACTGAGAAAAAAAACTTGAAATTCAAATCAAATCACAAAAGACACAGAAGATCCGAAGAATTTCTGAGCAAAAAAGTCAAGCTGGAAGCATCATAATACCAGAGTGCATAGTACAAACTTTCATAATCACAACATGATGGTACTGGCATGAAAACTAACACAGAGATCAATAGAGCAGAATAGAGAGCCCAGAAATTAATCCATGTATATACAGCCAACTGATTTTGACAAAAGTGCTCAGACCATACATTAACGGATAATCTCTTCAACAAATTTTTCTAGCAAAACTAAATGTATATATGTAGAAGAATGAAATTAGTTCTCTACTTCTCACCATATCAAAAAATGAGCTCAAGGTGTATCAAAGAATTAAATTTCAGACCAGATGCTGTGAAATTGCTTCAAAGAAATGTAAGGGAAACACCCCAAGACATTGGTTTAGAAGATGATTTCTTGGATAAGAACCCTCAAAGCACAAGAAACAAAGGCAAAACTGAACAAATGGGATTCCATCAAACAAATCTTCACAGCAAAGGAAGTGAGCAATAGAGTGAACAGACACCCAACAGAAAGTGAAAAATATTTGTAAGCTTCCTATCTGACAAAGGATTAATATCCAGAATATATTAGCAACTTCAAAAACTCAACAACAAAAAATAATCAATTCAGTTAAAAACTGGGCAAAGGCCCTCAATAAACAGTTTTCAAAAGAAAAAATAGAAATCTCCAACAAATATATAAAAGATGTTCAACAGCATTAGCCATCGGGAAAGTGCAAATCAAAACCACAATGAGATGTCACCTCACCATATCAGAATGGCTATTATACAAAAGACTGAGAGTAACAAATGCTGATAAGCATCTGAAAGGAAATACTAACACACTGTTTGTTGGAATGTAAATTAGTGCCTTCACTGTGAAAAAACACTATGGAGATTTCTTAAAACACACACACACACACACACACAAAACCTAGAAATAGGCTTTCCATATGAACCAGAACCAGCAATCCCATTTCTGGATATTTATGCAAAAGACATACATAGCAGATATCAAAGAGAAATCTGCACCACCATATTTATAGCGGAACAATTCACAATAGTCAAAAATGGAATCAACCAAGGTGCCCATCATTAGACGAATGGATAAAGAAAATGTGATATATATATATATATATATATATATATATATATATATATACAATGGAATATTATTCAGTCTACACAAAGTGAAATTCTACCATTTGTACCAAAATGAACATAACTAGAGGACATAATATTGAGTGAAACATGCTTGACACAAAAAGACAAATACCACTCATTTTCCCTTATATGTAGGAGCTAGAGTTTAAAGAGAAAAAAAAAGCAAAAAACAAACAAAAAAAAGGATGTGTGTGTCAGCTGTAAGACTAATTTGTCAAAATTTATTTTATACATTGTCAAACTAATGGTTAAGAATGTTACACTACTGTAGTTTTAATGAGCTATAATTACTTTAGAATTGACTATATATTGGTGAAATGGTCATCTTTCCATTTGGCTGTTTATAGTCCTTGCTATATTCCTGATGAACTAGAATCTTTGCTTTTATGAATAATATCTTTTATGAATAATACACATATTTGGTTTTAATCCTTTATCATTTTGGAATTCTTCTGTCCCAACCCAGCAAAATTCTACCTAGTTGACTCTACCTTTTTCATTTTCTTCAGTGACATTTATTTTATCTTGATTTATGTAGCACATAAACATTATTTTTAAACAAATTTTTTGTATTTTCAAATTAAATGCTTCATTGTAGTTTAGATTAAAAATGTTTTATTTCAAATACGAAAAGGAAAAAGAAAAAGGATACAAGGGGGGAGGGAGGGAGGGAGGGAGGAAGGAAGGAAGGAAGGAAGGAAGGAAGGAAAGGAAGGAAGGAAGGAAGGAAGGAAGGAAGGAAGGAAAGGAAGGAAGGAAGGAAGGAAGGAAGGAAGGAAGGAAGGAAGGAAGGAAGGAAGGAAGGAAGGAAAGGAAGGAAGGAAGGAAGGAAAGGAAGGAAGGAAGGATGGTAGGAGGGAGTGAAAGAGTGGAAGGGAGACAAGAAAGAAGGGAAAAATCATTATATACTTAGAATTGTATCTTTGAACTATACTGAATCTATTAAAACACTAAAATTAAAAATATGCTAATCATTGTTTCCTCATATATTTTTTAATTTTTATGTATTTATTTTATTTATGAGAGAGAAAAAGAAAGATTGAGAGAAAGAAGAGAAATCTCTTATCTACTGGTTCGATTCCAAAACGACCATGGTAGCAAGGAACTTGGTCAAGCTGAAGTAAGGAGCCCATGACTCAATCCAGGACTTCCATGTGGGTGGTAGAAACCCGAATATCTGTGCCTTTATCTGCTGCCTCCAAGGATCTGCATTAAGAGAAAACTGAAATCAGGAGAGGAGTCAGGATCAAACACAGGTTCTATGACATGGGACGAAAGCATTCCAAGCTGTGACTTAATGATGGATCAAACACTCACCCTTGGTATTTCCTTTTGTTGATCCCTTGACTGCGTATGTTAAAAATACATTTCCACCAATATTTTTATAAACGTCGCACAGAATTTTTAATGAGGTATCATATTTTTCTATTTTTGAGAATTTTTGAGTCAATTTAGTGTTTCTGTTTAATAATCCCTAATCCTTACAATATGCAGATTGTTGGTCTTTTTCAGTTTCAAAATATCTTTCCTTCCTTACATTCTCTTACTATTATTCCTCTTATTCTCAACTCAAATGATGGGTTAACTTTGTTGTTAAAATCAATAGATTTTTACTGAACAATCATATTCACTCCATCTACTTCAACTGCCACACCTTTCTTGATAACTCTGAAAGCCTTGTCGCAAATAAAACCTCAGTGAATGAGATTCAAATTCAAATGCCAGTACCCTTATCTATTTATCTCCTCTCCTTTATAATTACATATCCAAAGCTGTATTTTAAATATGTCACTAATAATATTGTCATTTGTTTCTCCTAAGAAATAATCTGTTTATCCTTGATTCTTCCTTGTCCTTATTTGATAGATATTTTAGCATTCAACTCTATGTCTGAAATATTTCTCTAATCCACTCCTAGGATCTCTCCTTCAGAGCAAGTCTCATTATCTCTTCTGAACTATGTAATAGCTGATTCGTGATTCTTTATTATTCCCTGTAGTGTGTAACCTGAACATTGAAGTCAGAAATATTAACTTAAATTGCATGTTTGAACAATATCTCCTAATGTCAAAAAATATCTTCATTAATTCCTTCATCTAGAAGAAAATAAAGAGTGCAAGTTCTTCTGTGACAAGTGGCTTTATGATCTGGACTTACTTTTATATTCTAAGCATTTTGAGACATGTCTAGCAGATTATCTTTTATGAATAAGCTATCTGTTTCTTTTTAATTCTTTATCATTTGGAATTCTTCTGTCCCAGCCCAGGAAAATTCTACTTAGTTGACTCCTCCTTTTTAATTTTTTAGTGAAGTTTATTGTATCTTGATTTATATACACACATATAAATTATTTTTTTATTTTATTTTTCAACGGGCAGAGTGGACAGTGAGAGAGAGACAGACAGAGAGAAAGGTCTTCCTTTACCGTTGGTTTATTCTCTAATGGCCGTCGAGGCCGGCGCACCGCACTGATCTGAAGCCAGGAGCCAGGTGCTTCTCCTGGTCTCCCATGCAGGTGCAGGGCGCAACCACTTGGGCCATCCTCCACTGCACTCCCGGGCCACAGCAGAGAGCTGGCCTGGAAGAGAGACAAGCAGGACAGAATCCGGCGCCCCGACCGGGACTAGAATCCGGTGTGCCGGTGCCACAGGTGGAAGATTAGCCTATTGAGCCACGGCGCTGGCCCATATACATTATTTTTAAACAATTTTTTTGTATTTTAGATTTATGAAAAATTGTGAATATAATGGAGTGAGCTTCCAAATATCCCACACTCAATTATGTCTATTGTTAGCATCTCACACTAGTATGATTTTTTGTTATAATTAATGAACCAATATTGATTAATTATTAACACATATTCATACATTATTTAGATATCATTAAGTTTTATATAATGTCCTTTTTCTGTTTCAGGATCTCATCTACGTTAACAAATTACATTTGGTTGGCACATCCCCTTAGGCTCCTCTTAGTTATGACAGCTTCTAAGACTTTCCTTGTTTTTAAAGACCTTTAGAGTTTCAAGAAATATTTATCAGTTATTTTATAGAATATCCACCAGTTGAGATTTTTCTGATTTTATTCTCATGGCATTATGAGCTTTGGAGGAGAAAGACTAAAGAGATGAAATGTCACTTTTATTGCATCATATCAAGGGTGCATGCCATCAGCATGCTGAAAATTTTTCTTTTTGACCTTGATCATCTGGACGAAGCAGTGGTTGTCAAAACTTTCCACTGTAGAGTGGTGCTTTTTACTAATCCTGACCCTGCCCTGGATTTTCCACAATAAAATTTTTGGAAGTCACTATGCACAATCCCCATGTAAAGAACAGATTATACTTCACATCTCTAAGGGCAAGAAATTAAAATAAGATAGTAGCAATTCTTCTGGGTAAAAAATGTACCCATTCTTCTTCATTTATTCATTAGGACATTTGTTTCTATTACTTTGAAATATGATGTCTTTTTTTACCCACTATATATATATATATATATATATACACTATTTTATTAATTTTCCTGCCCAATATTGGTTAATAAGTGCTTTTTTTGGTAGATATTTATTTATTTACTTAAAATACAGAGTTGCAAAAAGAGGATGGAGGAAAGAGAGAGAAAAAAACTATTCACTGGTACACTCTCCAAATACAACTGCTAGGGCTGGGCTGGTCTGAAGCCTGGAGCCAGAAGCTTCTTCCAGGTTTCCCACATAGGGGCAGGAGCTCAAGCGCCTGGTTCATCTTCCACTGTTCTCCCAGGCACATTAGCAGGGAGCTGGACAGGAAGTGGAGCAGCTAGGACTTGAACCAATAGTGTATTGGATCCCTGCATCACAGAGTGGGTTTAGCCAGCTGAACCACAATGCTACCCTTCAATGTGTGCCCTTTCAAGCTGTTTTTTGTGTCCCTTTGTCATGTCTGTGTATATCTATGGTATTTTTATTTACTTGTTTGAATACCTCCTTACTTTATGAAACTACTTTCTTATCCTTGTCCTAGAATCACACATTTCTTTAAGAAGCCCTGATTCCTTCCATTGGAGAATGAAACTAAACATCAAGATCCAGGTGTAAGCTATGCTAATTACTACAGTTGCTTCTAGGTCCTTTCAACAGATAGAGAAAGGAGATATATGTGTGCATACTAACCCAGAGGCTGCATAATTAATTCTATATATCACCATCTTTGTAGCAAATTAAATATAAATGTATACTGACACATCCAAATTAATCCATTACCACCATGTGAATAATTCTGACCTCTTCCCCTCTACAAAATTCCACCCCAACAGGGAAAAATGTGATTCCTACCAATCATATATTTAACTGATCAATTCTAGTAACATATGTAGAAATATCAGACTTGTTAAACTTATAACCTGTCAAAAATAGCTTTGTCAACAAGTATGGAGTGCCTTTGCAGAGTTTATTTTGCCTTCCACTTTACAGACTGCTCATTTGCAATGTTACTTATATCAGCATGTTATTGATCATTCCCTTCACTGACTTTGTACATTCGAAATGTAATTAAATAACTATGTTTCATTCTGCCTTCCATCTTGGGATTCTCCAACCTTCTAAATGATTTCTAAATTTTTCATGTGTTAAAGTTTTTCCTATGTGCTGCATAGTACTCTGGTTTTTAAAAATTGAAGAGTGTCATGTATCCTTCCTTGAAGCATTGTGCAGAATTGTTTCAACAACCCTCAAGATACTTTTATGTTCAACCCTACTTTTTTCCCCATTATACTCCAGCAAATAAAAATAATTCTACAGAGGCTAGCATTGTGGCATAGTGGGCTAAGCCATCACCTGAAACACCAGCACTCCATATGGGTGACAGTTCCAGTACCGGCTGTTCTACTTCTGTTCGAGCTCCCTTCTTATGACCTGGGAAAATCAGCAGAAGATTCTCCAAGTGCTTTGGCATGTGCACTCATGTGGGATATCCACATGAAGCTGCTGGATTCGTCCAGGCTCAGCCCTAGCTGTTCTGACCATTTGGGAAGTGACCTAGAAGGTGAAAGATCTCTGTCTTCTCTATCACCCGACCCTGTAACTTTGCTTTTCAAAAAATAAATCTTTAAAAAATGATTTTTCTGAGTCTATAATTTTGGTTTTTTTTTTTTTTTTATTGAGGGTGTGCTTAGACCATACAGTGTGTAGTCTTTGCTCAATAATGGTCCCATGTTTGAATGCATTACAGCTTGTTTAGTCATTCACTCACTGAAAAACATTGCAGTGCCTTCCAGTTTTAGAAGATTATAGCCACTACTGAAAAACATTTATATAGAGCTTTTTGCTAAGTTGTAATCTTTCACATCAATTGAGACTATACCTAGAAGCATCTTTGCTGAAGTACATGGTAAAATTCTGTTTAGCTTTGCTAAGATATTGACCATCTTTCAAATTGGCTGTACCACTTTGCATTCATTCCACAATGAGTGACATTTCCTGTTACTCCACATTTTCACTAGCTTTTCTTTGTTTTTCTTTTTATTTTTTTACTCTCAGCCATTCTAATTGGCACATAGTGATTGGTAATCTGTATTGCTGACAGTTCTTTATGCACAGAGCTGTGTGGTCCCATTTCTCACTCTAAATATTTGTTTACTTTCTAGTTTTCAGAATTGAAACTGAGTCCTTTATGGCAGGTCATGTAACTTTCTCATCACAAACTCTCATTGCCTTGACATACTGAAGATGATTGTTTTTTAAATGAAGGCAAGAATGAGTGAAAAAAAGGAATTCTGTCTAATCAATAACTTCAAAAACATATTTAAGAAATACAATTGTATTAAGAATATAATTTTTAAACAAAAATTTGTACACCTTATGTTAAATATCCAGTTCATTTGAACTAGGCTTTTCTCCACCCTATATTGTTATTCTTTAATTGTCCTATGAAACATGCTCCATAATTCATCAGAACTGCTACTCCCAATTGATTTCCAAAAATAAATTAATTTTGTGACATGTAAACCTGTATAGTAACAAATGTTCTGTATTGTAACAAAGGTCATTTATATATTCAAATCAATTATCAATGACAGTTTTTGAAGCTAATAAACATATCTGGAAAATATTCATTGTGGCCAGTGCTGTGGTGCAGCAAGTTAAAGCCCTGGCCTGAAGGGCTAGCATCTCAAATGGGCACCAGTTCTAGTCCCTGCTGCGCCTCTTCTGATCCAGCTCTCTGCTATGGCCTGGGAAAGAATTAGAAGATGGCCCAAGTCCTTGGGCCCCTGCACCTACATAGGGTCCCAGAGCTCCAGGCTCCTGGCTTCGAATCGGCACATCTCCGGCTGTTGTGGCCATCTGGGGAGTGAACCAGTGGATGGAAGACCTCTCTCTCTGGCTCTACCTCTCTCTGTAATTCTTTCAAATAAATAAAATAAATCTTAAAAAAAGAGAATATTCACTTTCTAATTTAGCATGTAACTGCTTAATTTTTCATTATGTGCAGGTACAATAAAGCAGTCTTGATATTGCTTCGTTTTGAGTTATTTATGATATGATATTACAATACTAATAAATCAATGGACATATACAGAATTATCTGTTCCACACATTAGATTATATTCCATATATCAAAATTATTGAGGTATTTAGTTATTATTTCAGAGAATGAAATTAAGACTAAGGAAATATAAAGAAGTTGCCTAATATTCACTATCTGTTAGGAGCTAGAGCAAGATTTGATGTTTCCAAGTCAGTGTTTATTTTATACTTAGTTTGATCATAGTTTCTACTAAACCATCCAATAAATTTTTTAAAGATATAGCTATATTTATCTGTCATTACTAAAAAAACTGGCTTTTTTGTCAAGCATGTTATAAGCAAAATGTGACATCAATATCAAGATAAACAATGATGCATAGGAAACTAAAAAGAGCAAATATGTCAGCATACACTATAATCTTCCACAGTGATTCATTTCCTGATTTTCTTTTTACCTCAATTATAACAGTAATGACAATTTTTCTATAGTACCCTGAGGGACTTTACAAGTTATTCTCAATGTCAATGTTTTACTTCCCACATAGTCCCATTCTTTTAGAAATAAAATTAGAGAAGGCAGAAGAAGGTGACTCAGAGATACTCAAATTTGTGCTATGTGAAAATTTATTCTCATACCCTTCTCCTGCCTTTCTTGCCAAGATTCTGGACTTTCATGTACTTTTTGCTGACTCTTTGGAATTTATATTCTTTTCTCCTACTCTTTCTCAGATAGAACTTGGATGGATGTCTATTTCCAACAGTAAATCAGTGCTCTCTGCGCAGAGAACATTTGTTCCACTAAATATTTCTCCTTGATTCCTGAGAAAAGTAAGAGCCAAGAACTAGTTAAGCTTATGAAATGACATGATGTTAATGCCACTGGGATGGTTTATGTTGATTGGAAAATGTGGGAGACTAATGTTTGCTAGTGAATCAGTGGGAGAAATAAGTTTGGTATAAGTTTTATTGTTACAAAAAGGTTACCAACTTTCAAGTTGCTGGTAGAATAAAGGCAAGTCTAACCTATATAGCCTCACATTTTCTAGTGTTATGAGTTTGCTCGTTATGATTTATGGAAAATAGATTGTGGTCATTACCTGATCATAGTGTGAGGGTGTGACAAATATTGCCATTGTCATATTTTCTGGTGAAATAGAGTGTGGCTTTTGTGATCCATTATGGGACTATCAGAGAGGTTTGCAGATTTGTTTGCCAGGTAAAATGTAAAGAGATTAATCTATGTACTCTAACACAGGATATTCTTTATTCAGTTGTTGCAGACTGGTAGGCACCTCAGGATCAGTTGCCTCTAGGATGAAACACAAACATGGGTTTCATAGGATAGGGAGAGTTGTGCACCTGCCCTAGTGATTTGGATAAATAATATATGATTCTGGACCATGCTTTTCTTCATGTGCCTTGCTCAGAGTCCTGAGGAATATCAATAAAATATTCTCTGAGAAGTATTTTTGTAAACCTTATAGTCAATCAAATAATTAAGGTGAGGGAAATAGAAATCTAAAAAAAAAAAAAAAAGGCAGCGGAGAGAGGACACAAGGGTAGAAAACTATACAAAATAGGAGCTTCACTCTGGCCTCAGAATCAGCCCTTAAGGCACTTGGATCTGGCTCAAGAGCCCATGAGAGTATTTTAGGCATGGAAAGCCACTATGGGAAAAAAAAAAAAAGACCTAAATGAAAGATCTCTGCAAGTGAGATCCCAGTGGAAAGAATGGGGCCGTCAAAGAAGGAGGTACCTTTCTATGAAGGGAGGAGAGAACTTCCACTTTGACTATGACCCTGTTGGAATAAGATCAAAGTCAGCAAACCCAAAAGGCTTCCATAGCCTTAGCAACTCATGACTAGAGCCTAGGGAGATTACTGATGCCATAAACAAGAGTGTCAAATTGTTAAGTCAACAACAGAAGTCACTGTGTACTTTTGTCTCATGTGGGATCTGTCCTTAATGTGTTGTCCAATGTGAAGTAATGCTATAACTAGTACTGAAACAGTATTTTTACACTTTGTGTTTCTGTGTGGGTGCAAACTGATGAAATCTTTACTTAGTATATACTGAATCGATCTTCTGTATATAAAGATAATTGAAAATGAATCTTGATGTGAATAGAATGGGAGAGGGAGCGGACGATGGGAGGGGTGCGAGTGGGAGGGAAATTATGGGGGAGGAAGCCATTGTAATCCATAAACTGTACTTTGGAAATTTATATTTACTAAATAACAAAAAGAAAAATAAAAAATAGGAGCTTGGACTTCCATACTACTTGCTTTAGTCTTTTTACAAAAGTAAGATAATGTACTTTTCTTCCCTTGAAAGAAAATTTAGTCTTATTTTGATGTTTACATATAACTATATGCAATAAGCTGGATAGACCCACAAAATTGGGAAAATACTAACACTCAGAGTTTTGCACACTACAATATTTATTTTAGCTTGGGTCCCCATAAAATATGTCCTGAAATAATGGGTTTTCTGAAAACAATTCCCAAATGTTTTCGTAGGACAGAAACAGCAAAGAAAGAGAAGTGAGATCACATGCATAAATAGGCCAACTTTTGGATTCAACAAAGTACTCCAGATGGAAATTTTGGCTCAGTTACGCATGATAGACATGGAGAGAATGAGAGTCACACATGGATTAAAGCACATGGAAACTTGATTTTGTCTCTCCTAAAAAGTCATTCACTGGATAAGCACTAAATCTAATGTTGGTGAATTTCCAGATACCTGTAAGCAGTGTCTTCAGGTAGCCTGTGGGCAGTCCAATGGTAAAGATATGATGGTACTGGATACTAGGAGTAAAAGTAAATTGGGAAACAGTAGACACAAAAATAATAAAAGAAGTTAAGGGACTTTTAAAATTCTATTCAAAAGTGACAAAATTTCAAGAACAATAATGATACGAATTATAGGATTAGATTTCTTACTGCAGGATGAAGCATCCCTTGCTGTCTGTTTTTGGTAATATAAAACTCAGGATTCTCATGATCCACAAGTTGCTCAGTTTCAACAGGTACAATAGAACAAAAAATAGCAGATGGAGCAAGCAAAATAGAAGGAAAGAGAGACCTAAAGGGAGAGAGATGTTTTTGTAGCACTTCCTGGGATAACAGAGTCATTATCTTAACCCCTTTTCCTCCTGTATCAATGAAGAAGGGAGATAATGGAGGTAAAAGAATTTATGATAGCCTAGAAATCTATTAAACTTCCATTTCCTCTTGGACAATATGGAAAGTATCATTCTATAGATGAGAAAACTGAGGTACACAGAAGCTTAATAATTTTTCCAATCACAAACAGTAGTGTTTCCATTTTGACCAAGAATTCCATGTTCAGGGTAGATGATCCCAACCACGCTGTTCTATTGCCTCAGTGAGATGACTAGGAAGTCCAGAGTTAAAGCCGGTGCCGGGCTCACTTGGCTAATCCCCCTTCTGTGGCGCCGGCACCCCGAGTTCTAGGAAGGAAGGAAGGAAGGAAGGAAAGAAGGAAGGAAGGAAGGAAGGGAAGAAAGAACAGAGTTAAAACAATATTCTGACACAGATATCTAGTCTTGCAGTTAAGATGTCATTAGTAAGGATGCCTGTGTCTGGCACTTGATACTTGGGTTCAATTCTTGTCTCCAAACCCGGACTACAGCTTCCTGCTAGTGAAGGCCCTAGAAGGCAGTGGTGATGAGCCAAAGAATTGGGGACCTGTCACCTGTATTGGAGACCAGGATAGTATTCCTATCTACTGGCTCTGACCCAGGTGCAGTCCCATTCATTGTGGGGATTTGTGGAATGATCCAGAATATGCTCTATCTGTCTCTCTCTGTTTGTCTAATAAATATAAAATAATTTTAAAAATATGTATTTCCAAAAGTTTTCCTCTTTAACTATACTTAGTTACTCTGACAAGAGTAACCTCCATTTCCCATTGAAACACTGCTATTTGAAACAGACTTGTTTCAGTAAAAGGAAAAGGCCACATTTTGCTAGCTGTTATAGTTTTGGACTCCAACAACTCTGTAGAGTGAACAACATATGGAAAACCTTCATTTTATTTTTTTTGAATTTGTGTTAATATTAAGAGAACATATTTAATGTATTTCATAGAGATAATTCTAAGTTAACCATACTTCCCTCCCTACCTCCTTCTCTTAATCCATCCTCCTTTCTTTCTTTATCTTCCTTTAATTTTTGCAATAACATATTTTCAATATACTTTATAATCACAGACTTAATATATCACTAACCATAATTCTCAACAAGTAATAAGCAGAAAGACCACTGTTCCACAGCAATATAGACAAGGGCTACAAATAATTATTGAATCATAAGATTCAGTTTCATTCTTATACATTATGTTTTTTGTATTCTATATTAACTATTATGTATCAGAGAAAACATAATATTTGTTTTTTGGGAATGGCTTATTTCACTAAGGATAATGGTCTTCAGTTTCATCCATTTTGTTGCCAAAGTCAGGAAAGCCTTCATAGTAAAGTAAAAGGTATAATGATTCAGAACCCAGTTTGTGATAGAAAGAGTAGGGTGAGAAGCAGGAATAAAATTTGTAAATGAAATTATTAAATATTGCTAAAGATTGTATTATAATTTGCAAAAAATATTGTATAAGTTCTTTTTCAAATAGTATTGAGAGATGCATCAAACAAATACCTTTTCCCCAGGCATGTCCTTAGTTGCAAAGAATGAAATTTGTAGGGATTTGCAAATTTTCCTTTCCCTTCTTCAAAAAGATGTCTTCTAAAAGGTCTCTTATAAAAGACTTGTCCTTAAATTATACTTTTAAAAAATTATGTGTTATGGACATACTAAGTGAACTTATGATACTGATTTAAAAAGAGGAAATCAATTTTAAACAAGATTTTTCAGGTTTCAGAGTTAAATTTCACTAATCCACTTTGATATTATAAATGAGGAAAGTAAGGGCAAGTAACTTGACAGATATTCCATTAGCATAGTACTGAAATGAATGCTAACCTTTCTCCAGTTCAGAGATTGTCAGTCATGTGTGATATTGAACCCCTGGAGACATTTGGCAATGATTGGAGAGAGATTGATTATGGTTTCTAGAGTGCAGAGTTCCAGGATGCTGTTAGATATCCTATATTCTATAGGCTATCCTTTCACAGCAGGGAATCATTTAGTCAAAAATGTCAGCAAGTACAAAATTCAGAGGTTCAGAAACTCTAGACACTAACTATGTCAGTTAAGCTAATACACCATGTTAAAATACATTCTAATTGTGTAATGGAAATCTATTCTTGCTATCGATGTCCAATGCAACTGTCTCTCACTGAGAGACTCTTTTTAAGCTCTGATTAAAGTTCTCAGTTACATTACTAATTTGTGTATAACTACTTACTCCTAAAATTAAGTTACTCAAAATTTCAAAGTCTTACTGTGTCTATGGATCACTAGCTTGAGAGCAGCTTGCTTGAGATGTCCCAGTTTCTAATGTACAGTCAGATACTGGCCAGGGATGCTGTCATCTGGGGGATTGAGTGAGGATGAAAATTTCAGTATCTTCCAAGGCACTTAGTGGCAGAGCTGACAAATTGGTTCTGGATATTGGTGGTTTCCCTAATTTCTCTCCAGATGCGCTTCTCCACAGGCCTTCTTGGTTGCCCCCAATGATAGGAAAAGCAAGTCAAGAAATGGTAAGATTTGCAAAACATTTTATGTGAGCCTTAGAAGTTACACACTAGGCTTTCAGCAATATTCTATGTGTCACACAGCATCCCTGACTCATTTGATAAGAAACTACACAAAATTTGATTCCCCAGTTGTGAAAATCATTGGGAATAATCTTCATTGTTGGTCATTACACTTTGTTACTTCCATTGTGTGCCCCCACTGCATTCTACACCAAATTTCAAAGGCACAAATTGAGTCATCTCTGCCCCAATCACTATCAAGAGAAAACAAGGAGGGACTATCACACGTGAGAGAATTTTTGGCCTAGGGTTTGCAGGTGTGCACATCTTCTACTGAACAAAAGCCATAGGGGTGCTTGGAAAACATGGAATTGATCTATGTACTTAGGAAGAAGGCATGGCATAACATCTACCAGTCTGTGCCATACTTTCAGAGGGTTACTTAGCACAATGTATTAGGCAATGCCACTCAAAAATGCCATTCACTTTAGAAATCAAAAAATGTAGGAATATGATTTGCACAATATCACTAATAATTGGTATGAGAGTCATTATCCAAAGACTATATTATACCCTTTGGTGTCACATTATTCTTTTTATTCCAACATAGTAAAAACAAAACGTCACTCCTTCTAAATGCCATGTTCTAAATCCATGAAGGACAGCAATCTATCATGGATTAAGTATCTTCTTTGTGCTTTATAATGGGTAGCACATTTAGAATATGTGGTGCCATTTTACGTTTTATACAAAAAATTAAATAGGTTATTCAAAATGATTGATCTAATATGTGAAATATACAAAATTCAAACATATGTCAGTCTATTTCCAAAGCTATGAATATTTTCCTTGATACTACCAAATTGATATTCCTCCTCTCTTATATCCATAAAAATATCAGTGAAGCTTTAAATCTTTGTAGTTATTTCTTATTAGAAGTCAGTTTATTGATAATTATCTACACATTCTAGATATATCTAAAATAGCAAAACTTTTCTTTACCCTTATACAGAAGAACATAATGTGAAATAAGTCTAGCCTCTAAACAGCATTGTGTTAAAGGTGCTTTTACTATATTTAGAAGCATTTTTGAAGGTTGACTTCATGCATGCAAATAAAGTATTGCATAAACAAAGACATTTAGTTATAGAATATTTAAATGATGTCAGCTAGAATCCACAAATACTTTTAAGGACAGATTGCAGAGAAATCTACTAGAAGCCAAAATATTCTCTTCAAAAGAAATATTTTAGATGCAGAATACACTTCTTATTCCCCATATATTTGGTATGAGAGACTACTCGATGTAGTGGAATGCTTGGAAAGGCATTTTATGATCAAATGATGATTACTTTAGGGTGATGAGATTTGAAAGGTGTGCAAACGTGCTCTTTGATGAAAGAGTCATTTACCTCTGAAAAGCAGCAATACTAGAAAACCTATACATTTGGAATTAAGTGGCAAACCAAGTGAGCCCCACAGTATTTGGTTGGTTCTTAATCAGCAACATTTCCAGAAAACATCCAGTGTTGAGCTCAAAAAATGAAAATGTAGTTAAGCATTGGAAAAATTTTTCATTTTTCATTCTTAGCAGAGAGCTAAATTGGACCCAAAAAACACACATTAAGTCACATAGGGACAATTGTCCCAGGGGTATGCTCACAGATTACTGACTTCTTCATTACTCTTCTCTTAAATTCCATTCTAGAAAGATTTTAAGTCGTGTTATTATATTGCTAGTTATATTATTATGTTGCTAGTTGTATTGATGTTATTGTTGTGTGTGTGTGTTTGTGTGGGTGTGTTTTGAGGGGTACTATTTTCATTATTTTAAGTTGCAAGTGTTTTTTTAACTTTGGATATAGTTTATATTAGCACTCATAGTCAAAAGTGACAACTTTCTGCATATTACTAATTAAAATATGTGAGGAGTTGAGGATTTTCTAGGCCTGCTGTCTCTTTCCCCTTGCATTTTCACTGTGAATAGCATCCTTTCCATCATTACCAATGCCAATAAATGCTGTATATTTGTTTTGATGGCTAAAGAATAAAGTCTTTCTTTCCTCCCCACATCCTTGTCTTACTCAAAGGTGAAGCTACCTAATGCAGTATACTTTTATGTACTTTTACAATATCACATTCAACAGAAGAGCTCTTATATATTTTCCCACCCATTAATAAGCATGTATAAGGGAAAGAACAAATCTGTTGAAATAAGGAAATGCCATGCACTAGAAAACTGTCAGCTTTACAGTTAAATATTGCATTAAAACATTGCACTAATTGCTTAACTTCCAGAGCTTTTTTAACCTCATTTTTGAAATTAGAATTACTAAAATTTGTATATATGCATTGTTGTGACAATTAAATGCAGATCATTTGCAAAATAACCAACCTTAAGACTCATTCAAACAAATAAGTTACATTGTACATCGATGTACAGTTTCATTGCATGAGACCTTTTCCAGGTATCACCACGCAGGCTGTGCTGTCCAAAAGGTGCCAGGCTATCAAGAAAATACACGTATTTCATTTTCTTTTCATAAAAAATGTTCTTGGAGCCAGCATTGTGTTGCAGCAGGTTAAGTCACCACCTTAGACACCAACATGCCCTATGAGTGATGGTTCTAGTCTCAGCTGCTCTACTTCTGATCCAGTTTCCTGGTAACATGTCTGGGAACGCAGCAAAAGAAGGACCAAGTACTTGGGTCCCTGCCACCCATGTGTGAGAATCAAATGAACTCCAAGGCTCCTGACTTTGATGTGGCCATTTGGAAAGTGAGCCAGTGAATGAAAGATCTGTTTCTCTATCTCTCCCTCTTTTCTCTGTAACTCTGCCTCTCAAAGAAACAAAGACCATTTTAAAAATGGTCATCCTTACTATCTCAGTGTTTTTATTTATATGTTTGCACAGCATGTAGTCATATTCCTAATTGTATAAATAAGCTAATTTCATTTGAGGCTCTGCTTTCACACATCTGTGTGAAGGGGGACATACATACAATCTGGTGGATATTTACTTGATTTTATGAGTTTCTAACTTCAACTGCAATGAAATTCTTTCTCACTCTAAGACCTCATCCTGCATAAAAGAAATGCAATCCATTTAAAGGATCTTCAGAAACACAGTTATTTTGCAAACAAACAATAAAACTTCAGAATTACAGCCATACCATTACCTAAGTGAAGCATGTTCTTAAGCTGTAACTGTTTACTTTTTGTATTACGTCAAGCTGAGCAACGGTAAGGCAAAATTATTCCATTGAAAGAACCTAGGCTGTTTGATCTTTTTGTTGTTATTGTTATCAGTTATTTACTTTGATTCTTCCTGAGAAATTTAGAATATCAAATTCTGAGACTAAATTCCATTTTTAAGAATAAAAATAGATTATAAGTAGTCATAGAGCTGAGGGATAGCTTTGATTTTTGGTAAAATTTGTGAGTCACAGCTTTCTGGTCAATCTTATGCTACCCTCCAATTTTTAAGTGATGTATTTTATTTATTTGAAAGGCAGAATCACAGAGAGAGAGAGAGAGAGAGAGAGAGAGAGAGAGAGAGAGAGAGGTCTTCCATCCACTGGTTCACTCCCTAAATAGTTAAAATGACCAGGAATGGACCAGGCCAAAGCCGGGAGCCAGGAGCTTCTTCTGGGTCTCCTATGTGGGTGCAGGAGCCCAAGCACTCAGGCCATCCTCCGTTGCTTCCCCAGATGCATTAGCCTGGAGCTGACTTGGAAGTGGAGCAGCCAGGACTGGAACCAGTGCCCATATGGGATGCTGACACTGCAGGCAGTGGCTTAACCCACTAAACCACAATGCTTCCCTCCACCCTGCAATTTTATATTTCTGTTTCTACAGGTTGAAGAGCTCACCTATTGGGTGTCTGGGCATATGAGTTTTTTTGTTTTTTGTTTGTTTGTTTGTTTTGTTTTGTTTTGTTTTTCTTAAAATAAGCCTCAGTGAGGTTTTTTGGAGTCTTCATTCTATTAATATCAATTTTCATGGATGTGGGGATGACAAATTTATGGTGCATTTTACACAGAAGAACCCAATAGAAGGAAGAAGATCCAGTCACGGGTAGCAAGTCACTGCTCAGCTACTGCAGGAAAACCATTTTCTGGCTTCTTTGGGGCCAAGGGTGGTCTATCAGAAAGGTCCTAGGGGTGGTGCTGGCTCACATTTCCCCCATGTTGACTGGGGGCTTTTCGCCATGATTCAACAAGCTTTGAAGTGCATCTTCAGTGGGATATTTAGGCATTTTGCAAACCTTTACTACCCTGATGCCATCATTCCTGTAACCACCAACCTTCTTCTTTTTCTGTTCAATCTTGGCGTAAGGAGCTGAGAACTTTCTCTGTACATGGCTTTTCTGGACCAGATAGCATACAGGAAGTATCTGCTCATTGCTCTCAGGAGGACAGCAACTTGACTGCAGTAGGGCTTCCTCTTGTTGGGCTCTTTATCCTTAAGGTTACTGTTTATAACATTATTGCTATCATTGTTTCTTAGCTGGAGGTTTCTTCTTAGTGTCCAGCTTTCAAACTAGACATTCTTTACCTGCCATCTTGCAAGACGGGAAAGAATTCTGAGTCCATCTAGTCTCCACCACTTAAAATCACATAATTTTTTTTCATGCTTCCTATCTGCTCTGAGCCTAATTGTCTCTGTATTATAAGTTTAATGGTATCCACTTGCTGTGATGATAAAATGCCTAAGCTGCAAATGATTCCCATTAACTGTTTCTGTTATGGAGATTCAAGCCTTCTAGACTTCTGGCTCACATCCTAGCAGGCAGCAAAGCTGAAAGTGCTGGATAAGATAGATAACAACTTGACACATCCCCAGTGAGTATTATGTGTCATTGGTCCTCAGGCACGTGAGATGCCAAGGACTGTCCCATGTCCCTTTTTATTTTAGAGGCTTATGGTATTTTGAAGACTTAAAAGTCTTTAGCAGTAACAAAAGAAATCACCTAAAAAACTTCAAGGAGAAAAAATGTTCCAAACCTTGTCGTAAAGAAAGGCAAAATATTGGCAATTTAGTGATGGTCTTTAAAATGATGACACTATGACTATGGGAATGTGTATGCAGGCACACAGTCATAACACATGTGACATTGTGAGCATGTTTTTATCTACTGAACATGGTAGGCAGAATTTCATGGCAAGAAATATGCATTCATATTATCTTCTTAAGTCTGTATTGCTTTATTTTGAGGAAATTCATCTTAAAAATGTATCGGTTCTGTACTGAAATATATCTGTTATGTGAATTTCAGAGAAGTAACTATTTAGGTCATGCAGCTGATGAATATTGGAAGAGAAAAATAAAACCAGATCTTTCTGCTTTCAAAGCCCATACTCCCCCACTATGGAATACTTGCTTGCTTTCCAAACATAGCATTTCCAATTATTTCACTGTGTAATATTGACCCAGACAAATCACTCTGAGTTCTAAAAATGAAGCTAATATTGCAGATTAAATAGTTCATTCACTGTTGCCTGATGCTCTTTTAGAAGAAGGTTCTTGCCAACATATGTGTATCTCCCTGTGGTTAGAATGTGAAGACATTACACATAAACATCCCCTGTTTTACATTATTTTGAAATGCAACATGGAAAATTCCACCATATAAGTGCCCCCAGCTGCATTAGCAGACACATTAGCCTTAGGTTTAGCTTGAACTGAAGTAAAATGAGCAGTTAGAGTAATAAAACAATGCTCACCAGTCATCTGGCATTGTGTTAACCCAGTCATAAACTGCATGTTATGATGTAACACCCACCGGGCCTAATTATTCCTTTTTATGTACAGAAGAGCACAAGCTGTGCAACCTTTGGAAGTATTGACTACTCAGAAAGCCTTCCCTTCCTCTCTCCTCCCACTCTCTGCCCACAATAGGAATTGTCCCATCAAGGCTCTGTTCTGCTAAACAAGAGAATAGAATCTTTGGTAATTGATAGTCTCTGTTCAGGCTTAGAGTAGCGCACAAGCCTGCAATTGCCACTCCTCTACTCCCGCATATTTAATAGATTTCCAGTGCCAATGAGGAAAAAAATATTTAACACAGTATAAGGTCCTCATTAATATAGATAGCCAGGCTTGCCTTCACAACCATGGTTTTACCACTGTTTCTCTATAATTCTTGTATTCCCTTATGTTACGAGCGTTTGTTCATTGCTTTCCAGAAACAATCACTATCACCTCACCATAATCTCACTACCTCTTCTGCCAATGCTTTCTTCCCTCTCTTATCTATGTGAATTCAGTCTTTTCACTCTGAAGCTAATACACCACCCACTAAAGTCCTCTTCCAAACCACTTCTTCCATACCACCTCGATGCCTCATTTCATTTTGTAGCACTTATTTGCTCCTAAATTTTATTTCTTGTGCACATGATACATTTTTCTCTGCCAATTAAAGAATTGTCCTTTACCCTGTCTCTACCTGTCTAAATTCTAATATACTGTCTTAGGTACTCACATATCCATTGATTAACTTCCTTGGAACAGAGAACTTACCCTTCCTGAGAAAAGCTTTCACATTATAGTGAATTAGAAACTAATATTAGGTCAGTGCCAGTGCACTACTGAACACCTGTGAATGTAGGTAGGATCTATAACACTGCAACAGTCTCATGTGAAAAGAAAGCAGGTTTAATGTATTTGGTAATAATGGAAGATGTAATTTCCTGAAAGTCCTTTTTACCAAAGAAGACTTGGATGTAACCTAGACTGCTTGGGACTAAAGTAAAATGTTGATCTTTTAAACTGCGATGCTGGTTTAATACAAGGAATATTTAAAGAGGCCTTTAGCTGTTTTGCTGTTCTCATATTATAGGCAAATAGTCATAGTTTATCTTCTGCTGGGCTGTTTTAGGGTCTTCTAAGCCAATCTCAATAGGTAAATATCAATTGTTCTGCCATAAAAGTCCATAAAAACCAGAGTTCCAGAAAGAGCATTATGTTTAGCATACAGTAATGTGTTTGTCTGTGTTTTATAAGCCCTGTGCAACAAAAATGGCAGTATGAATACCAACAATATGATATTTCTGTTACTCTCTGGGACACTTAATAATATTAGCAATATGTTTCAATCAAGCTCACACTGCATTTATTAGGAAAATTTATGTGGTTTTCTTTTTCAATTTGAAGCTAATACACTGCTAAAAAGAACTCCAACTAACTGTGTGGCATCAATTCTTGTGCACCAGATAATGTTTATAACAGTATACCATGGGACATTACTTTCAGAATGACTTAAAAGCCAAATCATGAATTCGGAGGACTACATGAGTTCCCATTACCAATTTCTAGCAACCCAGACTATCCTATAAGACATAAACCAAAGCAACTGCACATCATAAATGTAGCATCAGATCTATTCATCTTGTTAATCACTCCTCTAATATAATTTTCTACCTAGGTCCTGCAAGGTAAAGATATAAGTTTAAATCAACCCAATTTTAATGATATTGAAGATATTATTCCTCATCCAAATTAATATATATTTGCCCTTGTACAGAAGGAAATGTTTAATCATTTTTATATTTATCAAATGATTATTGATTTGCACTCAATATAATTACAAATATTCTGTAATCCAATAATCAATCTTTCAGTAATGTTTATTTTAATTCAGGATTTGGAGAGTTTCTTTCCTTTTATATAAGACTAATGCAAGGCCGGTGCTGCGGCTCACTTGGCTAATCTGCCTGCAGCACTGGCACTCTGGGTTCTAGTCCCTGTTGGGGCGCCGGATTCTGTCCTGGTTGCTCCTCTTCCAGTCCAGCTCTCTGCTGTGGCCCAGGAAGGCAGTGGAGGATGGCCCAAGTGCTTGGGCCCTGCACCTGCATGAGAGACCAGGAGGAAGCACCTGGCTCCTGGCTTTGGATCGGTGCAGCACGCCAGCCATAGAAGCCATTTTGGGGGTGAACCAACAGAAGGAAGACCTTTCTCTCTCTCTCTCTCTCTCTCTCTCTCTCTCTCTCTCTGTCTCTGTCTCTCTCTGTCTCTCTCTCTCTCACTGTCTAACTCTGCCTGTCAAAAAAAAAAAAAAAAAAGACTAATGGTAGTGAAAGCCGAAGTACTCTACCTGATGCCCTTGAATCTCCTTATCTCTCTGTAAGCCTTTACCTGAGCATCCTGTGCTTTGTTAATGATGTATACCTAAGACTCCTTCTCTGTGGATTACCCTCAGGCTAGTGGAGCCATGTTGACCTACAAGCACTGAGAGTTTACAACCTTTGGGTGCAATCCTTAGTCAGTGACACACAGATTGACAGGTTGCAGTGTGAGAGCTAAATGCTCTGGCCTTCCAACAGGAACTCCTTTCAGTAAAATAGCTGAAAATGCTTTCCATAGGCCCTTCCATCTAATCATAGCCTGGCTTAGCTTCTTCTCTTCTTTTCCTTACTTCTCCTTTCACCAGTTTATTATGGGAGTTTGTCCTCATAATTGTCTTGAATATAAATTCTCACCACAGGTTCTGCTTCTGAGAAACTTCAACTAAAAAGCTTGCCTTCTGCTTAGATATATGCTTACTAGATACAAATTATTGGTGAAGAATGATAAAAAATTATTTATAATATTAGTAACCTATTTTTAGTGGCAGTTCTTATTACAGCTCATTGTGAGAGAAGAGGGCTTCAGAAGTCAGAGAAACAATCAAAGTCAATTTGGTTGATCACTAGCTGAGCAATACCGGACAAATGAAATTGTGTTTTGGAATTTGTTTTCTCAATTTTATTGGGAAAAAAATCTCTATAAGTATATATTAAACAGTAAATGAATAAGTCTTACTTAGAGTTTCACTCATAGATTTCCTTGCTATGTTTGTAACACTTTTTCCTACCCATCCCTCTACTTGGAAATGTTGACTACTCAATTCACAGAAGAAGGAATGTTAGTTAATTTACTGCATACAAAAATTCTGACAGCTGATAATTTAGGGAAGGATAAGGAATGTTAAGAATGTAAAAGATGGGGCTGGCACCATGGCACAGTAGATTAATCCTCGGCCTGCAGTGCCTGCATTCTGTATGGGCGCCGGACTAGTCCCAGCTGCTCCTCTTCCAGTCCAGCTCTCTGCTGTGGCCTGGGAAAGCAGTAGAAGATGGTTCAAGTCCTTGGGCTCCTGCACCCACGTGGGAGACCAGGAAGAAGCGCCTGGCTCCTGGCTTTGGATTGGCGCAGCTCTGGCCATTGCAGCCATTTGGAGAGTAAACCAACGGACAGAAGACCTTTCTCTCTGTCTCTCCCTCTTACTGTCTGTAACTCTACTCTCAAATAAATAAATAACATCTTTGAAAAAAAGATTTTAAGAGTGTAAAAGATAGAAAGGCACAGGATTCAGAGATAGTGTGATTTTATATATGTAGTGATCGACTTACCACAATCCAGAGAGCCAATACTGTTTTCTTTCTTTGTTTTTCCAAGTACAATATAATCGTCAAATTCAACTACAAATGTCTTTATAGTAGAAATGTTTTAAAAGATCCAGATATTATGGGAAAATAAAACTTTAGAAATTTATAGAAAAAATCTAAGCCCTTGATATTTCATTTATTACAAACATAGTTATACTGCTTATTGATTTTTGTCTGTAGGCTAAGAGCACTACAGTGGTCATATAGTTACAATTATTTGTCTATCTAACATCTATGATCCCTTCCTATTCCTGAGAGAAGTCCAATTTTGTTTTTGTATTTAACTTTTTTGAGGCAACTGTCATGCAAAATGATCTGCATTCAACTACGTCTCAATGAGAATACCTGAATGGTGCAGAACATTTCACTTTTATTGTCTACCATTACAGATATCTAGTTATATATGTTACATGATCTAATCTGACCCAGTAGATTTTGAAGAAACTATTTGTGGATTTTTTTCAAACATTATCCCTGCATATCGAGATGACAATCAGAATTAAGTTGTTAATCCCTCTTCACTTTCACAGGCTATTAAAGGTTATCTATGTGTAATTTGTAATTCTTGCAGCAGTCTCAGAATTGGACAGAAGAAGAAGCTGTAAACTGAACAGAATAAGAAGTTGTAATGGCTATCATCTAAAAAATAAAAAAATAACAAATGCTGGCGACTAGTTGGAGATAAAGTATCCTAATAACACTGTTAGTGGGAATGTAGACTAGTACAACCAATAAAAAAGACATTATGGAAATTCCTCAAAAATCTGAAAATTGATCTACCATATGACCCAACCATCACACTTCTGGAAGTTTACCTAAAGCAAATGAAAGCATCACATGAAAGAGTTATGTTTATGGCAGCTCAATTCAGAGTAGCTAAGATATGGAATCAACCCAGATGTCTATCAGTTGAAGACTGGATAAAGAAAATGTGGTATATATACATGATGGAATACTACTCAGCCATACAAAATGGTTTGTGGTAGTTAATATATAGAATACAAAAAAGTAATGTATATGAGTGAAATTGAAATCTTGAGATTTGATTTTTTGATCCCCCAAATGACTTTTATTCTGATATATTTTGAAAAGATTTATTTATTTATTTATTTGAAACAGTTATAGAAAGAGAGAGAGAAAGAGAGACCTTCCATCTGCTGGTTCACTCCCAAAGTGACCACAAAAGACAGGGCTGAATCAGACAGAAGCCAAGAAGCGGAATCTTGATCTGGGTGTCCTAGTGGCAGAGACATGAAGATTTGAATATTGCTTTTAGGCCTTGTCTGTACTTCTGCAGAATAGTGGTCTTTCTACTGTCTACTTGTAAGATTCTTTATTTAATGTAGGATTAATCTTGTGATTATAAAGTAAATTGAAAATATGTTGTTGCAAAAATTAAGAAAAAAAGGAAGAAGGATGGAAGAAACAATGGATGGAGGGTAGAAATGGAGGGTTTAAAATATTATGTAGTTGAAATTGTATGTATGGAATCTTTTGTTTTTATGCAAATTAAAAATAATGTTTCTTAAAAAAGAAGAAACAAAAGAAAGGAAGTAAACCTATGAAAAATTCAGGGAAATTAAAGGAGAGAAACCAAATTTGGAAGAGTCATTTCTTTGAAGTACATTGTGTAAACTAATAAATTTCCATATCTTAAAAGTCAATGTGAATGAGTCTCTTAGTTTCCTGGGACTTTAGTAAAAAATTACAATAAACTTTGTGGCTTAAAAATACAGAAAGGTATAGAGAAATGAAAGAACAAGTTGGGCTTAGAATAGAGAAATGAGGGAGCAAGTCCTAGATCGCTTGCTGACAATAGCAATATTACATGAATACTTAGCAAACCGTTTCAACCATTAGATAACAACTTAAGAAAACATTTACCAGAAGGTCCAATGCCTTCTATAAATTTTAAGAATC
The DNA here is from genome assembly GCF_033115175.1 of Lepus europaeus. Classification (NCBI taxonomy): domain Eukaryota; kingdom Metazoa; phylum Chordata; class Mammalia; order Lagomorpha; family Leporidae; genus Lepus; species Lepus europaeus. The sequence goes on from NC_084833.1 coordinate 26,243,900, forward strand.
ATGTATTTGAAAACACCTCTTAAATATCTAACATGGTGTAGTTTGTTTAACCAGTAAACTTAAGCACAACCATATAAAATGTTTTTAGTTTCTTTCATTTCTCTATTCTCTTCAAGGTAGGAAACTAAAAGTATACAGTAAGTAGAAAAAACCTCCCTTTCAGACCAAAGGGAAAGAAAGTTTGAAAGTGAGAATATAATTTTCCTCATGGGCATTGTCTACCTTAGAAAAACTACTACAGAACATGCCTGTGACTATAGACTTGTAGTTCAGACCACCGAAGATTAGAGATGGGACACGGGCACTCCCTTGACTTGCATCCTCTGGTCTGCTTGAACACAAACCAGGAGGAAAAGAAAGCTAGGCATCAGAAGCAATGGGTGGCAGGCCTATTAATGGCTGATCTGTACAGTGATCTGCCCTCAAGGAGACCCAACAGGCCAGTCCACTGCAGTGGCTTTCAATGTGGTAAGTCTGGGCTTCAGCAGAAGTCAGCTTGTGAAGAGCCCTGGCAGCTCTGCCAAGAGTTGGATCACTGGAAATGGACCTGCCCTGGAGTCGAAGGATGCCCAGGTCAGAGCCACAGATCTTATTGGCTCTAAGCTGAAAAGCCCTTCACTCAGCCCAACTTCCAAAGTGACCACTGCAGCTGAGGGGATGGTCAAGTAGGGTCAGCAACATTGCAGGCAGAACTGTACATTTCTTGTTAGAGATGCTACCTGCCTTTTCCTGGCCAGCTCTCCTCCCAGGCCAGCCAAGTAATGAAAGTCAACAGAGTGCCTTCCCCTAGGAGGTTCACACCTCCCTTAGGATATACCCCATGTGAAGAGATAGATAGGTCTGGGCCTCTGAACTTACAAGGCCTAAAGCCTACCAGATTATTATCAAGCCCCTTCTATCAAGTTCTATTTGCCTCTCAATCAGAAAACTTAATTGTAGCTTAGACAGCACCTTTCTTAGCTCCTCTAATAATGACTCTGTCCTTTGTTCTAGACCCTGTCTAGCACACTTGGGCCTCATTCCTTTGTAATCTTAACCTCTACTCTACCACCAATGGCTCTACTCCCAACATGTGTGTACTGATGGTCCTCTTCCCCACTTAATGCTGTATAATTGTTCAAACCTGGTTAATGCCACTCTAAGGATCATTGGTTACTATCCTCACCCTGTCTTTTATGACCTTGTCTAAATATGATCAGAGTCGGCAAACTTGGAAGGCTTCCATAGCCTTGGCAACTCATGACGACAGCCTAGGGTGGTTACTGGCACCATAAACTAGAGTGTCAATTTGTTGGGTCAACAACAGGAGCCACTGTGCACTTGCTCCTCATGTGGGATCTCTGTCCTTAATGTGCTGTACATTTTGATTTGATGCTATAACTAGTACTCAAACAGTATGTTTCACTTTGTGTGTCTATGTGAGTGCAAACTATTGAAATCTTTATACTAAATTGATCTTCTGTATATAAAGAGAATTGAAAATGAATCTTGATGCAAATGGAAGGGGAGAGGGAGCGGGAGAGGGGAGGGTTGCGGGTGGGAGGGAAGTTATGGGAGGGGGAAGCTACTGTAATCCATAAGCTGTACACTGGAAATTTATATTCATTAAATAAAATTAAAAAAAAATACAGAAAGGTATTTTCTCAAAGTTCTAGAGACCCTAGAGACCAAAAGTCTGAAATTATGGAGCTGGCAATGTTCGTTACTTCTGTAGGCTTGGGGGAGAATCTGTTCCAGGGCTCTCTCTTGGCTTCTACCAGCTGCCAGGAATCCTTGGCATTTAGCCTCATCATTCCAAATCTCTGTCTCAGTCTTCTCTTCCTTTTTGTTCTATGTTCTTTGTGTTTCAAATGTCTCTCTCCTCTCTCCTATAACAACAGTAGTCATTGGATTTGGGACCCACCCAAAGTCTAGAATGATATCAACTAGAGTGTGTTCCTTAACACAACTAAAGCTAGTAGGACACTATTTCTAAATAAGATCATATCCATAGGAATCAGTGGAATCAGTGGTGAAGCCTTTTACTTTTTTTTTTTTTTTTCTTTTTGGTGGAGGAGGGTTCATAATGCAACACAATATAAGCCAGAGGTTTTTTGCTTTTGTTTTAGGTTTTGTAATTCACTGGCAAAACCATTCTGATTGACAAACTCCTACTCAGAATTCTGGTATTATAAGATGATTGAATTTTATAATTTAAACTTCTGAACATGTTAGGGGTTATCTCATCTAATGCTTCCTTTATAGTAACAATCCTCTTTAGGGAATCCTTAAAGAACTGTCTGATACTGCATCTAATGACTCCCAAGCTATATAATCTTCACAATAGAGATTCATAGGTAAAATCATATTTATCTTTTGAAGATCTCAAATCAAATAGTTCACTATGTGAAAGAAAACTTAAAAATCCTACTGGATCCATAAAATATATGGTACCAACAGTAATTCTCCACATAAGTTTGTTAGATTAACAGATAGAAAGGGGAAAAAAAGTACTATTTCAAATTAGTAATAAAATTTCTAGATGGTTTATTCTCTAGGAGTTTATTATTAATACTGGTAAGTGACAAATGCTTCTATTATACACAGGAATATGCTGAAATGAAGTTTGCGGACTTTGAGTAGTAAATAAATGTTAAGGGCTTTAGTAATCACTGATGCCATAAACAAGAGTGTCAATTTGTTAAGTCAACAACAGGAGTCACTGTGTACTTACTCCTCATGTAGGATCTCTGTCCTTAATGTGCTGTACATTGTGATTTAATGCTGTAACTAGTATTCAAACAGTATTTTTCACTTTGTGTTTCTGTGTGGGTGCAAACTGTTGAAATCTTCACTTAATATATACTAAACTGATCTTCTGTATATAAAGAGGATTGAAAATGAATCTTGATGTGAATGGAAGGAGAGAGAGACCGGGGAGTGGGAGGGAAGTAATTGGGGGGGGGCATTGTAATCCATAAGCTGTGCTTTGGAAATTATATTCATTAAATAAAAGTTAAAAAAATGTTAAGGACTTATTTCCCTTAGTAAGCAGTACAATTAGGGAAATGGAGAATTCAGAGGTAAAACAAGAAAAATTATTTATCTGATTTCAGGGTAGTTTACCTATTTGTTTGATAAACAACCAATGGATCAGGGCCAGCTCTGTAGCATAGTGGGTAAATCTTCTGCCTGCAGTGCCAGCTACCCATTTGGGCACCAGTTCGAGTACAGGCTGCTCCACTTGTGATCCAGCTCTCTGCTATGGCCTGGGAAAGCAGTAGGAGATGGCCCACATCCTTGAGCACCTACACCCCCATGGGAGACCCAGAAGAGGCTCCTGGCTCCTGGCTTTGGATTGGCACAGCTCCAGCCATTGCAGCAAAATAAGGAGTGAACCAGCAGATGGAAGATCTCTGTCTCTCTCTCTGCCTCTCCTTCTCTCTCTGTGTAACTCTGACTTTCAAATAAATAAATAAATCTTAAAAAGAGAAACAAGCAATGGATTCATTCATATTTCTTGCCATTTCCTTTAAAAACTACAAATAAATATTTTTTGAAGCTCTACAACGACAATCACTTTATAAGCAAATTCATTATAGAGTTGAGATTGTCAGACATCTTTTAAAGTAGCATTAGTATACAGGTTCCTCAAAAAAACTCTTCTCCTACTAGATTTGGGTCTGGTTTGCTGCAGTTTTTCTAGATCTTTGAGATGCATTGAAAGCTCATTTATTTGGTGCCTTTCCAATTTCTTGATGTAGGCACCTATTGCTATAAACTTTCCTCTCAACACTGCTTTTGCTGTATCCCATAAGTCATATTATATAGTATACAGATACTTATAAATTTTTTCTTTACTGTAATTCAGAAATCGCACTGTATGTTATAATATATCCTTGTTTCCCCATTTTATGATCTTTGTCATGAATCCCATGTTATTTGGTATAAAAATATCGATACATGCTATTAAATGCTATATTATATGTATACATATAAGTAATGATAACATGTGATAAGTATATGTCAAAATGTTCATTCTTTGTTATTATCAAGTGCTATTTCTTTATACAGATAATGCAATGATTTGTTTATCACTCACCAGTTTTGGACATTTGGACTGGTTCCCATTTTTAACTGTGATGAAAAAAGCCGCAATGAACAAGAACAAAGTTGTTAAATCTATGTGAGTTCATTGGACTTTCTTTATTCTTTGTGGTTTAACTATTTTTAAATAAAAAGACAATGAAAAGAGTCACAAAATATTGTGGATAAAATGTTAAATTTATGAGTATACAGTGATACTATATACATATATAAATACACATATATATCTCTTAAACAGTATTGAGGAAGCCATGTGAACAGATTAGGGGCTTTGGTGTGAGTTTTATGATCTGAACCTCAGGTAAGAACATCGCAGATTTCTAGGAGTCTATAGATACAAACATGAACAGACCTTTTCCAAATAATTGTCATCATGTGTATTCATTCAGATGTTGACACAAAAAGCTGCAACCATTTCAAAACACCTTACAAGTAGTAAAAATTTTTTAAAAAATCATTCAATAAACATCTCAAGAAAATTTGATACCATGACAGGGATGCTTCACAGAGGCTTTGGATTCCATTTCTGCCTTCCCCTCTTCCAAGTCCATGCTCTAGTTTCTGTTTAATTCTTTTTTCCATTACGAAATTTTAAAAAAATCAAGATTTCACTGAACAATACAAAACTATATTCTACATACCAATTAGAATAATATAATGACAAGACTCTCATGGCAACAAATGCTAGTGAAGATTTTGAGCAACTTTCATTTTTCACTCACAAGAATGCACAGGTTCAAGTCACTTTGGAAGATAGTGTTTCAGTTTGTCATAAAATTAAATATATGATCACTGCACACTTTAGAAATCATACTTCTTGTTATTTTTACAATGAATTGAAAACACTTGTCCAAACACACACAAACACACGCATACACACACACACACACAAAAAAAAAACTGTGTAAAGGTGTTTATGTAAGCGGTATTCAGTTTCCAGAACTTGGAATCAACCATAATGCCTTTCAGTAGGTGAATGGATAAATAAACTCTGTTACAATCAGATGGTAGATAATATTTTGCACTTGCAATAAGTGAGCCATGAAGAAAGCTTAAATGCACATCACTAACTGAAAGAAGTTAATCTACAAACAATAAAGATTGTATAATTCCAATCTTATGACATCTGGACAAGGCAAAATTCGAACACAATAATATCAGTAGTTTCCAGTGTTTAGGAGACAGGAAGGGATTTATGGACAGAGAACCATTTTTAGAGCAATAAAATTATTTTTTTGATACCACATACATGTTGCAAACACACTAAAACTCATACAATAAGTAAAATACCAGGAGCGAAAGCTAATGTAAACTATAAGTATGTGTTAAGTAAACATGTAGACTATGAACATAAAGTGTTAATGACGGGTCAGTGCAGGCTCATGGATAGTAAGAACCATAGCACTCTAGTGCAGAATGTTGATTCTGGGTGAGACTGTGTATATGTGGGCCCAGAAGATGATTGGGAACTGTTATCTTTTGCTCACTTTTATTGTGAATCTAATAATTGCTCTAAAAATTAAGTGTATTGAAAAGAAAAAAATTCTGGACTTTATGAAGATATTTTTAAGATAATTGCACAGATAGCTTCCAAAGACTTGCTTTTTAAAATTAATTTTATTTATTTCCAGTCTATTGCTAGTTCTTTTTTTTTTTTTGCAAAGAAACCTTTCATTTAATGAATACAAATTTCACAAGTACAAGTTTAGGAATATAGCTCTTAAGTCATTTTTCTTCTTAGTAATAATAATATTTAATAATATTGAATATCATTGAATCATAATAATAATATTCAATTGTTCATTCTACAATATTTATTGTGTGTCTATCATGGCCTCGACACTTTTTTATTGGTAATACATTTTAGGACTAATATCAATGGAAATAAGTAATTTAATTCTCCCTGTTGGAAATAAGGGAAAGCATATCTCTCCATTCCCTTCCTTTGGAGCACAAAGTTTAGAAAACTGGTAGTTTTAAGTTCTTTTCTTCCTCTTTGAAATGCATGTAAATCTTTTTAAAGTCTAAGTAAGCCTCTTTAAAAAAAAAAAAAAGATTTGTTTATTTGAAAGTCAGGGTTACACAGAGAGAGGAGAGGCAGAGAGAGAGAGAGAGAGAGAAAGAGAGAGAGAGGTCTTCCATCCTATGGTTCATTCCCCAATTGGCCTCAATGGCCAGAGCTGCTCCGATCCGAAGCCAAGAGCCAGGAGCTTCCTCCAGGGTCCCATGCAGGTACAGGGGCCCAAACACTTGGGCCATCTTCTACTGCTTTCCTTGGCCATAACAGAGAGCTGGATTGGAAGTGGAGCTGCAGGGTCTGGAACTGGCGCCTCAGACCAGGACATTAACCCGCTGTGTCACAGCATGGGCCCCCTAAATAAGCCTCTTGAGAGCTTTAAGACTTGAAGATGTCTTTCTCAAGGACCTGCAAATGAATTATCTCTTTGAAATGTAATCACAAAAAGTTAGTGCCCCATCTCTTGGTTTTGGTGGAAGGGTAGCATTCTAAGCTCATCTGGTATCTCACTCCATTTTCAAAACTGCTATCATAAACATGTAATTTTTTTTTTTTATTTTTCTCTCGGATAAAACAAAGTAGTTAAAGTAGTTAACAGATGGTCATTCTATTTGTAAAGTGAATTTACAGTGAACTAGCTGTGATAAATGATGCTGTCAGATGATCTTATATGAAGACTGATTAGTGTTTATTTTAAGAATATATATGTAATGGGTTAGAAAAGGGGGCTTTAATTTTGTTCAAGTTTTTTTGTTTGTTTGTTAAAGCTTTTGCCCACTATGCCACAGTGATGGCCCCCTAGTGGTTTTTCTTTTCTAAGATTTATTTTATTCGAAAGACAGAGGCAGGACGGCAGAGAGGAGTGGGATGTGTGGGGAGATCTTGTATGTTCCAATTTGCTCCCGGAATGGTTGGAATGAAGCCAGGAGGTAGGAATTCCATCAGGGTCTCCCATGTCAATGGCAAGGGCCCAAGCACTTTGGTCATATTCTACAGCTCTTCCAGGAGCATTACAAGGGATTGGAAATGGAACAGCTGAGACTCAAATCAGCAGTTAGTTATAGGATGCTGGCATTGCAAATGGAAGCTTAATCCATTGCCATACAGTGCCAGCCCCTGAAAAGCTTCTTTTGTAATACACACTTTGCACGAACTTTTTGAAGACTCTTCCTATGCATGGACTTGACAAGTTTTTTGCACCAAAAAAAAAAAAATCGTTTAAGTCAACTTTTCATAAATTTTTAAAGTCTTCTTGTCAGAGCCAGCTTTGGGGCATAGCAGAAGAAACTGCGGTTTGCGATGCCAGCATTCCACATTGGGCGTGGGTTCGTATCCCATCTGCTCCACTTCCAATCCAGCTCCCTACTAATGGCCTGGGGTAAGCAGCAGAGGATGGCCCAAGTGTTGGGGTCCCTGCCAGCCATGTGAGAGACAGATGGAGCTCCCGTCTCTTGAATTCTGCTGGCATGGCCCTGGCATTTGCAGCCACCTGGGGAGTGAAACAGGGAATGAAATATCTCTTCCTCTGTCTCTGTAACTCTGAATTTCAAATAAATAAATAAATATTTTAAAATATTGCCAGGCAGAGATTTCAATTATTTTGCATCAACACATCTTTTAATTCCATTTTCTATACATTTTTGAATTCTCAATATAAAAGGATGAGATTTCTTTCTGTCTTTGTAATATTTCAGCAGATGGCTTATGATGTGTGTCATACTCTTGGTCAATGCTTATCTAGTAATAAACTAGTATTTCTCTTCTATCTTCGGGAAAGAGTTTTCTGGGTTGAACAAAAATTCTGTTTTTAATTACATTTCCCCAATTTGGTATCAAAAATTATGTAACAGAATGATTATGGAAATGTGGATATGGATTATGGAGACCAATAAAATTCTCTCAAGGGAAATAATATTTGAGTAGAAATCTGAATGTTATGAAGGAGCCAGCCATATAAAAGACCTAGAAAGAATAGTCCAAACAGTGAAGACAGCAAATAGCATACTACTGAGGCAAAGGTAATCCTGGTTTATTTCAATAACAGAAAGTAGGCCAGAATATGTAAACCTTAGAGAATTGTCAAAAAAAAAAAAGTAACAAGAAGAAAAGATCTAAATGATCTGTTGTAGTTATGTAGAACTTGGCAGTCATTGAAATGAATAAAAAAAATATTGCCTGTGTAATGTGTATTGTTATCTGGCTAAGTCCTAGAAATTTTACTAGGGCTGTTTTACAGAGAATGGGTTATGGAGGGAAAAGAGCTGTAGCAAAGAAGTAATTAGGAGTCTATTGTAGTTGTCCAGGCAAAAAATAGAAGAGTAACAATGGTGGATTCTTAGAGACTTGACTGAATTTGGACTAAATTTTGGAGGTAGACAACTTCATTCAGAAATGAAGATTAAGAAACACAAAAATCAAGAATAACTTCCATGTCCTCATCCTCTGCAGTTATATGAACTATGATACTAGGAAAATTACCATGGTCGGCAAGGGAAAGCTAATTCTAAAGAAGAAATAAAAAATTCTATTGCAGTCATGTAGTGTTAGAACCATCCATTAGCTATTCAAAGAGAGACATCAAGTTGGCAGCTAGAGATATTCGTCTGGAGCTAAGAAATATATTTCAGGAAATCCATAGTTTAGACTGTATTTTAAACTATCAGTCTGAATAATGTCTTCTGCAATAGAGTGGGGCTAGTGATAAAAAAAAGTTATGTAGGCTGTGCCCTGAGGTATATTGACACGTTTAGGGGACTGAATGAAGAGGAGATTCCAGAAAAGTAGAATGGGGGGCCATCAGCACAGGAGGAAGGAAAGCAAGATTCTGAGGGTTCCCAGCCCAGATCATTAATTTTGATTTAATAAGTTGTCAATAGTGTTAGAGACTGAATTCATTCGTGATAAGCATGGATACTTGACTTTTGTATTTGAAAATAGTCATTGATGACTGATAAGTTCAATTTTGATAGAATCATGGGGAAGAAAGTTTAATTTGAGTGTAATAAAGAGATGAAGACTGGATACAGACAACTCTTGGTTACTGATGAGACTCATGGCTCCAAGGGTAAAAGGTTGTTTAGTATTTATTTGGTTATTTTTACAGTAGAGGTTGAATTTATCTCAGATTCTAAGACTCAGGCTAGTATGCTAATTATGTTGTTAAATATATTAATAGTGTTTTCAATTTTTTTAGAAAAACTTATAATCATAGTTAAAATTAAAAATATATATTTGCCAACATCTTTAAAACTTTTTTTATCCTTCTTATTTTGCCTCATTAAAATCTATTTTTAATTTTTTTCAATACTCTGGAATTTGTTGATATCCATGAAATGTACGTGGGTTAAATGTCTTCTAATACTTCATATATGAAATTATTTTTATAACATGATTAATAACTTGGATATAAAGATCATGCTACATAGAAAGCTCATTCAAATTCTCTGTTTACTTTTGTTATTGGTTTTGGTAAAAAAAAAAACTTTCAAAACTCACTTTTGATTGTTTTTAAAAGAAACTTTGCTTTATTCCAATGGAAATTATTTTTTGGTTCTTGAATTCAACAAATATACCTAATTAATTTGACATCTGTCTGAGGACATTTTGATTATTCTTTACTTAATTTTCCCTCTCTCCCTCCAGACTATGATGTACTAGTTAAATCAAGCAGGAGGAGATGGACTCGGGCATAATTAATGAGAAACCAATCTGTCAGAACCAACACTCAATATCTCTCAGCAAAGAACATATTGATATATAGAGCCACAGGTAACTAAGAATTCTTGCTGGAGATAGGATGGGAAAATCTAATCCAAGTAAAATTCTTGGGAATAAATAAAACGCTGAATAATCAGAGGTGAGATTAAAGCCAAATTTTCTCTTTATGCAAGAGTAACTCTCTGGGGACTCGGTTGCCAGTCTAGCTCTCACTCTAGTACCGTATCTGACTCATTCATGTATGTCAAGATTCCTTTTATTTTTCAGTTTAATTTTTTTTTTTTTTGACAGAGTGGATAGTGAGAGAGAGAGAGAGAGAGAGAGAGGTCTTCCTTTTTGCTGTTGATTCACCCTCCAATGGCCACCGCAGCCGGCGCACCGCGCTGAACTGAAGGCAGGAGCCAGGTGCTTATCCTGGTCTCCCATGTGGGTGCAGGGCTGAAGGACTTGGGCCATCCTCCACTGCACTCCCGGGCCACAGCAGAGAGCTGGCCTGGAAGAGGGGCAACCGGGACAGAATCCAGCACCCCAACCGGGACTAGAACCCGGTGTGCCAGCGCCGCAAGGCGGAGGATTAGCCTAGTGAGCCGTGGCGCAGGCCTTAGTTTAATTTTTAAAACAAATCCTTCATGACTTTATATTTCAATTTTTTTCTTTAGAATGAGTGAAATTTTTTTTTGTTTTTTTAATTTGTAGTTTTTAACAGTATCATTATGTTCTTAGAATTATATTTACAAAGCACATTGAGTCTGTGAAAAATATTCTTACAAAAAGCTGAGTAGGTTACACTGAGAAAAGAAGAAAGCACCTGAATTGCTTTCTACCTTGGATAATTTCAGGGACACTCAGGCCTCAACAAATTTCCATATTACCTGGAAATTTTCATTCAAACAAAATGTTTATTCAATACAAAGATATGATAGTATTTTTTCTTGTCAAACTGCTAATTCCTGGATGAAGATGGTGCTTTTTATGTATTAAAAAAAATAAAATAGGGCCCAGCACTGTGGTGCAATGGGTTAAAGCCCAGGCCTGCATTGCTAGGAACCCATATGGGCAAGTTCGAGTCCCAGCTGCTCCATATCCAATCCAGCTCCCTGCTAATACATCTGGGAAAGCAGCAGAGCATGGCCCAAGTCTTTGAGCCTCTGCACCTATGTGGAAGACCTAGAAGTTCCTGGCTTCTGACTTCAGGTTGGCTCAGCTCCGACCATTGTGGTCATTTGGGGAATGAACCAGCAGATGGAAGACCTCTCTCTGTCTCTGTTTCTACCTCTCTCTCTAAATCTGTCTTTCAAATAAATAAATGAAAGGAGAGGAGAGGAGAGGAGGGGAGAGGAGAGGAGAGGAGTAGAGAGGAGAGGAGAAGAGAAGGAGAGGAGAGGGGTGGGGAGGGGAAGGCTCGATGGCAACAGAGATTTAAAATAAAAAGAAAATAAAGAAAAAGCTCAAAAACACTTAAATTCAAGTCTAGACATAAACATTGAAATGTTTTATTTAATTTGTTTTACTTGTCATTATTAGCACAGTGCTTGAAACACTGAAAATTCTCAATGAATATTTGTATAAATTTTATTTAGGGTAAATATAAAAAACATAAATCAGAAATCAGCAAGAAAGTACCATGTGACTGCATACTTAAGCAAATAGGTAAAGTTTATTGTTTCAGGGGCCACATATAATAGGAAAGTTGGTGTGTTATTATACAAACTGCTCATTTTGCAATATGATTTTGGATCAGAACACACAAATGCTAGGTCTCCTTGAAATATTGTACAGGGCCTTCTGATCATCCATTGCCTATGAAATACCATCCTTGTGTTTGCAAAAAAGACCTCACCCATCCTTTTACCCTTCAAGCTGTAATGATTCCTTGAGTTGCCTATGCACAGGTAACATCACAATCAAACTAAATATGTTTATTCTTTCAATAAATTAAGGAGCTCAGACCAAATTTTAAAATGAAATTTCATTACATTTAATCACCAGCACTTTCTAGTCTGGGAAAGCATTTGGTATTATCAGTGAACGAGTCATGTTGAAAGAGGCCAGACATTCAGGATCTAGTCCTCCGAGTCTCCCTGTGCCCTGCCCAGATAATGACAGCCTCTAAAAACACATGTCTGTGCAAAGTTCTCCCCCCAATTTATAGAATTCAGAATGAGTCAAGGCAACCAGCAGGGTTCAGTTTAGAATAAAAAACAATGTATTAAATACTGTGATGACAGATTAAAATACTTTGACTATGACCCTATCGGAATAAGATCAAAGTCAGCGAACTCTAAAGGCTTCCATAGCCCTGGCAACTCATGACTAGAGCCTAGGGAGATTACTGACGCCATGAACAGGAGTGTCAAATTGTTAAATCAGCAACAGGAGTCACTGTGTACTTACACCCCATGTGGGATCTGTCCCTAATGTGTCGTCTAAAGCCAAGTGATGCTACGACTGGTACTGAAACGGTATTTTTATACTTTGCGTTTCTGTGTGGGCGCAGACTGATGAGGTCTTTGCTAATTATATACTGAAGTGATCTTCTGTATATAAAGAGAATTGGAAATGAAAAAAAAAATAACCTGGTGTTAAAATGGAAATGGCATAGAAAATTAATTAATTTGAAAAAAAAAAATTCTGTAGGATCTCTGTCTTTAATGTGCTGTACATTGCTATTTAATGCTATAATTAGTAATCCAATGGTAGTTTTTTCACTTGATGTTGCTATATGGGCAAAAAGTTGAAATCTTTACCTAATATATACTAAACTGATCTTCTGTATACAAAGAGAATTGAAAATGAATCTTTACATGAATGGAAGGGGAAAGGGAGCGGGAAAGGGGAGGGTAGCGGGCGGGAGGGAAGTTATGGGAGGGGGGAAGCCATTGTAACCCATAAGCTATACTTTGGAAATCTATATTCATTAAATAAAAGTTTAATAAAAAAAAAAATTCTGAGTTTTATTGATATAACCTTTCAAATGTTCTTCAACATTCTTCTTATAGGTCATAAAAAGGGAATACAACATACAATGGACTTTTTCTGAATCTTTCATAAAATAAATAAACTAATAGTGGCAAAACTGGTGACAGAATGCAGGAGAATCCTAATAGCAAACGCACTTCTGACAGTGCAAGCAAGCTATTCCAGAGGGCCTCATTCTTCGCGTGGGTGTGAAGAGGTCTACCTCTACCTCCTGTTTTAAGATAGTGCTTCTCAAATTTTAATATATGTAGTTATAGACCTGGTTACAATTCAGATATGTATTCAGTAGATCTGTGGTCACTCTGAGATTCTGCACTTCTTTTAAACCCAAGCTGAGAGTTTTTCAATCTCATCACCACTAACATTTTGAATCAGAAAGTCATTTAACTTAACAATGCTTTGAGTGAATTTTTTGATGTTAAGACGATATGACAACCCATACACATTGGTTAAAACCTATTCCTAATTTTGAATTTTGACAATTTCTCAGGCTTGTGGTATGCACGGCGGTACTCTCTTAGTGATTCAGGGCAGTAGTGAGCTGGGATCACAATGGTACACAAACAACTGATGCTTTTCCATGTGTTAAGTTGCTAGGCTTTGTTATTTGCTATATTAGACCGTTTAAATGCATTGCAATTTACTATATTTTTAATTTATGATGGGTTCATTGGGACATGGCATTATTGTAAATCCAAGAGTATCTGCCATTCTTTGTTCAAGCAACTTATGGTTTGCAGAATGAATTTAAACCAGCACTCCTGCTCTCTGCCAATGTGAAGTTAGTAGCACTCTCCTTGAAGTTATTAGCATAAAAATATCTCCAATTATTGTCAAATGTCCTTTATAGGACAAAGTCATCCCCAGGTGGAAACCAATGTCCTACTAATGCAAATGAGGTTGGCCCTAGGGGAGAGTTTTCATAGGCCTATGCTTCAGTTCTCCATATTTAATGCATCTTCCCAAAGAGTGAATATTCTGCAGTGTCATCAGAAGGCCTTGTCTTAACTCAATGCCCCTCACCTTGAGATAGGCTCTAAGTAACTAGTACTTAACTTGTTAACATGATCAGCCTGTTTCTATGATGTGTTCAGCAGGCTTGACCATGTCACTGATGTATATACTCGTAGACCTTTTTTTTTTTTTTTAGTAATATAAAGAGAAGAGATTGCATATATTTAAAAGATAGAATCCTATGAACATAAGAATAAGTCCTTCTCTCCTACTCCTCTCCTTCTTCCTTTTCTCCGTTTCATCATTTCTTCTTTTAGTTTTTGCAATAATGTACTTTCAATTTATTTTATAATCACAGAATTAATATTCCACTAAATATAGTTTTCCAGAAGTAAAAAGTAGAAAGATCATGGTCTGACAGGAATATAGTCAAGGGCTATAAATGATAAATCAACTCATAAAATGTCCATTTCATACTTATAGACTTTTTTATGTTAGCTACCACATTTCAGATGGTATTTGTCTTTCTGGGTCTGGCTTATTTCACTAAGCATAAGGGTCTCCAGTTGCATTCATTTTGTTGCAAAAGACAGGATCTCATTGTTTTTATGTCTGAGTAGTAGACCTTTAGGTTGTGTTTCCAAATGGAGATGTTTGAGGGATGGTTCAATGGGTGCTGGGGCATCTATATGCATGCAGTTCTATCACTGCACAAGATGGGTAAAGAAGGAGAAAGCCTGTGAGGAGTGGTAGAATGGTGATTGAGGCTGTCCCCATTATCACCATGATTTTTTTGTAGAAACTTTTAAAAAGCCTGAATGTTCTCAGTTCACACTTGGTTTTATGATCTTTGTGAAGTTAGTCTCACAAAATAAGAAAATAATGCATACTTCACTTAATGAGATTGATTCCATTTAAGAGTATAAAGTGATTCATATGTGAATTTCCACTTATCTCTTGTCTGGGATCTCAACTGTGCTAATGAGGTGGACTACATCAGTGTTAATAGAAAATTCTGGATTTTCAACACCAAGATAAGATGATGAAAACTAGGAAAATAAAAAGTATTTTACTGTAACAAATAGGTCAGCTGCTTAGCATTGAAAAATGTTGGAAATAATAAAACAGCATAAAACAAAACTTACCATAGGACATGTAGTTCCTCAAGAGTCTATATAACTCAAAGACCATTCTCATTGCACCACACTAGGCCTTGGCAACTTTTTCTATCAAGTATAAAGCATTTTATTCTTTCAGGCAAAATGGCTCTGATGCAACAACCCAAATCCACAAACTTGAAGATGACCACAAATACATAAACATATGAATGTTGACATGCTTCTCACAAAATATTCTTTAGAAAAACTGGCTGTTATTTGTTAATGCTCGTGCTACATTCCTCCTCCCAAGACAGAGGGACTTCTAAGTAAACTGGGAGTGAAGCACACTTTTAAGTGTTGGAAGACACCTGCTCAACAGACATGAAATTAAACCTTATATTATGTAGAAGATAAAGAACAAAATACAAAGTTTTTGTTTGCTTGTTTGTTTTGCCTTTTGTAATGAATTTCACCTTTTCTTTTTCACCCAGCAGGCCTCAGAATCTTTATTAACGCACTATTTGCTTCCATTTATACACTCTAATCTCTCTGTGTTGATATGTGCAGAAGTTTCTCTAGCATTAGACTTAGGAAGAACACACTGAGCTTCAAAACAGTCTGTGAAAAATGAAATTAAAAGATAACTGTATTTTGGTGTAATTTTTTATTTCTTTAAAATGTTATTTATTTAGCAGAGAGAGAGAGAGAGAATGTTTTACATCTGCTGGTTCACTCCCAAATGGCTGTAATGGCTGGGGGCAGGGCTGGGCCAAACCCAGTAGTCAGGAGATTCTTCCAGATCTCCTACAGGTTTGCAGGGGCTCAAGTACTTAGGTCATCTTCCACTGCTTTTTCAGGTGCATTAGCAGGGAGCTGGATAGGAAGTAGAGCAGGCAGGACTCGAACCAGCACCCCTGTGAGATGCCAACACTGCAGACAGAGGCTTAACTTTCTATGCCACAACATCAGCCCCAAGACATTTTTTTTTAAATTCACGTATACTAAGGGTTGTCACAATGTTCATTGAAATGTATAACATGGAAAACCTATGCAAGCATTCTATGGTTCAGTGAAAAGAGGGTAGTTATTATAAGCTATTTTTATTTAAGGGGGTAACATTTTAATTGCAGCATGAGTTGAAAACTGAATTGCCTATTGGGAAGAATTATGGAGGGAAAGCCTATTCTAATGTAAAATTATTATGTATCTTTCTTGGCAGCTGCAGCTCACTATCAGGTGGGCCACCAGAGCACTTTGTGTGCAATAACAAAAGTACAATGACCACTTTTGTTCATTTTGAAGTCACTTCTAGTTTTCTAATAATTCGTGTATGAAGACTAATAACTATTGCTTTTTTCTTGATAAAACATTTGTATAAAACAGTATCTTTTTGCCTGAAGACATCCATACACAGCCACATGATCATGACCTACACAGAGAACTCCCCACTCATAAAATAAAAATAAAATTAATATAGAAGAATTAAAATCTAAAATGGGCACTATATTTCCATTCTCTGTTTTTCACTCGCCATCTGTATCATGTTCTGGTTAAGGGAAGGAGGCAAGATGACAACATATTGGCAAAATTCTGGAAACGTTTTGCGGCTGATAAATTCAAGAAATATATTATACGGAGAACACCAAGAAAAGCACTCCAGAAAAGTACTCCAAAGATAGAAAACAAAGGTCTGCTCATTTCTCATTTCTCATTTCTTCCTAATACAGCTTTAAGGTCTCCGTTTTTCTGGTGCTATTATATTTTCAAAACTCTGTGATTATCACACATAAGTGAAGCAGCAAAAATGTGCTATGCTTTCTACAGCACTTCTCAGGCTATCCTTGATAATAATAATGGTGATGGACAGGGAGTTTTATTTCTGGAAGCACAGTAACCATGTAAAACCAAATTATCAGATTTCAGGGCCAAAAAGAACATTTTGTTGGATGTAATAGTTATAAGTCATTCCTCTCTAGAATACTAGAAGTTGTGGCTGTTAGCAAAGAAATATATCAATGTAGTTTAATATTGATTTTTTTTTCAGAATGAATTTCAACAGGAGAACCACAAAGGTTAGTAAATCTACATGTAATTCATATGCAGGCTTTAGTTACACTCCACCCTCATTTTATTGAGAAATGTTTTTGACAGTTCTTTCAATTTATTCTTCCCAACCTGACTTTCTGTTTGCAGGAGTGGATTATGAGGGACTGTGGCTACAGATTTATTGGAAATATCAGAGAGTTGTACTGAAAGGGAGTGTATGATATCCTAGATTAATGAAATGCTCCACAGCCTCCTGTGCAGCTTAGAAAGTGTCTTATATATAGGTTATCACACATAGGTAATGTGTGACCTCATCACTCAAGCCATCATTGATTGGACTATATTTACATACCCGGACAAAAATAGAACATCCTGGTAGACTACTAAGCTGTCTTATTGATCTTTTGTCCTAAAACATAGAGAAAGAAATCAAATAGTTAGAAGAATATTAAATATAAAGATTGCATACATCATAAGGAAATGGAAGGCATGGGTAAATATAAACCTTAAGGTAGAGCACATCGTCTTCTGTGAACTTTATTCATGATGTTTGTAGACAAGAAAAATGAGTTCCATTGTGACACATAAACAAGGAAACACTAGATTAAATTATCTTGAATGTTTTTATTGTTACAAAGTCTAAAGATAATTGAAAATTAATCTTGATGTGAATGGAATGGGAGAGGGAGCGGGAGATGGGAGGGGTGAGAGTGGGAGGGAAGTTATGGGGGGGAAAGCCATTATAATCCATAAACTGTACTTTGGAAATTTATATTTACTAAATAAAAGTTAAAAAAAAAGAGAATGGAAAAAAAACACAAAGTTTGTATTAAAGACACAAATATGAATCGTGAATCTCTATGAAGAATAGTACCCAAATATTGGTTGTAGAGTTCAGTTGCTTCTAAAAAAGCTTAACATATTGTGGAATTTGACATTTACATAAATGTGAGAGACAGAGAAAGAGGAAGAGAGGGAGAGATTAAAAAAATTCGGAGTCAACGAATCTCTAATATTGATAGAAAACATAGAGTTGGCTAACTTAGGGAGAAAAGAACACAGATATTAAAAGAACACATCCTATCTTATAATGATACCACTGTCCTGCTTAAAAACATTCTTGAGGGGCTGGTGATGTGGCATAGCATGTAAAGCCAATGCCTGCAAAGCCAACATCTTATATGGGCACTGATTCGAGTCCCAGCTGCTCCACATTCAGGCAAACTCCCTGCTTATGT
This sequence comes from Lepus europaeus, assembly GCF_033115175.1. Taxonomy (NCBI): domain Eukaryota; kingdom Metazoa; phylum Chordata; class Mammalia; order Lagomorpha; family Leporidae; genus Lepus; species Lepus europaeus. The sequence goes on from NC_084833.1 coordinate 26,262,037, forward strand.
CCTGGAAAAGCAGCAGAAGATAGTCCCAAGTGCTTGGGTTCTCACACCCACAGGGAGACCGTAATAAAACTCCTGGCTCCTGGCTTCAGCCTGGCTTAGCCATGGCTGTTGCAGCCATCTGGGAAATGAAGAAGCAAATGGAAGATTTCTGTCTATCTCTCCCCTCTGCCTCTCTGTAGCTCTTACTTAAAAAGAAAACTTCTTGAATGCACCGGAATTGTGTTTCACTTATCTGAAGACTCAATCTAAAATTATGGAACTCACCTTGATAATTCTCTAAGGGTACTTCAAAAAATAAATTTCACAATAAATACACTTTGGTGAAAGCCTTTTTAAAAAATCGCTGCATATGCTGTGATTCATAAGAATGCAAGTTATGAGAAAACTATGCATGAATTTTTTTCTTCTTATTCTACAATAATTTCATCATCATCACTATCATCACTACCACCACCTTAAGAAATTATTGGAGTCAGCAATGGAGCCAAAAAATGTTCTGTTTCCCAGTTTCTTGTGAAGACATGTGTGGGCAATAAGATATTAACTTAGAAGGGTGAAAATCCCAGAAAAATCTTCCTTCCTGCTGCTTCTCCTTTGGCCTGTTGCCTAGCAAGTGGATGTGATAGTTTAAATGGCATCAGCCATTTTCCAAGAGAAAAGTTATGACTGCTGTACAAACCATAACTATCATATGTAAGAAGCAGCTGAACAAAAGACACAGTTCATCCAACTTCATATTTCTGATACTTTAAAAATTACTCTGTTCATGTAGTTTGCCCTTAACTGAATGTTTTGAAGACTCTTTTTATAGCAGATCCTGGAGACATTTGGCTCACTGGTGCAACACCATGACCAAGACATAAGGTATTATCCCAGAGTGTCCAAACAGATGATGGGGTCAATAGTATCCAATTAAAGTGAGATCTTCCTATTTTGTGATAGGAAAAAATAGGAAGCATATACTCATTTGTAAAGTTTATTTTAATCATGAAATATTCTACTTTTTGCTACCACAAATAAAACAGATTGTTTAGTATTTCTTTTTCTCTCTGGCTTATTTCACTCAGCACGATGTCCTCCATGTCTAACATATTGATGAACATGATAGAATTTCATTCTTTCTGTAGCTGAATATTCCATTATGTATATTGTTAGGGACCCATTCACAGAGAAAGCAACCGCGCTATAGCGCAGAGAGGAAACTGCCTAACCCCAAAACCGTTATAATGGCCTAACCCCAAAACCGTTATAATGGCCTAACCGCAAACCGCAAATCAACCATCATAACCAGCGTTGCTATGACTACAGGACCCTGGGAGGTCGGAGCGAGGGTGGGGCTGACCTCTAGAAACTGTATATAAGGGGACCCTCAGACACTGTAAACCAGAGGTTGCTCAGCCTCTCTCCCCGGTCTAGCGCCTAGTGCCCGCGGGGAGAAGCTCTTGGTCCATAGTGCCTAGTGCCGGCAGGAGTAGGCTTGAGCGATCTCTCCTCCTAGTCGCCTAGAGTACCAATAAAATGTGTTTAGCTTGACCTTCCTCAGTCTCCTCGACTCTTCCTTTGTGGCAACCTGGGCGGTTTCCGGAAGGGGGAGATCCTGACATATATAATAAATAAATATTTTATGACATATATGTACATATATACATATATATACCTTGTTACAGTCTATATTTTTGCCACTGTGAACAGTGCTTCTAAATTATTTTTAAAAGATCAAAAAAATGAAATGCTTGTGTATATCACTTTTGCTGTAAATACAGTGTTTTGTCAAACTTTGTTTTAAATATTTGCCAAATTGGGGCCGGCACCATGGTGCACTAGGTTAATCCTCTGCCTGTGGTGCCGGCATCCCACATGGGCACTGGTTCTAGTCCAGTTCTCTGCTGTGGTCCGAGAGGGCAGTGGAGGATGACCCAAGTGCTTGGGCCCTTGCAACTGCATGGGAGACCAGGAGAAGCACCTGGATCCTGGCTTCGGATTGGCACAGCTGCGAACATTGTGGCCATTTGGGGGGTTAACCAACAGAAGGAAGACCTTTCTCTCTGTCTCTCTCTCTCACTGTCTGAAATTCTACCTGTTAAATAAATAAATAAAATCTTAAAAAAAAATTTGTCAAATAAATCATTGTCAAATGAAGTGATATGTTACTGTAGTTTTAATGGTTTTGTAAATATTTTAAAATTTACTTTATATGAGTGAAGTTGTACATCTTTTCATTTGATTACTATATACAATACTTGCCTATTTTCCTGCTCAACTATGTTCTTTTTTTGCTTTTTATTTGTTGAACTCTTTAGTTAGTGATCATTAAGCATTTGACTTAATTATAAATTATAAATGTTATCTTAAAAATAAGCTAAATAAATTTTCTATCTATTTTGATGAATATATAAATCAAATACATATGTTTATACCATTATATATGACCTTCAAAGTAAATGCATTTAAAAGGATATAAAATGGGCCAAGGCATATATATGCAGAAACATAAATCTTATTTGTATATATATGTACATATGCATGATGCACATGATAATAAAATTATATGAGGAAAATAATTTCAGTTATAATTTAAAAAAAGAATAAACTTGAATGAATTGGCAAAAGTATAGAAAATAAGACTCAAGGGCAATTATTCAGAATATTAGTAGACAATTATAAATCTTGGTGTTAGACTATGAAGATGTACACAGAGCAGATGAGAGAGAGATTTCATGCTGTGTCATCCCTGATATATTCTACAGATGTCAAAGCCTAGTGCTTGAAGGTCATTGATTTGACCTGATTCCTTAGAGTTGATGACAGTATTGCACTGAAACAACAAGCTATCAAAGAGCCAAAAGCCATATGATGTTGGGATCTTAAAAACTTATCTTTGTCTTCTTTGGCAACATGCACTAATTAACCAAAGTTATTGAAGTTATCTCCAGGACATTATATTCCATTAGTAAGAACATTTAATTTACAAGTGGATAGGAAACAATGATCAACAATCATGGGAGGATAAACACAATAACTATCCCATCTGTTGTAGCTGGAATACTGTTTTGTTTTGTTTTGTTTTTTTCCTTTCTTCTCTGTCAAGGTAAGTCATTTTAGTTTGTCTATAATTCCCAGGGTCTATGTTTTTAGTGCTTTTTAAGTAAATTCAGAATTTCCAAATATATGCCTATATAATCTAATGCACATCCCCACCTAAATTTTCACTCATGTGTTTATAGTGCATTTGGGGTTGGCAAAATCTGTGGAAATTCTAGTTGTCAATTTCAACTTGTTGAGATCATTTAGAAAATAATGCTAGTATAACATCTCAAATTTTTCTTGTACTGAAGATCCACCATACAGCATGTAACATTCAGATAGTGATAGTTTCTTCTTTAAACAGGTATTAAAATCATCCTACCTCTCAGAAATACTCTGTATTTTTTAGTAATTATGAATCAGTTATTTTATTGTCATCACTCCAATCTGTGAGTAGCATAGAACTTCTATGATCCACATATTAAAACATGTAAAAAATTATGTCCATAAAGGTTAGTTTTTTTTTTTTTTCAAGATCTAAAAACACAGCAGTGGCAGTAAATCAGGCATCCTTAGTTCAAGTATTACAGGAATTTTATTTTGCTCAAAGTTATATACTGGAGCAACCATCTCTATCACTAATTGTAAAATAATTAAATGTGTTCAAAGTCAAATCTTTGTTGAAAATATCTTTAAAATGCATTTCCCATGGAGGTCACCCAGTGCAGCTGGCTAATAGAGCCAAGTTTAGCCTGCAATTGAGATAAATCTGACACAGGGAAGAGAACAAGACTCTGATATGGGCCCCATTTCTCCATTTGCCACTTTGCAAAGAGGAAGACATGTTGGGAAAAGGGAGGAGCTGATGATTGTAAGCAGTATTTGATCTGGTTCATGAGGGAGAGAATGGATCATGATGGGGTGGATGAGCTGTTGGTGGAGATAGTGGCTCAGCATGAGAGTGGATTCAGTGAAGGTAAAGGAGGGGACATCCAACTCCTCAGGGTTGTCTGTGGATCTGTGAAATTTAACAAAGAGCAGGCAGATGTTTTTATAAAAGTCAGGATTTGGGGCTAGGGCCATGAAGGCTTGAAGAAAAGGGATTTGGGGGCCTTTGCTGTGGCACAGCTGGTTAAAGCCCCAGCCTGAAGCGTTGGCATCCCATATGGGTGCCGGTTCGAGACCCAGCTGCTCCACTTCCAATCCAGCTCTCTGCTATGGCCTGGGAAAGCAGTAGAGGATGGCCCAAGTCCTTGGGCTCCTGTACCACATGGGAGACCAGGAAGAAGCTTCTGGCTCCTGGCTTCAGAAAAGCACAGCTCTGGCCATTGCGGCCAATTGGGGAATGAACCATCGGGTGGAAGACCTCGCTCGCTCTCTGTGTTACTCTGACTTTCAAATAAATAAATAAATTTTAAAAAAATAAAAGAAAAGGGACCTTGATCCACTGGGAAAGATTGTGTCAGAAGAAGAGATCCTACTGAAGAACAATGAACTAGATTTGGGTTCCATTTAAAGGTGAGGGAAGCCTCTCATTCCAAAATTTCTATCAGGCCCAGATAATATGACAAGGAAAAATTAGGCCCTTCTTTCTAGGGTCTGAACTGACCCTAGGGTCAAACTGACCTCAATTCTAGGATGTATCCCAGGGGTGAATCATGAGGGATGGAAAGCAATTGTCCCATTCTTAAAAGAAAACAACCCATCCAAGGGCAACCAGTGCAAACCCTTTCCAGGTGTCTGCTTCAGTGAGGGTGTCCTACCCACTGAAGGGGGGGGGGGGCAACAGAACTTCTTTGTCTAAAAGAAGACACAATAATTTACCCCTAAAGAAGAGAATGGTCTCTGATACTGGATATGGTCAATCTACATTTCGATGCAGACACAGAAGTTGTACTTACTATTGAGGTGTCAAGATCTTTAGGCCAAGATTATTCTGAATGAGGCAGTCAGCCAAAGTGGGAGAAAGTGGTTGGGAATGGGGCAGAGGTTTTTAATCTTTGGGAAGAACAAAAATAGCCTGTTAGGATGGAACAGGATCAACTGTAGTCTTCACCCCAACGACAATAGGTACTGGGTGGTGGTGAACAAGAGCCTTTGGATTCCACTGGGGAGTTGTACTGGCCAAGAATCATTAGTTTGCCCTACAGGGTGAGCCTTTCCCTTAGAAGCAGAGATCAGGAAGAAGAGGAGGGCTGAAAGTTGCCCATGGACTGTGGGTTCACCTGGACAGAGTGCTGCTTCCTATTGCATCATATGCTGATGCGTGGTTCCAAGTGACCAAAACCGAGTTATTGTAAAGACCACCAAAATGTGGCAGGAAGTGACCCGTTGAGGCTGGTATTGTAGGTGGTGAAAAAATTCATGAGAGAAATCATAAAGGTGAGAAGAATTAGATTTATTTCATTTCTTTAAAGATTTCATTCATTTATTATTTAAGAGGTAGAGTTACAGACAATGAGAGGGAGAGACAGAAAGGTCTTCCATCCAGTGGTTCTTTCCCCAAATGGCCACAACAGCTGGAGCAGAACTTATCTGAAGTCAGGAGCCAGGAGCTTCTTTTGAGTCTCCCATGTGGGTACAGGGGCCCAAACTCTTGGGCCATCTTCCACTGCAATCTCAGGCCACAGTGAAGAGCTGGATCAGAAAAGGAGTAGCTGGGACTAGAACCAGTGTCCATATGGGATGCTGGCATTGCAGGCAAAGGATTGACTTACTGTGCCACAGCACCAGCCCTGAAATAGATTCATTGAACATGCTACCAGGGAGCAGTGGTCAGGACAGCCAGAGGCTGCATGCTGAACTAAGACTGCAATCCAGGAGGTGTATATGTAATGGCAGACTTCTCATAGGTGGGTTGAGTTTGTTTTCTTATTGTCCAGTGGGCTTTCTCAATTAGGTAATTTGCATTCCTGAGCTGAGCTTGGAAGTTTTTATTGAGTTAGCAAGGGATTTTCCCACCTGCAAGGTGCTCTGAGTGACCTCCACATCTGTTATAATGGCAAAACAACAATGAAACACCTTAGAATAAAGCTCTCTCTTTTTCAAGGAAGCATTGAACAGAGCTTTGAGGTTCAAAATACAATAAGCTACGTAAAACCCAAATATTTTCAGAAGAGTTTATTTGTAATCCATACCCATCTGAGAAAGTATACAAGAGAAATAGTACAATAACAAATACTCTGAAGAGTATCTGCTAAATTATCTTTAGATTCAAATGTTTAATTCACAGTTTAGAAACTTTCTATTTTTTATTTATGGGAGCTCCTGAAAGTTCCTTTCCTGAGTATTACATTTAATTGAGGTTTATTCGAGTTCTGCTCTTAATAACAAAATAATTCTGAGATCTGATCCAGTTCCATATCTTCAGTTTGTCCCTGATTCAAAGTAGTCTCCTAGTTTCCAGAAGCAATAAACTAATAGGAGCATAAAAATTGGTTCTCATTCATCTTAACATTCCAGAATTTTTTAAAGTGAGGACTAGGTTTCTTCAATGTATCATTGATTATAGTTTTAGTATATTTGGCTCCATATAACTCCTATCTTTGTAGCTGAAAATTTGCATATATAAATATTGTATATTATTGTGCATACAGTTAATAAAATATAGTTGGAACTAAAGTAGTGAGAGGAAACCTCAACCTTTATGATTTTGGAATTCTTAAAATTTGTTATCAATTGACTTGAACAAAATGATCATTTTAAAAGTACTAGCCACTTTTAAGGGAACTCTACAATGAATTATTTCATGTTGTGAATAATCCCTTCCAGTATGTAAAGGCTCATCTCCTAATTCACATATGTGAGCTGTGTAATTAGTTTTCATTAACTGAAGCTCAGCTATACAGGTGTGACCTTACCTTTGTAATGGCTGTCAAATAAATAAATAAGTGCTTATTAGTAATACGCTTAATTCTATCTATCCTAGTCCAAGAGCAGAGGTAGACATCTGCCAGAGGACAGCTTTCCACGATATATCAGACAGGTAAACTTTAGGGAAATCACAGTGTTGGGCAGATCAGCCTGGCATGAAGCTATCAGCAGCAGCTTCTTTCTCAAAATAGGATATTACCAAGCTGCAAATGCAACAGGATTTCAATTCTTGGCTGAAGCTTTTGGAGGGTATTGTTCTGTGTGGCTTCTTCTTATTTCCATTTACATAAGGAAGCAATCACTGTAGTCATTATCAACATGAAATATGAATGGCAGTGATGTGTGCAAGTCTAAGACAGTCACAGCAGGGGTTCTAAGGAAGTGGCAGACGTTTGCAGATGAGATGAAGCTCCAAGTGACAGGTTTTGGCAAAAATGGATGAAATTTTTCAAAAGGATTTATTTATTTATTCGAAAGAGTTACAGAGAGAGCAATGGAGAATCACACACATAAGAAGGGATTGAGAGAGAGAGAGAGAGAGAGAGAGAGAGAGAGAGAGAGAATCTTCCAACTGCTGTTTAACTCCCCAAATGGCTACAATGGCCAGGTCTGGGCCAGAAGAAAGCGAGGAGCTTGGAACTCCATCCAGGTCTTCCATATGGCTGTGAAGGGTCTAAAGAAATGAACCATCTTCTGCCACTTTTTCAGGCACATTAGCAGGGAACTGGATTGGTAGTGGAGCAGCCAAGACTCAAACTGATATAGGATAAAGGAGGTAGCTGGATTAGGGCCATGTGCTGGAAGCCACACCTCCCCTGCTCTATGTAATCCTATCTGCCTACCTGTCAGTCAAATCACCTCTTTCCCAGGATGTATAGCCCTTCACCTGGAACTTGGGGGAGGGACCATGTAATCACTCCTCTTCCAACTTCATAAAAGAGTCCAGCAACAGGGCAGAGCTCTCTGCAGATGAGAACAAGACAGTGTTCTAAGGTACTATCTCTCTGTTTTCTTCCTCTATCCCTTTCTCTTCCTGGCCCACTCCACTCTTCAGCTATGCCCATGTGTTTATACATGTGTGCATGTGTGCATATGTGTGTGTATGTGTCTCAATATTTAAATAAACTTTATCATTTTGTTCACCATATACATACCTGTACTTAGAATGTTTCTCTATGTAAAAGACAAGGACCTGAAGTAGGAATTTAGATCCCATCTCTCCCACAAAAGAATCAGTGTCCAAATGGGAAGCCAGCATCACAGGAGGTAGCTTAACTTTCTGCACCTCAACATTGGCCCCAAGTGGAGGGGAGTTATTTTTTAATCGTTTTAGGGTTTACATTTAAAGAGAGGCAACAATGTTTTGAGTAATAATGAGCAGCTCGGTTTTTCAATTCTAAAGCAATAAATGTAAACATGCAATTTTCCTGAGCCTTATATTTATGTACACTTAAAAACAATAACAACAAAAACAACACCCAAACAGTTATATTTAGTATTTTAAGTAATTCTTTTTCTTCTATTTTGGTCTATTCCACAAAAGTAGAAGTCAATCCTTTAATAAATTCATTCTTTGTAGATGGGTTTGAGACAAATAGGATGCTCAGAGTTCCCCTTAAAGGAATTGATTCTATTATGAAATGGAAATACTGACTTCAAAGGGCATGGGGCTGGACAGGTATAGACTTGTAGAAAATAATAAAATGACTTCGTTCTGGCTGGGAAAAGCTTATCACAGAGAAATTGAAAATCTCGATTTCTTTCTTTTTCTCTCTCCTCCTACCCACTTTTTTTTCCTTGAACATGAATTCGCTTAGAGCAAAATGTCAGTCTTTGGTGTCAAAAAATTACACATAGATTGGATGGCTAGATTTATAGGGTTAAACTCAATCCAGCAAAATGAAAAGATTACATTTTACAACTGCAAGATAGATAAAAGATTACTTAATATATTACTACAGTTGAAAGATGAGAAAACTATGTTCCAAGAAATAGAAGTAAAACATTTTTTTAATCAGTGGTAAAAGACCAAAGTATATATGACTGAGACATTTGTCATTTAGAAGGATATGCATATTTGAAACCGAGAATCTTTAGAAAGGTACTGGTCTTTTCTAGTGAAGCTGTCAGGTCCCGCAGCCAAAATGGGCTGAAATGAAATAGTCTGAGCCATTAAACTAAGACCCTGATCTAGGGTTTCAAGAAGGAAAAGGCAAATGTAGTAGCCAGGCAGCCTGGAAGATGTTGGTGTCCAGGAATGCAAACAAATCGGTGACAAGGCATGTGGAACATCTCCTGTGTTAAACCAGCCATAAAAGGAAAAGAGACTGGACTCTATATTAAAACAGGCCAAACATATAAACTCAAGAGGTCACAGTTTGGTCCATGTCATACTGCCATTGTAATGTGGTGACTGCTTTCAGGCTAGATGGTGTTTATGCTCCCTTCTGTCTTTGTATGATGGATTCTCCTCAAAGCTGATTGGTAAACATTAGCTAGAAAATGTTCTCAAGGAAGTGACAGCTCTTTATAGATGATTGGTGATAGATAAATTAAAGAATGTTTGGTAGTAAAAATACTAGACACTGTTAAAATCCACTCAGTCACTAAAAAATCAAAAAGTGAGAGCTGAAAGATCCATCTTCTCTAAGTAGGGATGTACATATGCCGATTAGAGACATTTTGACAGAATGAAACACTTTTACACAAGTAAAGGGATTAGAGAGAGACCCTGTAAGCTGAGGAAGACTAGCAAAATTGCTTGGAGATGCAAGAGTGCTTGCTATTGGGGACAACAATAGTAGATACTTTGAAATAGAGAAAAATATGGGCCAGAGAAATAGAAAGCAGACTGCCTTTTGCAAACTTTAATTTGCTTAATGTCATGATTGTACTGTTAAATTATTGTCTGTATTTACAAGGAACTACAGAGAAACAATGTTTTTAGGGATTGGATTTAAGCTACCTGTGTGTGTATGAGGAGATGCTGAGATAGATATCCAGGTAAAGCAAAATAAGAGACTCAACTTTGCATTAGAAAACAACTTTATGAAAATGTATGTCCAAATTCTGCACTTCATCATTGGGGATTCAGTAAACTATAAACCATACATAGGAGGGAAAATTAATTTATAATTTTTTGCATTGGAAATGTACATGATAATAAATCAAATTATAATAAATTAAATGTTCAACTAAGAATAATGAAGAATTCATAGCTCTTTGAAATATCAGCTCCTCATTTATTTACATAGCCACTTGAAACTATTACCTAATGATAGGACATGGCTCATAGGACATGACCAAGGTGGAGTCAAATCACACCATGTTTAACGATGAAAAAATAAGGAACTAACAGACTTTTAGATTATGGAGTTAATTCCTAAAACATATGAAAATAAACTATCATGCATTAACAAAATTTAGGGCAAATTCTAAAAAAACCCAAAATTTTAAGTTTTCCTATTGTTAAAAACAAAATTAATTCATTGGCACTTAACATTATTGGAAAAAAACTTTTGTGAAACATTTCATTCTGATGCTCTTATTCATTTGTAAAGGTATCAGAAATAATTGTTAACGTCTTTAATATATTCAAAAATAAACATATGGGTTATGAAATGATATTTTAATATATGTATTCAGATGTCAAACAGGGTAAATATAGCTACATCTTCAAATATTTAACCTTTCTTTATGGTAAAAATATCCAAAACTCTATCATCTAATGCTTTTAATAGGGAAATGTGCAGCAAATTAACATTATTTATAAATAGCACCACACTGTGCCATAGAACCCAGAAACTGCATATTCCTACCTAGTTATAATTTAGTATTCATTAATCAACCCCCCTTGCATCTACAGTCTCTAGTATATACTATTATACTTTTAACTTCCATGAGATTTTCATTTTTTTTTGATTCCACATATGAGTGAGATCATGTGCTACTTGTGTTGCTGTATGTGGCTTATTTCATTTAACATAATGGCCCCCAGTTGCAGCCATGCTTTTATGAGTGACTAGAATTCATCCTTTTTTGTGGCTGAGAAATATTTCACTGTGTACGTACACCTTATCTTCTTTATCCATTCATCAGTAGATGACAGACACTTCAGTGGTTTCCATTTCTATGCTATTGCTTATAGTGTGGCAATAAACTTGTGGATATAGACATCACTTTGACATAGTGATCTCATTTCCTTTGGTTACTTACCTGGTAGTGGGATAGAAGGATCATATGATAGCTCTTAGTTTTTTGTGGAATCTCCAAAGTCTTTTTCCACAGTAGCAGGACTAGTTCACATTTGCTTCAAGAGTGTGCCAGGATTTCCTTTCCAGAATTTTGGACATTGCCAAGCACTAGACTCATAATTTTAGTAAGGATATCAAATTTCAGCATTTTCAAAATAAAAAAAAAATTGCATTTTATATTTTGGATTTAATTTTTAAATTTTATTGTGTTGATCATAAATTACTTTCTTCAGTCCTTTTTGATGTGGCTTATATCCCTGAGAACCTCACTGAAGAATCGGCACTATTTCTTAACTAACAACAAGTACCATTAAAGCAAACAAATTCTTTGGAGCAAGTGGACCATGATTGAAATGAGGGGAAGGGGTATGAACTGAATACTGTACATCAGAAATACTCAATGGGTGATTCACACTTTTGTTAAAATCAAAATAAGGAAAAAAATGCCTCTTTTTTAGGATTAAATGTGCCATTTATAACCAAGCAATTGTTTTCAAAACAATTTGTCTCATAAGATCAAATAGAATATCTATACCTGATAGTCAAACAATACAATTGTTTTGGAGAAGGAAAAAAAAAAAGGCATGTGATACTGAACTATTTGTTTTCTATTAAAATAATATAATACAAAATATAAGTATATGTAATTATATATTGAGGTTAACTGGTTTTTAAAAATATGCTAAAATATGAAAATACCCTATTTTTAGAACATCGATGTTAGGGAAGGGGAGAAACTTGACTTTTAATTACCAAGATGCAAAAGAACATTAAAGACCAGCTAACAGAATCTTTAAAATAAATGTCAACTTACAAGAGAAAAGCTATGCTTGAAGATTTGGAAACATAGAAGAACTAAAAGCTTGAAGGGTCAAACAAACAGAGTATAGGTCATAATCATAAACCTCAAGTATCGATTGAAAACTAGTGAAAATTCGTGATGAAATTCTCTTTCCCTTTCTTGATTTTATATGGTGCCAACAGACAAGGTTCTTGAACAGGGTCTTAATGGAAAAAACAGAGATTTCAGAGCCCTCCTGAGGGATGCCTCTGGACAAATTTTGCCTTATTTTCTAAAATTGTATGAATTAATTGGCAAGTCAGAGAGTCAGATAGAGACAGAGACAGAGTGGCAGAGAGCTCTCAGCTAGTGGTCACTCCTCAAAAGCCTGCAGTAGCTGTGGCTGGAACAGGCCAGGGCTGGGTCAGGCCAAAGCTGGGAGCCAGGAAGTGGACACTGTCCAAATATCCCTCACTGGTGTCAGGGATGTAACAATTCAAGCCATCCCCTCTGCTTCCCCAGGTGTGCATTAGGAAGAATGTTGGAATGTGGAGTGGTGCCTAGATTCTAAGCACTCCAATAGGAGATGTGGGCCGACACCATGGCTCACTAGGCTAATCCTCTGCCTGCAGCACCGGCACCCCGGGTTCTAGTCCTGGTTGGGGCGCGGGTTCTGTCCCTGTTGCTCCCCTTCCAGTCCAGCTCTCTGCTGTGGCCCGGGAGTGCAGTGGAGGATGGCCCAAGTGCTTGGGCCCTGAACCCGCATCGGAGACCAGGAGGAAGCACCTGGCTCCTGGCTTCGGATTGGTGCGGAACGCTGGCTGTGGTGGCCATTTTGGGGGTGAACCAGTGGAAGGAAAACCTTTCTCTCTGTCTCTCTTTCTCTCTCTGTCTAATTCTACTTGTCAAAAAAAAAAAAAAAAATAGGAGATGTGAATGTCTTAACTGCTAGGCCAAATGCCTATTGTCTGCCTTGTGTTTTGTCTAATCATCCTATTTGGAAGTCTGTAAGGAACCACGAGGCATAAATATCCTGAGATTTTGTAAATATAACTATTACTCAGTGATCTTTTATTTTACCTCAAATATATTTAAAGTTAGCTCTGATGAATGTACGTACTATCTATCAATTTCTATAACATAGAAAATAAAAATATCTATTGCTCTTGTGATTCGTTCTATCATTCCCACCCCTATCCAAAAAGTTTTACAGCGTATAGCAACAAAAATTCATTTCATCAGTTTTGTAATTAGTAGCCTGCAAGAAATAATAAAGAAATGTCTATCAGTTTTAGTTATATCTTATAAATCAGATCAGTAGATATATACTTATAATTAAGAGAATGAAGCTAATGCTTAGAAATTCAGATAGGCTTAAAGAAGTAACAACCAATGAGTTATCATGGTCATGTCTTCATAAAGCATACAAAAGTATGATATTTTTATCACAATTCAAATTACCTTTGTCACATTCCTGTTTTTGTCAAATTCCTCACTGATGAATAAGACAAAACTGTTCTTAATTCATTTTTATTACTTACATTTTTAAAATTGATTGTTTTAAATGTGGATTTTTTTTTCCCCTTAGTGTCTGGCTTAAGTTCCAGTTGAAATTGAAGAAATAAAATGTGGAGCACTTGAAATAAATATGAATTTTGAGAAATTCTGGGCAACAGAAAATTGATGGCATGAGATTGATACACACACACACATACACAAATACACAGAGTGTAAATATTAATAGAAGATACCCAAAACAATTAAGAGTATTTCCAGAGCAAGCAAGGAAATACCAAACTTGGAAACAACAGGAAAATAGATACACAGGGCAGTATTTCTCCCTTTAACTTTTAAGAACAGCACTAGAAAAGTCGTGTCTCCCTTCTCTCTATGGAAGGTATATAAGCAATTGAGTTATAGACTATCAGATTATTCCTCATGGGGTCTTAGTGGGTGGGGAGGAGGAAAAGATGGAAGGAGAGGGAGAGAGAGAAAGAAAGGGAATGGAAAGAGAGAGAACAACAACTGAATCCCAAACAACTTCTTGCTTCCATAGGGTGTAAAAACTGCAAGCAGCAAAGTAGGGAGTAATTATTTTTTACTTTTTTTCCTGTTTTGTATCTGAAACTCCTCTTCTCTGGATTACAGAATCTTAGCTATGTTAATCAAAAAATCCGATTAAGAAGCTCAAACAAAATTTACAGAAGAGCTTAAAAGTATTTAGCTCAAGGAGTAAATTGGTTATGAATCTCTGCATTAAATATTATAGTTCATATATCTTTTGAAGTGTTCCAAATATATTATAATAATATCATATTGCCTTCACCAGAGAGCTCTAAAATGTACTGAAAAGGAACTGTTAAGCAAATGTGATTACTGAATTGTCCAGCAGTTGAAACATTAATAAATCTGCAAAAAAGCAATTGCATACAGGGAAGTATGGATGTTATTTTACTTGGAAAATTGTAGTACTGCTCAATAGAAGAATGGAATATGACAATAGAATATTTACATGCCCAAAATAAAAGATAGAAAAGAAAATAGGACAGAAACTTCACAAGACTCTATAACAAATTTGCATCAGAAAAAATAAAAATAAGAAAATAGCTCTAGCAAGAAATGGAGTACAATAAATTATTCTGTATTTTATTTTTATTAATCCAATTGTCCACACAGGAACTGAGTACTGCCTAAAGTTGAAGAAACAAAAGATAATGTATGAGTATGTGATACATGTAACCAGTGGGAGGAAACACAAAACAGAACAAAAACCTGCAGAGGGGACAATTCTGTTTACTCAGTCAGAGGGAATGGCTTGAGAATAGAAATAAAGCCAAAAGTAAGTTTTATTCTTCTTTATTTCTATTATTATTTTAAAATACATAATTCTACATATTGTTTTTATTTTGATCATTTTCTTTAAAATTCCCATTTTTATCTTTGAGTATTTACAAGACTGTCTTAAAAAGTTGCTGTAGTGTTTGACCACTAGGGGGTACTCTCATTGCACATATTGCTGTAACCTGTGCGGCAATGATCTAGAGAGGGAGTGAATGCTGTGAGACAAATTTTACTTGCAGCTAATTTCAGTCTGAACCTCGTTTGCTGCTGTCATTTTTTTAACCTTTGATCTAAGGATTTGACATCACTGAATTTCTCATTATGAGAATTTTTTTAACTGATAGAAAAGACAAGAATAAAGAATTATGTAACATGAACAGATTTGCTGTTGTATATTAATGAGAGTCTATGTACTTCCTAAAAAGAACAGAAATCCGAGTTTAAGTATTTGTTTTTAGGTTTTCACTCTTTAACCCAAGATATCCGAATATTAACTGCACTCAGAAAAAGTGGTCACAGTCATAACACTGTGCTACAAAACACTGTGCCATTCACCCTACTATGTTTTAGTAATCCTTCTCCAATCTCATCCTATCCCGCTCCCTCACCCTTCCAGCTTCTAATAATCAATATTTTAAATTCAGATCTAACATATATGCACACCTATATATAATTTTTCATATAATAATAATTATTATTAACTTCCACATATGAAAAAGAGTGTACAATATTGATCTTTCAGTGTCTTGCTTATTTCATTTAACAATGATCTCCAGTTCTATCCATTTTGATGCAAATGTCAGGATTTTATTTTTAAAAGTCTAGTGAGATATGTATTCTTTGAACATATCAAAATGAATATATTAAAATATATTAAAATAAACTATCTAAAGTATTTATTTATCTCATCTATTTTTGAGAGGTAGAGTGAGAGAGGGAGAGAGAGAGAAGTGATAGAAATCACCCACTCTTTTGTTCATCCCTCAAATGTCCACAACTCTGGGCCTTTGCCAGGCTAAAGTTAAAAACCAGGAACTAAATGTGGATCTCCCAAAGGGTTCAGGGACCCAACAATTTGAGCTGTCTGTTGTCTCCCAGAGTGCACATTTGCATAAAGTTGGAACTGGGAATCTGACATGGGTTGCAGGCATTTCTAGTGACTTAACTACTAGGTCAAACACTGCCTTGATAAACCTTCTAATTAACTACTATCCTTACTGAACCATATGTTTGTACACAAACACTAATAAATCCCCACAATCACTATTCATGACATACATTTCATATTTGGAACAAAAGACATATGGATTTGAAATATCTATGATATATTTAAGAGAGCAGTCTAAATAAGAAGCATTATAACACAGTCCAGGATGGCAGATTTGCTTTCTGGTCACTCAAATTTGTTTGCTCATGTCATAGTTGTAATTATATTAGGACTGGACTAGATATGAGTATATTTATAAGATACAATTGGTGTTGTATGTGATTGCAAAAGGGCTTACTTTCCCTGAGGATTGTCCCCATTTTTGAGCTATTTACAAACTACAGCTTTTAACAAAACTGTTTTTTTTTTTTTTTCCAAACTAAACATCTTTTGGCCTTAGTGCATAGCAGCTCTAACTTCTGAAATTAGATCAAAAGTGGTCAGTGGTTGCTGGCTTAGCAGGTTGAAGTCCATGGCAATAGGGCAGTTGGCCACAGCAGCAATGTTTAGACAGCTCAAAAATATCACTGGGTTGCAAAACAAACAAACAAACAAACAAACCCCCACAAACCCTGGAAATGTAAATTGATGAAGAAAATGCATTGGCTGTCTGAGGATATTAAGATGGGATTTTCAAAATTTGTCTCTCCTGGAGCACAAAAGTAGAAATAAAACTTTGGGTACACATATTCCACAATCTAAATCAAGGGCACAGTCTCTCACTGAGGGTTTGTAAAGCAAGTGATTGAGGAATTCTTCCCTTAACTCAGTGATTCTCAACTATGGACATTTTTGTCTTCTTCAGGATACTGACAATGTCTGGAGATATTTTTGTTTGTCATGACTCACTGATGGGTTAAGGAAACACTAGCATATAGTTAGTAGTGGCCAGTGATAATGCTAAGCATGCTATAATCCACAAGATAGCCCCCCATGACAAGGAGTTACTCAATCCAAATGTCAAAACCTGGCTTAAAATCGCAATCACCTAATGATTACAGGATGACTGAGCTGCAGAACTCAAAAAGGACACTCTCTTTGGATAAATATAATGGGATTTTATATGGAATTTTAATTCCAATCAGAGAGAGAGAGAGATGTTATATTTCTTCAAATTCAAGATTCAGTTGACAGTGAAGTCTATCACTGGAAAAATTAATATTTCTGTCTTTAATTTAAGAATCAAAAGGGTCAGCAATTGACTCACACTTGAGAAGAACATATATGAAAGGTGTGCTTTAAACCTACTACTCTAATAGCCAAGTAAGAAGAGATAACCACGAGAGAGAAAACCTGTACTTTTAAGACCAAATGTGGGCCGGCGCTGCGGCTCAATAGGCTAATCCTCCGCCTTGCGGCGCCAGCACACCGGGTTCTAGTCCCGGTTGGGGTGCCGGATTCTGTCCAGGTTGCCCCTCTTCCAGTCCAGCTCTCTGCTGTGGCCAGGGAGTGCAGTGGTGGATGGCCCAAGTGCTTGGGCCCTGCACCCCATGGGAGACCAGGATAAGCACCTGGCTCCTGCCATCGGATCAGCGTGGTACGCCGGCCGCAGCGCGCCAACCACGGCGGCCATTGGAGGGTGAACCAACGGCAAAGGAAGACCTTTCTCTCTCTCTCTCTCTCTCTCTCTCTCTGTCAAAAAAAAAAAAAAAAAAGACCAAATGTGAGTTTCCCAAGAGTTATTTTCAAACTCGCAGATGAAGAATTTTATTGCATTGTTTTTGAAAAGTTTAATCTGGTTTGAGTTGGAAGTGGAGGCTGTTCTTAAGGAGCCAAATAGTTCAGACATCACTGTTATTAAAATTCTGTGCATAGCCTTGGCAACTCATGACGACAGCCTAGGTGGTTACTGGCGCCATAAACTAGAGTGTCAATTTGTTGGGTCAACAACAGGAGCCACTGTGCACTTGCTCCTCATGTGGGATCTCTGTCCTTAATGGGCTGTACATTTTGATTTAATGCTATAACTAGTACTCAAACAGTATGTTTCACTTTGTGTTGCTATGTGGGTGCAAACTGTTGAAATCTTTATACTAAATTAATCTTCTGTATATAAAGAGAATTGAAAATGAATCTTGATGCAAATGGAAGGGAAGAGGGAGCGGGAGAGGGGAGGGTTGCGGGTGGGAGGGAAGTTATGGGAGGGGGAAGCCATTGTAATCCATAAGCTGTACACTGGAAATTTATATTCATTAAATAAAAGTTAAAAAAAATTCTGTGTACAAATAACGTCCAGTGTTGGAGGAAGTCTTCTGGTTTTCCAAAAAGCTCAAAGAACACCCAATAGAGAATGAACACTTTGCAAGCCAAAGAGCCATAATGTCAAAACACAACCTTAAATGAGTCCATAACTTGGACTACTGCTTCAAGAAGCAGCAATTTGCTTTCTTTGTGCATCTGGGCTCTAGTAACAGTAGATGATGATAATACTGCATCTAATGAAGGAAAACGGCTAAGGATCATAAGCCTAATTGTAGAGGCTTTGATTTGCTCAATGAAGTTCACAAGTCTGGGGTTAACATAGGTCTGTTTTCTTCAATAAATGAAGTAGTGACAACTGCTGATCACAGCTTATTTGTAGTTTGTTTTGCCAAGTAATTAAAGATTTTTTTAAAAATATCAGTAACACAGAAGCAGGGCTTTTATCATCATGCCTAAATCTTGGGTGGGTCTTCCTTTCTAGGAAAATTCAATTGTATTCAGTTATGTGAGCTTATAATAGATTACTTCTCAGATTCATAGTTGTTTATTACCTCCTTGCCCAACATTGTGAATTTTTCTTAAATTCAAAGATCATTTGGGGTCAAATCTTTATTAAATCTCTTTGTAGGATAGTTCTCAATTCATAAACAACAAAATTCACTTAATACTTGACCTAATTAGACTTTCACCTAATTTATGGAGTATTCCCTTTATGCAAAAACTATTCTTAACCTTAGTATTCAATGCCAGATAATATAGTTTAATTCAGTTTCCAGTCTTTTTTTTTCTTTTTTTTCTTTTTTTTTTAACTTTTATTTAATGAATATAAATTTCCAGTATACAGCTCATGGATTACAATGGCTTCCCCCTCCCATAACTTCCCTCCCACCCACAACCCTCCCCTCTCCCGCTCCCTCTCCCCTTCCATTTGCATCAAGATTCATTTTCAATTCTCTTTATATACAGAAGATCAATTTAGTATAAATACTTCAACAGTTTGCACCCACATAGCAACACAAAGTGAAACATACTGTTTGAGTACTAGTTATAGCATTAAATCACAATGTACAGCCCATTAAGGATAGAGATCCCACATGAGGAGCAAGTGCACAGTGGCTCCTGTTGTTGACCCAACAAATTGACATTCTAGTTTATGGTGCCAGTAACCATCCTAGGCTGTCGTCATGAGTTGCCAAGGCTATGGAAGCCTTCCAAGTTTGCCGACTCTGATCATATTTAGACAAGGTCATACAAGACAGAGTGAGGATAGTAACCAATGATCCTAAGAGTGGCATTTACCAGGTTTGAACAATTATACAGCATTAAGTGGGGAAGAGGACCATCAGCACACACAGGTTGGGAGTAGAGCCATTGGTGGTAGAGTAGAGGTTATGATTACAAAGGAATGAGGCCCAAGTGCACTAGACAGGGTCTAGCACAAAGGACAGAGTCATTATTAGAGGAGCTAAGAAAGGTGCTGTCTAAGCTACAATTAAGTTTTCTGATTGAGAGGCAAATAGAACCTGATAGAAGGGGCTTGATAATAATCTGGTGGGCTTTAGGCCTTGTAAGTTCAGAGGCCCAGACCTATCTATCTCTTCACATGGGGTATATCCTAAGGGAGGTGTGAACCTCCTAGGGGAAGGCACTCTGTTGACTTTCATTACTTGGCAGGCCTGGGAGGAGAGCTGGCCAGGTAAAGGCAGGGGGCATCTCTAAAAACAAATTTACAATTCTGCCTGCAATGTTGCTGACCCTACTTGACCATCCCCTCAGCTGCAGTGGTCACTTTGGAAGTTGGGCTGAGTGGCGCTGTGGCGAGGTGGGTTAAAGCCCCAGCCTGCAGTGTTGGCATCCCATATGGGTGTCAGTTCAAGTCCTAGCTGCTCCACTTCTCAGGGCCGGCGCCGTGGCTGAACAGGCTAATCCTCCGCCTTGAGGCGCCGGCACACCAGGTTCTAGTCCCGGTCGGGGCACCGATCCTGTCCCGGTTGCCCCTCTTCCAGGCCAGCTCTCTGCTGTGGCCAGGGAGTGCAGTGGAGGATGGCCCAAGTGCTTGGGCCCTGCACCCCATGGGAGACCAGGAGAAGCACCTGGCTCCTGCCATCGGAACAACGTGGTGCGCCGGCCGCAGCGCGCCTACGGCGGCGGCCATTGGAGGGTGAACAAACGGCAAAAAGGAAGACCTTTCTCTCTGTCTCCCTCTACTGTCCACTCTGCCTGTCAAAAAACAAACAAACAAACAAACAAAAAGTCTTTTTTTTTTTTAATTTGACAGATAGAGTTAGACAGTGAGAGGGAGAGACAGAGAAAAAGGTCTTCCTTCCATTGGTTCACCCCCCAAATAGCCGCTGCAGCTGGCACTGCACCGATCCGAAGCCAGGAGCCAGTTGCTTCCTCCTGGTCTCCCATGTGGGTGCAGGGGCCCATGCACTTGGGCTACCCTCACTGCCTTCCCGGGCCACAGCAGAGAGCTGGACTGGAAGAGAAGCAACCAGGACTAGAACCCAGCACCCATATGGGATGCCGGCGCCACAGCGGAGGATTAACCAAATCAGCCACGGTGCTGGCCCCCAGTTTCCAGTCTTAATATAAATATTGATTTCCAACAATAATCTCGGCATTTGTACTAGGCATTGGAAAAACACCAGTGAATAAAGCCAACATTGACTCAATCATCATGGAATTTAAAATCTAAATTTCCAGAGAGTAGTAAATAATGGTAGAAGACTAATACACCTAGCATTAGTTGACATGTTTTCAGTTTTGGAAAGTTAAGCAGAATCTCCAGGAGCACTCTGATGTTGGATGCTGGTGTCTTAACCACTAGGATAAACATCTGCTCCCTGGACCATAACAGCATTAATTCACACATGAATGGTTCCAAATATATTTATTGTAAACAAGGCTGAGTTTTATCATTTTACATATTTGTGCATATTTGATTATTATAGAATGCATGCCAAGAAATATAACTATCATGTCAAATGATCTACATACTTCAAAGTTTTTAAATAATACGATAGTTTCCTCACATAAGGCTATGATTGACACCATACTGAAGCAACAGTTTGAGTCCTGTCTGCTTCACTTACTATCCAGCTCCCTGATAATGCTTAGAGGAAAGCAATGGAAGATGGCTTCATGTGCTTGGAGCCCTGCCACACACGAGACTCACAGATGGAATTCCAGGTTCCTGGCTTTGACCTGGCCCAACACTTGTTGTTATGGCCATTTGGGGGAATGAACCAAAGAATAGAAGCGCTCTCTCGCTCTCTCTCTCTCTCTCTCTGACACACACACACACACACACACATACACAGATACACACATATTTTCTCCTTTAAACAAACAAAAAATCTTTAAAATGGAGGATGGGGTCAATTTGCATTCCTATCATTGTGTCTTGTCAACACTGAGTATTATCTAACGTATTTATTTCTTTTTCTAATAGGATAAGTAAAAATTGTTTAAAATTGCATTTTCCTGATGTTAGTTTTTGATACTTTTCATTAATTTCTTCCATTATCTATATTTTTCATTAATTTCCATTCTCTTTTAAGCCAACTTATTGAGGTAGGCATGATATGTAAAAAGGTGTATATATTTAATATATTGAAACTTGATGAGTTTGGAGATAAGTAAACACCACTGAAATTAACACCACAATCTAATCCATAAATACAATCATTATCTCAAATTTCTTCAAACAGCTGGTGTTGTGTCCCAGCAGGTTAGACCACTGTTCCTGCACCCCATACTGGAGCACTAGTACTTTGGTACTCTGACTAATACCCTGGCCCTCCATATTCTCAACCCAGATCTGGAAAAACCATAATCTACATTCTGCATATTTGCATTTGGCTGTTTTAGACTTCATGAATAAATGATTTCATGTTATATATATATATATGTATATATATATGAAAGATATATATATATATCTTTTCTGAGTCTGGCATATTACATATAGCATAATTGTCTTCAATTTCATCTGTATTACCACAAATGACAAGATTCCCTTAATTTGAAAGACTAAATAATGAATCATTATATGTATATGCCACATTTTCTTTATTCAGTCATATTTGGAAATTTAGTCTTTGCTTCCAAATGTTGGGTATTGTGGATAATTTTACACTGAAATTGGCAGTGAAGATATCACTTCAACATGCTAATTTCACTTCCTTGGATATATGTCTGGTAGTGGGATGATTGGATCTTAAGGTAGTTACTTTTTTAATGTTTTTAGGAACCTCCATAATGTTTTCCATAGTAGTTTTACCAATCTACATTTTTAACAATGTGTAATGGTTCTCCTTTACCCTTTATACACATCCTCACCAATACTACAAACCTTATATGGGATAAAGAGTTAATATTCAAAATGTATTAGAAAATTTTAAATTTTTATCATTACTTTATCTCAATGTAAAATACTTTCATTTTGACACTGAGAATATAAATGTGGAGATGGCCAGTTTTCAGCATTTTTATCTTATTTGAATAGGTTTATTGGCTATTATAACTTGCCCATTCCCATCACATTCTTTGTGATTTCTTCTCCACCATTTTTGCAAATCGTTATCCTTTGTAATTGTAAATATATGATTTTAATTTCCAGTGAGTAGAGACAATGAACAGAATCTGTTTTGCTAGTCTTAAATTTACATTGGCTTCCTTTACTGCTCCATCCCAGATTTTATCTGTACTTCTTTTTTGAAAAATTATCTTTGCTTTGAGTCAGTGTTATTCCTTAGAAAAGCAAAGTGACATACAGCCAAAGAAGAATTGTAGACTCAATAATCACACTATGTTTCATATCACCACCATATAATGGAACTAAAAATTAGAGGTAATGGCAAGATGTTCTGAATAATAAACATTTTCTAAAAATGAATCAGGCATATTAAGAAAAACTCTTAACAAAATAACATTTATATTTCCACAATAGCTCCAGTCAGAATTTGCATGCTAGCCAAAAAATATTAACACATAGTCAACACTCTGAATTGACATTTTCATATTGAATAAACCACTTTTAAAGCCAAAACTATTTTAGATAAATTAAGAGATTCATTTTAAAATAACTAAAAAACAGGAATACAGCAACGTCAACAGATTTCATCTCACAACCCCTCCTGAGACAGGGCAGTAAGATGTTAGGAAGTCACTAACAACCGGGACAACTATTCTTTTCCCCTTTGTTTTTCTTTTTCTTTCTTTTTTGCTTTCTCTCCTGGTCACTTATTATTGACCCCCACTGATTTAATTTTGTGTATGTTTCACTTTTGTTTGTGAAGAATGATTTTGCTTTCCTTCCCAGTGTTGTTTTCACTTTCCATGTAGTGTGTGTGTATCAGTTCACTTGTAAGCTTTTCAAAGAGAAGTTGTATCAGATAAAGTTCAAGAAACAGTGTAGGTTTTATTTAAGACTGTGGTAGCAAAAGAGAGACTGAACTCAACTCTCTTGAAAGAAAAGGGGATTTCTTTTTTTATGAGTTTTTTTTTTTTAATTGAAGATTTTTATTTATTTATTTGACAGGTAGAGTTACAGACAGTGAGAGAGAGAGAGAGAGAGAGAGAGAGAGAGAGAGAAAGGTCTTCCTTCCGTAAGTTCACTCCCCAAATAGCCACTATGGCCGGCATTGCGCCGAACTGAAGCCAGAAGCCAGTTGCTTCTTCCTGGTTTCCCATGCTGGTGCAGGGACCCAAGCACTTGGGCCATCCTCCGCTGCCTTCCCAGGCCACAGCAGAGAGCTGGACTGGAAGAGGAGCAACCAGGACTAGAACCCAGCACCCATATTGGATGCCAGTGCTGCAGGCAGAGGATTAACCTAGTGCGCCACCACGGCGCTGGCCGCATTTTTTTTTTTTTTTAATAAGCTAGTGGAAATGTACTCCACGATGTTGCAGGAGACAGAAGTCAATGGAATAGGTTGAGAGAAATGTGCTATTCCTAAGTTGACAATTTTTCCCTCTCTGTGATTAGGATATTTGTGTTTGCTAATTGTTGCCTATTAAGTTAGAAGCCTACTTTTCCGTAGAATCTGCAAACTGGGATGCTATCTTATCTTGTTGGGTCTTAGTCCACCCGTACAGGATGGACTGGGTCCGAGGAAAGGTAAGTGCACCGCTTGCCCGTTCCCCAGCCTCTGGGTCCGGAGACAATCAGACGCAGCGGGGAGCCAAGTCTAGTAGCAAGGACTCATTTACCTTTTGCATAATAGTACCTTTTATAACACAAAACTGCAGAGTCATTGGGGCAGGGCTAAGGGCCAACCAATCACTTAAAAAAATCACCTAATGGGGGGATTTCTATAGGACTAGCCCTATGCCTATACACTTGTTACTAGTTTTGTTACCTCCACTGATGTTACACAGCCAATTAGTTTTAGTGGTAAACAACTTTGGATTCCACCCATTTTACCTCCTCTGGGCGCCATCTTACTTGGCTCCATTCCATGCAGCTCAGGCGGGGGCACCCGGGGGCAGCTGCGCATGCGGAGCCCCCGGGCCTGGCCTGACCTGGCCGTGCTCATGCCCCACATTATCTCATGATTACATTTCAAATAAATGGTTTCCAGGTTTTCAAGAAACATTGTGAGTTGTCAAACTGGCAAGAGCTTGTAAGATTTACATACATTTAAAAAGGGTCAGGGGGAGAACTTGCATATGCTTTTTTAAAGAAAATGCTATAAGGAAAAAGGAAGCCAGGGGCCTATGGTAGACATGAAAGTTGCTTTAAAATTTAGCTAAGATGAAAGGAAATTTAAGGTCATCATAACCAAGCCCCTTGTTACTACCATCTTTTATCTGGATTACAAATGCTCAAGAGAGTAAAATGATTGGCTTATGGGGAGGGGGTTAAATATCTAATAAAAGGCCAATCAGAATTAGCTCTCCAAGTGGTACAATATGGCTTCTAGAAGAGCCCAGCTGTTAGATGCATGAACTATAGCTGAGCAGTTCTACAAGGGAGTTACTGGAAACATTTGTTATACTACTATTGTGAAAAAAGTATTTATTATTTTGTAAGCTTAAGCATTAAAGTAATATCTCCCTAAAAACCTATTGAATAAGAAAGTATAATAAAGAAAGAACTAAAGAGCCTTAGTGCTATGCAACCAATTAGTAGAATATGCATGATAACAATACACAGTAAAACTGTAAAAGAAATGTAGTTTATATATAATCTAATGAGCTATCTGAGGTTCTCTTACTTAATTCCTCAAAGATTATATTATATTTTTCTAAGTTTGAATCTCTATGATTCCTTGGCCACATAATGATATTTGATTAATATACAAATATATTAACTAGTCATTCTTTCAATAAATGTTTGTTGAATTGTTTGCATTGAGAACTATGTATATACAAATAAAAATAAGAAACAGACCCCAAAATGAAAAATTTAAAACAATATAAAAGAACAAATTATGTCCAGAGATCTATGAAAGTAAAATGAAAGTCCTTCAAATTTAGTTAGGGTGAGAAAACAGAAGGGCAATTTTTTTTTTTTTTTAAGGGGATGATCCTGAGTGTCAGGAACACAGCGAAGACTACTTCACATAGCAGGAACACAGACAGTAGACAGACACTATATGGACATGGAGAATTACAGAAATTATTTACAAGAGATTAAATTCTGGGTCTGGAAGTGGTAAGAAAGGAGATTGGAAAAGCAAGCCAGATAGCACAAAGAACCTTTGACACTTTAGTTAAAAAAAATGTGATCTTTTTATATGCAAATGTTACCATATGACATCCACCTTAGAAAACCTACATTATGGGAAACATAATGAAGAGTAATTAAATGCAGTAAAGAGGCATAAATACTTGAAAGAAATATTTAGGAAATTAAATTGGGTTAAAAGCTTGATGACAGGGAAAAATGAATGATAAGGAGTCCAGGCTGACTTTGCCTTATCCCCCTAAAAGCAATACCAGCACATTTCCACATAGGGTTATAGTTTTCTCACATTTTATATAGATAAGCTGAAGAAAAGTATGGTGAGAGAGGGAGTATACCAGCAGAAAATGGGTAAGTGGGGGAAAAATCCAACAAGCATAGACCTTGGGTAGATAATGTTGAAAAGAACTAAAACACCAAATATCTTTAGGGGAAGAAATCAATTCCATAGGTTAAAGTAAATGGAAATGAGGTCTAAAATGTATACTTGGCCAAATTTGTGGAGAGAAATCACATCCTGCTAAAGAAATGGTCAAGCACAGCCAATGAGACTGTTCTCAGATACCACATTAAGAAAAAAGTATTACTTTGCTGCTTTGAGGGCTGAGTAAGCTCCTAGGATTCCTAGACAGTTCAAGAAATTTGAGAAGCCCATGGATTCTGAGTAAATAATTGACTCTCTTCTATCCCTTCTCTCTGTATGCTCTCCCCCAACCCCGCTTGTTCTCTGCCTCCCTCAATCGCCTGCTTTTATCTGAATTGGCTTTATGTCAGAAAAGCTGTGTCCTCGTAGTGGTGACATAGCCTTTGGCCCCTGGCTCCTTAATAACTGCCATGTTAGAAGTGGAGAGATATTTCATCTCTGTATGAAACCATCCTGGAAATAAGCACAGATTTTAATGTAAAAGATGTACATTTTTCTGGAACATAGATTCTAAACAAACAATTCATAGATCAGTGTAGTTCTGCAGACCTCAGTTCAAACAGCACAGAGAAGCTGAACTTCTCTGAATACTGTGTTGGTGGTGTATGAATAACTGTGCTTTTATGTGCCTTGCTTGCCACAGAGGGAAGTAGACCCCAGTTGTGTAATTTCACTATACGGGAATGAGATGGCTCTCCAAGTTATCTTACTCCCTGATATGGATGGACAACAACAGGATGCCTTTATAATAAGTACAGAGATGCCAGGGGACTGCCCTGATGACATTTTTTAAGAAAATAAATGTATTTATGTATGTGAGTATTTGAGATTTATACATATTCATACACACATGATGTTTTGGCATGCATGGAGATTGAAACGTGGTTACTATAGTGGAACAGATTATCATATCTGTAATCTCAGGCAGTTTACTTTTTTATATGACAAAAATGGCTTAAACATGTTTGGTTGACAAAAATCTCCAATAGACTATGATTTTCCTTTCTGTAGTGCAAATTGTATGTTAGATATCTAGACTTGTTTATCCTACATATCTGCTGCTTTGTATTCTTTGTCCCACTTCTTTACATTTCTCTCAACCTCCAAGAAATGGCACAGAAATCTTTCTTCCAGATATGTACACAAAGGTGACCTTTGATCTCACCTTGTAGAGCTCTGCCTGCCTACGTTCATTTTTTGCAGTATTTTCAATGGCCAATGTTGCCGCTGATTTCTCAACAATGTTGCAGTGGGTTTGTTTCTGAGAGGAGCAGCGTGGTGGGGGCAAGAGGCGTGGAGTCACCACACAGACCCCGGGAGTCCGGTGAAAGCAGGCTTGAGGCGAGCAGCCCACAGACTCATTTATTACAGTTGGTACAACAGCTTATATAGCCAAGACCAGCCAATCTGGTTAAGGGGCGGTCTATGCCCCATCCAATCACAGCCTGTTGCCAGTCAGGCTCTTGTTGCCAGGCAGTTTCTGAAATCACGCAATCATGGCCTGCCGTCAGTCAGGCTCTGTTGTCATGTGGTTTCCTCTGTTGTCATGTGGTTTCCAAAGCCATCCAATCACGGCCTGTTGCCAGGCAGTTTCTGTTGTCAGCGGCCATCTTTGCATGACCTTTTCACCTCAGTGGCCATCTTGGCATGAACTTTTCACCTCAGCAGCCATCTTGATATGACCTTTTCACCTCATTCCACCACAGGCCTATATACAGAACCAGTCCAAGTGTATCCTGACAGATGAATGGATAAAGAGAATGTCACACACTCAGAAATTCATATATATGTGTGTGTGCGTATATATATATATACATATATATATATGAATATATGAATAGCACTCAACTTCTAAACATGCGTATTCCTGTATTCCTGGAGGATATTTTGTTAAGGGAAATAAATCATAAAAAGAAGGAAAATCATTGTATTATCTAACTTGAATATGGTATCTTACCAAAAACAAAAAACAACAACAACAAAAAACCACTAAATATAAAGAAATAGTGATCACTTTCAATATTTTTAAACTTTCTTTTTTTTTTTTATTTGAGAAGCAGAGAAAAGAGAGAGTGTGTATAGGCACAATTGCTGGTTTACAACCCAAATGCCTGAAATGGCATAGCCATACCAAGATCAAGATCTTGAAAATCTGAGTCTACCAGGTAGATGTCAAGGATCATCAGTGCCACCCCAGGGTTCACAGTAGCAGGAAGCTGGAACTGAGAGAAGCCTCTGAACTCGAACACAGGTGCTCTGATGTGGGAAGCAGTTGTCTGAGTGGCATCTTAACTGTTGGGCAAAATGCCTGCCCCTGACTATGTTTAAAAGTGATTAATCCATCACTTGTTGAAACAAGGTTTTTTTTTTTTTTTTTTTTTGAGTGCCTAAAAGAAATAGCTGTGCCTATGATAAGTACTGAATCCACAAAAATGTGAGAAATATACATAGTTTTTTCCCTTTCAGGCTAGATTAGTCAGAATGTGACCTAGAAACAGATAATATTTAGGTGTAGAGAAGGCCACTGTGTTTAAGACCTCAGGCAAAGTATGTGTAGTGCATTCTTTAGCAGGATAATGCCCAACCATGTTTGATTCTTCCCATTCCTGGGAATAAAAGAAAAGGATACCATTTGCTAATTTAATGATAAGGATAATTTTCTCATTAGACAAAACTAGGTCAGGGGAGTCTTTGAGGGAAGAACGTATTTCCTGTTTTTGCCACTTGGTTCTCAACAGCTTGCAAAGTACTTGCACATATGATTTGCTCATAAAAATGTTACTTGAGTGAGTAAATGAGAACAGCTGTCTTAATGAAAAAGCACTGCAATTATCCTTTTTCTTATTATTTTCTTGTAAAAAAACAAACTAAAGAAAATATGAAAAACAAGAAAAATTGGCCTACAGAATCATTTGTTTCCAAATATTAGATTATTTAATTTTCAAGTGGACATAAAATGACTGAACTTCCTTTTCAGATTTTAATTTAATAAATGTGAACTTTATGAAGAATAATATGGAATGACATCTGACAATCACAGAATAAATGCTTACATCTTTTTTATTGTTTTTCAGCAGATGCCCTTTGCTAAAGGATCTCTCATGTGTTCTTCAGTGGAAAAAGCAGAATAAAACACTTTGTTTTATGGAAGCAATTAGACACACATTTGTTGTTGCTGGGCCTCCATATTAAATGCTGTCCGCACAGATAATGTGAGTTTAAAAATTTCAATATGTAACTAGGTATATTTTAAATCATATTGATGCACAAGGATTTGCTATGTGATGCGATCATCTTTCTAGGTTGACTTAGTATATATAAAGACTTTCATTCTTTTGGTCATTAAAAAATCTGTTTTTATTTCTTTTGTAACCAACCTAAGAAGTTAGAATAATTTGTTTGATTTTTTGCAATTGTTTAATATCTGTTTAAAAGGTGACATTTCCTTTCCATATCCTTAGCATTGAGATAGGTGACTATTTAATAAATAATTGTAAGGTGACTAAAGAGATGTCTGAGTGAAAGTAAGAGAATTAAATATCAATAAATTATCAATAATTAATAATATAATATTTAACAATGGTATTAATTAGTAGTTAATAATTAATATTTAAAATTATTAATATATTAATCCAGATGAAATTATTTTTGGCCATATGGTCTTTATGTGATATTAAGTATGAGTATACTCCTTGCACTGTTAAATAAAATAATAAAATTAAATATTCTAAACAAGCTTACACAAGTACACAATATCACATATGTGCAAATTGCATCTTTAACCCTGTGTTGACTGGGCTTTGGGAAATAAGCTTTGGAATAAAAGATATTATAAAATATTTAAATAAAATATTTTTATGCTTTCATTTTTAACCTTTCTTTGGTTTTACATTAAAATTTAATAAAATTTGTCTAGAAGATTATTTACTAGAAGAGAATTCTAAAAATAATATATATAAAACATATATTTATATAAGTTTAAATAAATTCACCAATGGGATTGTTGTATATTTTATTTTATTGTAGGTTTTATTTTTTGGCATAAGTTTTATATTTGGCTTTGTTAGTCAATTACTCTCCCCCTTTTACTCTCTTCCTTTTATCAGTCTAGGCAGAATTAATTTCAAAAGAACATTTACTTTTTTTACTGTTTTCAGAGTAATTTTTCATCCTATCTGAGAATATTTAAATAGACCTCAGCTTCTTCTTGTTTCTCTTGAAGAAATATCTTCCTGCCTGGACAACACAAGTCTCCCCTTTTGATTGAGTCCTTAATCTTCCTTTTTTTTTTTTTTAAGATTTTATTTTATTTATTTATTTGAGAGGTAGAGTTACAGACAGTGAGAGGGAGAGACAAAGAGGAAGGTCCTCCATCTACTGATTCACTCCCCAAATGGTCGCAATGACCAGACTCAGCTGATCGGAAGCCAGGAGCCAGGAGCTTCTTCAGGGTCTCCCACGTGGGTTCCCAGGCCCAAGCACTTGGGGCATCTTCTACTACTGCCTTCCCAGGCCATAGCAGAGAGCTTGATAAGAAGAGGAGCAACCAGGACTAGAACCAGTGCCCATGTGGGATACCAGCGCTGCAGGTAAATGATTAACCTACTGTGCCACAGCACCAGCCCCAAATTCTCCATTATAATGAATCACATTTTATTCATATTGACCACAATTAATATTTCAGAAGAGACAGTATCTTCTGATTTCCTCTTGAACATAACACTGTAAATCCCTTAAAGGAAACTTCTTTTTCCCTTTTCATCATTCAATTAAAATCTTCATGTTTTTTTATCCTCTGAATTAGGATTTCTCTGTCTACTCCATTCCAATTTTGCCAATTGTTCTATTTTAAGCTGCCTTTCTGATATTTCTTTGACTTCTGAACTAGAGGCTAGGACAGTGTCTTGTTTGTCATTTATTCTTAGCTCCTGATTTACTGATTCATACATTTAAAATTTCAATAAATATTTGTTGAGTGAAATGACAAAATCAATGAAATTTCCAGGTTAATTGTACAACTTTAAGTGCAAATAAAAATTTGGCACTATTTTTAAACTTTGACAAGAAATCAATACTGGTCTCTTTTTTCTCTTTTCCTAAATCTATAATTGTTGATGAAATGATGTGTTTTGAATTAACTGCTAAGAAAATGCAAATAATGACCATAAATAAAATGGATAAATAATTTTGTTACCGTTATTCAGAAAAAATTATTCATCTTCAAGACAAGCTTTTAAAATGGTTTGGCTTGGGTTCTTAATGATAATATATCTAATGTCAATTAGAAGATTTTACTTAAAATGATATGAATGTTTAAATAATGAGAATGTATATAAAATATAAAAGCATTTATTTAAAATTGAAGTTATGTATGAAATAAAGAAATATCTTTGGTTTATAATAAAGTTTCTCTCTTTAAATATTTGTGCATCTTGTCTATAAATCACTTCCTACAGTCTACTTTTAGTTCTATCTATGCACTTTACATTTCCCTTCTGATCTTTGTAGAATGTGTATTGAAATGTTCAATGCAGAATTGGATTTCCTTTTAAAGGTTATTGAAATCTTTTTACCATATGTAAATTTTAAATCACATAGTTATAAATAATGGTTGAAGAGGCATTTTAAAATTTCAACACATGGATTATAAGGCTTTTTGTTTATATTTAATATCTAGTTTACAATGGGGTGACCATTGGTCTCTGTGTGCATAAAATGCATAGTCATTTTGAAGTCAGTAATTCTCTTTTATAATAGAATGCAGCATACCCCTTGTTTACTAGTATGCCCTTTAGTTAATCTTATTGTTAATTAACAACAACTAAATTACCGACTATTTGGGGATGTCTGTATTCATCTTAACAATGTTTATAATAAATGAGAACAGGCAATAGCAAAGATTTCCAGTCTTGAAATTATAAGCGTGGCATCAGAGTCTGTTGGTAAAAATGAGAACTAAGATTCTATTATGTGATGAAATATGAGAGAGCCATCTTGTAATTGAGAGTGGCCCTTGGGTTGTTCAGATGTCAAGAAGCAGCATACTTTGAACTGCTTAAAAAGACAGTTTTTTTTTGTTTTTTTTTTTTTTTTTCATCTGTTCATGGAAATCCGGCTTGATTTGTTAACCTCTGAACATTACTGCCTGGAGTGGAGAACAATTAGATTCATTAATTTGTTTCCCTTCTCACTTGATTTAACACACACTCAGTAATAGAGCTCACTAACAATTGTGTTCTTGACTTTAGCACTTATTAGCAAATTGTTCTTTGAATATTGAATTATCATTCAGGAATGGATATAAAAAGAGAACAAAAAATCTTTTTAGAACATACAGCATAGTATTTCATAAAAGTTGTTTAGGATATGGAAAACCTTATGTACTCACTATTTATTGTGATATATTTTTGCTGAGATTAAAAATACCTTGTATAATGAAAAGAGATGTTTTCTTGAGTATACATTATTAAATGGCACTACCGTCCCCTAATGAAGTGCTGCTTAACAATGCTGATAACTATTGATGAGAATTGAGTCTTCTAACAAATTAACTTTGTCCCTAATGAGTCTCAGGTCAAAGAATTCCAGTTTACTTAGTGGACTAAGTAATTTTTAAACCAAACATTTTTTCTGAAAATCATTAAAATATTGGATCAGGAAACCACTATTGAAGACACAAAAAAGAGTGAGAAGTATGCAAATCTAGTATAGGATCAGTCTAAATAGAGAGGTAGGTAGGTAGAGTACCAAGCAGCAGTAATGCCATTTTTTTTTTTTTCTGAATATATACACTGATAAACACTAGAAAACTAGAGCGCAAAGACAAAAACAGCAATCAAGGTAGCTGTCTTTCTGGGAGAATTTTCTTACTTTCAAATGTTGCACATTTGGAGGTTATGATAAATCAGCTTGAAACTTCTTTCCAAATTCTACCCCCAACCATGTGAAACTACTAATATGACTCTACATAGTATAGGAGATAGAAAAGATAAAAAGAAAAGAAAAAGCCTCACTCAGACTATGTTCACATGGATTAATTACACAGTTTCATGTGCAGTAGATAGTCGATGATTGTCAAACCTTGAAATTGGTTTGGATTTATTCCACATATTGAAGTATTTTTCAACCAAATACTAGTGAGAAATTGCTTATTAGTAGAACCAACAAGCTTAAATATGAACTAGAACCAACAGCAAGAAGATAATAGCATTTTACCCATTTGGACATAGGCCATTGTATCTTTGAGTAAACTGGTGATCTCCCTCATTTTAACTTTCCAATTATTTCTGTAAATAATTTGATGAAAAGTAAAAGCTTTACTTATCTTTTTGCTTTTTAAAGAGGTATTAAAGATCTTCAATTGGCTCATAAGAACAAGCAGACGTGTCTTGCAAATTCTCCTGTGACGACTCAAGATAAAGGAGTTTAATCCTTGACAAATGTACAAAGCTTGAGATGCCCTATAATTTCACCAAAGTAGGTGTGCCCAGTAGCACCTGGTAGGGACCCCTCTGTTTAGTCTGCAACTGGTCAGAAGGGGATCCTTCTAGAAACAAGGTGAATGGCTTAGTCAGAGATTCCTAATGCTAGAGCTTCTGTTAAAAGCTCTTCAATTCTTTGGAACAACTTTTGTGGCTCCCCTGTCCAACAAAGTGGGTCTGTGTCAGAGCCTTTTAAAGCTTCATGCAAAGGCTTGGCTATTAATCCAAATCCTGGAATCCATTTCTACAGAAACTTGCCATTCCCAGAAATGTCATTAAATGCTTTTTTTGTCTGTAGTGACCCTATAGACACAATAGCTTCCTTCCTCTTGACTGAAAGAGCACACTTACCTGGGGTTTGAATATATTCCAAGTAATCCACCTCTTGTTTAGAAACCTGAGCCTTCATTGAGGGAAACTCTGTATCCCCACTTTTCCAAGATTCCAGGTTTAATGAGATGCAGAAGAAAGTATCCCTCAGGCAAGGGTTTAGCACACAATAACATGCATTGAGACAATTGCCTCATGAATAGTCCTGAGGTCTTTAACCATTTTGTAGTCTCCATTTGCCCTTAAATCATACAAGATAGAAGTAGTACAGGGAGACAAGGATCCAAGAGTCTGTGTTTGAGAAACTAAATTAAAGAAACACCTAAGGATAATGACAAATATTCTCCAAGCGATGGAGATGGACATTTAGACATGACTCAAATTTGAGACATAAGAATATCCTATGGTTAACACACTAAAAGAAAGTAATTTTTGAGAACTAGTTTAACCATTAATTAGTAATACAACTCTTTGAGGACAGCAGTCCTGCATGGGAAGTTAGTATACAGTGACTCCTGTTTTTAATTTAACAATGAACACTCATGGATGATGTCACTGATCACTCAAGGCACTTTACATAAGCTGCCTAGGCTGGGAAAGCCTTTTGAATCTGCAAATTCCATGAGTATTTAGAAAAGGCCTTGAGCAAAATGGAAATCCTCTCCTCCCTTCAGAGAAGAGTACATCCTTCTTTGATGACTATTTCTTTCCACTGAAGTCTCACTCACAGAGGTCCTTCATGTAGGGACACTTTTCACACCAGTGTCCTGGCTTTCCATGCCAGGCTCTCCTGGGCTTTTCAGCAAGACCAGAATGCCTTATTGGCTGACTCTGAGGTTGCTGAGTGCTACTTACAGTGATTCACATTCTATGAGTCTGATGCATGAGCTGCTTCCCAAGTTTCAATCTTTTTAATCCTATCTATACTATTGCTAAACACTTAATCCTAG
This sequence comes from Lepus europaeus, assembly GCF_033115175.1. Classification (NCBI taxonomy): domain Eukaryota; kingdom Metazoa; phylum Chordata; class Mammalia; order Lagomorpha; family Leporidae; genus Lepus; species Lepus europaeus. Next base: position 26,297,096 of record NC_084833.1, read on the forward strand.
CTGTATGCTCACTAAACACTTAATCCCATTTACATTGTCACTTAACACCATTTTTTACCATGCAGCTGAAGGGGATTTGGGATCCTATGGCAAGTTTTCAAACTGTACCCTTAGAAGTAAGTCTATAGGAATGTATGTAGATCTAGAGAGCTGAACAATCAATTTGTAGGAACTGAGAAGATAAAAGCAGACACAGCTCTTCTTGAGCTTAATTATCCTTAAGCATGTGACTTTGATACATTGCGTTAGCTTTAATTAATTTTGACACCTTAGAGATTCCATTTGTAGACAAAATGGGGTCCACTATCTTACCCAGCCCACTGAGGGGGATCCCCCACAATGCTTTCCTTTTTTTAAAACCTGGCATATGGTCAGTGCCATGGCTTAATAGGCTAATCCTCTGCCTGCGGCGCTGGCACCCCGGGTTCTAGTTCCAGTCAGGGCTCCGGATTCTGTCCTGGTTGCCCCACTTCCAGACCATCTCTCTGCTGTGGCCCGGGAGTGCAGTGGAGGATGGCCCAGGTCCTTGGGCCCTTCACCAATCCTGGGAGACCAGGAGAGGTACCTGGCTCCTGGCTTTGGATCAGCAGTGTGCCGGCCGCAGCACACCAGCCACAGCAGCCACTGGGGGCTGAACCAACAAAAAAGGAGGACCTTTTTCTCTGTCTCTCTCTCTCTCACTGTCCACTCTGCCTGTAAAAAAAAAAAAAAATTCCTGGCATAAAGCTAAACATTATACTAAAAATAAAACACAACTTATTCTGAGAAACATTGTTCCAGACTGCCATGCTACTATGCTACTCCTGGGATACCAAATCTCGTGAGGCCATGAAGAAAACTGCCTGGTCTGAGATGAAATCTTGGAAGGCCCCCTGTGCCTGAGATACCAAACCTCAGGAGGCTGAAGAACCAGTGTAGAACCAAAATAAGAAATTAACATAATAAGCTAGCATTAAGCTGAAGTAGCATAGAACCAAAATAAGAAATTAACATGACAAACCAGCATTAAAGCCAAACTGGCATAGAGACAAAATAAGAAATTAAAATAAAAAACCGGTGTTGAAGCCAAAATAACAAGTTACATTTAAAAAATAATAAAAAGTCACTCTGTTTAGCTGGCCATGGGGGCTGCCATCTTGGGTGAAGTCTGGGCCCATCTTCCTGTAAGGGCTTTGGTAACCCCATGGCCTTCATGAGGGCTGCCTTCTTGGCAACTACATGTTGCTGATGGAGTCTGCCATATTGGGACAGAGCTCTACCCTCTACAGCAGGAAGTCAAGCTTCCACTGTGTTTAAAGTTCCACATTTTGATGCTACAGTTCCTAGGCAAGGAGACCTGCTCCCTCACTTGAAATTACTAATTGAAAGCATGCTTGATTTGAAAATCAAAGAACTTGAGGCAGACCAAATTTTTTTGTAACATTTAAGCCCATCTGTGAAACTTAAAAGAAGCTTTAACTTTTCCCCTCAGAAAATATGTAAGATGTCCTTAAAAACACATCACAAACAACTTGGCAAGTTTTATATATCAAAAAAACTTTTGCTAACTGGTCCTCTGCTCGTATTTTTCTCCCACCTTTGTGCCCAAACTCCATTTTCACTAGCATACCATTCTCCTGAAGCTACTGAAATGAAAAGCATCAAAATACATCAGTCCTTGCACTTTTTACAGCCTCTTCCCAAACACCACAAACACTGAGAGTAAGCTTGACCTGGAGCAGATACTAACAAAGCTCATTTCTTAGGGAGGCTGTTAATGCTGAGGGAAGGGAGGCTGAGATGCAGATTTTCAGAACTTAGAAGCTGCATGAAGCTGTTTGAAAGTCCCTTACCATGTTGCCAGTTTGTAAACAAATATGAGATCCTCTTTGGTCACCAAAGGTTATTGGGTATTTTAAGCAAAAATTAACATTTTGGGTTCTTGTCTCAAGCTTAAATAAGTATTCTGAGCTCAGGCACAAATGAGACTGGCAAAATGTAAGACTCAGAATTTATTTGGGGAAGTGAGTAAAATACACAGGAACGTAAGGGTCTTATTTAGGGAGAGGGGGATCAGAAATTTAAATCGGGAGTTCCATACCAGGCTTTCAGAGGGCAGATCAGGGCCATGTGTGGGAGTCTACAGGCCAGATGCGCACAGAGCAGCCATATGAGCAGGAGTGGCAGCAAAAACAGATAGCATACAGGAGAACAGGGGTGGGCCCAGGGTGCTCCATGCCTCTTATTCATGTCTAAAAATGGAGAGGTCATGTAGTCTTGGTGACATGTGGTTGGATACAGATCACGTAGGGGGAAAGGGTTATGGTCTCCAGCTCACAAGCCTAATGCTAATACCATATCAATATGACCCAGCCATCCCAGTCCTGGGAATTTACAAAAAGGAGATGAAATCCTCATATGAAAAGAGTTATCTGTGTCCCCATATTTATTGCAATATACAATAGTTAAGATATTGAATCAACCCAAATGTCCATCAACTGCAGATTGGATAAAGAAATTATGGAAGGGGTTAAAACTATGGTGTCGTTGTGGCCATCTGTGGAGTAAACCAGCAGATGGAAGACTTCTCTCTCTGTCTTCTCTGCCTCTGTCTTTCTGTAACTCTGCCTTTCACATAAATAAATCAATCTTTAAAAAAAGAAATCATGGGATATGTACACCATGGAATACTACACAACAGTAAAAGGGAATATCCTGTCATTTGCAACAAAATGGATGCAACTAGAAACCATTATACTTAGTAAAATAAGCCAGTCCAAAAACCACAAATACCATATGTTCTCTCTGATGTGTGCTAACTAATAGAGCACCTGAAAGGTAATCTTTTAGAAGTGAAACTGACACTTTGAGATCGATGCCTTTGAACATCCATTGTTCGACTGTTGAGGAACAGTTTTTTTTTTTTTTTTCACACTTTTGTTGAACTTTTTACTTAGTGTAGGGTTAATCTTATGTGTATAAAGTTAATTTTCATAAACTCTTTTAACCCAGAAAAGTTTTATTTAAGGTATATAAACTGCATGCATCTCAGGAATAAAAATTTAGGAACACAGTGATTCTTCCTACCCTACCCTCCCTCCTGCCTGTGCTCCCAACCTTCTTCCTCCTCCCTCTCCTATTCTTATTTACTTTTTACTAATAAGAACAAAGCTGGAGGCATCACAAAATCAGATTTCAAGATATACTACAGGGCAGTTATCATCAAAACAGCCTGGTATTGGGGCAAAAGTAGATATGTAGACCAATAGAAAAAAACAGAAATCCAAGGAATCAACCCACACATCTACAACAAACTACATTTTGACAAAGGAGCTAAAATCCCTGTGCTTGGAGCAAGCACATTCTCTTCAGTAAAAGGTGCTTGGAAAACTGGATCTCTGCTTGCAGAAGTATGAAACAATCTTACTTTACACCTTACACTAAAATCAACTCTAAATGAAAATCAAGGATCTAAATCTATGATCTGATACCATGAAATTATTATAGGCAAACATTGGGGAAACTCTGCAGGAGATTGGAATAGGCAAAGAATTTTTGGAGAAGACCTCAGAAGCACAAGAAATCAAAGCCAAAATAGACAAATGGGGTTGCATCAAGCTAAGAAGCTTCTGTACTGCAAAGAAACAATCAAAAGTAAATAGGCAACCAACAGAACAGAAAATATTTGCAAACTATGCAACTAATAAAGGGTTAACATTCATAATCTATAAAGAAATCAAGAAACTCAACAACAACAAAACAAACCATTCAGTTAATAAATGGACAAAAGATTTGAATAAGCATTTTTGAAATGATGAAATTAAAATGGCCATCAGACACATGAAAAGCTGCTCAGAATCACTAGGCATCAGGGAAATGTAAATCAAAACCATAGTGAGGTTTAAATTCAGCCTAGTTAGATTGACTGACCTAGAGAAATCAAAAACAATAAATACTGGCAAGGATGTTGGGAAAAAGGCACCCTAATATACTGTTTGTGGGAATGTAAACTGGTCCAGCCATTGTAGAACAAGGTGTGGAGATTTATCTAAAATTTTAAAATAGATCCATCATATGACACATCCATCTCACTCCTGGGCACTCACACAAATGAAATGAAATCAGCAATATGAGGCAGGTTTTTACCCCTGTATTCACTGAATATCAATTCACAGTAGCTAAGATATGGAAGCAACCCAAATGTCCATCAGCTGATTATTGGATAAAGAAAATGTGATAAACACACACACACACACACACCATGGAATACTACTCAATCATAAAACAAAAGAATGAAATCCTGTCTTTCCCAACAAAATAGATGCAACTGGAAGCTATTATATTTAGTGAAAAAGTCAGTCTCTGAAAGACAAAAACCATGTTTTCCTTAATCCATGGTAACTAATAGAGTACCAAAAATGTAATGTATATAAGCAAAATTGATATTTTGAAATTTATGATTTACAACCTTTGTGTTGACTATTGAGGAGGAGTTTTTTTTTTTCTTACTATTTGTTGAATTCTTTACTTAATGGATGATTACGCTTATTATTACAAAATAAACTTAAATTATGTCATTGTAAAAAAAGAAAAAAATAACAAAGGAAGGAGGAGCGAGAGTGGGACTGTAGGCAGGAGATAGGTTACTGTGGGAAACATCACTGTGCTCCTAAATCTGTATATATGATATACATGGAATTTGTTTCTCTATATAAGTTTAAATAGTTTTTAAGAACTGGGGAAAAAATTACAATGAAACTGAAATTGTCAACATTCCTAACTCTGCAAGTGATAGACAAATAAATACAGACATCATCAAAGATAGAACAGATCTGAATAATGTTATCAGCCAACTAGCTTACACTGTGAAACATCTAATCAAATAACAATTGAATAATACGTTTTCTCAAAGTCACATGTAGATTTCACTGAGGTATATCCTATAGCAACCCATAACACAGATCTCAGCTACTTTAATCTACTGAAATAAATTAAAGTTTTTCTGTAATTTATAGTTAATCTAATTACACAATAAATTAGTAATAGAAATGTGCCTGCAAAACTTTTAATTAAACTATTTAACAACATACTTATAAATTCATATGGGTCAGAGAAGAAGTCCTAAGAGAAACTTAAAAATATTTTGAGTTGAATTAAAATGAAAAAAAATCAAAATATGTTGTTATGACAAAGTTTATAAAGACGGTTATCCTTGGGCTGACGATGTGTCATAGCAGGTAAAGCAGCTGTCTGCAACACCAGGATCCCATATGGACTCCTGTTTGAGACCGAGCTGCTCCATTTCTGATCCAGCTCTCTGTTATGCCCAGGGAAAGCTGTAGAGGATGGCCCAAGTGCTTGGGCTCCTGCACAACGTGGGACACCCAGAGGAGGCTCCTGGCTGCTGGCTTTGGATTGGCGCAGCTCCAGGTGTTGCAGCCATCTTGGTAGTGTACCAGCAGATGGACTCTCTCTCTCTCTCTCTCCATCGCTCTGTCTCTGCTCTCTGTATCTCTGCCTTTAAAATAAATAAATAAATCTTAAAAAAAGACAGTCATGCCACTAAATGTCTAACAGAATTTGATACTATAAGCCTACATCAAAGAGAGAATAATGGGGGAAAATAAAAGGAGATGACAAAATAACAAACTGAGTGTAAGAACATATTTATAAAATGGAAAATTGTAAAAAAAACTTAAAAATCAATAAGAGTAGAAGCAGGTTCTGTTTGTTCAAAAGGCAGAATGACAGAAAGATAGGGATGGGGGCAGAGAAAAACAGAGTTTGATCATCTATTGGTTTACTCCTTAAATGCCCACAACAGTTCTGGGCCAGGTCAAAGCCAGAAGCCAGGAACTACACTTAATTCATTTATGTTTGTATCAGGTACCAACGAACTTGGTACATGATTGGCTACACCTTAGCAAGAAGCTGCGTCATAAATGGACATCCAGGACTCTAACAAGTACTCCACTGTGGAATGCTGATGTCACAAGTGACAGCTTCAGCCACTGGGCCACATTGCCAATCTCCAAAAGTCAATTCTTTATAAAGATCAATAAAATAAAGTTATATCAAATTAATCAAGAAAAAATTTCCAATATCTGGAAATCAGTAAGTTTAATCAATACAGAAACTACAAACAAAAATAGATATGCACATTCAACAGTTTTGATGGAGTCTGTGCCTCTAGGCACTGTGGAATGCCTGCACCTTCTCATATGAAATGGGTCAACTTGATGTAATTATATACCAGACTTCATTTAAGAAAAAAAGTCATCTGAGCAATTGTATGTAGGTAATTTAAATTAATTTTAGTTAAATGCCTGCACCAAAAAGAATCACAACCACTGTTCTAAGTGACAAATTTTACCAAACATTTGAGGAAAAAATAGACAATGTTTTCTAGAATATGGAAGTTCAGCCGGTGCAGCAGCTAACTAGGCTAATCCTCCACCTGCGGTGCCGGCACACCGGGTTTTAGTCCCGGTCCGGGCACCAGTTCTGTCCCGGTTGGCCCCCTCCCAGTCCAGCTCTCTGCTGTGGCTCGGGAAGGCAGTGGAGAATGGCCCGAGTGTTTGGGCCTTGCACCCACATGGGAGACCAGGAGGAAGCACCTGGCTCCTGGCTTCAGGTTGGCACAGTGCGCTGGCCACAATACGCCAGCTGTCGTGGCCATTTCGGGGCGGGGTGGGGGGGATGTCGGTGAACCAAAGGAAAAAGAAGACCTTTCTTTCTCTTTCTCTCATTGTCTAACTCTGCCTGTAAAAAATAAAAAATAAATAAATTAAAAAAAATTTAAAAAAGAATATGGATGTTGAAGAACTTCCTACTTTTTCAATGAGACTAAACTGATACTAGAATCAGCTTTAGTCCCTACAATAAAATTAAACAATAATAATAAATAATAATAATTCCCATGCACATTGATGCAAATAGTATAGGAAAAATGCTAGCATATTGAATACAACATTATATAAAAATGAATAAAAGTACAATCAATCTAGATTATTTACAGTTGCAAGTGTGGTTTAGTATTTGAAAATCAGCTACTGTAGTTGTCATTATCACAGTAAAGAAGAAACAACACACCATATGGATAAAAGAGGAACCACATTGGACAAAATTATCATACATTCATGATAAAATGAAACTATCACCAAATGAGAAATATGACAGAACCCAGGTAACCTAATGAATGCACAGTGCAAAATAATAAACACTGATAAAATAATTCATGAGATAAAATTGTAAGTTTGGACTAAGGAAAGAATTCTTCAATATTATAACCAAGTGCCAGATCCACAGAAGAAATAAAAAAGAAAAAAACTGGAATTGCTAAACATTAAAAACCTTGGCTCAGTTAAAGATACAACTAAGAGAGAAAAAAACAAAATGAGAGAAGGCATTCTCAAATCACATATCTGAAAAAGAACTAGTTCCCAGAATACAATTAAAAAAAAAAAAGATTTACACTCAACAATAAGAAACCAAACAACCTAATTTTTAAGACAAAAGGTTTGATTGGAAATTTCATCAAAGAAAATATACCTTTAGCATAAAATCATATGCAAAAAGTCTAGCAGTTTATTTATAATTCAATTGCTTACTATGCATGTTCTGGGGGGAGAGCTTTACACCTTATTGTGATCATATTTTTGTCACAGAAATCTACTGATGCTTGCTGTATAGCCCAGTATGTGGGGATGTGGTCTATTTTATTGAAAATTGTTCTACCATGGGGGCCAGTGCTGTGGCACAGCAGGTTAACACCCTGGCCTGAGGCACCAGCATCCCATCTGGGCACTCATCCAAGACCGGCTGCTCCACTTCCGATCCAGTTCTCTGCTGTGGACTGGGAAAGCAGTAGAAGATGGTCCAGGTCCTTGGACCCCTGCACCCACGTTGGAGACCAGGAAGAAGCTCCTGGCTCCTGGCTTCAGATCAGTGCATCTCTGGCCAATGAGGCCAACTGGGGAGTGAACCATCGGATGGAAGACCTCTCTCTCCTCTCTCTCTGCCTCTCCTCTCTTTGTGTAACTCTGACTTTCAAATAAATAAATAAATCTTAAAAAAAAAGAAAGAAAATTGTTCTACCCTAATGATACTACTATAGACTCTACATTATTATTCGTGGTGTTTCACAAATATGACTAAAATGTGTCCGTTGATATTCCTTGGTAGATACAACAATTGTCTGTCAGACATGTTTAAGATTCTAAACCTGTAAATAGTGTACATACACAGCAAAAGGGGATCGAATTTGTAAATGGCATTGAGATTGCTCTTTGCTCATTTATAATAAGGAGCTTATCCTGATGGGTCCAGTGTAACTCTACAGGGACTCTAAAATGAAACAGGTAGGCAGATGAGAAGGCAAAGGGTTCAGTGTCGGGTGAGAAAGACTCAATCTGCCGTTACTGCCTCCAAACACAAAAAAGCCACAAACCAAGGGATGTATGCAGCCTCAAGCAGATGAGAAGGAAATGAATTTTCCCCTAAGCTTCCAGAGAGGAATACAGGCCTGCTGACACTTGGATTTTTGTGTCCTGAGACCCAACTCAGACTTTTAATCTCCAGGACAAGTGATTGGATGGTTCAGTACACCATAGTTTTGACTGGTAATTTGTTATAGCACCTACAAGAAATGAACATATTTTTTGAATCTTTCCTGGGAAATACAAAATTATGAATAATATTTGTGGATTAGATATTTATCCTTTACTTGCATTGATTTAACCTCATTCATTTTTACAGTATCCATATTTATAATTTTATCATATTGATTACTTGCTCTTTTTAGCAGTGTAAAATATCTGATTTACCTATTTCTCTGAGATTAATATAGCTACACAGCTTTCTTAAGAATATTATTAAGATGGCAAATGATAGTATTCCTCTAATTATTTTAACTGTGATTTCCTGATATGCTTGTATCTATTAACAGCTTTAAGTAATTTGGGGAACTACTTTGCCTGTAGGTTTTCCATTATTTCTGTTTTCTTTTCTGTTGGCCTGGGATTCCAGGTACATATGTGTCTTGCCCTTTAAGCTTTTCCCACAGGTCTCAGTCTCTGGCATTAAGGTTTCTTATAGTTGTTCTTCTCTATTTTTTCCCCTCTCTTCTCCATCTGGACAATTTTCACTGACCTGTTCTCAGTCAGACCTTACCTCTGCTTTGTCATTTCTGCTAACAGCATCCCTTTATTTTTATGTTGTAAGTATTACAGTTTTCAATGCTAGAAAATTAATTTGGTTTAATTTTTTGTTACATTTTATTACAACGTATTTCTACCACATTTCCAATTCTTTCCTTTAAGTTATTCAACATCTTCCATCATTATTTTAGAGTATGTGTTTACTAAATTCAGATGAACCACTGGTTGATCTATTTTACTGATTACTGATGGATCCTTGATTTTGATATATATTTTCCTGCTTCTCTGCATAGCTCATAATTTTTCACATAAAGAATAAAGACTAAAGTAGATAGCATTTTCGCAAAGAAAAAAGGTAGCTGGAGTGAAAGTTGAGTCATTTGCTCCTTCTAGGCAGGGACTTTGGTAAATCAGATCCTAATCAGAACATTAAGCAATATTCTCTTCTGATTTCTCGTATCTACTGGATAATTTCAGAGACTTTCCCCCAGCAGGACTTTGGCATCTCAGTGTTTTAGACCTAGGATCTTCTGTTTTCTGGCCTATTTCCTACTCCAAATTTTCTTTTCTTATGCAGCAAAGTCCGATGCACAAAATTAGGATGTGGAAGAAGTACAGGGAAGATTAGCACCATGGTCTAGACACCTTATGATTCCAGTCTGCCACATTAATCCCCATGTAGCCATTAGATGCTCAACTGGATTCTCATTATCTCAGCAGAGTTTACTCATACTTGCTGAGCACAAGCTTACTCTTCGAACATCCTCTGCTCTCAGACCCAGCAATTTCTCCAGATGGGGAAGTGACCTCTTGTCTCTGATTACCTCATATAGGTTTATCCTTCTTTGGAAATGGATTCAGTTACCTGCTTACACGTTTGTTTTAGATCTTAATTGATAGACTGATTTTGCATTTATCTGCTGTTTATTTAATCTTACAGCAAGATGTTATTTTGGAATTTTCTCCAAGCTTTCCATTAGGGGCACTTAATTCAAAATTAAAATCACTTTAATGTTGAAGGTCACTGTTTCTACTCTGGAAATACAGTCCTTCTCAATGAAGAATGTTTTTACGAAAAAAACTATTTGTTACTTAGCCAGTTTGGTAAGACTTGATTCCACTATTTTGTCACTCACACAATTATTTATTCATTTAAATTGTTTATTTACAATGTAATATTTCAAGTCTTCTTCTAAGTTCTGAGAAAACAACAAGGAACACAACAGGCAAAGATGAAACAAAATAGCAACCATCAAGCAGCAAATTAAAATACAAAGGAAAAATCTCCAAAAACACTGACACCACAACACTGTTACTTCATCAAGCTACAAGCTGAAAGAAGCTGATTTGGGCTACAAACTTGTCACTTCATCACACACACACACACAAAGATGATTAACCTGTCAATTTAATCAGGACACATTTTATCCCTGATTCTTTGACGACTATTAAATTTTCTGTTAAATATTAGCAATAAAATTACTATGTGAATATTTGGTAAATAAATGAATTCAGTCAGGGCAGCAAACCAAACATCTGTGAGTTTATAATTTTAAAAGAGGAAATGGATGCAAATAATCTTAGATTAAGGCAATGTGTGTGAATGCCATATTATCATAAAACTAAGTTAATATAATGTGTATTCTAGAGCATGACATCTGCTCAGATTGGCAGTCTCTGGACCAGTTGTCCTGCTCATTGGCGTTGGGACTTTGATAAGTTACTTAATAGTCATGTATCTCAGTTTCTTCATCTATATTTGGAAAATAACAATATTTTTACTCAAGGTTCTCTGAGCACAGAATAATGTTTGTGTGATGTTTATAAGAGCATTTGGCATTAAATAAGCACAATATAAACCGTTGTTTTTCATAGCAATAGAATATATGGACATAATATTACATTACTTTTGTAACGCCACAGAATAAATGATCATTAGCTTAGTGGCTTAAAAGAATTCCCATTTATTTAACTGGCAGTTCTGGAGGTCAGATGTCTAGATAAATCTTCCTGGATACTTTGTTTAGGGTTTCTAAAAGCACCAATCAAGTAATTGGCAAGTTTGTGTTCTTATTGAAGACTTTCAGCTTTGGGAAACAGCCTTCTTTAAAGTTCATTCAGATTATTGACAGTTTCCTGTTACTTGTAGTTGTATGGGTGAAGTCCCTGATTTCTTCCTGGGACTCTTTTTGGTTGCTATAAACTGTTCCTAGACACTTATCTCATGGTCTCCTCAGCAAGAGTAAATCCCTCATGATTTAATACTCTTAAACTTACTCTTGGATTACCAGCCAGAGACTCTGTTTTAAAAATGCAAATCTAAGCCACAATGTGCTTTTACCTCACTGCAGTTAGAATGGCTCACATACAGTTGCTGGTAAGGATGTGGGGGAAAAGGTACTCTGATCCGCTGTTGGTGGAAATATAAACTGTTACAACCACTGTGGAAGAGAGTTGGAGATACCTCAGAAATTGGATTATAGACCTACCATATGATCCAACAATCCTACTCTTGGGAATTTACCCAAAACAAAAGAAGTCAGTACATGAAAGAGTTATCTGTATCCCCATGTTCATTGCAGCACAATTCACAATAGCTAAGATATGGAGTCAGCCCAAATGTCCATCAACTATTGATTGGATAAAGAAATTATGATATACATATACTATGAAGTACTACTCACCTATAAAAAAATAAAGAAAAAGAAAAAGAAACCTTACTTTTGCAACAAGATGATCGTTACTGGAAATCATTATACTTAGTGAAATAAGCCAGCCCCCAAAAGACAAATATCATATGTTTTCCCTGATTCCATGCAACTAATAATAGCTGAAATGTAATTATTGGAGTGAAATAGACATTGGGAGCATGTGTGATTGTTTATAGCCCCATCTCTTCCTTTGAAGAACAATTTGTTGTTTAGTTTAATTTTATTTTGTTTTATTTTCTTTCTCGTCGTGTTATTTGCTTAACTCCTTTACTTAGAATAGGGTTAACTATGTGATCACTAAGTAAACTGACAATATATCATTGTAAAAATTAAGAATAGGAATCTGAGAGGGAGGGCAGAAGGGTTGGAATGTGAGTGGGAGGGAGGGGAAACTCCATTTTGTTCCTAAGTACACATATATAAAATATATGAAACTTGTATAACTTAAATAAAAAAATGCTGCTGAGAATAGTTAAAGTCCACTCAGATAATATATATTAAGGTCAATTAAATAATCTTCACCTTGTCTTCATAATATTTGTCATATAACAAAACATAATCAATGTTGTGATCTCATGTGGCCAACTTTGAGTTCCATCTGCCATACCTGATACCTCACAGAAAGCTTTCCTGAAAAATGTCACTAGAAAACTTAGTAGGTTTACAACAGCACAGTCTGTGCTTACTACAGGCAGGAGTGAGTTCCCTTTTAGGAAACTGAGTGTAAAGAAAATCTATAGGCATAGTAGACTAAGCCGCTATGGTGCTGGCATCCCATTTGGGCACCTGTTTGTGTGCCACTGCTCCTCTTCCAGTCCAGCTTTCTGCTCATGGCCTGGGAAAGCAGTTGAAGGTGGTCCAAGTGGTTGGGACCCTGCCTCCCCACGTGGGAGACCTGGAAGAAGATCCTGGCTCCTGGCTTCAGATCAGCCCAGTTCTGGCTGTTTCAGCCATTTGGGGAATGAACCAGCGGATGGAAAACCTTTCTCTCTTTTTCCCCTGTCTCTGTCTGTAGCTCTGCCTCTGAAATAAATAAATAAAATCTTTAAAAAAAAAGAAATTCTATTGATTCCCTTCACTCATGACTCCATGCCCCAGACAGTACTGAAGATTTCAGTAAGATAACTTAGTAATGGTCTCTCTGGTGCTCTCTCCGTAAGGAATGACTACTGAGTATTTTTCATCTGATTGTTGGCTAAGTCATTGAAACAGCAAGGCACAGGTGATGCTGGGATATAAGGAAATGGCTAAAAGAGTGGTGTCATGGATCAGATATGAAAAATCTTTGAACCAGCCAGAAGTTCTATTATTCAATTTGACAAAGATAGGAGTATTTCTGTGCTCCCTCTCAAATTCTTTTTTTTTTTATTTTTTATTTTTTATTTTTTTGACAGGCAGAGTGGATAGTGAGGGAGAGAGATAGAAAGAAAGGTCTTCCTTTTTGCCGTTGGTTCACCCTCCAATGGCCGCTGCGGCCAGCGCATCGTGCCGATCCGAAGCCAGGAGCCAGGTGCTTCTCCTGGTCTCCCATGCGGGTGCAGGGCCCAAGCACTTGGGCCATCCTCCACTGCCTTCCGGGCCATAGCAGAGAGCTGGCCTGGAAGAGGGGCAACCGGGACAGAATCCGGCACCCCAACCGGGACTAGAACCTGATGTGCCGGCGCCACAAGGCAGAGGATTAGCCTGTTAAGCCACGGCGCCGGCTGCTCCCTCTCAAATTCTACATAAATATCTTCCCATAGCTAAACATCACTACAAATTATGATTATATGTCAAGGGAACTTTCATGTGCAACCACAATATATTGATGGTAAATTATAACAACATTTTCAGCAATAAAAGAAATTAAATGACTAAAACAAGATAGCGGTTGTAAGATTCCATGTGAAGAGCCACAAATGACACAGGCTGATAAAATTATATTGAAATGCCTTGACCTCTTAAACTAAGCATTTGAAAATAACACATAGCCATAAAGAACTGGGATATTACATGGAACAATATGTGAGAACCATAAAATGAGAAGCATTTATAATATATGCCATTAAAATTTAAATGAGAGAATTTAGTGTGTGTGTTATGCTAGGAATCATTCAAGTGAGAATGTCACATAGATTTCTCCAGCATTGACTGTAACAGATAATGTTATATTACAGTATTTTATATAAAGTTGATATACAATAAATATTAATGGAATAATTGATTACTTTTAAGTGTCCACAAACCCAAACTTGAGTTTATATGAAGAGGATGTAAAACAATAAAAGGAAATAGTAGTTTCACTGGGATGAATGATGTTTGTAGAAATGTGGAAGTAGAAAATATAGAACCAGATGAAGAAGGGACTACAGAGGACAGAACCATAAATGGCCAAGGTCTAGATTGGATCCAAAAAATTCATAAAGAAAGTGAATAGTATTGGAAAGTTGTAAGAATGGAAGTTTTAATCAATGAAATGAAATTGTGGATCAGAGTTTAATTATAAAATCTCTTTATGATCCTATGTAGTATTAAGAGGAAGCAATAAATGTATATTGAGAGAGGAAGGCTTATAACTGGTTAAGCACTAGGTAGTAAAAAGACTAAATGTGCCCCCACCTTATTAGAAAAGGAAGTTCATTGCTTATCAGAGAACAGAATCTTCATTCTAAAATCTCTATGGGAAGTGTTTTTACATTACTTGACTTAGAGATTGAACTGCAGCACTGGCTACGTTTTAGCCTAACCCAGTTGATACACTATGCTGCTCCATCCAGCTATTCCATAGCTGCATGGTAAAAAGGGGCTGTCCTGAGTCACATGTAAGAATCACACTTGGAATATGGCTATTACAGCTGAAGGACTGAGCTTTTAAATTTTAAATAATTTAAACGTTAGCATTAGTACCTCACGTGGTTTTTGATTACCCACTGGGCAGCACAGGTAAATGAAAATTCATAGTATAGGTCTTATCTGAAAAGCCTTTAATTATTTTTTTTCCTTTTTTTGTGTGTAAAATTTGTAGAATAAGAATAGATGGGGATTTTATCAGTTTCAGGAAACTCTAAGGATTTAGAAAACATTAAATATGTTCTGATTTGTGTAGCTCCAGGGAATTTGGTGCGAACAGCACATACTCCTTGTGTCGTCACAAGTTTTTTGATTCATGTGTTTGAGAAATTTGTGATGAAGTAATTTATTTCAGTTTTATTTTATTTTTTTAAAGATTGATTTTATTTATTTGAAAGGCAGAGTTATAAAGATGGAGAAACATAGAGAAGGAGGTCATCTATCTGCTGGCTCACACCCCAAATGGCTGCAATAACCAGGGCTGGACCAGGCCTAAGCCAGGAACCAGGAGCTTCTTCCAGGTCTTCACCTGGATGCAGGGACCCAAGCACTTGGGCCATCCTCTGATGCTTTCCCAGGTGTGTTAGCAGGGAGCTGGATTGGAAAGTAGAGCATCCGGTACTAGAATCAGCACCCACGTGGGGTGCTGGCACCTCAGGCTAGGACTTTAACCCACTGTGCCATAGTGTCAGCCCCAATTTATTTCAATTTTAAACCCCTGGTTTTGGTTCCCCTTTTCAAAAATAAAACATATCATGGATATGATAAATATCCACATAGTTATTCAACATAATCAGCAAATATTTATTGAATAACTATTACGTGTGTAGCTTTAGGCATTGACATGCATTAGCAAGGAAAATTGACAAAACTTCCTGAGCTTTGCAGCTCACACTGTAGTGAATTTTAAATATAATTGTAAGGAAAATTTAAAACATTTAGTATGTTCAAAGTTCATGGATTTTTAAATCAATAAATGAATAAATTTCAAAGCAAAGAAAACAGTGGCCTCTTAACTCATCTCTCCCTGTGACTGAAGGTATAATGTTAATACAACTTGCACTGACATATTTAAGAAATTAAAGTCACCTTGTTAGATGGATAATCATGTGTTATGATAGACACTGTTGTTTGTCTACCTAAGAATACCAACCCTACTGTGGAGACATTTGCAGAATCTCATGTACAGTGATCATGCAGCTTTTCCCAGAGACTGAATCATGATTAATACAAGAAAAGCAAGGTGGTCTCATTTTTCTTTCCAGTGATTTCCTTCACTTTCAGTGATTTACAGAGATCAGCAGGTGAATAACTCTGTTCAATGCCATGTGAAGAAAGTCTGCTCAGATGCTTGAGAAACTCACTCCTTATAAAAATGAGAGATGCAGGAAATGAGAATGCTTTATTTTCCCACCTAGTTCTCCCTACTTGAGATGATCCTCTACGGTAATGGCATTTCTGGGACTGGGGAGTCATTAACTAGGTACCCAGGAGGTCCAGACAGAAAAAGGTTTGTGAGCCTGGATTCTGGAAATGTAGAAAGTGTTGAGGGAAACCATGGAGACGTCTGCTTCTGATGGTTACGTGAAATGGTGAGAAGTCTGTGTTATCATTATGTGTGTGTCTGTTATTACATCCTAAGTCATCATAATTGGTGTGATTAGGATTGGCAGTAGCATTTTAATTTTTTCCATAAACTTCAATTTCAACTAATAATCACCTGTGAAGGAATTTTTACTGCTCAAAAACGAATTTATCTTTAATTTAGAGTACAGGGCAACAAAGAAAGCATTGATTTTGATGGGCCACTGAGCAGAGATATGGCTAACTAACTGTTGTGTTACATTCTAAGGACATATTCTAATTTTTTTCAAGAAAAATATACATGTGACTGGAGTGGCTTACTACTTATTTTGGCTATTTCATAACACTGATTTAAATTCCACGTGATAAAATGTAATACAATCATCCATCTATATAGATCTACCTATCTATTATATGTTTATCCTGGTTTAAATGATTCCCCATAAAATTTATATCCTTGCAGAAGTAAAGAATATAATCTTATATGGAAGTAGAGTCTTTTTAAAAAGATTTATTTATTTATTTGAAAGTCAGAGTTATAGAGAGGCAGGGAAATAGTGAGAGATATCGTCCATCCTCTGGCTTGTTCACTCCGCAAATGACCTCCAACAGCCAGAAGTGTGCCAATCTGAAGCCAGCAGCCAAGAGTATCTTCTAGGTCTCCCTCTCCCACATGGGTGCAGGGGACCAAGGAGTTGGTCCATTTTCTACTGCTTTCCCAGGTCATAGCAAGAGCTGGATCAGAAGTAGAGTAGCTGGATCTTGAACTGGCACCCAGACGGGATGCCAGCTCTTCAGACTGTGGCTTTACCTGCTACACCACAGTGCCAGCCCCAGAAATACAGTCTGGAGTTGTGTGATTAGTTAAAATTAGGTCTTCCTGCATCAGGGTGGCCTTAAGCCAAATAACTGGTGTCTTTATATAAGACAGACATTTGAATGCTGTTACAGATATGCTGTGGCACATGCTATGTGAAGACAGAAGCAGGGATAAGAAGGATGCATCTCCAAGGCAAGGAATGCCAAGAACTGCATTCAACCAGGAGCAGTTAGTAGAGAGGCATGGAGCACACTCTATCATGGAAGCCTCAAAAGGAACCAACTTTGCAGACAGCTGGATCTCAGAATTCTAGCATTCAAAGCTGTTGAGAACTGAGCAAGTTCCTGTCGTTATGAGCCTCCCGTTTGCAGTCATTTATTACAGCCACCCCAGGAAATGAATAATCAATATCTATTTATGGCGAAAGAAAATGAGTATTTGTAGTACGCCAATTTGACACTGTTAAGCCTTTGAATTTTTCATAAGTGGAAATTTGCCTCCAGATGCAATTTGAATTCATCTTATTGATGAAGCATTGTTTCTTATGTTTGTTTAAGGAGTTTCTTTATTTTCTTATGAAATATTTCCTTACATATTTATTTCATTTTTACTAAATGTACTCTTCATTCTTCCACATTTTTGACAGCAATAAGGAGATATGATTTTCTATATAAATTGTAAATATCTTCTCTTAGCCTTTTTGTTTTCTTAATTATATTTATGGCACAAATATTCTTGCACATTTAAAATTGTTATCAAATTTTTAGAAATTCATGATATTTTATATAATAGTTAGGAAAGTTCCTACCACTTGAGAACTATAATGGAATTCACATCTATTGTTCTATTGCTTCGATTTCTGCATTTAAATCTCTGATTTGTATTTTGTTATAGTATATGAAGTGTAGATTGAATTTTATATGTTTTCCAAATGAATTTTCAATATTTAACATACTTTATTGAAAAAGCCATTCATCATCTGATTCAGGGTGCCACTTTTAACATATATCAAATTTCCTCATACATGCTCATCTAGTTTTGGACTTTATTTTCTTTTGTGCTGGTCCATCTATTTTGTCACTGAAGCCACAATGTTTTTAATTATAGGAAACATATTTTAACATTGTATTTGATAGGTACCTCCATTGTTTCACTGTCTATTATTTTCTGGATTTTCAATCTTGTTTACTTTTCTGTAAGAAAATTATGCCTCATTCTGGAGAAAATTGAATTGACATCTTTTTAGCTTTGTAAACATGCAGTCTATAAAACTAGCATCTTCCTAAATTCTGATTTGATTTGTGCTAGTTTTTTGATAGATTCTCTTGGATATTTAAATTATATACAATCATAACATATGCAAATAAAGATGATTTTCTCTTGCTTTCTACTTCCTGAATTTATGACTATTTTCTCCTCTCTACTTACCACTGCTTTCCCCTATCTTGTTACATTGAGCATAAAGGCACTTCAAAAAGTTTGCTGCAAAATATAATTAAAAGAAAACTTTATTTTAGTGCCAAGAAAATTTGAAATCCATGAAGTCTTTTCATAATACACATTGCCCATGAGATGTTGAAGAACCCTTGTGTGTTTAGTTTTGGAGTAAGAATAGATTTCTTTTTCTTTCTCTTAACTTTAGGAGGAACACTTCTAATGTATACCCAAGAGTAAAGCACTGATTTTTGAACTTATATCTATTTTTAAACTTTTACAGAAGTTTCCACTTATTAGCAGAGATGTATTTTGATTTTTGTCAAATGCGTTTGTAGAGTCTTCTTAGATGTATTTATATAATAAATGATATTAATTGGTATCCAGATTAAAGCATACATGCCTTCTTGAAAGCAAGCCCACTGGATCATCAGTTTTTAGTGACTGTTTTTCATCGTCTATTTACTAAGTTATATTTAAGTCTTTTATTGATATGGATATTTCTGTGATTTATAATTAGATGCTTATTAGGCTTTGGCAACAAAATCAGGAGCGTCCCATTTTGATTAGTTTGAGGGCGAGTACTGTAAGGAATTAGTATGCCATTCATCTCATGATGTGTGTGAGTGGCAAAGGTGATCATGTGATATTCTGGTCACTCAGAAAAAGAGAAAAAAAAACATCTGAATAACTGAGAGCTATGGGACATAGAAAAAGGAATGACTGGGCTAATCCTCTTGAGATTATAAAGTTTTTCCTTAGATGTAACTATTAATGCTATCCATTCACCAATTATCAGAGATATTTACATTATCCTTGGCTTAGTAATTTTGGAATATGATTTATATTACATGTTGCCATAAATTCATTCTCTGGTGTATAATTTTGTGAAGGCTTCTGGGCCTACATAATTGCATTAGTTTAAGAACCATTTCTCAGGCCCAGTGCTGTGGTGCACTGCTTTAAACTGCCATGCAGTTCCCCCATCCTACATGGACAGCAGTTCAAGCCCCTGCTGCTCCACTTCAGAAACAGCTCTCTGCTGATGCACCAGAGAGAGCAGCAGAAGATGGCCCAAGTGCTTGAGCCCCTGCACCCACGTGGCAGATCCAGAAGGCGCTCCTGACTTTAGCCTGGCCCAGTCCCAGCTCTTGCAGCCATTTGGGCAGTGAATCAGCAGATGGGAGTTCTCTGTGTCTCTCTCTTCCTCTCTCTGTGAATCTGATTTATTTATTATATCTGAAAGAGTTATACAGAGAGATGAGAGGCAGAGAGAGAGAGAGAGAGGAGAGAGGAAGAGAGAGAGGGAGAGGTCTTCCATGTGCTGGTTCACTCCCTAATTGACCACAACGGCTGAAGATGTGCCGATCCAAAGCCAGGAGCCAGGAGCTTCCTTCAGGTCTCCCATGCAGGTGCAGGGTCCCAAGGACCTGGGCCATCTTCCACTACTTTCCCAGGCCACAGCAGGGAGCTGGTTGGAAGAGAAGCAGCTGGGACTCAAACCAATGCCAAGTTGGGATACCAGCACTGCAGGCGGAAGCCCTACCCGCTATGGAACAGAGACAGCCCCAATAAATAAATCTTAAAAAATTCCACCGGGACTTTGTATTTAATGATTTTTTTAGAGATTCTTAAGAGCTCTGTCAAATAGTATGTTTCAGAATTAAGTGGGAAAGCTATTTTTTCACAGATTTGGCCTGGATATGGATTTATTCAGCAGCCCTTGCTACCCTGATAAAGTTTTTACTTTTATAAAACTCTTTATGAATTTTGTCTCACCGGCTTCCAAGCTGCCTAGAAATTTCCTAGAATATGATGTCTATTACTTAGTGAAATTTTCTCTCAATGAGCATAATAGATGTTTATGCATATGTACTTTAATGTACTCTTACTCTTCCTCTTGGCTTATAACATTTTTCTTACCCCAAAATCTTTGGAGGAGATTGCAAACACGACAAGCTGCAACCTCTTCTATTGTAACATATGCCGTCATGTCATTCTGTCACGCAAGGACCTGGAGCCAAGTTATTTTTCATTACTGTACTCTAAAAGTCTACAAGCATAATATTGCTGCCACATATTAGTTGATCCTCTACAAAAGAAGGATCTGGTCAAAAACAAAGCAACACTGCTGGAAAAAGAGACACCTCATATATAAAATAGAAATATTTTTTTCCAGAATTTAAGATGAACTATCTTATATAAGCAAAAAAAAAAAAATGAGCCAGTTGCCCAAATTGGTTGGCTAAGCTTTTTTCAAGCTCATGACTGTATTCCAAATTATTTCCTAAATGCAAAGGAAATCCCAGCCAGACTACCTGAATTCTGACAAACATTCCTACTTTTTTTAAACTTTTATTTAATGAACATAAATTTCCAAAGTACAGCCTATGCATTACAATGGCTTCCCCCCTCCCATAACTTCCCTCCCACCTGCAACCCTCCCCTCTCCCGTTCCCTCTCACATCAAGATTCATTTTCAATTCTCTTTATATACAGAAGGTCAATTTAGCATATATTAAGCAAAGATTTCAACAGTTTGTACCCACACAGAAACACAAAGTGAAACATACTGTTTGAGTACTAGTTATGGCATTAAATCACAATTTATAGCATATTAAGGGCAAAGATCCCACATGAGGGGCAAGTGCACAGTGACTCCTGTTGTTGATCCAACAAATTGACACTCTAGTTTATGGCGCCAGTAACCACCCTAGGCTCCCATCCTGAGTTGCCAAGGCTATGGAAGCCTTCCGAGTTCGCCGACTCTGATCATATTTAGACAAGGTCATAGTCAAAGTGGAAGTTCTCTCCTCCCTTCAGAGAAAGGCACCTCCCTCTTTTTTTTTTTTTTAAGGGAAAGGGTTTATTGGGGAACACCCAACAGACCGGAAAGCTGGTTCCAGCCAAGACTGGGAGAAAAGTCACTCATCTTTTGTAGATAGAGGGGTTTGTCTGTAGAGAAATTTTGAACAATTATACAGCATTAAGTGGGGAAGAGGACCATCAGTACATACAGGTTGGGAGTAGAGCCATTGGTGGTAGAGTAGAGGTTACGACTACAAAGAAATGAGGCCCAAGTGCACTAGACAGGTTCTAGAACAAAGGACAGAGTCATTATTAGAGGAGCTAAGAAAGGTGCTCTCTAAGCTACAATTAAGTTTTCTGATTGAGAGGCAAATAGAACCTGACAGAAGGGGCTTGATAATAATATGGTGGGCTTTAGGCCTTGTGAGTTAAGAGGCCCAGACCTATCTATCTCTTCACATGGGGTACATCCTAAAGGAGGTGTGAACCTCCTGGGGGAAGGCACTCTGTTGACTTTCATTACTTGGCTGGCCTGGGAGGAGAGCTGGCCAGGTAAAGGCAGGTGGCATCTCTAACAAGAAATTTATAGTTCTGCCTTCAATGTTGCTGACCCTACTTGGCTGTCCTCTCAGCTGCGGTGGTCACTTTGGAAGCTGGGCTGAGTGAAGGGCTTTTCAGCTTAGAGCCAATAAGATCTGTGGCTCTGACCTGGGCATCCTTCGACTCCAGGGCAGGTCCATTTCCAGTGATCCAACTCTTGGCAGAGCTGCCAGGGCTCTTCACAAGTTGATTTCTGCTGAAGCCCAGGCTTACCACATTCAGTAACTTTGGCAACCCAGTGGGAGCCCACACTGAGGGCAGCGCAGATTCCCTGTATGGTCCTTGGAAAAGAGCTTCCAATCTCTGACTCCTGTGGGTATATCATTCGCCTGCTCACTACCTCCAATTCCGTTCAGCTGTGTGGAATTACCTCTCTTTTGAAACAAAAACAAAAACGAAAAGAAAGAAAGAAAGGAAGAGAGATTTACCAAGCCTAACTTGGGAGTGTCACCTTTGGCACACCCTTAACCCTGAAGAACCAAACAGAGCTCTCAGGCCACACCCATCTCAAGCCTCTAAGGCTCCATCAAAAGCAGATAGTCCACTTAATAGTCATAGTATAACAAGAAAAAACACCACGGCGAGAGCAGAAAAATCCAGATATTTTCACAATGCCAAGCAACAAACGCAAAAATCAAGGAAACAAGAACAAGGATGACATTATGACACCTCCAAATGAACAAGACACCCCAAGCCAAGATTATGAAAATGATGAGATGGAAGAAATGCAAGATATGGATTTCAAAAAATTTATGATAAGAACAATTAGAGGTTTTCAAAAACAAATGCTTGAGGTATGGAACTCCTTACTGGACAGGATAGAAAATCTCCTTTGAGAAAATGAAATCTTAAGGAGGAATCAAAATGAAACGCAGAAACTAGTAGAACAGGAAAGTGTGATAGTGAAGAGAAAACAAAATGAAATGAAGAACTCAATAGATCAAATGACGAACACATTAGAGAGCCTTAAAAACTGAGTCAGTGAAACAGAAGAGAGAATATTGGACAGAGCACAGGAAAGTATACGGTCAAACCAAAGACAAGAAGAGGAAATTAGAAATCTAAAAAATATTGTTGGGAATCTACAGGATACTATTAAAAAACACACCATTCGGGGTCTAGGAGTTCCTAAAGGCATGGAGAGAGAGAGAAAGTATTAGAAGGCCTTTTAGTGAGATACTAGCAGAGAACTTCCCAGGTTTGGAGAAGGACAGAGACATCCTAGTACAGGAAGCTCATAGAACCCCTAGTAAACACAATCAAAGGAGATCCTCAACACTGCACGTTGTAATCAAACTCACCACAGTGAAACATAAAGAAAAGATCCTAAAATGTGCAAGAGAGAAATGTCAGATTACTCTCAGAGGATCTCCAATTAGACTCACAGCAGACTTCTCATCAGAAACCCTACAGGCTAGGAGGGAATGGAGAGACATAGCTCAGGTAGAAAAACTGCCAGCCCAGAATATTATATCCTGCAAAGCTCTCATTTGTGAATGAAGATGAAATAAAGACCTTTCATAGCAAACAGAAATTGAAATAATTTGTCGCCACTCGTCCCGCCCTGCAAAAGATGCTTAAAGATGTGTTACACACAGAAACACAGAAAAACGGTCATTAATATCAAAGAAGGTAAAGGAAGGAAACCTCGCAGCAAAAGATCACAGGGAATTCAAAGCATATATTAGAAAATATCTTTGGAAAAAGGCAGGGCAAAGTTACTACTTATCAATAGTCACACTGAATGTTAATGGCCAAGAAAGTATGGTTAACTGAGTTTACTAAAAACAAAAAGCAATTCAAATCAATTGACATCTACAAAAAGAGTTTAAAGACTTTAAAAGCTATTATTCAAATTGCTATATTGGTCTATTATGATATGTTATATGTGTGTACATATTGTATGTCCACATAGGGAAATTTTATTAAGAGTTTTATTTTAATTGGCTTATAGATAAGATTGTCCCTAAATTTAAGCTGCTAAAATTAATCAAAGATACGTTTTAATTTGTGTGACCTGAATCTCTGTATCTTATGTTTTAAACTTGTTGGTAGAAAGAAACTAAAAAACATTTTATATGTTTGTGCTTAAGTTTACTGGTTAAACAAACTACACCATGTTAGATATTTAAGAGGGGTTCCCAAATATATGATTCTTAAAATTTATAGAAGGCATTGGACCTTCTGGCAAATGTTTTCTTAAGTTGTTATCTAACAGTTGAAACTGTTTGCTAAGTTTTCATGTGATATTGCTATTGTCAGCAAGTGATCTAGGACTTGCTCCCTCATTTCTCTAAGCCCAACTTGTTCTTTCATTTCTCTATTCTCTTCAAGGTAGGAAACTAATTCTATTATGAAGGAATCCGTAGGATGCACAATTTAATCTTTAGACCTTAAAAAAGAGATGGCTAACATTTTTCTGTAATAGCATAGCCAAAATACGAGCTTAAATGATAATCTCAAAGCTAGATTTACTTCGCCATCAACGAAGTAAACAATAAGTAGAAAAAACCTCCCTTTCAGACCAAAGGGAAAGGAAGTTTTAAAGTGAAAATATAGTTTTCCTCATGGGCATTGTCTACCTTAGAAAAACTACTACAGAACATGCCTGTAACTATAGACTTGTAGTTTAGGCCACTGAAGATTAGAGATGGGATTGGGCACTCCCTTGACTTGCATCCTCTGGTCTGCTTTAACACAAACCAGGAGGAAAAGAAAGCTAGGCATCAGAAGCAATGGGTGGCAGGCCTATTAATGGCTGATCTGTACAGTGATCTGCCCTCAAGGAGACCCAACAGGCCAGTCCACTGCAGTGGCTTTCAATGTGGTAAGCCTGGGCTTCAGTCATGAGTTACTTTAGCTGGATGTCAGATTTCTCCCTAGTTCACTGATTGTCTCTTGGCTCCTATTAGATACTCTGGCCTAAACTAAAACTAAGTAGACAAGGTTATATTTTTCCTAAGATTATATCTCTTTTTAATATATTTATTTATTTATTTGAAAGTCAGAATTACAGAGGGGGGGGGGAGAGAGAGAGAGAAAGAGAGGTCTTCCATCCATTGGTTCACTCCCCAGTTGGCCGCAACAGCTGCAGCTGTGCTGATCCGAGCCAGGAGTCAGGAGCTTCTTCTGGGTCTCCCATTCAGGTACAGGGGCCCAAGGACTTGTGCTATCTTCTACTGTTTTCCCAGGTCATAGCAGAGAGATGGATCGGAAGTGGAGCAGCTGGGACTAGAACCCGTGCCCAAATGGGATGCCAGTGCTACAGGCCAGGGCATTAACCCACTACGCGCTGGTCCCCTAAGATTATATCTTAATTTTTGTTGCTTACTAGTTGAAACAGCTGATGTAAATCATTTGGCCAATGTTAAAACTCTTTGAGGTATTTTTTTCTTCCTATTCATTTTATTATTTACTCATTCCATAATTTGTCCTAGTGACTTTTATAGTAAACAACGAAATAATGTTCATGAGATAATCTTAGTTTGTAATTAACATTTGGTTACTTGCAAAAGTTATTTCAATGTAAGCGTTAAGAAATTCTTTATGAATGGAGGTTCTGGCATTTAAGATGAGTAAAAATACCATACCCACATTCAAGTATATTTATACATACATCATATAACTTTTGCTCTCATCTTCCTCAAAACTGCTTTTTCTGTATAAAAAAATATTGAGAAAGTGCTTAAATTTATCTTTTAAGTTTTGCTTCTTACAAATGGAAATACTATAGAGTACATTTAGCTAGATTATTAAAGATAAAAGTAAGTCTGTATTTCATTTTTATTCTGATATTGTGCAGTTAGTTTGCCATGCCTACCAATTTGTCATTAAAAATTATATGGCTAAAATAGAGACTTTTAAGTTCAAAATTCTTAGATTCATTTTGAAATGTTGAATATTCCTGAGTGCTAAATGGAATGAGCTGTAAAATGTGTTTTGTTACAAACTAGGCTGAATCCTCTTGCTATTCAGCTGCTAGGATTATCTTTGTATATCACTGGATGTGGTAATCCTACACTCTGAGTAAATTTCAAGAGATTTTGTACAGTTTTTCTACTGCTGCACATTGGCTATAAACA
Organism: Lepus europaeus; assembly: GCF_033115175.1. Taxonomy (NCBI): domain Eukaryota; kingdom Metazoa; phylum Chordata; class Mammalia; order Lagomorpha; family Leporidae; genus Lepus; species Lepus europaeus. Next base: position 26,323,101 of record NC_084833.1, read on the forward strand.
TGGCCTCACTAGAAAATGTGACAAAATGCTTTAAATACTAAAGAATGATAAAAAGATTCAAAAACAATGGCACCTGGGTATCCTTTACATGTTTTTAGCAAGTGGAAAAACAATAGTTTTCCTTCTCTGATTTTCTTCTTTGACTAACTCAAGTTTTTACTGTCTTCTAAATGAAAAGGGGAATAAAAATAAAAGCTTGCGAAAGGACTACTGAATTTACAGCCGATCAGAAATACTGAATTTAACTACAAGTTTTGTGGAATTGTATTACTGAATTAAGCTCGTGGAGGGTTATGTTTGTTTTACATATAAAATCTTATGAGATTCAAACTCAACTTTTAACAAAAATATTAAAATTCATGCCTACAAGCATTGAAATGTTGTAAGTCACATTAAGAGCTTATTGTCCATATGAGCAAAACTTTTATTATTATTGATATCAAAACTGTTAGTAAAGCATTACATTATTGCTTTAGAAGCCTGGAATTTTAAATTACTTTTTTTCTGGAATGATTATCTGTTTACACCTATGATAAAATTTATGTCCAGAATGTCTCTCAATGTTTACTAAATGGCATAAGTGTCTTACTTTTATAGATAGAGGGATGGGATGGGGAAGGTTGAAACAAACAGGAAATAACCAAATTTCTCTATTGTGATTTACTGAGCTAGGGTTAAGAAATATTAATTTGAAAAAGCCTTGTCATTACAATCTCATATATTGCAGTAAAATGGAAAATACACCTAACGTAGGACTAGAAGGAGTTGTGTGACTTATTATGGCTACGTTATCAAAATTAGTTCAATTTCAGAGCTCTTTATTTTCTGTCTTTTTATATGTAAATTACTATATTGTAGCCATATTGGAAGATTTATATGAAGTAACATTTTAGATATGTCTTACAAATTATAAATTAATACAATAATTTCGGATTTTATTATTGTTTATCATATTAAGCTTTGAATGAGTTGGAAACTTGTGTTTTTCCACAAAAAAAGCAATTTAACTAGGAAAATACATTTTTATATAGATAAGCAATGTGTGTTTTATGCATATATATATCCTTATTCCTGTTATTAAAATGTATTGGGAAATATACAACATAAATACATAAAGGTAAACAAGCAGCCGTTGTTGGGACTGCTTTTCTTAGCTAACTCATTATTCTTGATCATGGTGATGATAGAATATAGAAGTGTCAAGAGAAAAGGAAATTTTCAATGATTATGTTAAAGCAGCTAGGTAGATATTAGCCTATATGTGTTAGAAGGGCTGAAGAAAAGGAGAAGTTTTAAAGAAAATAAATGTATGTGCAATGAAAAGGAAATAAGTCCAGAAAGCAGGACCCAGCCTTTCTCTGTCTCCCCTAACCCAAGGTGTCCTTGCCTGTCCTTTATCAGAAGAAATTGACTGAACTGAGGGAGTGAAACAGCTGGTCCAACAAGGTCATAATCACTGGACTGAAGGAGTCATTTGCTTCTCCAATAAATAAGAACCTTGATGGAAAGTACTGTCCACAGGGATTTTGTTTAGGAGAATTTCAAATCCAAAACTCCCACCCAGACTTTCCCAGAAGAGGAAAGAAGGGGGAAGAAACAAGTGACACATATTCATGTGCATAAAAACCCCAATCTGAATGCATTGTGGCATAGTGGTTAAGACAGTCGTGATACTGGCATTCCATAGGGGCAACAGTAGATATTTTCTGCTGTTCACTTTACTGATACCTGCACTCCCTGGGAAGAAAAACACTTTTATACTGAAGAAGTGAAAAATGATTGCTTTAGTGGCCAAAAAGTTCTGCTTGTGAAAAGTCTGGGTTTGAGAACTTTCCTTCTAGATGAAAGGGGAAAAAGCTCACCCAGCAGGAATTTCTAAGGATAGTTGAGGATCACCAGATATACAAAAATGGGGGTCTTAGAACATTTAAGTATTTTGCATACAAATAGAATATATTTGTATGCTCATATAAATACAGAATGTTGCATTTGTTTCCAATGACCAACTTATTATTAAATTAATTTTTATCTGAAGCTGCTTCTATACCATGAGTCCCTACATGGGGAACTGAAACCTAACTTAGTACATAAACATAAAGAAAGCCTAATTTCAGGTAATGTTCTTGAAACAAGTAGTAGTTTTAACCAATCACAGAGATTTAATTGTAATACCATATCCAAATAAGCAAGATGCCTAGCTGTTGCCAGTCAAGAGATTTCTCCACTTTGATTCTACATCTGGCTTCTAAAACTTTGCTATTCACACTGATGGACAGAACTGCATGAACTTCCTCTACTTCAGGATGCTGCACCATTCATGGATGGTTCTTTGCACAACTGAACTCTGTTAAGATCAATTTGTATAAGATTAATCTTTTTACATTCTTTTTTTGTAAAAATAATAAATACATGATTAGACAAACCAAGAAAGCAATGACTTGTATAATTCATTTGGTAAAAATTCAATAAATGAATTTTAGAGGAAATCAATGGTAATTCCAAGGGCCATAAAACAAAATTGAAATGTAATGCTATTCTCCAAACACTGCTATTTTTTTTTTCATTAGTGGTTACTATACTAAAGATAATTCATAAATATTCACAGCATTATCCAATTTGTTTTGTAAGTAGTTGATAATGTTCTATCTCACAAATTCACCATTTCATTTAGTCATCAACATATTCTAATGAGGAAATATTAACATTACTTCAATTCATAGATTAAGAACTGAGTCCTAAGGGATATATATATGTAACTGTAAGTATAATGTTTATCAGTATAAGGGAGATGTTCTTTTGTTAATTATCCCTAGCATGTGGCAGATTCTTTCATCAGTGGCAATGACTTAGAAGATATTTTTTAAATGGGTGAATGAAAGAATAAATTTTCCAGAATGACTAAGTTGTAGTGTCAGATTTAAATAGATCTCTTTGACATCATAATCTACATTTCCAAAAGAAGGAAAACAGTTATTTCTCTTGGTTTTGAAAAGAATTCTATTTAAAAGAAAACATGATGGGGCAGGTGCAGTGGCATAGTAGGTAAAGTTGCCATCTGTGGTGCAAAGATATCATACGGGCACTGATTCAAGTCATGGTTGCTCCATTTCTAATCCAACTCTCTGCTAATGCATCTGGGAAAGCAGCTGAAGATGTCCCAAGTGCTTGGACCCCTGCTGTTATGGGCTAGGTTGGGCCTAAATTAATTTTCTATACTCTTGTCTTTTACTTAGAGAATTCTAAGTACAGATCTTAATGCGGCATGCAGTGTTATAAGCTTTATTTACAAAATGATAAAAATACACAGACTTTTATTTAGTAAATATAAATTTCCAAAGTACAGTTTATGGATTACAATGGCTTCTTCCCCCCCATAACTTCCTTCCCACACACACCCCTCCTATCTCCTGCTCCCTCTCCCATTCCATTCACATCAAGATTCATTTTCAATTCTCTTTATATAAAGAAGATCAATTTAGTATATACTAAGTAAAGATTTCATCAGTTTGCACCCACACAGAATATAAAGTGTAAAATAATGTTTCAGTACTAGTTATAGCATTAATTCACATTGGACAACACATTAAGGACAGAGATCCTACATGAGGAGTAAGTGCATAGTGACTCCTGTTGTTGACTTAAATTGACACTCTTGTTTATGGCGTCACTAATCTCCCTAGGCTCTAGTCATGAGTAGCTAAGGCTGTGGAAGCCTTTTGAGTTTGCCGACTTCGATCTTACTAAGACAGGTCATCGTCAAAGTGGAAGTTCTCTCCTCCCTTCAGAGAAAGGTACCTCCTTCTTTGATGGCCCATTCATTCTGCTGGGATCTCACTCGCTAAGATCTTTCATTTAGGTCCTCTTTTTTTTTTCTTTTTTCCCAGAGTGTCTTGGCTTTCCACATCTGAAATATTCTCATGGGATCTTCAGCCAGATCCGAGTGCCTTAAGTGCTGATTCTGAGGCCAGAGTGCTATTTAGGACATCTGCCATTCTATGAGTCTGCTGTGTATCCCGCTTCCCATGTTGGATCATTCTCTCCCTTTTTTATTCTATCAGTTAGTATTAGCAGACACTAGTCTTGTTTATGCGATCCCTTGGACTCTTAGACCTATCGTTATGATCTATTGTGACCTGAAATTGATCACTTGGACTAGAGAGATGACATTAGTACATGCCACCTTGATGGGATTGTATTGGAATCCCCTGGCACATTTATAACTCCATCATTTGGGTTAAGTCAGCTTGAGAATGTCACAAATTGTACATCTCCTCCCTCTCTTATTCCCATCTTACATTTAACAGAGTTCACTTATCCCTTAAATTTAAACACCTAAGAATAATTGTATGTTAATTACAGAGCTCAACCAATAGTTTTAAGAAGAACAAAAATAATTACTAAAAGGGATAAAGTATTAAATTGTACATCAACAGTTGGGGCAAGGGCTGATCAAGTCACTGTTTCTCATAGTGTCCATTTCACTTCACCAGGTTTCCTTTTTGGTGCTTAGTTAGTTGTCACCGATCAGGGAGAACATATGATATTTTTCCCTTTGGGACTGGCTTAATTCACTCAGCATGATGTTTTCCAGATTCCTCCATTTTGTTGCAAATGATCGGATTTCATTTTTTTTTTACTGCTGTATAGTATTCTACAGAATACATGTCCCATAATTTCTTTATCCAATCTACTGTTGATGGGCAATTGGGTTGATTCCATGTCTTAGCTATTGTGAATTGAGCTGCAATAAACATTATGGTGCAGATAGCTTTTCTGTTTGCCAATTTAATTTCCTCTGGGTGAATTCTGGGTAAATGCCAATTTAATTTCCTCTGGGTAAATTCCTCTAGGATGTATGGTAGGGTTATATTCAGGTTTCTGAGAAATCTCCAGACTGACTTCCATATTGGCTTTACCAGTTTGCATTCCCACCAACAGTGGTTTAGTGTCCCTTTTTCCCCACATCCTTGTCAACATCTTTTGTTGGTAGATTTCTGAGTGTGAGCCATTCTCACTGAATGAGGGGAAACCTCATTGTGGTTTTGATTTTCATTTCCCTGATTGTTAGTGATCCTGAACCTTTTTTCATATGTCTGTTGGAAATCTGGATTTCATCTTTTGAAAAATGTCTGTGGAGGTCATTGGCCCATCTCTTAAGTGGGTTGTTTGCTTTGATGTTGTGGAGTTTCTTGATCTCTTTGTATATTCTGGTTATTAATCCTTTATCTATTGCATAATTGCAAATATTTTTCCCATTCGGTTGGTTGCCTCTTTACTTTCCTGACTGTTTTTTTGCAGTACAGAAACTTCACAATTTGATGCGATCCCAAATGTTAATTTTGGCTTTGACTGCCTGTGCTTCCAGGGTCTTTTTCAAGAATTCTTTTCTAATATCTATATCTTGCAGGATTTCTCCTATGTTCTCTAATAATTTGATGGTGTTGGGTCATAGATTTAGGTATTTAATCCATGTTGAGTGGATTTTTGTGTAAGGTGAAAGGTAGGGGTCCTGCTTCATGCTTCTGCATGTGGAAATCCAATTTCCCAGCACCATTTATTGAATAGACTGTCCTTACTCCAGGGATTGGTTTTAGATCCTTGATCAAATATAAGTTAGCTATAGATGTTTGGATTGATTTCTGGTGTTTCTATTCTGTCCCATTGGTCTATCCATCTGTTTCTGTACCAGTACCATGCTGTTTTGATTACAACTGCTCTGTAGTATGTCTTGAAAACTGGTATTGTGATGCCTCCAGCTTTACTTTTGTTGTACAAGATTGCTTTAACTATTCGAGATCTCCTTTGCCTCCATATGAATTTCAGCTTTTTTTTTCCAGAAGTGAGAAGAATGCCTTTGGTATTTTGATCGATATCACATTGAATCTATACATTGCTTTTGGGAGAATGGACATTTGAATGATGTTGATACTTCCAATCCGTGAGCATGGAAAATTTTTTCCATATTTTGGTATCCTCTTCTATTTCTTTCTTTAAGATTTTGTAATTCTCATTGTAGAGATCTTTAATGTACTTAGTTAAGTTTATTCCAAGGTATTTGATTGTTTTTGTGGCTATTGTGAATGGGATTGTTCTTAGCAGTTCTTTCTCAGCCATGGCATTGCCTGTGTATACAAAGGCTGTTGATTTTTGTGCATTGATTTTATATCCTGCTACTTTGCCAAACTCTTCGATGAGTTCCAGTAGTCTCTTAGTAGAGTTCTTTGGATCCCCTAAATAAAGAATCATATCATCTGGAAAGAGGGATAGTTTGAGGTCTTCCTTCCCAATTTGTATCCCTTTAATTTCTTTTTCTTGCCTAATAGTTCTGGCTAAAACTTCCAGAACTATATTGAATAGCAGTGGTGAGAGTGGGCATCCCTGTCTGGTACCAGATCTCAGTGGAAATGCTTCCAACTTTTCTCCATTCAGTAGGATGCTGGCCGTGGGTTTTTCGTAAATTATTTTCATTGTATTGATGAATGTTCCTTCTATGCCCAGTTTGGTTAGGGTTTTCATCATGAAAGGGTGTTGTATTTTATCAAATGCTTTCTCCACGTCTATTGAGATAATCATATGGTTTTTCTTCTGCCGTCTGCTAATGTGGTGTATCACATTGACTGTTTTGTGAACATTGAGCCATCCCTGCATACCAGGGGTAAATCCCATTTGGTCTGGGTGGATGATCTTTCTGATGTGTTGTTGCATACTGTTGGCCTGAATTTTATTGAGGATTTTTGCATCTATGTTCATCAGGGATATTGGTCTGTAATTTTCTTTCAATGCTGCCTCTTTTTCTGGCTTAGGAATTAAGGTGATGCTGGCTTCATAGAAAGAATTTGGGAGGATTTGCTCTTTTTCAATTGTTCTGAATAGTTTGAGAAGAATTGGAGTTAGTTATTCTTTAAATGTCTGGTGGAATTCAGCAGTGAATCCATCTGGTCCTGGGCTTTTTTGGGGGGAAGGGGCTTTATTACTGTTTCAATTCCTGTTTCAGTTATGGGTCTTTTTAAGTTTTCTGTGTCTTCCTGGTTCATTTTAGGTATGTTGCTTGTGTCCAGAAATCTATCCATTTCTGATAGATTTTCCTGTTTGCTGGCATTCAAGTCCTTGTAGTAATTTCTGATGATTCTTTTTATTTCTGTGGTGTCTGTTGTTATGCTTCCTTTTTCATCTCTGATTTTATTATTTTGAATCATTTCTCTTCTTTTTTTTGGTTAGTTGGGCCAGTGGGGTGTCAATTTTGTTTATTTTTTTTAAAAAGCCAGCTCCTCGTTTTTCTGATTTTTTGTAATTTTTTGAATTAAATCCTATTGATTTCTTCTCTGATTTAATTATTTCTCTTCTCCTACTAGATTTGGGTCTGGTTTGCTGCAGTTTTTCTAGATCCTTGAGATGCATTGAAAGCTCATTTATTTGGCGCCTTTCCAATTTCTTGATGTAGGCACCTATTGCTCTAAACTTTCCTCTTAACACTGCTTTTGCTGTATCCCATGGTTTGGGTATGATGTGCTATTATCCTCATGGACTTCCAAGAAATTTTTGATTTCTCTTTTAATTTCTTCTATGACCTATTGTTTATTCAGGATCATGTTGTTCAGTCTCCATGTGTTTGCATATGCCCTAGGGATTCCTGAGTTACTAATTTCCAACTTCATTCCACTATGGTTTGGGAAGCTGCATTGTATGATTCTATTTCTTTTGAATTTGCTGAGAGTTGCTTATGGCCTAGTATGTGGTCAGTCCTAGTGTAGCTTCCATGTACTGCTGAGTAGAATGTAAATGCTTTATGTGTAAGATGAAAAGTTCTGTAAATATCCATTGGGCTATAGTGTCATTTAATTCTACTGTCTCCTTGTTGATCTTCTGTCCTGTTGATCTGTCTATCTCTGAGAGTGGAGTATTGAAGTCCCCCAGAACTATTGTATTGGAATCTAACTCTCCCTTTAAGTCCCTTAACATATCTTTAAAATAAACCGGTGCCCTGTAATTAGGTGCATATACATTGATAATCATTATATCTTCCTGTTGAATTGACCCCTTAATCATTATATAGTGCCCCTCTTTGTCTCTCTTCACAGTTTTTGTGTTAAAGTTTATTTTATCAGATATTAAGTTGGATACACATGCTCTTTTTTCATTTCTGTTGGCATGGTATATCTTTTTCCAGCCTTTCACTTTCAGTCTGCATGCATCTTTGTCGGGAAGATGTGTTTCTTGTAAGCAGCAAATAGATGGGTTTTGTTCCTTAATCTATTCAGCCAGTCTGTTCCTTTTAACTGGAGAGTTGAGGCCATTAACATTCAGTGTGACTATTGATAAGTAGTAACTTTGCCCTGCCATTTGCCAAAGATATTTTCTAATATACGCTTTGAATTCCCTGTGATCTTTTGCTGTGAGGTTTCCTTCCTTTATCTTCTTTCATACTGATGATTGTGTTTCTGTGTGTAACACATCTTTAAGCATCTTTTGCAGGGCGGACGAATGGCGACAAATTCTTTCAATTTCTGTTTGCTGTGAAAGGTCTTTATTTCACCTTCATTCACAAATGAGAGCTTTGCAGGATATAATATTCTGGGCTGGCAGTTTTTCTCTCTTAGTACCTGGGCAATGTCTCTCCATTCCTTCCTAGCCTGTAGGGTTTCTGATGAGAAGTCTGCTGTGAGTCTAATTGGAGATTCTCTGAGAGTAATTTGACATTACTTTCTTGCACATTTTAGAATCTTTTCTTTATGTTTCTCTGTGGTGAGTTTGATTACAACGTGTCATGGTGAGGATCTCCTTTGGTCATGTTTACTAGGGGTTCTATGAGCTTCCTGTACTAGGACTCTTAGTTCTTGAGACCATTTGGCCACCAGGCAATAGAACTGTCCTTTCCAGGTTGCAACACCCAAAACTAGAAAATGATAAGTTGTTCTAGAATTCCTGATTTTTTATACCAAAACCTGTGGGAAACCCACTGTCATTAAGCAAATCTTTCTGTACATCTTAAAGGTCTAAGTTTTAGCTTCCCAAAATAAATACATTAGTCTAAAAAACATGTCACACACAACTTGTAATAATTTAAATATCAGCAAACACTTGAAAACTGGCCCTTTTTTCTCCCCTTCTTTCCCTCTAATTCTGTTAAAGCTTCCATTTTGTATTAGCTTTTGCCCGCACAAAACTAACAAGAGCAAAAGACATTAAGATTTGCATTTTAGCTTTAGAATTCACCCATTTCCAAGGCAAGAGCCTCTAACACTCTGCCACTTTTGAAACTGAAACAATCCGTAACTGCTTGAGCTGAGAAAAACAGTGTGTTTGATGATGTAAAAACCCTGCATGTTTGCTCAGCAAATCACACTTTTGTATTTGAAAATGAATTTGTCTCCTGGCTGGCTACACCAAATGTTATGGGCTGAGTTGGATCTAAATTGATTTTTCCTTGTCTTTTACTTAGATAATTTTAGGTACAGATCCCAACACTATATGCAGTGTGATAAACTACCTATAAAGTGAGAAAAATACACAGGCTCATAAGGACTTTATTAAGGGGAAATGGGCCAATGAAATGGAATTATCATATCCAGCTCTGCTCATCCTGAGTCCATGATGAGGAGATAGATATCTTCCACTCTTTGTAGCTTTTATATGAGCCTCGAAAAACAGAAGTGTTTACATGGCACCACCCCACATCCCGGGTAAGAGGAGGTACTTCCTGGGGAGTGGCCCCCTGATTAACAAGTAGATGAACATGGCAACACAGAGTGAAGGTAGCATGGCTTCCAGATCATGAACTTAAAATGATCTGTCTAAGCTTTCCCACATCATTGCCACCCATGTGGAAGACCCAGAAAAAGCTCCTGGCTCCTGATTTAGGAGGAACTCAGCTCTAGCCATTGCTTTCATTTGGAGAGTAAATTAGTGGATATAAGATCGTTGTGTGTGTCTCCCAATCTCTCTCTGCAAATTCTGCCGTTCATTATTTATTTATTTATTTATTTATTTTTTGGACAGGCAGAGTTAGACAAAGAGAGAGACAGAGAGAAAGGTCTTCCTTCCATTGGTTCACTCCCCAAATGGCCACCATGGCCAGCGCTGCGCTGATCTGAAGCCAGGAGCCAGGTGCTTCCTCCTGGTCTCCCATGCAGGTGCAGGGCCCAAGCACTTAGGCCTTCCTCTACTGCCTTTCTGGGCCACAGCAGAGAGCTGGACTGGAAGAGGAGCAGCCGGGACAGAATCCGGCACCCCGATCGAGACTAGAACCTGGGGTGCCGGCACAGGCAGGTGGAGGATTAGCCTAGTGAGCCGCGGTGTCGGCACAAAATTCTGCCTTTCCAATAAAAGAAATAAATATAAGTAAAAATCAAATAAAGGAAAACTTGATAAATTTTAAACACATTTTCCCAGGGAGAGATATTTTCCTTCTATAAAAGATTAGAAGCAAAGAACTTAAGTTCAAACCACCTATCTATACACAGGCAAGATAGGTAAACATCCATATCATCCTCTTTGGACTATTCTTTCAGTTACTCAACAAATCAGTGATCATTTATTGAGGGATTCCTATATGCTGCAAGTCTTAAAAGTTGGGAATGTAGTATGAACAAAAAGCCACTGTCCTCAAATGACTCACATTCTGTGCTGCATATACTCTGAAATGCTTTGAATGACATTTAATATGATCTCATGAATATTATTTGACTTTTCTTGAACTAATTTCCCCTTGTAAAATGTAGATACAGGAACCTCTTCGCAAGGCCACTATGCAGATAATATATACAATATGTAGGAAATTATAAACATTGAATCAACAATGGCTAATGGATTTTAAGGTTTACAGACGGATGTCACAGACAATATCTTGTTAAATTCTCTACTAATAGGATTCTGATGATATTAGGATTATGAAACAATATGGTCATACAGACTTCAACTGGAATCCCTGCACTGATATTATCAGCTATTTGACTTTGAGAGAAGTGTGTTAACATTATTGACATACATTTCTTCATGTGACAAGTAAAAATAGCATGCCACTTTAACGGTTGTTAGGATGATTATTTATAATCTATGCAATTGCCCACTCACTGAAGAGTAACGATTACAAAAAGTTACAATTATATGGAGCAACCAGAATTCTTATAGTCTACTAATGAGGATATTATTAGTACAACTATTCTGGAAAAGTGTTTGGCTGTATTTTCCAAAGTTGAATATAAACATTCCTCACAGCATGTAAATTCTACTGCACCAGGTTCATCCAAAAACATGTTTTAGAATGATTGTATCTGGACTAATCATAATGTTCTAAACCTGCAAACTACTTTAATGCTCATCATTGTTGAATTCATTTAATGGAATGCTCGTTAACAATAAGAATGAATGACTTACAATACACAATAATATCACTGAATCTCAGAAACAAAACATTGAATGAAGCTGGAGTTACAAAGTGAATACTTTATTGTTCTAAAGTGTGTCAGAATATGCCATCTCATAATATGCCACTTTCCCACAAAGATTATTTGATCTAAAGGCAATTTAAAAATATCAAGGTAAAGAAATGTGCTCTTGGGCCAGCACTATTGCACAGTGGGTTAAAGCCCCTGCATGTAGTGCTGGCATCCTATATGGGTGCCCGTTCAAGGCCAGCCATAAGATCTTGTAATCTTACTACTAGGTATAGACCCAAAAGATATGAACACATTGTATCAAAGAGGCGCCTGCACCATCATGTTTATAGCAGCACTGTTCACAATAGCGAAAATATTGAATCAACCAAGGTGTACATCATCAGATGAATAAAGATAATTTAGCCTAAATATATTCAATGAGAGGCCAGTGCTGTGGCATAGAGGATAAAGCCACTTCCTGCAGTGCCAGCATCCCATATTGTCAGGATCTCCCCCTCTGGGAACTGGCCAGGTTGTTACGAAGGAAGAGTCGGGGAGACTGAGGAAAGTTAAGCTAAACACACTTTATTGATATTCTAGGAGACTAGGAGGAGAGATTGCTGAAGCCACTCTTGTGGGCCAAAGGTGCTATGGACCAGGAGCCTTCCCCGCAGGCACAAGGTGCTACGGACTGGGGAGAGAGGCTGAGCAACCTCTGCTTTACAGCATCTGAGGGTCTACTTATATACAGTTTTCAAAGGTCAACCCCACCCATGCACCGACCTCCCAGGCTCCACAATCATAGTAATGCCGCCCTCCCCGGTCCTATAGTCATAGTAGCACGGTTACATAGTTATAACAACGGTTTGCAGTGCAAGCTATACACAGTCTTTTTCTCTGATGAGGAGTTTCGTTCCTTCACGGGTGGATCCCTAACACATATGACTGCTGGTTCAAGTCCTATCTGCTCCATTTTTGATCCAGCTCTCTGTTATGGCCTGGGAAAGCAGTAGAAGGTGGCCCAAGTCCTTGGGTCCCTGCACCTGCACAGGAGACCAAGAAGAAGCTTCTTGCTCCTAACTTCAGATTGGCTCAGCTCCAGCCCTTGCAGCCATTTGGGGAATGAACCAGCAGATTGAAGACCTCTCTCTCTCTCTCTCTCTGCCTGTCTGTATCTCTGCCTTTAAAATAAATAATTAAATCTTTAAAAAGGAGAAATGTGCTCTGAGCCTTTCTGCTTTCTTCTTAAAACTGAGATATAAAATCCCCACATAAAATATATTTTGTTTATACCAGGATAAAAGTAACATTCTTACCGTTAATGAAGAGAAGTAAAAGTCTAGAGAAATTAACAAATCTTGTTAAACTAAACTTTATCTTCCTGGTCATTGTAACCTATTAACTACTCAAGCCCAGCTCCCTTTGTCTTGTCAAGTTTTCACAACTTATCAATGTTTGTTCAAATCAATATTTAAGTGACTAACTGCTTCTTTGGATCTTCTTTCTTCAAGAAGTTTCCTGTGTCATTGTGAAAAATCATGGTAAATAAATATCTGCACTTTTATCACATTAATCTGTCTTCTTTGATTTAATTTTCAAAGAAATTCAATCATGAAAGTTGATTTTTATTAGTTTCTTTTTATGCTGTTTATAGCTTTCCTAGTTTGACCCTCTAGTATGGCCAGACAAAATACAAGATACCCAGTAAAATTCAATTTTGAATTAACAACAAAAGCAGTTTTATAAAAAGTTTTGGTAGAAAACCACTGTTCCTCAATAGTAAAGACAAGGACTATAAACAATAATCAAATCTCAAAATGTCAATTTCACTCCTATACATTACACTTTTGGCACTCTATTAAATAATTATCACAAATCAGAAAACATATGGTATTTGTCTTTTTGGTACTGGCTTATTTTACTAATCATAAAGGTCTCCAGTTGCACCCATTTTGTTGCAAGAAAATGTTTCCTCCTTTTTTAAGTATTCCATTATTTATACATATCACAGTTTCTTGACCCAGTCATCAGTTGATGTACATCTGGGTTGATTCCATATCTTAGATATTGTGAGTTGAGCTGCTATAAATATGGGGGTACAGATAACTCTTTTGTGTGCTGATTTCATTTCCTTTAGGTAAATTCCCACTAACAGAATGGCTGGGCCATACGATAGCTCAGATTTCTGAGGAATCTCCATATGTCCATAATGTCTTCCATAAAGGTTGTACTAGTTAATAAGTCTAAGAAGCATGTATTAGGGTATCTTTCCCCACATCCTTGTTCCCTAGCATCTTTTCTGGCCACAATGAAATGAAGCTTTAAATAAACAACTCAAGAATATCTAGAACATATGCAAACACATGGAGACTGAACAACATACTCCTGAATAAACGGTGGATCATAGAAGAAATCAAAAGTGAATTCAAAAAGTTTCTAGAAATGAAGGAAGACAATGATACTGTATATCAAAAAGTATGGGATCCACCAAAAGCCATGTTAAGAGGGAAGTTTATAGCATTTGGTGCCTACATTAAGAAATTGGAAAGGCATCAAATGAATGCATCTCAAGAACCTAGAAAAACAACAATAAATGAGACCCAAAATTAGTAGGAGAAAATAAATGATTAAAATTGGAGAATAAACAAATAAAATTGAAGCCAAAAATAATAAAAAGGATCAGTGAAACAAAGAGTTGATCTTTGGAAAAAGTAAATAAAATTGATATACCATTGGCCCAAGTAAACAACAACAAAAAAAGAGATAGAAGACGCAACTCAACAAAATTAGGGATGAAAAAGGAAATGTTAAAAACAGGTGGCACAGAAATAACAAGAATCATCAGGAGTTACTACAAAGTGCTGTATGCCAACAAATTGGGAATGGAGGCAGAAGGAGGGTCAAAATTAGGACCAGGTAAGGGTTACTGCTCCTGCCAGCTTAACACTCCTCAATTGTGAGGGCCAGGTTGCACATGCACCCATGACCTACATAGTGAAGATTCCTAGAGACACATAGGAAAGGTGGAAGCACAGGCAAGTGCTTCTACTTGTTCACTGACCTCTCCCTCCTGTGAGCTCCATACGCTATGCTCCCACAGCCAAAGAATTTGAGGGACACCTTAAGTAGGTAGAGACATAAAATTAAGAATGCACTGCTTCTAGTCCTTTCATTTTAGGTGGGCAATGAGTGAGCTATCTTTGGCATACACTCCCTTGGAATGCATTCTCAGGCACTGGGATCCCTTTGACCCCTAAATCTTGAAGAAAGAGTCCCTGGCTCTCTGCACCATGATGTGGCCAGAGACAAGCTGGAAGATGGAGAAACTTGACCCCCAGATGGAAATACCAACTATAATACCATCCTCCAACTAGACCTCTTCTGTTGCAGAGCAGAGAAATGGTCTGAGATTTCTTATGTTTAAGCAATTTTGGCTGAAAGAGAATCTAGACCTCTGCCAACTCTATAAGCTAGACCTGACACTTTTTTCCAGGAGTTACTTTCAAGCCCACAACTGTCTACTCTCTCCACCAGGCAGAGTCTGCTGCACAGTATATGGTGATCCCTCTACCTACTGTTCCTGTTCCTTCATGCCTCCACTCTTTTGAGGATCACCTTAGCAAGCAAGACAACTGTCCCCTGACTCACATTTTACCCCTTCATGAGGTTCCCAGATAGTTCAATGACTTCAAGCATATCCAGGTCCCCTTCTCATTAAAGAACCTCAAACAGATAAAAGGGGTTTGGCCAGATTTTCAGATGACCCTGAAAAGTACATAGAGGCTTTCCAAAATTTATTCAATCTGTGAACTCATCTGGAAATGTGTAATACTACTCAAACCAGACTCTGAGATGGAAAAACAAGCTGTTTTTCAAGTGACAGAGATCCTTGAGGAAGAACTTTACATGGCATTTACATCCTCATCTGTTCAGTGAGGCCATGGACTATTATATCCTAAAGTAAAACAAGTTGATCTTCAGGAGGATCTTACCCTAAGTGGAGACCAGATGACCCAGGAAATGAATGAAAATTACTTTGTCCTAGAGAAATTGAGGAGGACAAGGAATAACCCTTACGTTATTGCAACCTATGCTAAACCAAGGCCCTGAAGGAATGCCTCAGTCTTTTTAGAATGATTAAGAGAGGCTTTGGCCTCCCTACCACCCAATTCTATGGAGATAACAGGCAATCTTGAAGGACAAGTTCATGGCTCAATCAGATTCAGATATTAGGAGAAAGCTTCAAAAGTATTCTATTGGAGCTGAGAGTAAATACATTACAAAACCTCCTGAAAGTCACCACTCTGATCCTTTACAATTAGGATTAGGAGGAGACCCAACAATAAGACGGAAAGGATAAGAAAAATATCACAGCTCTAGTGGTGTGTCATGGAGTCTCCAAACTCAGTGTCCCCTGGAGTCTCCAAAGAGCACTAGTTAAAGTCAGGTGGGGCACTTCAAAACAGAACGTCCACATTCCCAACATCAGAGAAACCCCTCATGGTCTTGTCCTGTTTACAATGGTTGACTGCCACAAGAGATCAGGGCCTCTGGGATTGGACCCAAGAGGACTGCAGGATCCTGGAACTTCTTTTACAGGTTTCTACCATACAGACCATGAGCATTCAGGAGCCTTGGGTGGTCTTAAGCATCAAAGGTAAACAATTTGATTTCTTCTTAGAAGCTGGAGCTCCATTTTCTGTCCTTTCAAATATGATAATCTCTTCTTCCTTTAGTATGGTATTGACAGAATTCTCAGGAAAGCCTCTATTTAAATATTTCACCCAGTCTCTAAGCTGTAACTGGGATAATTTGTATTTTTACATATGCCTTCCTGATAATATCAGAGAGCCCATCCTTTTTAAAGAGATATCTCTTAGCACAGACGGGAACCACCATCCTCATGGCCCTAAGGCAATTCATAAGCTTTTCCTTAATTGAGACAGATACTAATCCAGAGGTTTAGACAATCCAGGGAAAGATTATCCTACCAATAACTGCCCAATATATATAGATTCATCTTAAAACATATAGATTCATCTTAAGAATCCTACTTTTTACACCATCAAAACCAATATCCCTTAAATCCAGAGATTTGACAAGGGCTATAACCTATGATAGAGAGCTTAAAGTCACAGGAACTTTTAAAGCCAAATGACAAGCCAATCATGGGAGTCAGCTCTGGATCTCTTGATACAGGCAAATAGCCCATCCTTTGTAGTGACTGATAAGAGATCCAGAAAACAGGCACCTTCAAAAGGAAGCCTCTGGTTAACAGGTAATCATCTTTTAAAGCACCAGGCTTTACTGCTAGAGGGTGTGCCCTGCACCCAGCTCAAGATTTATTCCTTTCTCATTCCCACTATTTTTATCCCAGAGGAGTTTGGAGAACCCAGAACATAACTTGGAACAGGTGGTACTGTTGACCTATGTAGCCATAGAGGACTTCTAGAACATCCCTTCAGAGGACCTAGACTTGGTTGTCTTTACAGATTATTGAATAAAGAACCCACCAGGCTGAATATACCATACTCATCTTAAATGAGACCATTGAGAACTCTCATCTTCCTCCTGGCATGAGTGCTCAGATGGCAGAGCTGGTAGTTCTGACAAAAAGGGTAAATATGTTCACCGATTCTAAACACTTCCTCATCACAAATGGGTAGCATATGAAATACCATCAGGAAAAGATTGATTGTTATCTTTGGTGCCCCTCCCATAGGAAGTGGCAATCATATACTCTAAGGGACACCAAAAGTAATCAATGAAGTATTTGAGGAAAACGAATTCATAGGTTTGGGGGTCTGATCTGAAGCTAACAGACTCCCTCCCTTGGGTCTTTAGAGACTACTTCATTTTTGGAAAACCCCATAGAAGAGATCAGGCCACAGTGATCCTCTGAAGAAACTCAATGAATAGTCTGCTGCTTGCAGTCTCCAGCCCAGTGAATGGCTTCTCTCTGAAGAAGAAAGGATCCATCTTCCTTCCTCTTGCCAGGAGAAGGCAAATAAAAGTCATCAAGGTTTCAATCACAGGAAGGATAAGACTTTTCAGTTGGCCCAGAGGGTATTTATAAGGGACCTCCTCAGGACTATAAAACAGGTTGTGGTGGCCTTGAATCCTTGTCTTATGAACAACCACTTATATTAAAATCTTGGCCTTCATGGAGTACAAATAAAAGGAAGCTATCCACAGGAGGGATGTCAGCTAGATTTTACTCACATGCCTCAGAAAAGAAACACCTGGTACCCCTTAGTATGTGTAGACACCTTCACTCATTGGGTGGAAGCCTTCCCCTGCAGATCTGAGAAGACTACAGAAGTGGTAAAGGTGCTAATCTCTAAAATAGTCTCTCAGTTTGGACTTCCTGAGAGCCTACAAAGTGACATTGGGTCCTCCTTCGAGATCATTGTCAAGGAGTCTGTAAAGTGTTAATTATGCAATATCATGTCCATTGTGCCTGGAGGCCCCAAACATAAGGGAAGGTAGAAAAGATTAATGAAATCTTCTAGAGACACCTTAAGAAGCTACCTCAGAAAATGTACTTTTCCTGGATCTCTCTCCTGCCCTAACATAGATGAATATCAGAAATATCACCTCAAAGACAGTTTTGAGCAATTTTGAGATGCTCTATGGTTGTCTTTCCTTACTAATAGACAATGAGATTTCATGCATGATCAGATACATTATAGCACTTGGAAGATTTCATCAGGCAATTCAAGATCTCCCAGAGACAGAACTCAGGGGAACAGGAAGCCCTAAATATATCCCACGCAAAAAAGTACCAATGAAGACCTTTCTAACTCACTCTTCCTCTTTAGGGAAGATTGGGAGGGAATCTATACTGTGATCTTTTTTCTACTCTGACTGTGGTAAAACTTCCCAGATTAGATTGTTGGATTCACCATTCTTAGTGAAAACCTTGGTTTCCAAATCAGTTTCACATTTGATCCCAGAGAACAACTTTGACATCTTCATGGAAGTTGAATTCTCCTGCCAAGTCACCGAAGGACTCAAACTCCTTTAAAAATAAATAAATAAATAAATAAATAAATAAATAAACCTCTTACACACACTCGTCCCCAGCCTTCATCACTCCATCTCAAAATAAAGCTTCAGCTATTTGGGAGAATAGCTTTGCTACTTCAGGGTGTTAGTTTTTTTCATCTTTTTGTTCATCCGTTTACTTCCACCAAAAGTACATTGGCACATCTAGACTTTACTTGTCCTTGTCCGTATTGACTACATGCAACACAGTGAGGGTTTACAAGCATGATCTTTATTTCATGGATGTTCCTATGACAATCTATTCTTGGAAAAATACAGAGTAGGATACTCCATTTAATGATAAACACATAAAAGGAGCACAGAAGAACGCAGCACATGGGAGACAGAGATCTCTACAGATGCTTCGCACTGGAAACATTGGTAATTTTTCCACCATGTTAAGTTAAGAGATTGGGAAAACTCTTGGACTTTCTTCCAACAAAGCAGTGCCAATGTGGCACAAGAGAAAGGGTATCCTCTAATAATAAAAGCAAAACCTAAGAAAGCCTACATTATCAAAGGCAACAAACAAAATAACAAGATAATTTGTCAGTATTTTAACTTTCTTTCAGATTGAAAACCAACACTTGCTTAGGAATTCATCCAATTATATCCAATATTCAATCAAAATATGAGAAAATTACTAATATCAAAGAGAAGAAAAGAGCCACTAGAAATAGCTCCACTGATGATCTATGTATTGAAATATCACCAGAAATGGACTTCAAGTTAAATAGTACAAGTATGTTTAATAATTTAGGAGAAAAAATTAATGCAGTTATGAATATTTTAAAATACATCCAAGAAATGGAATTGCAACATGTAACTTAGAGAAAGCATATGGAAAGGAATATCTGAAATTTAAAATATGTTTGGATAGATTTAATAAATTAGACATTGACAAATAAATTATCAATAAACTTGAAGGTAAATCAATGGAAGCTGACACAAATGCAAAAAGCATTGGAAAAATATAATCATTGCCTCAATAATCTGTCACCTAAAAATTAAACAGTTTAATGTCTGTATGATTGTAGCTTCACAAAGAAAAAGACCATCATGTGATAGAAGGTTTTGAAAAATAAATAGCCAAGTATCTCACAAATTTGTTGAGAACTTCAACAACAGCAACAACAAAATAAGACATTCAACAGAGAGGTGGAGAGAGGCAGATAGAGAGAGAGAAAGAGAGAGAATTCTTTTTTAATCATCACAGAATTCCTCCTCAACACACCTGACCTAAAATAAGAAGCAAGAAAGGGGGCTCAATAAAGTAGAGGAGAAAATAGATCTATATAATCCAATCTCTGTAGAAAATTCTCCCAAATATCTTGTTTTTGAATCTTACTTTTGCCATATCCCAGTTATATGCATGATTTGTCATTATGCCTCTCTTCTCTCATTTTAAACTGGTATTGTTTTATGATATTATTCTAAGAGGATGGATAGTTAAAACATGTAAAGATTTATATAATTGTTTGGCAAATAGTATGTACCTAAAATAATTATTTGTTATTGTAATTTTTATTACAGTTTAATTTATTTAAGCTCACTTAAGCACATGTTGACTTGCTAATAATAAATATATACACTTCATAAGCTATGTAATATATATTAGTGAAAATGGTTTATAAACCTTAATCCATTGTTTCTTTTGTTTCATAGCAGACTGAAGACAAAATGAGAGCCTAAACAATATTATACCAATACAGTGTCTTATAAACCAAAATTAAATTAGCTAAATTAAGTTTAAATTTATCGAAAGGCTTTGGAGATACTTAGATAAGTGTAATATTATAATTCCCTTTTTAATAATACAATATATAGGGGTTGGCTCTGTTGCATATCAGGTAGACTCCACCTGGCATTCCATATGGTTCAAGTCCCAGGTGCTCCACTTCCAATCCAGCTCCCTGCTAATGGCCTCGGAAAGCAGCAGAAGGTGGCCCAAGTGCTTGGGAGACAAGGAAGAAGCTCCTGTCTCTTGGCTTCAGCTTAGCCCAGCTCTGGCCATTTCGGCCATTTGGGGAGAGAACCAGACGATGGAAGACTTCTCTTTCTCTCTCCCTTTCTCTCTCTCTTCCTCTGCTTCTCCCTATGTCTGGCTCTGACTTTCAAATGAATAAATAAATCCTTAAAAATATCATAGATAACTTGATAGAAAGCTGTCATGAGCTTTATATAGTTTTTCAACTGACTTAGAATGAAATGCAAACTTTTAACCCAGCTGAGATTTATAATCTCAGAAGGAAAGCTGTTGTTCAGAGTGTTATATAATGGTCACAGAAGTATTATGTGATTAAAAAAACAAATACATATGGATAGAAATATTAACATATTGATTGTTTTGGGGGGAAGTCAGAACTGACCCAAAAACTTGTAATATGGGGTAATCTCTTTTTCAGTTAACTAGGTTGAATTAACAAAAACCCAGTTAAATCTTTTGGCAAGCTTCATTTTATTTTATTTTATTTTATTATTTCATTTATTTTATTTGATTTTATCTATTTGAATGTCAAAGTTACATAGAGAAAGAGAGAAGACTTCTAGCCACTGGTTCAATCCCCAATTGGTTGTAAGGGTCGGAGTTGTGCCAATTTGAAGCCAGGAGCCAGGGGCTTCTTCCGGGTCTCTTGCACGGGTGCAGGGGCCCAAGGAATTGGAACATCTTCTACTGCTTTCCAAGGCAATAGCAGAGAGCTGGATCAGAAATGGAGCAGCCAAGACTCGAACCAGCGCCCATATGGGATGCCAGCACTGCAGGCCGCAGCTTTACCTGCTATGCCACAGCACCGGGCCCATAAGCTATTTTTTTTTAAAGATTTATTTATTAATTTGAAAGTCAGAGTTACACAGAGAGAGGAGAGGCAGAGAGAGAGGTTTAAAGAAAAATAACTGGCACCATGGCTCAATTGGCTAATCCTCCGCCTGCAGCACCGGTACCCCGGTTCTAGTCCCGATTGGGGCGCCGGATTCTGTCCCGGTTGCTCTTCTTCCAGTCCAGCTCTCTGCTGTGGCCCGGAAGTGCAGTGGAGGGCCCTGCACCCGCATGGGAGACCAGGAGGAAGCACCTGGCTCCTGGCTTCGGATCCATGCAGCACACTTGCCATAGCAGCCATTTTGGGGGGTGAACCAATGGAAGGAAGACCTTTCTCTCTGTCTCTCTCTCACTGTCTATCTCTGCCTGTCAAAAAAAGAAAAAAAAAAAAGAAAAAGAAAGAAAAACAAATACCATAAATTCAATTAATTCCTTAAAGATTAGACTTGTATCTCTACCAGGTTTTGTCAATAGCTCTTTAATGGTGTCAGAAAAAATAATAAATGTCTAAAATGTATAATAATGTCCTGAATATTCTATTTTTTCCTTAAGAGAACAGTGGTGTTTCTGGCTCATTAAATAAAAGTTGTCATTTGCTTAGACTTCTTTATCTGTTTCACCATGGAGGACCACTTCAGTTAATCTCTGTGTCACAGCTGACTCTACCCACTCTAGGCCTATAGCCTAGAAACAGATAATTCCAAATGCCCATTAGTCCTTAATCCACAGGCACTGATTGGCTTTTGTTCCCAGGGTCCTTCAGTGAAAGAAATAATCATATATGTTAGACTATCTTTTTTTTTAACATTCTGAAACTATAGGAAATGCAACATTTATGTCATTGAACTATTTTGAAACTTTGCAAATTGTAGAAAAGTGGTAATGTTTAAAAGTATTCTTATTTTATAAAAATGCAAGCAAATGTATCAGGTGGAATGCAATTGATTATTGTCAGGGATTTTGACTAGTTTTTCCTGTTTTTTCCATTCATTTCTGCATCCTTTACTATATTAGTGCATTACTCTTTAAATTTTCCTTTTAGCCTTATTAGCTCTACCTTTTGTCATAGAAGTAAGTCAAATCATTAGCACCCATCCTTTTGTATTTATATGAGAGTCATAATTTACCTTTTTAAGCAGATTGTCCTTTAACAATTCTAATTCCTGTTTAGCCCATGACAGAGCTAATCCATTGCCTAATGAAAATTTAGTCTCAGTTTCCTTATATATAGGTGGAAAAAAAAATTTCCTTCAAGGTTGATATGAGGTAGCTGTTTAAAATACTTAGGATAGTAATTGTCTTCTGTTTGGCATCTACAAGTTAATTTTTTGTTTTTCTTGTGTACTAAACAACTAATATGTTCTTGGGATTTGAAAGATGTTCAGTATGTTTTTATATTTTAATTTCTAATGAGGAAAAATAGGGGGAATGGAGATTTTTTAAGAAGATTAATAGACACAGATAAAGTAGGCCAGAGGGTTAGTGTAGATGCCACATAACTGAATATTTTAAAGGTCAAGGTTACCAATGGTTCAAGCCTTTTGCTTTATCTCACCAACCCAGTTTCACAAACATAAACACATAGATCTTTTTTATCCAAAATACGAGGGACCTAGAAAATGTGATTCATACTTATTTTTCCTTTAGTGAGAAGATATTGCAGGATATTTTTCTGAGCTGTTACTATTTTCAACTTTTCAATTTTTTTTTCCTTTTGTATATGATAAAATAAAAAAAAATGAAAGAGAAGATACTGAACATAAATAGGCATACAATTGGACTGGCCTGAAGAACATACAAACACTTTTAGAACACAAATACAAAACATGTATCCCATTAGGTTGATAACAAAACAGCTAACAATTCAAAATATCGTGAACATTATAGTTGGAAAAAACTAGCACTTTAGCACTAAATAAAACACATATGATATTTTTTCTTTACATTCTTTCCTGTATACTTCTCTGAATTATGATTGTAAATGACTAATGCAAATTTAGCTGGATTCTTTATCCAACCATTAATGTAACATCAAAATATTTATCAGGAAAATTAGTACAAAAAAGTATATACACAACAAATATTAGATGCAAACACATCTGTTCTAGTTGTATAAAGATACATACATACATCCTTATACTGAGAAGCTGTCCTGTTGGTGGGGCAGAGATATGAACAGATAATTATAGCTCAGTGTAATGCCAACAACTGAGATATACAGGGTGTAGAGAGTAGGGAGGAAGAACGGCTGGTTTTCTAAAGAAGGAAAGCATTGAGAAAGTTGATGGAGAAATAAAGAATTGGAGAGGGCAAAAATGTTTTCCTTTCAAAATCATTTTATTTCCCTTATTCAAGAGATAAATAGAGTATTCCAAAGATCCTAGTTTTAAGGGAAAAAAGACTTAAAGTTAACAAGTATTCTTCCCAAACTTTTTAAGAATAACTAGTGGAATAGCAAACCACTAAAGTAGGAGTATTCCAAATGAAAACATTTCATGCAGTTCACATTCTGAAACAAGTCATTAGGAGCTCAAATGACAATTAGTGATCCCCACTGCCCAAAACATCTCATGACATGCAACTTGGTGAACACAACAACTAGCAAATAGTTGAGTTGAACTGTAAATGTTCAACTTTGACTCATACTTTTGTTCCTGGCATACACAACAGATCTGAATTGTGAATTCAGTTGCAAATAAAAAGATGCTTATTATGTAGCCTTCAGTAATAGGGAGATTGTAAAAACAGGTGAGAAAGTTAGTACACTTGACTTTTTTTTATTTTTATTTTTGACAGGCAGAGTGAACAGTGAGAGAGAGAGAGACAGAGAGAAAGGTCTTCCTTTGCCGTTGGTTCACCCTCCAATGGCTGCCGTGGCCAGCGCGCTGCGGCCAGTGCACCGTGTTGATCCGAAGGCAGGAGCCAGGTGCTTATCCTGGTCTCCCATGGCGTGCAGGGCCCAAACACCTGGGCCATCCTCCACTGCACTCCCTGCCCACAGCAGAAAGCTGGCCGGGACAGAATCTGGCGCCCTGACCGGGACTAGAACCCGGTGTGCTGGCGCCACAAGGCAGAGGATTAGCCTATTGAGCTGCGGCGCCGGCCCAGTACACTTGACTTCTAAACCAGATACATTTAATATACCCTCCTCTAAATGAATAATTATTTTCCATAATAATAATAATGAAGTGCAATGAGTAATAATAATTTACACAACCATTTCTGAATACAAATTTTCATTATTAAATTTCATGTATATGTTATTAGTAAAAATATAAATATTTATAAAGTAAAACAAAAGCATTACTCTTTAGTAAAGCTATGTTTTTAGAATAGTCTTATACTCACAGCAAATTTGAGTGGGAAATAGAGTTCCAAATGTTCCTTCTCCTCACACACATAAGATTCTCCTACTGTGGATCTCTCAAATCAGAGTAGTGCTTTGGCTACAACTGACACCAAATCCTACAGTTTACATTCGGATTTACTCCTGATGTACATTATGAGTTTTTACAGATAAAATAACATAAACTCACCATATACAGAATAGTTTACTTGTCTTAAATTATCTCTGATCTTTTTGCTTATTCAGTCACCATCTCTCCTAATACATGGCAACCCCTGGTCTTTTTGACATCTTTGTAGCATTGTTCTTCCCAAGATATCATGAAGCTGGAATCACACATATAGTAGCTTTCTCAGAGTGGCATCTTTAATTTAGTAGTAAACATTTAAGTTTTATCTCAAAAACCAGATTGAGGGCCGGCACTGTGGCATAGCTGGTAAAGCCACCATCTGCAGTGCCAGCATCCCATATGGGAGCCAGTTCAAGTCACAGCTGCTCCTCTTCTCATCCAGCTCTTTGCTATAGCCTGGGAAAGCAGTAGAAGATGGCCCAAGTCCTTGGGCCCCTGCACCTGCATGAGAGACCCAGAGGAGGCTGCTGGCTTCAGATTGGTATAGCTCTGGCTGTTGCGGCCAATTGGGGATTGAACCAGCAGATGGAAGCTCGCGCTCTCTCTCTCTCTCTCTGCCTCTCCTTCTCTCTCTATGTAACTCTGACTTTCAAATAAATAAATAAATAAATAAATCTTTCAAAAAATACCAAATTGACTTCATGTCTTCATGGCTAATTTCTTATTAGCCCAGAATAAATATTAGTGTGGTGGTACTGGCTGTATCACTCTTTATTTATCCATTTGCCTATCAGATGACATCTTGATTGCTTCCAAGTTTTGGCAATCATGAATAAAGTGGTTCTAAATATCTGTGTGCAAATTCTTGGGTGGAAACAAGTCCACTTAATTTGGATAAATACCAAAGAATGAGACTGCAGTATTATATGGTAAGAGTACATTTAGTTTTATAATCAGTTGGCAAGCTATCTTCCAGAGTTGTTACACCATTTTGAAATCACACCAGCAATAAAAGGAGTTCTTGCAACTCTACATAATCACTGAAACTTAGTGGCATAAATATTTTAGATCTTGACCAATTTAGCAGGTGTATAGTGAGCTCCATTGTTGTTTTAATTCCAATTTAACAATAATGTATGATGCTGAGTATCTTTCATCTGTTTATATAATCTTTTTGTTTTATAATTTTTAAATAGACTCATAAAATTTTATATATTTATGAAGTACTATATGATATCTTGATAGATGTACACAGTGTGTAATATCCAACCAGTTTAAATATTATCTAACTCCTCAGTTAATATCTATTTATGGTGAAAATATTGAAATTTTTGTCTTTTAGAATGTATATTTTTAATTTTTTTTAAGATTTTATTTATTTATTTATTTGACAGGCAGAGTTACAGACAGAGTGAGAGAAAGATACAGAGAGAAAGGTCTTCCTCCTTTTGGTTCACCCCCCAAATGGCTGCAATGGCCGGGGCTGTGCTGATCCAAAGCCAGGGTCCAGGAGCTTCTTCCTGGGTCTTCCCAAGCAGCTGGGCCATCCTGCACTGCTTTCCCAGGCTACAGCAAAGAGCTGGACTGGAAGAGGAGCAACGGGGACTAGAACCAATGCCCATATGGGATGCCAGTGCCACAGGCGGAGGATTAACCTAGTGTGCTACAGAGCAGGCCTCCAAATTTTTGTTTTTATTTACGTGAAAGACAGACACAGAGGGAGAGAGACAAGAACAGAGAAACAGAGTTCATCTGCTGGTTCACTATCCAAATATTTATAATAGTTAAGATTGCACCAAGTCAAAACCAGAAGTTTGGAACCCAATCTGAGTCTGTTACATGGGTGGGAACGAAAGAAATACTTGAGCTAATACTACCTCCCCCCAGAATACACGTTAGCAGGAAGCTGCACTCTCAAATGGAGCCAGAACTTGAACCCAGGCATTTTAATATGTGATGAAAGCATCCAAAGACACATCTTTATTGTACCAAATGACCAAATGCCAGCAGCTAGTATTTTTTTAATAAAGAAATGCACTGTGCTGTGGTGGAATGAGAATCCCATGCCAAGATGGCCTCTGACAAGTGAGCATCAGTTACTCAGGAATGGCTTCAGAACCCACCTGGCAAAGGAGCTGCCTGGCTACAGGCAGTGATTGGTTAGGGCATAAACTGCCCCTTGACTGGATTGGCTACCTCGGCTATATAAGCCAAGCTGTACCAACTGAAATAAACGAGTCTGCGGGCTGCTCGCCTCTGGTCTGTTTTCACCTGACTCCTGGTGTCTGTACGGTGACTCCACACCTCTTGCCCCCACCATGCTCCTCCACTCAGAACGAATCCACCACAACACTATAAAATAACACTATCCTATAGTCAAACTAAGATTCAATAGAATCGAGAAACTTCCTAGGCTATCAAATATTAGCTTCTTTCTCATTAATAAACCTGTCCCCGCGTTCCCTCTCTTCTTACCTCCTTAGCTTCTGTTTAATCACAATTACACTTTCAACTTGTATGAGATCACTTTTTTTAAGACTCTTTTATGAGTGAGATCATATGATATGCATCTTTCTGCACCTGGCTTATTTTACGTAATGTAATGACTTCCGATTCCATTTATGTGATTGCCAATGTCATTGTTTTTCATGACTGAGTGGAATTGCATTGTATGCATGTATCACATTTTATTATTTCATTCATCAGTGTATGGACACTGAGGTGGTTTGTATTTCTTGACTATTGTGAGTAATGCTGCAATAAATATAGGAGTGTAGATGTCTCTTCAACAAACTGATTTCATTTCCCTTAACATATACCTAGTAGTAAAATTGCCAGATCACATGGTAGTTCTATTTTGGTTTCGTGAGGAATCTCTATTCAGTTTGCCTCAGTAGTTTTGATAATTTATATTCCCTCTAACAGTACACAAGGCTTTTCTCCACATTCTCACCAATATCTGTTATCTTTTTGATAATAGCCATAGTAAATTGTGTAAGATGACAGCTCATTGTTAATTTTACCTTTTTTCATGTATTTATTGCCCATTTATATATCTTTCTTGGAGAAAAAGCTGAATAAATATACTCTGCATTTGCTAATTAGATTATTTGTTAGATTGTTATTGAGTTGTTTGTGCTCCTTAGGAGTTCTGGATTTTAGCCCCCTTTCAGACGTAAAAATTGAAAAGATTTTTCTCCCATTCTAAAAGTTGTCTCTTCATTGTGTTGTTTTCTTTCCTATGCAGAAGCTTTTAATGTGATGAGAGCCCATTTATTCATTTTGTCTATTATTTCTTGTTCTTTTGAGGTCTTATGCATGTTCATTGAAACTTTCCAATATGTATGGCTTCTTTAGTGAGGTGTCTGAGTCAATAATTCATTTTTTCAATATAGTTGTTCATTTTCTTATAATTAAGTTTTAAGATTCTTTGTATATCTTGGATAAGAATCTTTTACCATTTGAATCATTTGCAACAATTTTGTCTTCAGTCTGTCATGTTTTCTATTCTCTTGAAGTGCCTTTTTGAGTAATTATGTGCATTTTAAAATTTTAATTAAACTAGCATAACAATTGTTTCCCTCATGAATTGTGTCTTTGTGTTTTACCTAAAAAATCATCGTTATACCAAAGTTCACTTAGTTTTTTTTTCCCAGGTTATCTTTTAGAAGTTTTATAGTTTTATGTCTTAAATTTAGGACTATAATCCATGTTGAGTTAATGTTCGAAAGGTATGAAGTTCGTGACTTAATCGTCTCTCAAAACCTTTACTTCTTTATACTATCATATTTTGGACAAAATTTTAACACATAAATTTTTGTATTTATTCCCATAGTAGGGAATCAGTCTTGTAATTTAATTTTATTTATTTGAAATACAGAGTTACAGAGAGAGGTAGAGACAGAGAGAGAGGTCTTCCATCTTCTGGTTCACTTCTCAGTTGGCCACAATGACCGGAGCTGCTCCAATCCGAAGCCAGGAGCCAGGAGCTTCCTCCAGGTCTTCCACATGTGTGCAGGGGCCCAAGGACTTGGGCTATCTTCTACTGCTTTCCCAGGTCATAGCAGAGAGGTGGATTGGAAGAAGAGCAGCCGGGACTAGAACTGGTGCCCATATGGGATGCTGGTGCTTCAGGCCAGGACGTTAACCCTTTGTGACACAGTGCCAGCCCCAGGGAATCAGTTTTTTAAAACAAACTCTTTATATATTTGAAAGGTGTGAGAGAGAGAGAGAGAGGGAGAGGGAGAGGGAGAGAGAGAGAGAGAGAGAGAGAGAGAGAGAGAGAGATCTTGTATCTAGTGGTTCACTCCCCAAATTGCTGCAATAACAAGGACTTGACCATTTTGAAACCCAGGACCAAGAACTTCACCTGGATCTCTCATATGGGTACATGAACCCAAGAACTTGAGTCATTATTCACTGCTTCCCAGGAACATTAGCAGTGAGCTGAACTTGTAGTAGAGCGTCCAGGACTAAAACCAGCAATCTGATATGGGGTGTGGGCTCCCAAGCAACAGTTTAAATTACTGAAATACAATGTTCACAACATTGGAAAAAGAGAGAAAGGTTTATTTCAGTCATGATTAGATGAGCTAATTAGAACAAGTCATATTTGGCATTCACTAGCTGTTCTTTATTTGGAAGGGGAAGCACAAATTAGGGATGCTGGAGGTTGCTTAAGTCCTGACCAGTTCATTAAGTCCTGACCTGACACATAAGCTACATAGTGTTGTTTTCTTAAGGTTTATTTTATTTATTTGAAAGACGGAGTTACAGAGAGAGGTAGAGAGTAGAGAGAGAGAGAGAGGTCTTCCATCTGCTGATTCACTCCCCAGATGGCTGCAAGGGCCAGAGCTGTGCCTATCCAAAGCCAGGAGCCAGGAGCCTCCTCCAGGTCTCCCAACTGGGTGCAGGGGCCCAAGGACTTGGGACAACTTCTGCTGCTTTCCCAGGCCATAGCAGAGAGCTGGATCACAAGAGGAGCAGCTGGGACTGGAACCAGCGCCCATATGGGATAATGGCGCTTCAGGCCAGGGCATTAACCCTCTGCGCCACAGTGCTAACATAGTCTTTTATGGCTTCCTGCCCTAGCTGTATTAGAACGTGGGTCCAAGTACTGTTTATATGTACTTGTATGGTGTATCCATTATCTGTTTGTGTATTAAGACTCTCTTTTATCTCCATTATTCTTCCCAGATGAAGAAACTGTGATCATCAAAAGAAATATTTTTTTTTTTAGGATTTATACAGATCACTGAGGCCCAGTTTTTTGTTTTGTTCATTTAGCCATTTGAGATTTGTTATCCAATTACAAACGCTATACACATGTCTAGGACAAATGAAAAACTTCCATTATCTTCACACAAAAATAAATAGAAATAAATATAATGTCATGTAGTTAAGATTTTCTTGTCATACCATACTGGGTCACCATGTTGCAGAAGCATTCCTTGTTTTCTATATGCTTTTGTTAACTTTTGCTCAGAAACAGAAAACCCTAATCACTTTGTTGACAGGGTCTTAGTAGTATACTATTAAAAGCAGCTGCATCTCTACTCATTTAAATCCTCTTGTTTGCCATTGTTCTTTTCCAAAAGTGAACTAAACATTAGCTTCAGCTATTGAGTAAATATGCTCACATATGTGCTTCTGTTCTTTACCTCTGTTACTTTTTAATATATCAAATGGAAACATTCAGGGAAGTGATTCTTTTTTTTTTTTTTGCCTTGCCTTGCCAGAGCTGCTTCGCACATCGAACACTCCTCCTATGATGCTGATATCCTTTTTTTTTTTTTGGACAGGTAGAATTAAACAGTGAGAGAGAGAGACAGACAGAGAGAAAGGTCTTCCTTTTTCCATTGGTTCACCCCCTAAGTGGCCACTATGGCCAGCGCAGTGTGCCGATCTGAAGCCAGGAGCCAGGTGCTTCCTCCTGGTCTCCCATGCGGGTGCAGGGCCCAAGCACTTGGGCCATCCTCCACTGCACTCCCGGGCCACAGAGGAGAGCTGGACTGGAAGAGGAGCAACCGGGAAAGAATCCGACACCCCAACTGGAACTAGAATCTGGGGTGCCGGCGCCGCAGGCGGAGGATTAGCCTAGTGAGCTGCGGTGCCTGCCAAGATGTTGATATCTTGACTGTAAACTAAAGCAGAACAAAAATGGCTTTCTACAGATTATTTTATTCATGAGACTCCTTTGCATATTTTTGAGGTAGTTATGTTTCCTTTATAAAATGCAGGTGAAAATGAAGTCCTGGAATAGTTATAGAAAAAGCTACATTTTATTCCTTCAAATATTGTGAAAATCAAAGTATGGATTATATGAGTAGCCATGGATGCTATAAAGGTGAAGTTAGATAAATAGACCAAGAAGTCATAGCACAAATCCCATTTGTTCCTGATGGAGAAGGCTGCTGGTTTGCTAAATGTAGTAGAGATGTTTTTATCACACACTAAGATGAATCAGAATCGCCTTCTCACTCAGTAGGTCCAGACTGAGGCTCCAAATTTGTATTTCTAGTAAGTCAACAGAATTTGCTGCTGTTGCTGCTGCTGCCCTGGGCATCACTCTTTGGCATCCATCGGAGTAGAAGCTCTCTGTGCAATATATTTCACTCTGCTTCACAAGGCTCAACATTTACAACATGTGCATTATCTAAAACCAATTTGGAATTGAACTTGGAAGGTGCAGAATGCAATGATGTCACCAGATTTAGGAGAGCATGAAGACTATTTTCTCACTGGTAAAGGATTTAACATATTTATAGATGTGGAATAAGTAAGCATAAAGCTGTAAAACCTTAGATTTAATTGAATGGTTTAATTACAGATTGGGTGTACATAATGAAATTCTTATAACGTTTAAACAAGTAAAAATTCACATATGTTTATATGGTAACAAATGTAATTTCAGATTGGATTGGTGTAGCTCTGGCCATAGCAGCCATTTGGGGGGTGAACCAATGGAAGGAAGACCTTTCTCTTTGTCTCTCTTTCTCTCTCTCACTGTCTAACTCTATCTGTCAAATAAAATAAAGTAAAATAAAAGTTCCTTACAATTTTTTTTGTTAATAAGTGATAAACTAAAAAAGAAAATCTTGAGAGGCTAATCTCAATGAACTGTTGAATGTATCAGATGAAGCTTTTTTTTTTTTTTTTTTTTTTTTTTACTTAACACTTATTAGGAGGTGGGAATTTAGCCTAATAGTAAAGATACAGGTTAATATGCCTGCATCCCATATCACTCCTTCAATTCAGTGAATTCTTTTAGACAAAGGACAAGCAAGGACACCTTGGACTTGAGGAGACAGACAAGAGACTGAGTTCTGTTTTTGAGACTTGTTTCCTTGTTGCAATGTATATGAATTTATTTTCTTCCCATTCTCCTTGGCCCCTCTTGCCACCATAGTCCATAATCTATCTAACCACCTTCACAAACTGACCTATAGCTTTGTAGTATAAATTCCCAAGAATTTTGGAGAATCAGCAAGATTGTTCATTTAAAAGTTAAATGCCATTGTGACTTGTGATTTCAGTTTTCTTGTAATTTCCCCTAAAGATAAACCAAATAATCAGTAGATGTTTAATTATTTATTTATTTATAATTAAATATAACAGCATAAATTAGTGTATTGAATTTAATTTCTCCTCTTAGCCTGTTCTACTCTGTTGGTTCTGTTCCTCAAATTCTGTTCATTAACGAGCACTTCTAATGCTTAAAATCTTCATAAGTTCAGAATCACCTGTGTGTGAAACCAATGGATTTCACAGCCAATGGAAAATTCTATTCTACAGAGAACAGAAATTTATTTCACAACTCTG
The DNA here is from genome assembly GCF_033115175.1 of Lepus europaeus. Classification (NCBI taxonomy): domain Eukaryota; kingdom Metazoa; phylum Chordata; class Mammalia; order Lagomorpha; family Leporidae; genus Lepus; species Lepus europaeus. The sequence continues at coordinate 26,355,578 of NC_084833.1, forward strand.
GGCATAAAACCAAGCACACTGCTTAAGTGTTTTGAACTACATGAAAACTAGCCTTAAATGTTCACTGCACAGGATTCTGCAAAGTTCATTCTTACTTATGCTACATGTAGCCTTTATATTTAACTACAGTGCCACAAACATTTGGAGAGCTTGCATGCTGCATGAGCAAAAACAGAATGAAAAGCACTATGTTCCCAAAGGATACTCATTAGACAATTCAAGTATTTAATCAAAGGCAGACTTCTATGACTACATTCAAATGACAGCCCATGCTTCTGTTCTTTGGTTTTCTGTTTAAATTCTAAGTGTGGGGGCCAACACTGTGGCATAGTGGGTAAAGCTACAGCCCACAGTGCCAGCATCCCATATGGGTGCTGGTTCGAGACCTGGCCGCTCCACTTCTGATCCAGCTCTCTGCCATGGCATGAGAGAGCAGAGAAAGATGGTTCAAGTCCTTGGGCCACTGCAACCATGTGGGAGACCCAGAAGAAGCTCCAGGCTCCAGGCTTCAGATTGGCCCACCTCCAGTCTTTGGGGCCATTTGGGGAGAGAACCAGCAGATGAAAGACCTCTCTGCCTTTGCCTCTCTATAATTCTGCCTTTCAAATAAATAAATAAATCGTAAAAAATAAGAATAAAAAATAAATTACCAGTGTTTATCTACTTTTGTATTAGAAGTCCTCAGCCTCATTCATATTAGTAGGTCAGTTTAATGTTCATTTCCTCTTACATTATAATCTCTTGTACCACTTGCATGAGGAAACTCCCTCCATATTGTGGCAATTTTAATGACTAACAATTAGCAATTGTATGCCCTAAGCAGTTTGGTTCTGAATATTACCATGTCCATTTTCCTAAACAAGGACAATTTTGAGGCTTGCATGGGCTCTGGTTATGCATGGTTGATGGGAAATGAGAGTTGATTATGAAGAGAAGAAAATAAAACACTATTTTTTCATTTTTCAATAATAATTTAAAATAATAACTGAATGAATGATTCCTTGGCATTGTGTGTATGTGTAGGAACTAGAGTCCAACAGAAGAAAGGAATGAAGAAGGAAGGAAAAAAGGACTAGATATGGTTTAATTTTGTTATTCATTTCAACATCTTCTAACTCCAGTTCCTAAAATAAAAGCAATTTCCTTTATCAGCTAACTTTTTGAAGGAAGTACTTTCTTTTGAAGTGATCTTAGTAAGATGTTGACTAATTGAGCAGTATCCCCACAATAATTCATAGCTGGTGGCCTTTATTCTTCACTTGTATTTAAGCTTCTATCCTTTGTAACAAATATAAATTAGACTTAAAAACTGGGACATCCCAGGAATCTTTGTTGGAAGACAAGTGTTTCCTCCATTTCAATACTATGTGTTAGCATGGTTCACAGTAACAACAGGGCTCCTTACAATCTTATTTTGGAAATGGCTGAAAGGATAAGAGCAAAATATGCTTACCCTGCTATGTGGTCTTTTTCGATGACCACTGTGTCTCTTTTATTTTCATAAAGTACAAAATGCAAGGATACGTTCTTGGTCACTGAAAATAGGGACATAACCTCAGATTACACATCTATATTTTCTTTGATCAATAGGTTTCAATAGAAGTATTATAAATTTAACAAGCCAACATCTAAACCTGAGGTGATCTTTGTGTTTAAACCAGACAACCAGAAACTGGCATTGAATTCTTAGATTCTTGGAATATTCATCTTTTAAGAATACTATTTTTTCTGAAGCTTGAATGTGTTACTGTTGCAGAATAGCACCCCCAACCTAGTTGAAGGTGTTGCTATAGAAGCCGCAAATCTGAGTCTGTTCACCCGATGTGCAGAAAGCCAATCACTAACATCAGAGTGGTGGAAGACAGTAGGTATTTATAACAAAACATAGAGCAAGGAGTCCAGCAGCTATTGCTTAATTCCCAGGCTCTTCAAGGAGTTCAGATGAAGGTTCTTACAGATTGAAACTGGGGCTCAGAGATTCATGTTCAGTTCTTATCCAAGTTCCTGGCTGCTCAGTGGTGTTTGTAACCTTCCCATGATTGGTGGGTGATGTTGCACTCTTCAGGAAATTTTTATGATGGTCAGGTGGGCTTCAATTTGTCTTTGCGGGGAAGAGGTTCACATGTACATTGTAGCTGCCTTCTGATGGAACAAGGATGTAAGTCTCAGCCATTTTAGTTCCTTACATGAAAGCAAGTCAAATTCCTCAAGGACCTTACCCCTGCATTCTTTGAAGAGATCAGTTCAATCTCACACCTTGCACTCCCCCCCCCCCCCACATTCTTTTCCAAATTTGAAAGCCTGCGTAAAACCTGTCAGCAAAAATTCACATATGCCAACTGTCCCCCCAACACACACACCCTTATCACACCCTAAGCTGTAGAAGACCTATTCCTCTGGAGGAGAGTGCCCTTTGCCACATGTTCAGTCCGAGTGCATGTTGGCAGTTGGCCACCTCTGCAACTTTATTTTTTTCCTTGAATAAATTCATTTAGGCTGTGAGTTCATTTCCTGAATCTTCTCTGTTCTGCTCCCCTTTTCTTTATATTTTCTGTCTCAGTCATGGAATTTCCCTGCCTAGGTCTGGAGTTCACCCAAGCAAACTCCTCTGGATGATGTCAGAAACAGAGTTTTCTCTATTGGAGAAGAAAATGGCATCTTGATTAGAACCTTGCTGGGCCAGCTGTATCACTCCTTTTATACAGTAAATTCTTTTTGATAAAGGATACAGAAGGACACCTTGGATGAAGAGAGATAGATCAGAGGCTGGGAACTACCTTTACATTAAAGTCTTGGTCTCTTCACTTAAAAAACTTAGCACAGTGCATGGCACATTTTTATAAGTGTGTATAACATTTTTTAATAAAAATTAAGTAACTATCTCTGTATTCAGTAGCACTGAGAATCCTCTTCTCTGATTTCTTCTTGGTTCTTGAATAGCACGATTGTAACTGATCATGTAAAGTGGTTTGTTTTATGCTCATCTTTTCTGATTAATGAGAACATCATAGGGGTATAGCTTGCATCTTCTTCACTTAGTATCATCAGGACTCCCAAAAGATCAATGATTACTGAATGAATTAACACTGGATGCTTCACTCATTAAATAAAGAAATAAAATGAAGAAATGAGGAAAACAAAATATACAACAAAAAGATCTGGAAAGATAATTAGAAACTAGATTATTATGAAAGTCATATGCCATTTTTATCCATTCTAGGGTTCTAGGTAATTGGAAACATAATCATGGGAATGTTTGCCTTCAGTAGTGAGAATAAGAAGTAGATGAAGAAAGAACAAACTAGCTAATCAGAGGCCTTTCACAGTAATTTTAATAACGTTTTCTCAGCTCCTGCCCCTTCCTTGTTGCTAACCACTAAAAATGGCTCAAGTATATTGTCTTTGAAATAAATTAAAAATAAAAATAAATATTAAAACTTTAACTTTTGAAAGATGTCAACACAATTGTGATTACTTTTTTAGCATTCAATTCAAATCAGAAGAAAAGTGAATGGGACAGTAACTGCTTTTCTAGATCCTCACATAACATCAATTCTGCCTTTTCCACATAATCACTGCTAAAGTTCTGTTAATACAATTCGTATTGCCTTTAATCCGATATCCTCACACACCATGACGCGTAATCTATGTATCTAGTGCTAAACTTTTTTTTTTTCCTGACTTACTCTCCTACATTACTCTGAATCACCTCCACAAATAACTTTCTGCATAGCAAGTTCATCATCCTCAAGGTACAGGCGCAGTATTATAGCTCCTGAAGTTGCTCTGAATTCCAATAGATGTTTTGTTTTTCTTCTCCCATTACACAGTCACATTTTCTTATTCTAGCTCTAAATTTATCAAACTTGTTCACTTTTTCCTTTATTATAACAATCTTTGTTTTATATTAAAAAGCCTATTGCAGAGTTGATAAAATGTAGTAAATAAATTTGTAATCACACAAACTTACTTTTAAAGATCATGGTTTGGATATTCTTTAGCTATGTTTTCTTGGGAAAATTATTTAAACTTTTCAAGATTATAAGGGCAAACTAGAACTTCCATGATACTCCCTTTCTCTATCTCTGTCTCTATATATGAGGGTACTGACAAAATTTTATAGAAAAATGGAATTAAAAGAAAAGTTTATTTTGGTGAAGAATGTGTTTAAAACTCATGCTTAGTTTTTTTTTTTCAAATGCTCATTTTCAAAAATATATGTCCATCTATATTTAGGTATGTTCATACAGTAAAATACCTGTGATTAATGACTTTGTACCTTAGTAGAATTAATAAACATTTCAACTAATATTGTATAAGGAACTTATATTAAATATTCACAGAAATTCTTAATAAATATTCAATTAATTATTATTTGAGTATCAATGTAGCTTATATATGCGTCTCTGTTGTAAATTATTCTGTGAATTCCTTTATATTGGATAAATTATAACTTTTTGTTACTTGCCTTTGGTTTAGCTTACAAAATGTCCAACACAAGCAATGCAGGCTATAAAATTTAACACTAACAATACTGTATAGCATCATTGCTGTATAGGATGCTTAATTTTATAGGATTGAATATACAATCAGGGCGGATTAGTAGATATACACACCTATAGATTGAATCATAAATTTTATAAAATATACTCCAAATTAAAATGGTTAAATAATGGTTTTTCTTTAAAATAACCGAAAAATACGTAGGAGGAGAAAAATGGTAAAAAATTCTATTCTGAACTGCATTTCAAAGTTCTGGAAAGGGCTATAGCATGTTTAACTGCTTTTAAAATCTTTATTTTACACTTGATCTTAGCCAAAAGTCCGAGAAGCGATAAATCTTTATTTTAAAAATTATTAAATTGTTAGTAGAAATAAATTTTCAAAGGTTCTGAGTTCCTTGAAACATATGATGCTAACAGTATTCTTGATACAATATTTATTTTCATTTTAAGATGGTTCCTACTTGAAAAGAAACCTTCACTGAGAAGACCTTATATACTAATAATGGTTTAAATTATATATGATGAGTCAATTCATGACTTTTGCATTAGATTGAAGTTATGGTTTCTTATTTATCATATTACCCTCACATTTAATTTGTGTGTCTTTGGTAACATTCAAACAAATGAAATAAATTCCATCATTGGCTTTCTCTATGCTATAATCTTACAATAAAAATTACAAAAATGTTTAATCAGATTGGTTAAGCTAATAATAAGAAGAAGAAGATGTGCTAATGTATTTATTAGAAATTCAAAGTATATTTACTCATCCAAACAATATAGTTAGTAATACTAAAATTATCCTCCTGTGTAGAAAAAAATTTGATGAGTAGAGAAATATGTAAATTTTCCAAGTATATACATTTAGATACAATAAGGCTTCTATTTGATCTACTTTTACTATAAATAATACTTAAAAGTATTTGGCTTCCAGATAAAACATTGTTTAAAATGTTATCTATTTGTTACTATAGAGATCTCTGTGTATAGTATTTTTAACAAAAGAATGCTACTTTCTACAAATATTGTTTAGAGTGTATTTCAGATTTCACTTCTACATATTTAGCGAGGAGAAACATTCAAACGATTAGCTTCTATTTCATTCATTCAAATAGCATATTAACTAGAAATTGAAAAAAAGACTATTACATAGAGTGCACAGATGTGAAGACGAACTCCTACTGATGTGGAGGAAATAAGCAGGAAGATTAGATAGGAATAAGTGAACTAGAAGATTTTTCAATATTTCTAACCCCCACCCTGCACCGTATCACCACCCTTTGCATGTGAATTTAGTATAATGGTTTCCTGTGATGCCCCTGCTTCTCCTATACCAGGAAACAGAAGAGGCAATGATGGCCACGTGAAAATTACACTTTACATGGAAGAGCCATGAAACTCCCATAAACGTCTCACTCACTAAAGCCTACCCAAACCCCACCCCGTTTATATATTCAACTAGAGAACCACCCTCTACCCTACAAACAGTATTGCTATACATGGAAACATCATTTTTTGATTTGGGGTTTCTGAGATAATGAACAAGAGAGCTACTGTAAAAACTGGAAAAACTAAATATCTAAAAGCAACAAAAGGAGGAAATAATCACAAATACCTTGCTTAAAGGATTTGGAAATGATCCAGGCAAATGAAATCATGAGCAGAAAACACCAATCCTGACAATGTACCAAGATGCAACTTTATAAAGGAAAGATAGTGATGATGACTAGCAGGGGTTTTCAGAGTCATTGTTTAATAAGAATAGAAAAACAATGACAAGACAACTACCACACAGCAGGTGTTTACTTAATATACTCTGGCATCAAAAGTAAGTTGTACTAATATACTCTAGTTGTATGTGAGTGTACTGAAGAATATTCTTAACTTGAGGTCTGCTAATGAAAGTTGCAGAGATTTATCCAGATCTACCTCAGAATGCTTGATATTTTTAAGTGCAATGACAGTAGTGTTTGCTTACACTGATGTTTTTACTTTTTTAAGTGCATTAGTTTTACAAAGCCTAGCTCTACGAAATAGATGGATTTCCTAGTCAACCTGCATTAAATGGCAGAACATCTCTATAAAATGTTGTTCCAGCCTTGGGGAGTCTGTGTGAACCCATGGGGAAGAGATTAGTAGTAGCATACAGAATCTGATTTTATTGTTTAAAAAATCTGTCACCTTGGTTCTTTCTTATTTGTTTCATATATATCTATATATAGAGAGAGTCAATGCATACATTATATACTATTATCCCTTGATATTCTCAGGAGATGCCCCATATGATACCAAAAAACACAAATGCTGAAGTTTTCTTTACATAAAAAGGCAAGGTGTTCGCACAGAACCCAATCACACCACTCTGTATATCTTAAATAATTGCTAGATGACTTATAATGTTTAGTAAAATACAAGTAATGTGCAATTGACTATTGCATTTTAAGTGATAATGATCATAGAAATGTCTGCACATATTCAGTACAAATGATTTTTTCAAAAAAAAATTAAAAGTTTTTGTAACCACTAAATCGGCAGATAGGAATCCACAGGTATGGAGGGCTGATTGCACATGACAAAAAGCCAAAAATGTTAGACTAATTGCAGTGAGCATCCATTGATCAATACTCATTGTGTTTCAAAGGTCATAAACAAAACTGTGTTATAACAATGTGACTAGTTAATACATAGCATCTCCTCCTTGAAAGTAAGTGAATTAAATGATCTCAAATTGTAAAATAAATCCTTTCCTAATGAACCTGTGTTCAAATATTAATATTGTGTAAAAAGAAAATGACATAGAGTGATCATCTAACTTGATACTCAAAAATATCTCCCTCCCTTTTGCCCCTTCATTTTCATCCCATCTCTTGACTACAATCAGGCTACTAACATCAGGTTTTGTATTGTTCTGGATGGTATGTGCTCACATTGGGAAAATCTCTAATAATTTTGAATTTCTACCAGATGATGGTGTGCTAAATTTCCCTTGGTTCTGGACATTTTAAAGAGTAATTAATAAGACATGTCTGGGGTTACTGTGAAGTATCCTTCCTGCCAGTTCTAGAGAGATGTATGGGGATTTTTGCAAGTTATTATGCTTAGTCATAACTTATATTAAAACACCATCTAGTATATTATATACTGTTGTCCAGAAGGGAAATAATAATTGTTTTCCCAAACATTCTCATTTTCTATTCATCTAGTTTGAACAATTGCAGAATTAGGATAAACAATGAATTGGTTAAAAGCATTAAATTAGTAGAATGAGTATGAGATTTGAAGGTGAAGATTTCCCAAGATAAATTGTCTTTACAGATAGATATCTGTAATTTTTATAAAATACACATTATGAATATTATTGATGATATGTTATATATTATTTCTCACAATTGTAAAAATATTGTCTTCTCATCAATGTAACGCTAAATTTCTGTTACTTGGAACAAAAAACGGTTTTGTCTCGATTGTTGACCAATTTAAATAATACACTGTTATGTTGTATACTTTCATGGAGAAGTGAAATATGAGTGTAACTACAATATACTCCTCCAAGTGTATTGTTTTATTTTCTAAATAATGATTCTGAGAATATTGCATTACTACATAGTATTCCACAATATATTATCCTCTCTACAATTGATAGGAAAGAGCTTTTTTACCAGGTTTTGGCAAGTATGAAAAACATTTCTATGAATATTTTATTATATGTTTTTTGGCTACATTTGTGTGAATTTCTAGAGGTAATATGCATAAGGTTTGCTTTCTGGGCCATGGCGTGTGTTTATAGTCTACTTCCCCGAGTAAACAGTTACACACCTGCTTGTGACGTCAGAATTGCCACTGTTCTTTATCCACACTAACCCTGGGAGTAGTCAGGTGTTCACTGCTAGCCAATACTCACTGATTAATCAGCATTAATTTTAACTTGTTTTCCGCTGATTATTTACACCTCTAGGCACCAATTGGTTTTTCTCTTTTGTGAAATGCCTTTCTTTGTCATCTTTTTAAACTGTTTTCAGTTTCTGCTTAGTGATTTATGAGAAGCCTGTACCTGGTTACTTTAAAAGCCCTTTGTTGCCTAAGACATTATTTTCCAAGCCTAGGTGTTACTTTAAGTCTCATAAACCCTTTGAGGAAGACACTATGAATTTTTTTTCATTTATTAAACTTTTATTTAATGAATATAAATTTCCAAAGTACAGCTTATGGACACTATGAATTTTAACATAGTCAAATAAAATAGCATTTCCTTTAAATGCCTCCTTGTATTGGTGACATGAAAATATTCTGCTGTGCTCTATTTTGAAGCAATTTTTGGGCTCTTCGGTCCTTCCAGAAGTGATGATCAAGGATGGGATAAAGTAGAGGCCCTATTTCATTTACATTTCATATTCTTTTTGTGACGTCAGTTATATAAATTCTGTAAAACTGTTTTTTTGTTGTTGGTGTTCAAGTGCTCTGCTCTGCTGCATTTTAAAATCAATCATCTGTCTATGCATGGATATGATTCTGGTTTCCTTCTGCTACCTCATTGGGCTATTTCTCTATGTTTCAATATTTTTTCTGATTTCTATGCAATTTCACATTATTAAACTTGAAAAGGATAGATAAAATATGAAGGAAGAAAAATAATCACTGAGAGTCAGTATTAATATCTGATGTATAACTTTATATCTTCTATGTAGTCATGATTATTTTGTTTTATTAAAAATGTAATTGGAGCACATTTACATAATATAATCATCAATTTAGAATAATTATTTCAATTTGCTGTTGCCATTAAATGATTTCCTGAATTATGAATTTTATTATCTTTTATGAGGACCACCAATTATTCAAGTAATTCCTAAGTAATAACAGTTTAGCTGGTGTTGCAACTTTGATTTTGAATTTTTTTAAAAACATTTTGAGGTAGGTATTAATATATTATTATTATTATTGCTTTACTGGTAGAACATTGTGGCTAATTCACTAAAGTGTCTTTCCAAATGTCCAGCATTTAGATTCAGATGGATTTCAGACTCTAAATCCTTTTTGCTTACCTTATCCTGCCTCTCAAAATGAACACCAATTATCTTTGTGTTGCAAATGTAGATTTATGAAGGGCCAATTAATATAAATTAAATCAATATAAAATAAGATTTCCTGTTCATTTCAATTCAACTCCATGTTCTCTCACTAAAAACTGACTAGTTAAGTTCAAAATCTATCAAAGTGGAAATCAACCCCTAGATCAGCTTCATTATTATTTTTGAACACATACTCATAATAATTTTCTGTGTCTACATTAGAATTCTTGCATAGAAATAAGTTGCATAACTTTAATTCCCCTCAACACATTTAATCTATTATACCCCATGATGTATAATATTCCGAATGTGAGCAAACTATGAAGTTGATCAACTTTATCTCTGATTTACATTGGACCTTGATAAAAGTAAACATCATTGCTGAATGCACTATAACTTCTCTAGAGTTGTGTTACTTTCTTTTTTTAATCAATGATTTTGGTTATGGACGTGAGAGAGAGAGGAGAGAGAGAGAGAAATCTCCCATTGATTGGTTCATTTCCCAAATTCACAAACTCGGGCTGGGCCAGGCTGAAGCTGGGAGCCTTCTATTGCCACCACCTTCCTAGATAGGCACTAACAGGAAGTTGGGAGCAGAACCAGGACTTTAATCCAGGCTCCAATATAAGATGTATGTCTTAACTGCTCTGCCAAATGTCTGCCCCTGAAATTTGTAATTCAGCCAGCGATCATCAGTGGATGAAACAAAGGGACCAGGCAATCACTCCCTTAAGCCACTGATCTAAATCAGGGCTTTCAGGTAGCATAGGCCTCCTGAGAGAAGCCATATGAATAAAGAAAGCACATAGAAGCAACTGAAGGACACTTGTAAATATCAGAGTCTTCATTTAGCCAATCTTCTTGATTCAAGTTTCATTTACAGGATTTAAGGATACAAAAGAATTCAATAAAAGCACAAGAAAGCAAACAGAAATATTCAAAAGGCAAGACATCACACAGGAAAATAAATACAGCCCATTTCTTGCATAAGACTGTGGTCTAATGAGACAGGGATGCTACAGATTTAACAAGATTTAAGAGACATAACGACTAGTTTTATGAAATAGATTTTGTATGATTACAAATACAGCAAACTTTGTAAAAGCAGTTCTTGTCAATTTGCAAAGTATTTTTAAACTTAGCATTATTTGATAACCAGGAATATATCTTAAAATTCCCGCTGTCCATCTTGGTAAAGCATATAGGAAATATACATATTTCACAAAATGGCATAATGACAATATTATAGCATGATTGAGATATAGTATTTCCAAATTTTTATATTGTCTACTTAAAAAAGCAGGGGTTCATGGAGAAACTTGAGTCCTCTGGTTTACTTTACTTCTACCTACTCCAGGACTCAGTCACAGGATTCTTTAGCAGTCAGCGAAGGATGATTGAAATTGAATTCTTTCTGGATGACAAAGAAAGCTAATAAAATGCAAGCATATCAATGTCTCTGCCTTTTCCCTGATTTTCTTAGGTAAAATATTTTTCTGCAAGCCACAGAGTATTATCATAAATATGAAAATCTTAGCTGACTTATATTAACAGTTTATGATAGGCCTGCTGCTCTGTTAAATCCCCTTATATGGATTAACACATTGAATTCTATTCCCACAATACCTGTTTTAAGATGAGGATAATTAGTTCAAAAATGTGTTCTAGTTAGTGACTAAGCGTGGTTTGAAATCACACCATCTGATCTCATCATAGGTCTTCTTAACAAGTGAGCTATGATAATACACCAAAATATTGCATTATATTGTCTTGTTTAAAAACTCACAATTTCAAACCTTTCACAATGAACATCAAGTAATCCAATAAAATTTTCACCAAATTCCTGAATTTTGCCTCCTAATTAGTAGAAAGAAAATAGATTTTTTGTTACAATAAAACTCTTTTTGAGAAGTAATTTTGAAATCTCAAAGTTAGAAAAAAACTCTCTATGAAGCTAATCTTTGTTTCTTGTATCTTTTTGTCTATAAGTGAGGAAAATAAAAAATTATGTTGTAAAGACACTGACTGTAACAATTAAGCAAACACTGGAAAGCTGTCAAGATAAATGTTAACACATTAATTAGGTCAATTTCCATTTGATTTCAATGATTTCAATTTTAAATGTGTATTGCCATATTTTTCTCTTATAAGAAAACTGATCAAGTAGGTAGCTCAAGTATTATGACTCATGTAGACTAGATAAGAAAACTAAGAGGAAGGACATAAGCAATGTCTTTATGATTGCAAAGACACAAAAGTCAGGCACAGGGGTCAATTTGATTTTACTTTTATTGAAGCAAAATTTCTTTTCCACAATGTATTGTTTGGTTCTTTCTGGTGCATCCCTTTATGAAGAGTAGAGTCTACAGCTTTTCCTAGTACCTGAAATAATACACAGAGAAAGTACAGGGACAGAGAACTGCTAAGGAGAGTTACCATCTGCCAAATCAGTATTAAAAGGAACACAGTCAATGGCAGTCTAAGTTCAGTATAAAAGTAAAAAATAAAAATATAGTAATTGTAGCTATTCAATCACAGTCACAGAGTCAATCGATGTAAGAATACAGAGAACATTACCAATTGATAGCAAACAATATTCAAATTCCTTTGGGCCAGTGTTTGAATCAAGGTCTCTAATGTTTCTAAACTACCTCTAAGTTACTAATAGATGTGATTAAATTATTTTAATGAACTTAATGCAGAAAAACTTTTGAGATAATCTTCATAAGTATGAGTCAAGGTCTTAAGGTCTTCAAACCACATATGGAAAATGTGTATTATGAAAACACTATGGGGCTGACAGCTGGCACTGTAGCATAGCAGGTAAAGTCACTACCTGCAGTGCCAGCATCCCATATGGGTGCCAGTTCGAGTCTGGCTGCTCCACTTCTGATCCGGTTCTCTGCTATGGTCTGGGAAAGTAGTGGAAGACGGCACAACTCTTTGGGGCCCTGCACCTGCGTGGGAGACCCAGAAGAAGCTCCTGGCTCCTGGCTTTGGATTGGAGCAGTTCTGGCCATTGCGGCCATCTAGAGAGTGAACCGGAGGATGGAAGACCTCTCTCTGTCTCTCTCTGTAACTCTGCCTTTCAAACAAATAAATAAATCTTAAAAAAAAGAAAGAAAACACTATGCATATATTTCAAAAATTGTTTGCACAAAAGTAAACATCTTTTAATCCTGATTTTAAACAAAATTATGTGGTATACATTTTTAAGACTGCAAGGCTAATTACATGTATTTCTTATAGTTGCTAACTTTTATGGAGAGTTTCATATGTGTAAAATACATTTACTGGGATCAGCATTGTGGCATAGAGGATAAAGCCACCACCTGAAATCCCATATCGGCACTGATTCCTGTCCTGGATGCTCCACTTCTGATCCAACTCCCAGCTAATGCACCAGGGAAAGCAGCAGAAGATGGCCCAAGTGTTTAAGCCCCTGCGTCCACATGGGCGACTTAGAAGAAGCTCCTGATTCTAGGCTTCAGCCTGGCTCTGGCTGCTGAAGCCATCTGGAGATGTTTCAGAGTAAATAAACACAACTATTGAAAAATATATTTTGACATTTTAGCTTAACTTTTGTAACAATCCTATCAATACTGATTTTTGCATTTTACTATATGTAATCCAGAGAAAGTTTCTGAACAGTTTAGTCCCTCCCACCGTCATTTAATTTGATCACTTTGTAAAGGTAATTTTCCTTTCCAGTATTCATTGTTGTGAACTAACACTTAGTATCAGCAGTGACTTTTAGTCACACAAACAATAACAAAATGGGATTTTTTTAAGCCAGCCCTGTAGTTACAGACCTAAATCAGGAGGCATTGTTGTGGAGCAGCGGGTTATATGGCTACTTGATGTGAGGAGAACCAGTTTGAATCTAGGCTGCTCCAGGTCTGATCCAGCGAGCTGCTCATGTGCCTATAAAAGCAGTGGAAGAGGGCGCAAGTATTTGAGTCACAAGAGAGACCCAGGTAGAGTTCCAGACTCCTGGCTGAAGCTGGGCCCAGCTCTGGCTTTTGTAGCCATTTTGAGGAGTTAACCAATGGATGGAAGGTCTCTTTCTCACCATGTCTCTACTCTCTTTCTCTGTCACTCTGCCTTTCAAATAAGTAAATACATCTCTTAAACAAAAGATCTAAGTCACCATTAGCAAACTACACAGTCTTATTTTTAAAGGTGATCCTTGAGAGGAAAGGGGAAACTGAACAAAAAAAGCAGATATTTACTTTAAGGAGTGATGATATAAAAAATACTAGGTACAAAATTTTGCATTTTTGAATATGCACAAAATTTATATAATCATTTGGCTCAAGGTAATTTAGGTAAATCTAAATGCTTTTGAGTCTGAGCTTATACTAATGTGATGTAATTATAATTGCTAACCTCCACTAGAAAAAGAGTTAAAAGTTTTCTTTTGTTGGATATTTTCATCATTAGACCTGACTCAACTTGGAACTTCCCTGATGTGAAATATTGCAATTTGAACAATATTGTACTTAGAAATATGGTAAATATTTACTTATTAGAAAAAGTTTCCACTTGCTTTAGGGTGTTACCTAAATATGTATTCTTCTATTTTATTTCATTTTTTTTGAAAGTTTTAAAATTCATTTTTAAAATCGATTCGATTTTCCTGTGTGAACTGATGGCATTATGAAATGTATTGTTGGTATGGATTTTGGAATTTCATTCCTTCCCTGGCCATTTCACCTTTAAGCCAGATATATGGACTGCTTTCACCTATTTTACAACATACATTTGGTTTCGTATCGCTTTAAATGTCTCACAGAAAAGTTCACTACTTGTAAATATCTACACAGTTGTTCGGCTGCCATTTCGTAGGTCGTTACTGAATATGACTCTCCTAAATAAAAAAGACTTGACAATCTCAGGGTTGTTTTTCCCCTTTGTTCTCTTTGATGAGAAGTTACTTGTCCCTGTCTAGCTATTGGAATGCTTCTGCCACTCTTTCATGAACACCTTTTTATTCTGATACCTCTCAGCCTTAATATTAATTATGAAACATGGAATTTCAGGTATGAGAATTTTTGTGTATGAGTGAATTCTTTTTATGTGGTTTTAACATGTCGTTAAAACTTAAGTGAGAATAAGAATCATGTCTAAATACCCACCGGAATTACTAGTCCTTGTGCATTGATTAGCACAATTTTGACACACAATACAAGAAAAGTTTCCATAACAGCAGGAGTAACAGAGGGAATTGAGACCATCTGATATGTTTATGAGATTGTTCCAACTAAACTGAAATTATTTCAAATGTTTATAAAGAATACAGGACACCAAATAAAGCTGACCAAAAAAATGATAAAACTTCAAACTGAAAGATAGGTAAAAGCTTTAAAAATAAATTCCAATTCTAAGTAGTAAAATATCAATAATTTCTTCAATATCTACTATCTCCATTGCAGAGATGAAGACTTCATATGCTCCATCCTAATTGATCCAATCCCCATGGCATTTTGCAAGGAAGATACTGCTGAGTTTTAATTATTCTATAACATTCATGTTGATTCACAATCTGCAGTTCAGTGCCTAATACAGGGGAGATAATACTTCACGAGTTACCAAACTGTTCAACCATAAAAGAATTACCTGGGTTACTGATTAATACTAATCCTAGAAAGTCAGTGGTTTTCATGAGGCCTCATATGTACATTTTTAAATGGGTGCTACAGCTAATTTTGATGTGTTAGTTTCATGGACCATACCTTGAAAAATGGTGTAATGCATTAGCAAGTGCATGGTTGTAATATAGTTTAATAGATGGCAAATGAGATTTCAGTAAAAATATTCTTATGTCTGAAGGAAGACATAAATGTTCCAAATAAGAAAACTAAAGAACTAAAATGCAATGATTAAAGGAATCAGGAGAAATCCCTGACAGAAAGTGGGAAGGATGCCACTCAGCTGGAATGTATCAGTTGACATGATGCCATCACTGTTAATTCCACTGTGGGAATTGTCAGCAGTTTATTTATGGAATATTTGTGTGTGTTCAGAGAAATCCCTCTGCATAGTCAAGAGTCAGAGTAGTAGTTGCTGTCCATGGTAGCAAGTGCCTGACAGCATCAGTGTAAGTCAAGAATGATGCCCCCACAGTTCCTGAAAAGGTCAGAAAGAGAAAAGTGACGCTGACTCAGGTTGGGAATGGGAAGCTTCATTCTGTCATATTCCAAAGAGCCTTGTCCCTGAGGTGCCAGGTAATGAGACAGCATCATTCATACTGCTATACCCAGTGCTCACTGAGGATTAACTTCATCTATTTCTCAAGAAACACCTAAGCAGAAAGAATCTCTTGAAGAATTTCCTCTTGCATGGAATTTTAAGATATTATCAGAAGTTTAGAATGCCCTAAATTTGCTTTCCCACTTAGGGAAAACAATGCTGATGTTCCTTTACTACAAAACTTCTTATTTCTCCTCATGTCTTGAGGGCAAATTATGATTCTTCATGATATGAGGTGGCCTCTTCAAACACTAAGGGCCAGGCGTCTGGCAAGGACATTGAGGTATTTTTTTTTTTTCATTTCTGTCATATTGCTTTTTTTATTTTAAATTTTTAAAATTTATATAAGATGAACAAGTTTTATACATGTCCTATATACAGATTTAAGAGCATAATGATACTTTCCAACCAACCTCCTTCCCACTGGCACTTCCACCCTACTTTTTCCACCCTTATAATCACAAACTTAACCCTTCACCAAATAAATAATTGAATACATGGTAAGTCGAAAAAAATATTGTTCATCTACAGCATAGTCAATGGCTATAAACAATAATCAGATCTCAAAGTGTCAATTTTGCTCATATGCATTACTTTTTTGTGCTCTTCATATCAATTATTAAAAATCAAGGAAAATATATGACATTGGCCTTTTGGGGACAGGCTTATTTCATATGATTTTCAGTTGTATCAATTTTGTTACAAAATACAGAATGGCTGAGTAGTATTTCATAGTGTATATATGCCACACTTTCTTTGTTATTTATTTTTTATTTAAGGTAAACAAATTTCATGTATTTCATATATTTAGAGTTAGGAACATAGTGATACTTCTCACCCTACACTACCTTCCACCCATATGCTCACTCTTCCTCCTCTTTCCTCTCTTATTTTCTTAATTTTTACAATGATTCACTTTAAGTTTACCTTATACTCATAAGATTAACCCTACTCTAAGTAAACAATTCAATGAACAGTATAAAGAAAAAAAAAACACCATTCGTCAATAGAAAAGACAATGGCTATAAACAATCATCAAATCTCACAATGTCAATTTCATTCCTATACATCATGTTTTTGGCACTCTATTAGTTACCACAGATCAAGTAAAACATATAGTATTTGCCTTTTGGGGACTGGCTTATTTCACTAAGTATAATGGTTTCTATTTGCATCCATTTTGTTGCAAAATACAGGATTTCCTTCTTATTTATAGCTTAGTAATATTACGTACTATCTCTCTGTCTATATGTCATAATTGCTTCATTCACTAATCAACTGACGGACATCTGGGTTGTTTCCACATCTTAGCTATTGTAAATTGAGCTGCAATAAACATTGGGGTAAAATAACTCTTTCATATGCTGATTTCATTCCCCTTGTTTAAATTTCCAGGAATGGGATTGCTGGGTCATATGTTATATCTATTACAGCTTTTTGAAATATCTCCATACTGTCTTCCACAGAGGCTATACTAGTTTACATTCCCACCAACAGTGGATTAGTGCATTAGTGATCATGAGCATTTTTTCATGATGTCTTTTGGCCAATTGAATTTCATCCTCTGAAAAAAATGCCTGTCATGATGATTACCCATTTTTTGACTGAATTGTTTGTTTTGTTATTGCATTTCTTGTTCTTTATAGATAATGAATTTTGATCCTTTTGCTAATCAAACCAAACAACACATCAGAAAGATCATTCAACTGGATCATGTAGGATTTATCCATTGTATAAAGGGATCATTCAATATATACAAATAAATAAATGTGATGTATCACATAAACAAACTGAAGAATGAACAACATGTGATTACCACTAGTTGAAGAGAAAGCGTTTGATAAAATACAACATCCTTTCATAATAAAAATGTTAAACCTATTAGGAATAGAAGGAACATTACTTAATACAATCAATGCAACTTATGACAAACGCACAGCCAGCATCACAGTGAATGGGGAAAAGCTGGAAGCATTTCCACTAATATCCAGAACCACATGGGGATGCCCACTTGCATCATTGCTATTCAATATAATGCTGTAAGTTTTTCCAGAAGCATTGTGCAACAAAAAAGAAATCAAAGGGATACAAATTGGAAAAGAGGAAGTCAAATCATCTCTACTTGCAGAAGACATGATTCTATATGTAAGGAGACCAAAAGGTGACACTAAGAGACTATTAGAACTTGCAAGAAACTTTGGTAAAGCTGTAGGATACAAAATCAACATCCAAAAAATCAAAAGCCTTTGTAACACAGAAAATGCTGTCTCTGAGAAAGAATTTGTAAGATCTGTCCCATTCACAATAATTTAATCACCTTGTAATAAATTTAACCAAGGATGAGACAGAGCTCTCCAATGAAAATTACATTACTACAATGAAAATTGGAAGAATCTTCAATGTTGCTGGATTGGAAGAATTAACACCCCTAATATGTACATACTACCCAAAGCAGTTTATAGATTCAATGCCATCCCAATCAAAATACCAATTACATTTTTCTCAGATTGAGAAAAAGTGATGCTAAAATTCACATGCGAATGCAAGAGACCCCAAATAAACAATGCCAGAGGTATCACAGTACCAGATTTTAAGACATAGCACAGGATAATTATAAACCAAACAGCCTGGTATTGGCATAAAAATAGACATGTAGACCACAGAATAGACCCCCTGAAATCAATCCATGCATCTACAACCAACTAACCTTTTACAAAGGAGCTAAGATCAACAAATGGAGCTCTTCAAAAAATGGTGCTGTGGAAATTCAATCTTCATGTGTAGAAGAAAGAAAAGGACCCCTACCTTACACCTTATACCCAAATCAGCCCTATATGGATCAAGAATCTAATTCTATGACTTGGTACCATTGATTACTAGAGGAAGACATAGAGGATACTCTACAAGGCATTGGCATAGGCAAAGACTTCTTGGAAATGATTCCAGGAGCATAGAAAATAAAAGCAAAAATTGACAAATGAGATTACCTCAAGCTAAGAAGTTTCTGCACTGCAAAGGAAACTTTCAACAAAGTGAAGAGGTAACCAACCGAATGGGAGAAAATATTTGTAAACTATGCAACTGATAAAGGATTAACATCCAGAATCTATAAAGATCTCAAGAAACTCAACAACATCCTGATATTTTTAAGCAGTACAAAAAGTTCTGAAAACCTCCAGTTTTTGCTAAAACCTGAGAAATCATCTGATTAATGTTGGGATCTCTGTGATACTTGTTTTGAGCATTTCTCTCATTTATAACCTAGGTAGAACTCCTTATGCCTCTGATTCCTTGCTAACACCACTGGAGCCCAAGATCTCCTGATATTCCCCACTCGGTATACCTTATTTTGTTCAGTCAAATTAAATATACGTTCACTGAATATTGACTAAAGGCTCTTCATCAGTTGCACAAAACAAGATAAAGATTCTGGCTTTAAGAATGTTATTATTCACGTAGGTATACTGTATCCAAATACATAATAAACTTCATCTTAATTTCTTTAGTGTAGTAGCTATATGGTGTTGCGATTACATAAGAAGAGATCTATGCTATTAACACTTTATAGTATTAAAGTTATAGAAAAATAAAACCAAATTGGCTTAAGAGACACTTACTTGATCATAATAGAAAAATCCAGGAGTGAGACTGTTTTCAGGCAAGGCTTTGTAAGGTGTTCATGTAATAAACTGGAATATATAATTCTCTCTGTGATGGAGTTTGACCTCGCTTATATTCTTTCTGTTTTTAAAATATATCCATTGTCTTGGCAGCAAAAAGGCTGTTAGCACATCTGAGCTATCTCCTATTAGTTTCAAATGGTTCAATAAGATGAAAATAGTTTTAATACCAGAATCATTAGAAATGACTTATGATTCATGTTTCTTAGAATTATTCTTTTTTTTTTTTAATTTTTGACAGGCAGAGTGGACAGTGAGAGAGAGAGACAGAGAGAAAGGTCTTCCTTTTCCCGTTGGTTCACCCTCCAATGGCCACCGCGGTAGGCGCGCTGCGGCCGGCACACCGTGCTGATCCGATGGCAGGAGCCAGATGCTTCTCCTGGTCTCCCATGGGGTGCAGGGCCCAAGGACTTGGGCCATCCTCCACTGCACTCCCTGGCCACAGCAGAGAGCTGGCCTGGAAGAGGGGCAACTGGGACAGGATCGGTGCCCCGACCGGGACTAGAACCCGGTGTGCTGGCGCCGCAAGGCGGAGGATTAGCCTAGTGAGCCGCGGCGCCGGCCTCTTAGAATTATTTAGACAGGTACTTATATCTGAATCAGTCAAAGGAATTGTGTTTCATTGATTGACTTTGGAGTAGATCATCTCCTATCCTTGAACTGAGAGTAGGCTCATAGAAAGATTTGTAAGCTAAAAAAAGTTTTGCCATATATCCTTAAACAGAAAATGTAAAAACTAGGTTTAAAATTGGGAAATGATTCTAAAGAGATCATAGCACAGGACCTTAACTCAGTCTCTT
Source organism: Lepus europaeus (assembly GCF_033115175.1). Lineage (NCBI taxonomy): Eukaryota > Metazoa > Chordata > Mammalia > Lagomorpha > Leporidae > Lepus > Lepus europaeus. The sequence continues at coordinate 26,375,884 of NC_084833.1, forward strand.
ATGTTTTGGAACAAAGGAAAGACAGAGACAATTGTTGAAATATTTTTCAAGATGAAGAGAATGCAGGAAGGAATTGGCCACTCTTCAATAACAAGCCACACCCATACCATAGTGTCTTAAAGAGAAAAGCATATTTCTTTTTTAAAGATTTATTTATTTATTTGAAAGGCAGAGTTACAGAGAAAGAATGAGGCAGAGACAGACAGATCTTCCACCTGCTGGTTCATTCCTCATAATGATCGGAGCTAAGCCAGGCTAAAGCCTGAAGTCTGGTGCTTCACCTGGGTCTCCCATATGGGAGGCAGGGGTCCAAGCACTTGTAAAATTTTCCACTGCTTTCCCTGGTGCATTAGCAGGGATCTGAATAAAAAGTTGAGCAGCCAAGATTCTAATATGGGATGCTAGCATTTCAGGTGAAGGCATAACCCTCTGAGCCACAGTGCCTGCCTAAATGGTTTATTTCCTATACAGCATTTCCATGTGAATGAAAATCTATGTGTCAAGAATTTCACTTTGATTTTAAATCGCACTGATTTTATTATACCTCAATTTCTACATACATTTTTCTCACAATTCCATGAAAAATGTGGAGCTGTCTATTGAAAATCCCATTGAGGCAACACTAAATCTTTTGGACATTTCTGTCCACAATATATTGGACATAGCTAGACATATGTCCCATACAGATGTGCAATCATCCAATGCTAGCTAAATGTATATAATCTGCTGGCCAGAACTGAAACCTTGGCCTCATCTATCTACAAGGCAATGCAGAGGGACAAATTTTCCTCTCAACACAGCAGGAAAGAAAGCTAGAAATGAGGTATTACTTGAAGTCTTTCAAAGTCTACAAAGATGTGGACAGAGCATAATGAGTTCTAAGAGCCACATAGACTCTGGCATTTTTTCTATGTTAAATTCAAACAGAGAATGTGAGAGAAGTAGCTATAGAATTGCCCCAAAAATCTAGTCTTGTAGCAATTTACAGAGCAGATGGTGCTTTCTTTTTGAGTTGATCTTGATTTACTGCTGAATTTGATAAGCACATTGGCTTTCAGCACTTTTTTTCCCCTCCATTCTATTTGTCTGTTTAAATAATAGCACAACAAGGTTAAACACTGCCTAGGAGCATAACTGTGTCACTTCCTTAATAATTCTCCTACTGCCAAATAGCAGGAAATTTAGCCGTGATCAAAGTGGGCAGTGTGGCATGCTACCATTCAATTCAGGATTTTAGATATACTCACAGAACCTGTGCTAGACATAGAAGAATTCCTTCAGAGAGTCTCAGCTGACTGATTCTGGGGCACATACCAACTCCGCTACAGTCTTTTTATTGCATTGGCTTTAACATTTCTTTGGCTGGGGAACTGTGATTTTCATTGTCAATTGGATGCATGGACCAGGATCACAATTCATTTTAAAATACTAAAAAGGTGAACTTCAGAGATAAATCTGAGATTTGATTGTCTTTTTCTTTCTTTTTTTTAAAGATTCATTTTATTTTATTTAAAAGAGTTACAGAGAGAGGTAGAAACAGAGAGAGAGGTCTTCCATCACTGGGTTCATGCCTCAGATGGCCGCAACGGCCGGAGCTGCACTGATCTGAAGCCAGGGGCCAGGAGCTTTTGCCGGGTCTCCCACATGGGTGCAGGAGCCCGAGGACTTGGGTCATCTTCCACTGCTTTCCTAGGCCATAGCAGAGAGCTGGGTTGGAAGAGGAGCAGCTGGGACCAGAACCAGAGCCCACATGGGATGCTGACACTTCAGGCCAGGGCTTTAACTCACTGTGCCACGGCACCGGCCCCTGATTCTCTTTTTCTTAAAGTTTGTTTGAGGAGTTGAAATTTCCTTGAGCAAACTTTTTAAAGGTTCATTCACCTTTGAAGGAAGAATGAATGGTTTGACTTTCCAGTAGAGTGGAAAAAGCTATCAGGGAAAAGAAATGTAAAATATAAATGGAGGAGATTTATGTAATAGTTTTGATAAAAGATAAAAGACTTCCAGAAACCTTTTCTGTTTGATGTGTAAAGTGGTACATTGACTATAAAATATATAGAAATAATTTACTTCTGTTTAAAAATATTCATTTGTTTATTTTCATTTTATTTGTAAGGCAAATAGAGACAGGTGGATCCAGATTCTAGAACATGCCCCAGAGGCCCACATCAGTTGTGGTGAGGCCAGCCAAGGCTAGATGCCTGTAAGCCAATCTGGATCTTTCATATGGTTGGGCACAAGAAGCATCACCTGCTGTCTCCTTTAACGCATACCCACAGTTAGCTAGAATCAAAAGCAGAGCCAGAGGACTGGTGTTTTGGCACAGCAGATGAAGGTGCTGTTTGGGATGCCATAATCACATAGAGGCATCAGTTCAAATCCCAGCTGCTCCACTTCTAATCCAACTCTCTGCTAATGGCCTGAGAAAAGCAGTGGAAATAGATCCAACTGTTTGAGCCCCTGTCACCCATGTAGGAGACCTGGATGAAGTTCCTGGATCCTGTCTTCTGTCTGGATCAGTCCTGGCTTTTGCTGCCATCTTAGAAGGATGGAAGATGTCTCTCTGTCTGTGTGAGTGTGTTTCTTCCTCTCTCTTTGTTACTCTGATTTTTTCAAATAAACAAATAAATCTAAAAAACTGCAAAGCTGAGTCAGGATTGAACGCAGGGTCTCTGATATGGAGTACTCCATCACAAGTGTTTTTCATAACTGCTGTGCCAAACACATGTCCCCAAATAATCTACTTCTTTAAGTCTGACTTTTTACATTTGTAAATTATAGGTGTGTGAATAGATCATATCCATCACAGGGATGTACTGAAGCATATATTTAAACTTTATATTAACCACTTATTGATCTTATTGATCAGTAATGTTTATTTGCAGCAATTTGGTTCTGAAATGACAATATTTCCAGCTATCATTTTACTAGGGAGAAATATTCACCAAACCTGTCAGTGGTCCTTCCTTGATAACTGAGTAGTGGTTGGTACTCGATATCTTCAGAAGGGGAGTTTGTATAACTTGATAAAATCCTAGTACTGCACTGGAAAAGGTTCCTGTCTGAAATCAATTAAAATATAACTGCAATGAACTCTGTTAATTGCAAGGCACTTCTTACCATTACTTATCTTTTTGTTGTAGTTTGGTTTTTTTTTTTTTTTTTTTTTTTTTTTTTTTTTTTTTGACAGGCAGAGTGGATAGTGAGAGAGAGACAGAGAGAAAGGTCTTCCCTTTGCCATTGGTTCACCCTCCAATGGCCGCCGCGGTAGGCGCGCTGCGGCCGGCACACCGCGCTGATCCGATGGCAGGAGCCAGGTGCTTATCCTGATCTCCCGTGGGGTGCAGGGCCCAAGGACTTGGGCCATCCTCCACTGCACTCCCTGGCCACAGCAGAGAGCTGGCCTGGAAGAGAGGCAACTGGGACAGGATCGGTGCCCCGACCTGGACTAGAACCTGGTGTGCCGGTGCCGCAAGGTGGAGGATTAGCTTAGTGAACCGCAGCGCCGGCCACCATTACTTATCTTTTTAAGAGCTTTAAAAATATATGCTGTTCACAATGTTGATGATGTGCTACCCCAAAATATAGTATCTTGAGATTTGAGAAAAGGGTAAACAGAGGAAACTCTCTCTGATCTTCTCTCACCCCTTTTAGCCTAAAGTAAAATCTAGGTGACCTCTCAAGAAAGTAGATCTTAAGGCCCTCATACCAAGGAATTCTCCCTACACTCAGAGGAAAAGAATCCTCTCATCTCTGAGGACACAAATTCACCAACAAGGATCTCATCAAACATGAGTACTAAGTTCTTTGCATTTGATAACTATTGTAGCACATCTTTTTGTCCTCCAATCATACTTCTGCATGGCTGGCTGTCCAGGAAAATACAATTTTCTTGATTTCTTTAATTTTTGGTTCCTGTAAGCTCTTGTGCTATATAAAACTTACATTGTATTCATGTATATGGTCTTATTTTTAAACTTGTCTTTTGTTGTAGAGGTTTCAGGCATAAACACTACAATGTGTGAGAAAAGAATATTACTTTTCTCCCTTACGTTAACAAATGAGAGTAATGATACTTATATTCTTGGGTCTCAATCCCAAGTCTGTCATAATCCATGGATCTACAACAAAATGCCTCTATGGAAATCTACATTTAATCCCCCATGTCATGCTGTTGCTGTACTATCTCCATTAGAGAACTGGCTGCCAGTAACCATGCCCCTGGCTTATGAACTTGCCTGGATATTCCAGGGTGGGTCTCTGGCAAATTGCCTTCTTCCTTTCTCGTCTACTTCCCCTTCCTCTTCTCCCCTCTCTGATGCTGCTGCTTTTTCTTCTTACTATTTTTCTTTTTCTATTTTCTCCTTCCCCTCCTCCTCTGTGAACTTGACAAGAACTTTTTCCCCTTTTCCTGTGTATCGGTGAAGTTAATAACAAATAATAAACAAATTCCACTCAGCAAAATGAATTTTCTAAGAAGCGAGCCTTCTATTGAGATGGAAACCATTATGCTCATGAATCTATACATGACATTTGTGGGTTTCATAGAGATACTGCACTAAGGGAACTTTGAAAGAATTTTTCATGTTGAACTATGCTCATAGCAATTCTAACCACAGTTCAAAACCTTTTCTTCTGGCTTTTGGCATGTTGCCCCTGAAAAGTCCTCTAGAACTTATTGTAAAGGAGATTTTCATACCATTATTCTGGAGGAATAATACATTTCAAACCATTATTTTGAGGGGATTAACACATGCCAAAATATTATTGCCTTCAGCCCTCAGAAATGGCAGAAAAGCTCTGTGATAGCTTTCATCTTAAAGACGCTCTTTCTGCCTCAGGCCAAAACAACCTTATCCAGATATTCTAATGGCCTTTACAAGAATTATTATTTTTATTTGTCCCATGGCATAAGAAAAAACACAATGCACCAATTCATAATACTTGAAAACCTATCAATTATAAGTCCTACTGCAACAGTCAAATATTTAGTGGAATCAATCTTACCAAAGAGAACTGTGGATTTTAACTAATCCAGACAAATTTATCATTATTTTCCTCCTGCCATCTATAAAAAGCATGACTTTTTAATAAACTGTATATAACTTGTCATAATATTTTTGAAAATTTCCTTAATGAATTAATATTATTTTATTTTCCACCAAAATCATCTAGTCACAAAATACATGATTTTATCATCATTTCCATTTTCACAAAGGAATTATCACTTCTATAATATTTGAACTAGGAATTTTACAAGAATGAACATGGCTCGTATAGGATTGATTCTTCAGGCCATGTTATAACCTTATGGAAATCATGGTAAAATGGCTCAACAGGGTACACCTTAGGCATTCCATAGAAGTATAATTTACAATCCACAAATATAGGCTTTTCTTTTAATCAGAAAGTTTTCTACTTCCTTTTATAATATTCTTAAATTTCATGGTTGCTCAAAAGTTTTTTTTTTTTTCCAAACCTTCATGCATAAAATATTTTGGAAAACAAAAGAAAATTAAAACTCCTCTGTATCCATTACTCAAGTGGACTTTTGTTTTCCATTACTGAATGCTGAACTTATTTCTGCCACATACAGCCACCAGAATTTTGGTTGCTACAATTGCTCACATAAGGTTTCAGAAAGTTAAAAGGTCTTGAAGGCCTATGCTTCTTGATATTAAAGGCTTACAATTTCTAAAAGAGAAAGAAAGAGTTCAAATAATCCCAGTAGAAGTAAATTTGCACTTGTACTCAGTCTGCTTTTTTCAAAGATTTATTTTATCTTTTTTTTTTTTTTTGAAAGGCAGAGTTACAGAGAGGCAGAGGAGAGAGGGGGGGGGAGAGAAAGAGAGAGAGAGAGAGAGAGAGAGAGAGAGAGAGAGAGAGAGAGAGAGAGAGAAGTCCTTCATCCACTGGTTTATTCCCCAAATGGCAGCAATGGCTGGAGCTGGGCCGATCTAAAGCCAAGAGACAGAAGCTTCATCCAGATCTCCCACGCAGGTGCAGGGGCCCAAGGGCATAGGCCATCTTCTACTGCCTTCCCAGCCCATATCAGAGAGCTGTATTGCAAGTAGAACAGCAGGGACTTGAACCAGCGCCCATATGGGATGCTGGTCCTGCAGGCAGCAGCGTTACTGGCTAAGCCATAGTGCCAGCCTCTCAGTCTGCTTTTTAGAAATGAAATCTCTTACAGAATTTCTTGTCAATAAAATTCTACAACTTTATACCTGTTACATATTAAGAAAAAAAATGGGTCACTGATGGTGTCACATCACTGGGGAAGTGGATTTTGGGGTCTAAGTGAAATGAAGAAGACATAATAAACGTTGAGGCTAAACGGGTGAGGATAAGGAATAGATGCGGATTATCTGTACATACATTGTGAAAATAAGAAAATGATAATGAAATGTAACACAAGATACATGATACTGATAACTAATAAAGCTGCTTAGAAAATTACTATTTAAGGAATGTTCTATACAAGACACCATACCAGATGGGATATTTGATGTTATGTACCCCATCAACAATTTTGAAGAACAGATGATAAGCTTGGATTGTATTTTGGGAGACACTGATGCTCAGAGAATTACTGAAATCACACAATCACAGAATCAGACCAAGACGGGGAAAGAGAGAGAGAGAATTAGAAAGAGAGAGATTTCCAGGATGCCAGAAACTTTTAAATAAGCTATTTATGCACTTGCCTATCAAGCAATTCTTATTTTTATTTCACAATGACAAAACATAGGAAAGGAGTTTAAGTCTTTTAAGATTCCAAGGGGCAGGTTAATATTTGTATCAAACCTTCTCTTTTGGATCATTTCAACAATATATGTATGGGCAGCTATTTTAGAATAATCAGAATCCTCTTCTTAATTAGGATCTAAGCTTTGGGCATCTTTCTTCATACCCTTTGTCCAATTTTAATAAGAATCATACTAAGTCATTTTAGCCAGAATGCCACACCTTCAATGTTTTGGTAGGAAATTATTTTTTCAGTATAGTAGGTTTCTCAAAATTGCTTATTGAGTGACTTATTCTCTTTCTATACTTTCAATTCCACCTTTATCACATTCTAGTTTACTACAGTTCTTTTGTCTGCTATAGATATTTCTGTTATGTTCTTGGATCAATCTTTTTGTTTCTTTAGCTGGACCAGACTCTTTTAAGTATTTTAAATCAAAAGATATTATCAAGACAGAATGAGTATGCTCCTGTTATTCTTCTTTCTCAAATTTGTTTAAATATCTTTGGATGATACATCCTCATTCAGACATTAAATGAATTCTCCTCAGAAAATTCCCAGGAAATCTGGGAATAGGAATTTTTAAATTCATTAGCCACTTTGATGAAAATTGAATTATCTTCAGAATTACAATTTTTCATTACAAGTATAATTTTTACCTTTTCCTTCTTTTCAGAATAAGTTGTGGACAATTCTGCTCACTCCTTAGAGATGAAAATATAAAGTGCTTAATTTTGTGGAATTTTAAACTTTTCTGTGTGGAAGCAAATATAGGTACATATTTATAGACTATATATTAGATATTGTAGAACTTGCTTTTAAACTTGGAATAGCTTTGTAGATAATGGGTGACACTGCAAATCATTATGTGCATCTCCATGTCATGAGCCAAATATTCAATTTTCATATATCACTAGTTCTCAGTTCTGGCTACATTTCAGAATCTTTTGGGACTGTTTAACAAATAAGGTCTAGACTCCACTCAGGACTTGCCTAAGATCCTGATGCTATTGATGTGTGGTGACCCCTGAACACTAGCATTTTTTTTAAACATTTCAGATGATTGTACTGTGTACCTAAGATTGGCAACTGAAGCTTGCATAAGAACCATAATTCCTTAACCAATCCTATACTGATGAATGTTTGGATCAAGTTGGGATAAGTTTTGCTAAGGTAGCAAACAACTCAAACACCTCCGGGTCAACTCTTCTAAAGGTTATTTCTTGCTTATGCTATATGTCTGTCACAAGAATTTGGGCTTGATGCTGTGGTTGATATTACAGCTATTCACAAATAGTCGGTGCTTTTCCCAATTGAATGATCCAATTATATTTCTCCATCCCTCAAAATCAAGTATGTCTGTACAAGTTGCTTTAGACAAAACAAATCTAACAGAAACTTCGGATATAGCCAGCATTTTTCTCTACTCTCTTTTTCTTCTTGCAATACATAGAATTTGCTCCATCCGTCCAAATGCCAACAATAGGATGACTAAAATTTGGAGCAGGTCTCTAGTTAGCTCAAAGATAACAAACATGTGTCAGAAATAACCCTTTATTGAGTTAAAACACAAAAGGTCTGGGGTGTTTTATCACAGCAAAATACATCCTTCCCTGACTTTAAAGAGAGATCTGCTAACTGGAATTACTCAGGAATATAAGCTAAGGAAAGCTGCATCTCAAATTGATTACAACAATCACACTGGGCTGGCGCCGTGGCTCACTAGGCTAATCCTCCAGCTTTGGCACCAGTACTCCAAGTTCTAGTCCTGGTTGGGGCACTGGTTCCGTCCCTGTTGCTGCTCTTCCAGTCCAGCTCTCTGCTGTGGCCTGGGAAAGCAGTGGAGGATGGCCCAAGTGCTTGGGCCCTGCACCCGCATGAGAGACAAGGAGGAAGCACCTGGCTCCTGGCTTCAGATCAGTGCAGCGTGCCAGCCGTGGCAGCCATCTGGGGAGTGAACCAATGGAAGGAAGACCTTTCTCTCTGTCTCTCTCTCTCTCACTGTCTAACTCTGCCTGTCAAAAACAAAACAAAACAAACAAACAAACAAAAATGAATCCCACCAGAAAGGGAATATGATGAATTAGACACTGTTCTTTAAAGCTTAGAGTTAGAAATGGCATGTATCACTTAATCTCATCTGTCCAAAGAACAACCTAATTCCACAAGGTTTTGAATTCATTATGTATTTGAAACATGGAAAGCCAGACATATTTGGTAAACATCAGTAACAGCAATCACATTACCTGTTGCATTGTGGTAATACCCTGCGTGTGTGCAATAGGATAACAAAAGAAAGAACCAACTATTTAGGAGTACACATTTTGTATCTTAACATGAAAAATATAATTTTTATTTGAACATATCAATTATCCCAGCACCTGACAATAAATTGGAGAAAAAATATGGCATAAGTATTATTGAGAACTACTAATAGTGATCAATAATAAAATCTCTGGAAGTTAAATGTATATTTTATGTTTAAATTATTTTGAAGCAAGAATGTAATATTAAACACATAAAAAGTAAGCAAGCGTGGAAAATTTGTGCTCAAATCCCGAGGTATATGCTTCTAGTTAACAAATGGGACCAATAATTTAACTGCTCTAAGCCTATTTATCCAGTAATAATACAGCCAACACATGGGGTGGCTCTTAATATTATGTAGGACAAAATATGTAACAAGCTAAGTACATTAGCTGGAACACAGCAGGGAAGCAAGAGTGGATCCTTTCCCCAGGCCTCATCTTTTTCCCACTTTCATGACTCCAATAACTTTTTTTATATTCAAATAGGGCTATGATTGTCATCTCAAACCTACTCCAGAATAAAAAAATACATATTTAATGCCCTGCTGAATATTTCAAAAAAGGAAAGGGAAACAAAGAAAATCAAAGATATTGCGAGCCATGTAAATTCCCTTGGCAAGAAAAGGTCAGGCTACCCAGCAAGAAATATTCCAGCCAAATATAGGTCTCTCTCTAACTTTCTAATTAAGTCGATGTATTTACAGACATAAAGAATCAACAGACTGTGCAGGGCAATATGTGCAAGAGAGGAAGATAAGATCAAACAAGAGTTCTGTGTGAACCATTTTGACATGCCCTTGGTCTTGCCAAGGCCACAAGGCATCTGAAGAGTTTTGATTCTGTTATGCCACACACAATGCATTGATGCATATTTTGTAGAAAAGTAAAAGGACACCTATTGTTCCTCAAGTACCTTCTCTGCAGACAAGCACATAGAATTCAGGAAAGCTTTTTTTTAATGAAAATTTCATTATTGTTGTTTTCACCTTTGTGACTTGGCCTTTTTCTTTTCACTTCAAAAATAATTTCAAAAAAAAAAAAATAAGAAGGCACAACTGAGGCTTTAATAAAGGAGTGTTCAACTTGAATTTTACATATGTTTCAACCTGACCCCACATTTATAAGGCACATTTTCTTCAAAGATACAACATAGAGTCGGCTGGCATTCTCATGTTGTGGGTAAATCTGCCTCTTCCAAAGCCTTCAGCCCTTATGGGCACTGGTTGTATTCATGTCCTGGCTGTCCTTCTTCCATTCAACTGCCTGCTAATGGCCTGGAAAAGAAGCACAAGATGGCCCAAGTGCTTGGGCCTCTGGTACCCTTGACCATTGTGGGAGACCTGGAAGAAGCTCCTAGCTCCTGGCTTTGGCCAGGCCTAAAATTGGCCGCTGCAAACAACAGGGAACTGAACCAGTGGATGGAAGATCCTCCTCTCTCTCGTTCTTTTCCCCTCTCCTTATAACTTTGACTTTCAAATAAATATGTAATATAAAAAAGAAGAAAAAGAAATACAACATATATTTCTGAATCATTATGAAGGGAAAATGATCCTATACAAATATGAACAGAAGTAACATTGGGGCCGGCACTGTGGTGCAGTGGGTTAAAGCCCTGGCCTGAAGTGCCAGCATCCCATATGATTGCCAGTTCTAGTCCTGGCTGCTCCTCTTCCGATCCAGCTCCCTGCTATGGCCTGCGAAAGTAGAAGAGGAGTCAACTTCTTGGGCCCCTGCACATACATGGGAGACCTTGAAGAAACTCCTGGCTCCTGGATTCAGATTGGCACAGCTCCGGCCATTGCGGCCATCTGGGGAGTGAACTGGCCGATGGAAGACCTCTCTCTCTGCTTCTACCCCTTTCTGTATCTCTGTCTTTCAAACAAATAAAAAATAAATCTTAAAAAAAGAAGTAATATTGCTGGAGTTTCATCTAAACATTGAATCACAGAAAATAAAGCCAGCAGAAAAAGTAAAAAAAAAATTATTATTTGGAACATATTGTAGGTACTCAAATTTATTAGATGGTGGACATTGATAGCAACCAAAGTAGTTTTGTTGCTTTGAGTTCATGTCCTGGTATTACAGATATCTCTTGAAGATTTATTTTATTTATTTGAAAGACAGAGTTAGAGAGAGAGAGAGAGAGAGAGAGAGAGAGAGAATGAATGTGTCTTCCATCTGCTGGTTCACTCTCCAGATGATCGGAATGGCCAGAGCTGAGCTGATCCAAAGCAAGGAGCCAGGAGCCAGGAGCTTCTTCCAGGTCTCCCATGTGGGTGCCAGGTCCCAAAAACTTGGGCCATCTTCCACTGCTTTCCCAGGACATAGCAAAGAGCTGGATTGGGAATGGAGCAGCTGGGACTCAAACCGGTGCCCAAATGGGATGCTGGCAGGTGCTGTAGGCTGGGTTTTTAACCCATTGTGCCACAGCGCCAGCCCCACCTAATAAAATTAGTGTTCTATATCTCCACCTGCTGGAAAAGATGGTCAGACCAAATACAATGAATCATAGTAAAAAATATATAGCAACATGCTAAATTGAAGAATTTCAGAGCAGAAAAGGGGCTGATAAGTTCATATAGTAAGACTGTCTTCAGAGGTAAACAAGTTGAAGAGGGAAGGTAAATTACACTCTAGACATAATGCAAAGTCTCATTTTTGTAACGTTAGGATGGGGAAGATTTGCAAGTTTAGGAGGGCACAAAGTTCTACAAAAATAGTGCTAAGCAGCTGCCTGTAAGGTGTTTTACTGGTGGATTTTGAAAGAGAAGCACAGTATTAAAAATAGGTTAATAAAATCTTACTCTTCTGCGGTAGAATGTCTATATTTAGAACGTTCTGTGTAAATATTCTGTGAAAACATTAACAAACTAGACCATAGTTCAGAACATCCAGAGGAAATGATAGTTCAGCATTGCAATGTATGTGAAGCAGTTAATGGGATGTAGAATGAAGAAGGATGAATTTCAATAAAATAAAAGATTCTTGCATTAAAAAATGTAGGAACTGATGTTTTTTGACAGTGATTATTTCCTATGTGTATCTTCAGAATACAGAATATAGTAGAAATTATAGGCGCTGAGACACCACAAATATCAAGAAATGCTTTAAATGTAGGAATGGCTGATATGCCTTGAATATTTGCAGTTGTTTCTGGCACCACTCTGTGAGATTTTGATAGACTGATTCATTTCATTGCCAGGTCATTTTTGTGACTTAGGAACTGTTATTTGTGCCCATTACATAGAAAAGGAATCTGAGGTTTTAAAAAGCATGAAACAAGTTTGGTTAACATGAAAAATATATGAAAGAGCCAAACTTTTAACTAAGATCATCTGACTGAAGAGCTGGTGCTCTTGCTTCCTTACAAAATGTGAGAATGCCAGGGTGGTGAGTCTAAACCGGTTGACCGTAAAACTGAAACCAAAGGGCAGTGAAGGATGGCCTGTGTGCTTGGGCCCCTGCACCTTCATGGGAGACCAGGAAGAAGTGCCTGGCTCCTGGCTTCGGATCAGCACAGCGCCGGCCTTAGTGGCCATTTGGGGAGTGAACCAACGGAAGGAAGACCTTTCCCTGTCTCTCTCTCTCTCTCCATCTGTAACTCTACCTGTCAAATAAATAAATAAAATCTTAAAAAAAAAAATATTGTGAGAAAGCATACAGAATGTCAATGTGATATTGTATCCAATGGGGCAGTCTAACACAATTTCATATCCCAAATAATATTTTTTAAATATTTATTTATTTAAAAGACTGAGACACAGAGAGAGAAGGAGAGAGAGATAAGGAGAGATCTTCATCCATTGGTTCACTCTCCAAATGACGGCAAAGGCTGGGGCTGGGCCAGGCTGAAGTCAGGAACCAGGAAATTCCTCTTGGTCTTCATGTGGGTACAGGAGCCCCAGCAATTGAGTCACCTTCTGTTGGTTTCCCAGGCATATTAGCAGGGAGCTGGAATGGAAGTGGAGCAGCTGATACTAGAACTGGTGTCCATAAGGGATGGCAGCACAGCAGGCAGAGGCTTTACTTTTTATGCAACAGTACTGGTGCCTATTTGCTGATAATTTCTTTCACCAACTTAACATGCCACAATAGGCATTTTGAAAGAAGCTTCAACAAACTGTTTCTTTACTTCAGAACTCTACATAATCACAAGTACCTAAATATTCATTGTTACTACTTATCAGCAACGTAATTCATGAAGATTATCTACAATAACCTTGTCAAGAACAGCCTGAAGCTGGTAATATTACTGACCTAAACTTATATATATATAATATGTTATATATAATTTATAATTTATAAACTAAATTTATATCATATAGATATAATTATATATTATATATAATTATTTATTTGCATATAAATTATTTATTATATAATATATTATATATAATATATATATAAATATATATATATATATAAATTGACATCTAGAACCATATAGAGGATAGATAATTTCCTAGGGTTATACATGGAAGGACAAATCCTTATTTGGACAATCTTGTCCCAAAGCACTCACATCTAAGCTTTATTTCATGCTGTATATTATCTATACCTTAAACACTGATCTCTCTCTCTCTCTTTCTTTCTCTCTCTCTCTCTTATATGGAAGTTTTAAAAAGATCTTATTTTACCTCTTTTCCCTGGTTATTGTTGGACTACAAGTTTTTGCCAATAATGTCTAAATAGGATTTTATAAAGCATTCTTCCTCTAATGCCACTCATGCTATTTCCATACATTATTTATTTTACTATCTAATATGAACTGGAATTTTGATATATTTTAAAGATAAGCAGCCCATAGGCTGTTCTGATTCAGAAAATGACAGTGTGGTGTTTCCCAACACAAGAATATTATACACTGCAGAGTCTCTTCATCCCCATTGTGTCTACTTGTGTCTCACCTCCACCCCAAGTTGCTAATGTTCATGTTCAGTAATCTGTTTAGGATATCCTGTCATGGATTTGACATGTAAAGTCCACAGTGTAAAGCCTCTGAGGAAGGACTGGTAACTCTTGACATAGATTTTGGCTTCCTGTTCATGTTGGCTAATAGATTAGCACCACAGTCTTTAGGATAAATGCCTAGGTTTGAATCATAGTCTCTCTGATGCTTACTGGACAAACTTTTGTTACCACCTTGTGCCTCATTTACATGTCCAAAATGAAGACAATGGGTTTCGCTTTATAACTTTATTGAGAGGATTAAAAAGAATTGATATCTGGTGCTTCCTGTGTCTATAAAATGAAGACACAAAATGTATATAATATAATAAGCAAGTAGAGAATATCAAAGAAATAGGCCTGAGATAGAATGTGCAGGTTTGAAAGATGTACAAGTAGGCCGGCGCCGTGGCTTAACAGGCTAATCCTCCTCCTTGCGGCGCCAGCACACCGGGTTCTAGTCCCGGTCAGGGCGCCGGATTCTATCCCGGTTGCCCCTCTTCCAGGCCAGCTCTCTGCTATGGCCCGGGAAGGCAGTGGAGGATGGTCCAAGTCCTTGGGCCCTGCACCCCTTGGGAGACCAGGAGAAGCACCTGGCTCCTGCCTTCGGATCAGCACAATGTGCTGGCTGCAGCGGCCACTGGAGGGTGAACCAACGGCAAAAAGGAAGACCTTTCTCTCTGTCTCTCTCTCTCACTATCCACTCTGCCTGTCAAAAAAATTAGTGTATTTATATCTTGCTACTCTGGTTCTTGAAACAAAATGATGTAGTATTAGGTTCCTATGAGATGTTCTTTGCATATTACATTAAATTTTCTTTTTTGTACTGAAACTAGTGTGAATTTGCCTTTGTAGCAACTAAATAAGCCTTACTTGATTAGAATATCGCTAATATAGATTAAGGAGATTAACACTGACAATGCAAAGAGATTTTAGTATAGCATTTACCACGAACAACAAGTTACATTGTTTTAGTTGCATAATCTTAACACCTTGCTGAGTCAAACCAAATATTCGGTTGCTGTTATCTTATTGGAAGGCCTCAGAAAGAGACACCACTGCTTCAGAAATTTGTTGTGAATAGGCTCGAGGCACTAGCAAGTTTTACAAAGGTCAATCATTCATGGTAATTTCTTAGATGGAGTTGATTTTTTTATATTAGATGTTCTGTTTTTAGTCTTAAGAAGATTTGAGAAAACAGCATGTTAAGTAATCACAGGTTCTCTCCTTTAACTATACTCATGAGCGTAATAAGGTTGGCATTATGAGTGCTTGTAATCAAGAAGTTGGCTCTTGAGGGCATTTCAAATTCTTGAGCAGCTGCTTGTTTAACTACTCACAGAATCTCATGTTGCCATTAGCACCTTCAGTCAATTATGTGCAACATTTTTCATCTTTAAAATCACCATTGTATTTGATCCAAATGCCTTTTTTATTTGTATTGTATGGTGACTTATTATTTTACAAGTCATTTACCACTTTTTAAAAACCTATGAAAGTATATCAACAAGAAACATCAGAATTGTTAAAACTAAATATATAACAAATGAATAGCAAATATATTTCTGAGAAAAAGCATAAAAAATTGTATGTCCCAATTTGATTTTCTTGGACAATGAAAGCACTAGCCTTGTGGATTGGTGAAATCATGAGGTCTGCCTTTTGTTTCTTCTGACTAGATTATTATCTATGGTAAATACAGTAACTTGTTTCAAAAGATGAAAATGTACCAAAATCATGTCTGTGTAGTGGGGGAAATATATAATGCAGGTGCTAATGACCATCAAGTTCTACCTGAGCAATCTGACCAACTCCATCTGGAGGAGCAACTTTCTCAAAAAACTTGGTTAGAATGTTCTGCCGTAGGGTGATAGATACATTCACAAGTACCTCTTTCTCTGAAACGTAGCTCCTTTATGATCTATAAAATCATTGGCTCACTTAAAACACATGTATAAAAGTGAAAAGAATAATTATTCTTGTCCACTTGGATGACACTAAAATTTGATGTTACAAAGTAACAATTTCATTGAACAACACCATTGAGCTACAGATACTTCAGAACATTGGCTACTATGCCTTTATCTAACCTGTCTTTCCATGTCATTATACCTGTCACCAAAATTCAAAACCATTATTTTCTTTGGAAAATACCTACTTAGATTTCTCTCAAACCATCTTCATATATTCTAAACTATATATGTCATATTAACTATTAGAATCCAGAATGCTTCAATCCCAATGAATTCATAAATTGTTAGAAGTACTAATAAATAAAATCTTTAAAACAATGGCTTTCCCCCCATTATGGGGGGGGGGAGCCATTGTAAGCCATGAGCTGTACTTTGGAAATTTATATTCATTAAATAAAAGTTAAAAAAAAAAAAAAGAAGAAGAAGTGGAGCATCTGGGACTTGAATTGGGAATCATATGGGATATCAGTATTGCAGGCAGTTTGACCCACTGTACCTCAACACCAGTCCCAGTTGTATATTTTTAATTACAGTAATAAATAAATAAAGACTATTTCTTGGATAATAAAATAAAATAAAATAAAATATTTTCTATATTTTTTAAAAAAATAAAATAAATCTTTAAAACAAACAAAAAAAAGGCCAGTGCCTTTTAATCCTCCGCCTGAGGCTCCCATGTCACATAGGGTGCTGGTTCTAGTCCCAGCTGCTTCACTTCCAGTCCAGCTCTCTGCTATGGCCTGGGAAAGCAGTAGAAAACGGCCCAAGTCCTTGGGCCCCTGAACCCGTGTAGGAGACCTGGCAGAAGCACCTGGCTCCTGGCTTCGGATTCGCGCAGCACACCGGCTATGGTGGCCATCTTGGGGTGAACCAACGGAAGGAAGACCTTTCTCTCTGTTTCTCCCTCTCACTGTCTGTAACTCTCTCAAATAAAAATAGATAAAATCTTTCAAAGAAAGTACTAGTAAGTCATGAACACTCTATTGGCATGGAAAGAACAATACCTTTCACTACCTGGACACATTATTTCAAGTCTCTGGTTTTTAACTGAGCAATCTGTAATTGGAGCTAGTTGTTTAGTTATATCTTTATTACCTCTCAAACATGGAAATACAACTTTCTCATGGACAAAACAGAACCAGCCATCCTGCCATGAGGGATATGATATAGTGGGTTAAGCCACTGCCAGCAAAACTGGCATCCTGTGAGTGTTGTCTGTGCTGTTTCTCATCTAACTCCCTGCTAATGCATCTGAGAAAGCAATGAAAGGTGGCCCAAGTTCTTGAAACCCTGCCATCCTTGTGAGAGACCCAGATGAAGTTCTAGGCTCCCGGCTTCAGCCTGGCCTAGCCGTGACGGTTATGCCCAATTTGAGTGTGAATCAGTGGATGAAAGATTTTCTTTTCTTTCTCTGTCTCTCTCTCTAAAGACTCTGACATTTTTATTTTTTTAACATTTTTTAAAAATTTTTTTGACAGGCAGAGTGGACAGTGAGAGAGAGAGACAGAGAGAAAGGTCTTCCTTTGCCGTTGGTTCACCCCCCAATGGCTGCCCTGGCCGACGCACCGCGTCGATCTGAAGGCGGGAACCAGGTGCTTCTCCTGGTCTCCCATGGGGTGCAGGGCCCAAGCACTTGGCCATCCTCCACTGCACTCCTGGGCCATAGCAGAGAGCTGGCCTGGAAGAGGGGCAACCAGGACAGAATCCGGTGCCCAGACAGGAACTAGAACCCGGTGTGACGGTACTGCAAGGTGGAGGATTAGCCTATTGAGCCACGGCGCCTGCCAAAGACTCTGTCATTAAAATAAATAGATAAATCTTTTTAAAACAGACTGTCAAAGGACTAAATGAATTAAATAAAATGTCTTATGTGATTATTAGAACAAAGTAGTTATTCAACAAATTTTACCTTTTATTTCTTTTTATTACCATAAGTCTAGGTTGTATCATTTGGAATTTTTCATTTTAAAATTAAAGCCATTGTTGCTTATTTCATTGTTATGAAAATATTTGCTATTCTTTTGTAGCTCCAAAATCAATATAAAATTTATAAGAAACAATTTCACTGCTGGAAGTCTTGGATTTCTTAGCTCTTCTCTTTTACCACTCATTTGTATTTTTGTCTCTTAGGAAACAATTAAACACATAGTGGAACATTCACAATATAATTAATGTAAGCATACTTTTCTTAGGTAAACTGTATGTCTTTCACCCTAACCAATGGATTCTTTGGAACTCCTTAATGTCAGTCCTACTCTCAGTTGAAAATTGTGTATTTGTTGAAGAAATGACATTTAGAATCATCCCATTTACCTGATGTATATTAAGAGAGCAAAGATAAGACAGTTCTGAGATTTTCACATATATCTGTTGCATCTTTCATAGACATCTGAAAGATTAAATACTAGAACTGAATTGCAATTTCCAAGGCAGGGAATAGCAACATACTTGTTGGCACAAGAAAAATACTATTTGTTTTTTTCTGCTTTTGTATCACCACCAATATTGTATTAACCTTGCTTCCTTTCATGTCTCTATTTTCTGTGTTTTTAATACTTGTGATCTGAATAAACCTACTTTGATAGATACTTGCATACAATTGCAAAGAATATGATTGTGATAAAATATTATTTTTAAATAAATAAATCTAAATAGTTTCCAAGACAGAGCTAAATCATGTTTTTATTCTGTATTTCAGTAGGTGTTTTTTCTGACTGTATACTTTACATTTAAATGTAATAGAAAAAACTTCTATTTTATTCATCTGAATGGTTCCATGCACTGATAAGTAATTAACCTAGAAAGTTATTCCTAATACTTAAGTTTGTGATTCCTGGAAATCATTAATAGAGTTTAATGAGCTGATGGTTAATGAAAGAGCATGGTATAGGTGCAGATATTGGGCTCTTCATTGTTCTATGTGACATTTTATCATTGTTATCTCTTTCTCTTAAAGGCAAAGAGATTTTATTTTAAAATTAAGGCATTTAAATTTTTAAAAAGATTAGAGTAGGTTTACTTAGATCAAAGAGTTAGTTCAAGTCCCAGCTCTGCTCCAGATTCCATGTTCCTGACACCGTACATCCTGGAAGGCAGAATTGATGACTCAAGTAGTTGGGTCTGTGCTACCCAAGTGGGAGAGCTAGATGAGATCCCTATTCTTGGTTTGGGGCTGGCCCAGTCCAGGATCTTGCAAGCATTTGGAGAGTAAAGAGACTGCTGGGAAATCAATCTCTTTCTTTCTCGCTCTCTCTCTCTCTTACTTACTCTATCTCTGTTGTCTGCCTTTCAAATAAAAAAAAAAAAACTCCTCAAAATTAAAATTTATATTAATACACAGCATCAGCCTTGCATTAAAAAGAAATAATGTAAAATTTGTTAATGCTCCCAAGTACCCTTTTGTAATTTGTTAACAAATTTCCTAAGATCAACAAGCTTTAAGAAATAAAATCCAAAATAATATGACAACTCTTCTTGCAAATTCTTACATTTAATTAACCAGTGAAATGAATTCATAGTCATTTTATTTAATGACTATATTCCAAAGCTTTGCCAGAGCACAGTGCACACAATATAATCCTCTCATAGTAAAATCTTGTTCTAAATAGTATATTTTTTTCAGTTCCTTGGTGGGACTATTCAAGAAATATTTTCTGTGGATTGTATTTATTTGTACTGAAGTATGTCAATACTAAAATAACTGCATCATCAATTGAGTTCAAGAAGAATGCCATCTCATAAAGGTAGCCCCTCTGGAATAATAGCTAAACCTAAAATATTTCCATATATATCATATTAAACATAACTGTATTTGCAAATAAGCAGTAACCCATCCTGCATGTGAAACCTGTATGTTTCTTAAGTTTGGAAAGAGTAGAAACAAATTATATTGGCTCCTTTTGATATCAGGGACCTTTATTCAAAATTATTAATTATTTTATATTAATATTTCAAGAGTTCTTACTGTATATTTAGGTAAGAATTCTAAATATCAGCTGCTTATAAATGAAACAGGCAACATGGTACAGTTTAACATTTATTTAGAGAAATACTTAGGAAAGTGAGGGCTTTATAAGAGGGAGAAGGAGCTTAGAAGTTTGCCAGTCTTTTCCGGGGAGCAGACCAGAGGCTGCAAGGGAGAGAAAGCACGAGGGCAGTAGAGCATGGGCCCCGGGGAGTGAATACATAGTCTAATTGGCAGGTGGGCATACAGGTGAGATCAGGTAGGGGAGTGAGATCACAAAAGGGAACAGGGTGAAGGCGGGGTCTACAGCTCACAAATCTAATCATTTTAAAACCATCTGCCTGGCCGGCGCCGCGGCTCAATAGGCTAATCCTCCGCCTTGCGGCGCCGGCACACAGGGTTCTAGTCCTGGTCGGGGCACCGATCCTGTCCCAGTTGCCCCTCTTCCAGGCCAGCTCTCTGCTGTGGCCAGGGAGTGCAGTGGAGAATGGCCCAAGTCCTTGGGCCCTGCACCCCATGGGAGACCAGGAGCAGTACCTGGCTCCTGCCATCGGATCAGCGCGGTGCGCCGGCCACAGCGCGCCTACCGCGGCGGCCATTGGAGGGTGAACCAACGGCAAAAGGAAGACCTTTCTCTCTGTCTCTCTCTCTCACTGTCCACTCTGCCTGTCAAAAAAAAAAAAAAAAAAAAAAAAAAAAAACATCTGCCTGCCTATATCACTTTTACCTTCTCTGTGAGTGGGGCTGTGGAAGGGATAAAGTGGGAAAGCAGCACAATGCTTACAGTGGTTCTTGCTCCAGCTCCAGCTGCAGCTCAAGTTCCAGCACCAGTGTTCTGGGTGAAGTGGCAGTGCAGAAAATATTATCCCGGTTCTTTGTCTCACATGGAAGAATTTCCAAGCAGACAAGGCAAAGAGAAAAGCAAAATTTATTTAAGTCAGAGACCTCAAGCCAGAGTGTCTTGGAGGGGGGGCTCCAAGAGAGAAAAAATCTGAAGGGGCTGGTGGCACCAGGCTTTAAAGCAAAATTTTTTTTTGGGGAAAAAAAACTTGACAATCATGTTGGCATTCAGTTACAAGACAAGGACATAAACCTCAAAAGACCTGATTTGCAATCTTTGTGCCCTGATTGGCTTGCTCATGGTAAAACAAAAGAGCCATCAGAATGGTGGGGTACCTAATTCCTTTTACAGTAATCTGGGAGCTCAGAAGGGTGGAGTCATCACTCCCTTGCTATTCTCATGATAAGTTGAAAGCTCCAAAGGAATAGGGCAGCCACTTTTAATCTTGTTAAAGGTCACTTTTGGGAGAAGAAAGCATTTTGCACCCTTAATTTCTTTCTTTCTTTCTTTTTCTTTTTTTTTTTTTTTTTTTTTTTGATAGGCAGAGTGGATAGTGAGAGAGACAGAGAAAAAGGTCTTCCTTTTTCCATTGGTTCACCCCTGAACGGCCACTGCGGCCAGCACACCGCACTGATCCGAAGCCAGGAGCCAGGTGCTTCTCCTGGTCTCCCATGCAGGTGCAGGGCCCAAGCACTTGGGCCATCCTCCACTGTATTCCTGGGCCATAGCAGAGAGCTGGACTGGAAGAGGAGAATCCGGCACTCCAACCGGGACTAGAACCCTGTGTGCTGGTGCCACAGGTAGAGGATTAGCCTAGTGAGCCGCGGCACTGGCCTTGCACCCTTAATTTCCATGGGACCACCCTGACTGCCTATTAACCTGTCTGACTCCTGACATCAACACAGGCTCAAGGAGCAGTTCCAGCTCCTCCTTGGCGTCCACCTATTTGGGAATCTCAAGCTCCACGCATACCTCCAGCTCCAGCTGCTGCTATATCTCCAGGCCCTCATATGGTCCTCATATACAGGACAAGAGATGACATGATCCAAATACAAGTCATTTAAAAAAGATGAAAATGGAAGGAAGCATAA
Source organism: Lepus europaeus (assembly GCF_033115175.1). NCBI lineage: Eukaryota > Metazoa > Chordata > Mammalia > Lagomorpha > Leporidae > Lepus > Lepus europaeus. The sequence continues at coordinate 26,397,757 of NC_084833.1, forward strand.
ACCTACCAAAATACCAAAATGCATATTGGGAGGCTTACCAGGAATGGGACCAAGGACCACATCATGAAGATACTACACCTATGGGAAGAGTAAGCTGATTGACAAGCCCATTAATAGGGTGCATCTCCATCTATCCAAAGGCTATGGCAATGTGGAGTGTGAGAATCCACATGAAGGTGAGAAGGCACTGAACATATGGGTGGCACACTAATTGATGTCCAGGAGATCACTGCTTCTGCTGAGCTGGCCTCCTGGACCAGACTACTTGTCCGGCAACTCAGCTTCCTAAGAGAATGATTCTACTGCCTCCCATGTAGTGCAGTGACCCATACAGATGAGGGTAATGTCTTGCTTCCTGAAATCCAAGATCCCTGGGCATCAATGGTCCCATTAACCCTATTATCACAGCCACAGAGGCTGCTCCAGCTCCAACTCTTCCTTATAAACAGAACCACCAAAACTCATGACCCCTTACATCCTTTCTAACTCAGTTTCATAGATTTTTCAGTCACAAAAGGATCAGCAGGAAAGAAAATTCCTCACTTAGGCAGTCTTGTAAGGCAATAATTGAGGCATTTCCCCTGCAGACCAAGTTCTGCCTCGAGAAGTATCGTTGCCTTGGGGTTGTGCCTATAAAGATGTCCTCCAGTTTTATGACTAGAATGTTCACCCATTTCTGGTTCCTGAAAGTCCTTTCAGTGGAAAATCCAGCAGAGAAAAGCAAGGCTTCAAGTGAGTGCAGTGCAGTCCAGCCTGGGAGTGTTTTACCCTTTCAGAGGAAACCTGGGGCCAGGCTGTGACCTGCTGATAGCCTTGCTGCTACTGAGCTGTTCCTTTCAAGAAGGGGCAAACTGTCCTGTAGCCACCTGCTATTAGGCAACAGGGATCACCATGAATGATTCTGTCTTTTCTGTATGCTCATGCACTACCCCACTCCATGGCCTTCTTATTCCCTGAAATTGGTGAGTGAGCTGAGAGCCTGCTCTGCAAGGCCATGATGGAACCTCCGCATCTGCACCTGCCACTCATGCTGGACTTGCTGGTGACCTTGCAACATACACGTTGCTTTTTTTTTTTTCTTTCTTTTATTGAACAGTTAGTACTATAAAATTCCCATTTTGGAGATTACTATTTTATATGACCTTGTGCCTGTACTTTATTGTGTAGAGTGAAAGAATTGTGTTGAATACATTTAGGATTAGAGTGCAGAATAAAAGAGAGGGAGATACTGATGGGGCAGTGGGAGGAGAAAGAGAAAGAGACAGAGAGGTCTTCCAGCTGCTGGTTTACTTTGTAAGTGGCCGAAAACCAGGAGACTGGGACTCTATCTTTGTCTTCCACATGGGTGACAGAGGCCCAAACACTTGGAGCATCCTTCATTGCTTTCCCAGGAACATTATCAGGGAGCTGGGTCAGTGCTTAAATAGGATGCTGCCATCTGTGGTGGCACTTAATACACTGCAATACAACTTTGCCAGCCACCTCATTTAATTATTAAGAATAGGAAATAATCAAATTTTTTGAAATCCACTGCTAATTGATTTCTGTGCCTTTCTTAGGATATTTCATAATCTCTGTATTGTGTTATAATTATTTTTGCATATCTCTTAATTGTCTATCAAAATTAGAAACACTTCTGGAAATGGATTTATTTCTAACTCCTTTTGCAGCCTCAAAACACCTTAGAAACTCCACACACATTGTTGCTACTTAATGAATACTTTTAAATTAATTGCTAGACCTCAGAAGACAGGCCTCGGGAGCTCCTGTAACTGAAGTGATTAGTGAACAAGGAAAGAGGTTAGTAGTGGATAGTAACCACACTTCCAAACATAATTACTGCTTTTTCAATGGCCACTGAATTCACTTGAGTTGAATTTAGCTGTTCTTTTGTCTCTAGATGACACGATTATTATCCTAAGACATACAGATTGTCTTGGTAAGAGCTGACAAATATGCTCTGAAGCAAACTTGAAGGTTTACTCTGAAGTAAATTTGAATGTTATTTGTTTTCTTCTAATAGGTTTTCAATATCTGATCTTTGAGCATGTGTCAAACTAGTCAAGTAAGCACCAATGCTGAGTCGATCGCCTGACAGAGTTTCTCATGAAAATTTCTCCTTTTCTTTTGTGACTAACCAATGTTATCAGTTTCTTTCTTCTTCATATTCACAGTTTTTCCTGCAGTAATTATTCAACCCAAAAAATGTTGAGAGGGTCTTTTTCAGTTATTCAAATGAATTGAAAGCCTTTTTATAACATTTCCTACACTGAACCACTTGTCAAATGTTTCAATTAAATGTGCTCTCTCATAAAAAAAATGTTCCTTCTATTATCACAATCATGAAAATGTTAACACAGTTAAGATACTGAGCTACTTAAACCACAGTTGGATTCTAAAAGCAACTAGTCAGTAGTCAGTAAATAGAGTAGTTGTCTGAGTAAAGAGATATATCAAAATAATCCAATATGCATAAACTTTGAAGTCACTATAGAAATGGGCTTTAAGAATTTTCATCTATCAATGAATTTCAATTCCCTGACTTTTTATTTTTCAGGTACACTAGTCATGTCCCTGTTTAACTGAATGGATACTTGGCTGGTACACATTCTCCCCTCAATAACTGTTAGTTCTGCATGGCTGAACCTAAATATCAAACATGATTGGAGACAGATAAGGTGACAATATAGGAAATAACAGTTATAAAAGGTTATGAGTTTTGCTGCAAAAATAAGGCAGCAAATCCACTCTTTCTCTTGGTAGTTAAGTAGTATATCCTGCAAAATCTCAACCTTTTGCTCCTTAATCAAAAGGCCTACTGTCTTGTCTGAAAACTCTTTGCATTTTGTGGATAATCCACAAAGAAACAAAAGTAAATTTTCCATTTATTAACTGGTATAATTTATTGCCATCTGATTTATGACATTTAACAATTCATACCAATAATAGGTCATTGAAATAAAATACAAAATAAACTAAATCAAGATGAAGTTTTTCTTCTCTGATGCAATTCTTTTATTTATTTTTATATAATCTTTTTAAATTTTATTTTTTTCTACTTTTTAACTTTTATTTAATGAATATAAATTTCCAAAGTACAGCTTATGGATTACAATGGCTTCCCCCCCATAACTTCCCTCCCACCCACAACCCTCCCCTTTCCCGCTCTCTCTCCCCTTCCATTCACATCAAGATTCATTGTGATGCCTCCTGCCCCGTCCTTGTTGTACAGTATTGATTTAGCTATTGAGGTCTCCTGTTCCTCCATATGAATTACAGCATCATTTATTCCAGATCTGAGAAGAATGTCTTTGGTATTTTGATTGATATTGCATTGAATCTATAAATTGCTTTTGGGGGAATGGACATTTTCTTCCAATCCATAAGCTTGGAAGACTTTTCCATCCCTTGGTATCCTCTTTCATTTCTTTCCCCAAGGTTCTGCAATTTTCAACATAGAGATCCCCGACAACCCTGGTTAAGTTTATTCCAAGTTATTTGATTGTTTTTGTAGCTATTGTGAATGGGATTGATCCCAAAGGTTCTTTCTCAGCCATGGCATTGCCCATGTATACATCGATTGTGCATCGATTTTATATCCTGTTACTTTGCCAAACTATTCTGTGAGTCCCAATATTCTCTTATTAGAGTTCTTTGGATCCCCTAAAGAAAGAATCATATCATCTGCAAAGAGGGATAGTTTGACTTCTTCCTTCCCAATTTGTATCCCTTTAATTTCTTTTTCTTGCCTAATGGCTCTGGCTAAATTTCCAGTACTATGCTGAATAGTAATGGTGAGAGTGGGCATCCCTGTCTGGTACCAGATCTCAGTGGAAATACTGCCAGCTTTTCCCATTCAACAGAATTGATTCCTCATAAATTGTCATGATTGTTGTGAGGAAAGTTCCATGCACTGCTGAGAAGAATGTGTATTCTTCATGTATGGGGATGAAAAGGTCTGTAGATATCTGATAGATCCATAAGGGCTATAGTGTCGATCAAATCTGCTGTTTCCTTGTTGATTTTCTGTCTGGTTGATCTATCAATTTCTGAAACTAGAGTATTGAAGTCCCCCATACTATAGTTTGGAGTCTAAGTCTCCCTTTAAGTTCCTTAACATATCTTTTAAATAACCTGGTGCCCTGCAATTAAGTGTATACACATTTATAATAGTTTCATCTTCCTTTTGAATTGATCCCTTAATCATTATATAGTGCCCCGCTTTGTCTCTCTTAACAGTTTTTGTGTTAAAGTTTATTTTGTCTGATATCAATATGGCTACACTAGCTCTTTTTTGGTTTCTGTTGGCATGGAATATCTTTTTCCAGACTTTCACTTTCAGTCTGCATGCTCCTTTGTAGGAGAGATGTATTTCTTATAAGCAGCAGATAGATGGGTTTTGTTTTTTAACCATTCATCCAGTCTGTGTCTTTTATCTGGGTTGTTGAGGCCATTTACATTCAATGTGACTATTGATAGATATGTAGTGACTTTGCCCTCAAGTTTCCAAAGATATTTCTAATTTATACTTTTTTTTTAAGATTCATTTTATTTACTTGAAAGACAGAGTTACAGAGAGAGGTAGACACAGAGAGAAAGGTTTTCTATCTGCTGGTTCACTCACCAGATGGCTGCAACAGCCAGAGCTGCACCAATCCGAAGCCAGGAGCCAGGAACTTCTTCCAGGTCTTCCATGTGGGTGCAGGGGCCCAAGCACTTGGGCCTTCTTCCACTGCTATCCCAGGCCACAGAAGAGAGCTGGATCGGAAGAGGAGCAGCTGGGACAAACCGGTGCCCATATGAGATGCTGGCACTTCAGGCAAGGGCATTAACCTGCTGCGCCACAGTGCTGGCCCCTTCACAAATGAGAGCTTTGCAGGATATAATATTCTGGGATGGCAGTTTTTTTCTCTTAGTACTTGAGCTATATCTTGCCATTCCCTCCTAGCATGTAGGGTTTCTCATGAGAAGTCTGCTGAGAGTCTAATTGGAGATCCTCTGAGAGTAATCTAACATTTCTCTCTTGCACATTTTAGAATCTTTTCTTTATGATTCACTGTGGTGAGTTTGATTACAATGTGTCATCTGAGGATCTCTTCTGGTCATGTTTATTGGGAGTTCTTTGTTCATTACTGTACTGGATGTCTTTCTTTCTCCAAACCTGGGAAGTTTTCTGCTAGTATTTCACTAAAAAAGGCCTTCAAAGACATTCTCACTCGATGTTTTCAGGGACTCCTAGAACCCAAATGTTAGATTTTTTTTTAATATTATCATGCAGATTCCCAACAATATTTTTTAGATTTCTAATTTCCTCTTCTTGTCTTTGGTTTGACTGTGCTCTGTCTTCTAAGTGTGATATTCTCTCTTCTGCCTCACCAATTCTGTTTTTAAGCTCTCAAATGTGTTTTTTATTTGTTCTATTGAATTCTTCATTTCATTTTGATTCCTTCTTATGATTTCATTTTCATGAGAAAGATTTTCTTTCATGTCCTGCATGCATTTCAGTAGTTCATGTATTTATTTTTCTGACTTCTAAATATTCTTATCATAAATTTTTTGAGTTCCATTTCTTGCATTTCTTCTATATCATTGTCTTCATGTCTTCATAATCTTGTATTGATGTGTCATGTTCTTTTGGGAGTGTCATGTTATCTTCCTTGTTCTTGTTTCCTCGGTTGTTGCGTTTGTTGTTTAGCATTTATAATTGGACTGTCTGCTTTCAGTGACTCTCTAGAGGATTGTGGTGGGTGTAGCCAGAGAGCTCTGTTCAGTTCTTCAGGGTATGCCTAAGGTGACACACTCAGGTTTTGCATGGTAAATCTCTCTCTCTCTCTCTCTTTTTAATGAGAAGGGAAGTGCCTGAGCACTAGCTCCAGTGGGTATAATATTCGTCTGCTCTGTCCCAAGGACCACTCAAAGGATCCGGGAAGTCCTCTGTGTAAGCTCATATTCCCCTGTAATGTCTCTCACCAGGTAGCCAGGGCGACCCTTGTTTGTGGTGTCTTCCATCAAGACTACTCAAGTCTCAGCCACACCGTGAGTACTCCCACACACCATCTGTTGTTTTGTTTTTGTTTTTTCACAGTCCCAGTTCATAAGCTCCACACATTCACTAAGTATTAGCCTCCTGTTATTACTCCCCACCAGATTCAGGTTTTTCTGTTTGGCTTGTGCTGGGCACAGCCCTGAGCTGGTGCAGCTGTTATATATGTCCAAAATGGTGCTTGCTCTATAGGCTCCTAAGCTTCTGTAAAGTGATTGGAGAGAGAGAATCATGTCTGTACCGTACCTTTTATTTTTATTCTCCTCTAGTTAGGCTGGTGTATTTTCCTCCATGGGGCTTCAAGCCTCATTCCCTCTAGGCTCTTCCTGCTACTTTTCCACCAGTGTCTCGTGCTACTGTGGTTTTGTCTCACCTCTCGTTCCAGTGCTGGTGTGGAGCCTCTTGGCAACTGGGGTTCTGAGCCATGAGTGCCCGTGCCCTCCATGTAGATCCACCATGTCCCTCTAATTCCAGAAGAGTTTCCTCTGCCGTTTTTTCCCTAATTCTTCCCTGAGACTACACTCTCACTTTTATTAATCCGTCCTCTCCCAGACTATCAGTAAGCTCCCTCCCTATTCTGCTATCTTGGCTCCTCCCTTATAAAATCTTATAAGTATATTGATTGCTAGTTGTCTTTTTATAATTTTATAAAATATTGTAATGCTCTTTTTATCCTTATTAACAAAAAATATTAAATACATCTTGCGGATTGAATTGTGGTTCCCTCACAAAAACTATGTCCATGTTCTAATCCTTGGTATTTAGAATATAATCTTATTTAGAAATACAACCTTTGGATATATAGTTAACTTAAGGGTCTTGAAACGAGATGGATTTAGGACGGGTTAAAAACCAGTAATTACTGCCCTTATTAGAGTAAATCTCTAGATATTCGACACAGGAAAACAACAGGAAAGTTCTGTGGAGACAGAAACAGAGACTAGAGTTATGCAGCTACAAGCCACATAACACCAAAAATTTCATGGGCCAAAAAGCCAGGAGAGAGGCATGCAAATGATTTTCCCTCAGAACATTCAGAAGGAACCAACATTCCTTTTCCTGATTTCGTATTTTTGACATCTAGAACTTAGAATAAACTTCTGTTGTTTTAAGCCACCTAGTATATGACACAAGTGTTGAGAATTCTCTAGCTTTAACTAAAATATAATAATCAAGTAATTCTCTTTAACATTAAAACATTTTCTTATTGAAACACACAATGGGAAATGTACATGCAAATTAATTATCTCTCCCTTAAATTCTTCCTAATTTGAGAACACTAATTACCAGTCAATCACTCTTCTCAAAGTCGGGCTTCAGTTGTAGCCTTTTCTGGGAGTGAAGCATTCATGCAGATAAAGATGTTTCTTATATTAGTAACAACTTCTCACATCTGATTTTGATTATGTTTGGGAACTGATATAATTATAAAGATGAATTAGTAGTCAGCAGAATAAAGTCATATTTCCTTACATTAGCAATATGTCAGCACCAAAACGCTGGAGGTTTCAGAGCTGAAAAAGTGTTCAGTGCTTGTTAGGTCAGACAACTCACTGAAAACAGCATTTTTGAATGTATGCTGATTTGTAAACAAGTAACAGTCACAGATGAAGAAGACGAAGACTCGTTAAGCTTGCAAAAATTTTTTAACTGCTAATTAGATAGAAACACATAAAATTCAAAATAGAAACAATTAGCTCCTTTTTCTTGACTAATTAACAAAATAAGTATAAGAATAAGAATAACAAGAATAGAGAAAATATTTGCAGAAGGAATAATATTTATGTACTCTCTTTTTGGGTAGATGTGAGTATCAGATGCTTCTTTGCATGAAAGTAATTTTTCTAATATTTATTTTATTTATTTGAAAGGCAGAGTTATAGAGAGAGGGAGAGACAGACAAAGAGATCTTCCTTCTGCTGGTTTACTCCTCAAATGACCATAATGGCCTGGGCTAGGCCAGGCCAAAGCCAGGTGCGTGGAACTTCATATGGCTCTCCCACATGCGTGGCAGGAGACCAGGTACTTGGAAGCTTTTATGGCTGCTTTCCCAGTTGCATTAGCAGGGAGATGAGTTGGAAGTCGTGCAGCTGAGACTCAAACCAGAGCTCACATAGGATGCTTGTGTCCCAGAAAAAGGTTTAACCTGCAACATCACAATGCTGCATGAAAGTATTTTTTTACCTTTTTTTAAATTTTTATAAGTATAAATTTCAAAAGTACAACTTTTGGATTATAGCAGTTTTTCCCCCCATAACCACCCTCCCACCAGCACCCATCCCATCTCCTACTCCCTCTCCTATACCATTCTTCATTAAGATTCATTTTTAATTATCTTTATATATAGAAGATCAACTTAGTATATACTATGTTATATACACAGAAGATCAACTTAGTATATACTAAAATTTCAGTTTGCACCGACAGCAGCGACTGCAGCAGTGGCTAGGATGTTTATTCTGGAGAGGCATCGTTGAATCTCAGGCCTGTGCTAGATAGATGTATTTCCTATGTGACCCTATACTCCCTATTGACTTGTGGTTTCCTTTGTTTCCCCTTAGTCAGGTCCCTTGGAAGCACAGGAAGTGAGCAGTACGCTAAGCCCTATTGGAGCCTGGCGTGAAAGGAAAAACCAGTGTAGTGATCCTGTTGTTATGGAATATTTGAGATTTGCATTAGTTATTTTTATATACTATATGTATACCACATTCACTATTCATTATCTTCAGCAATGGCATTTTTGGTGCCTCTTAAAACACCATACCCTAAGAGGGGACTTGCGTGCCTCACCCTAATCCTGATGCCTGTTGTGAATCATGATCCTTGTGTCTCCAGTGCCCCGCAGAAGGGATCACACATATAAGATACTTGAGAAACATCTTTCTATACCCTCAGTTTTCAACAATTACCTTTATATAAAACTTTCAAGTTTAACATAAGATCCTCAAATAAAACTTAAACATGAAATCATAACTGGAAATTATTTGCAAATGAGAACAAGATTTAGCAATTTACGTATCAGATTAGTGTACTGTTGGATTTCTGCTTTGATATTTATCTCCATTTAGGCAATGTTAAAAACAAAATGTGAATTAATTGTTTGGTGCAACAGTAAAAACACAACATGGGACTTCTGCATTCCATTTTGGAGTGTTTGGATTAGAGTCTCAGCACTGCTTCAAATACCCAATTCCTGCTAATGTGTACCCTGGGAAGCAGCATGTGATGCCACAAGTAGTTGGATCTCTGCCAACCATGTGGAGATTCATTCTGGGCTTTTGGTCTGGCCAACCTCTGACTGTATTAGGTATTTAGGAAATTAACCAATGTATGGGGTATTTCTCTCTTGCCATGTCTCTGTCTATCTCTATCCCTATGTTTCGTCTTTCAAATACAATGAAAATAAATAAAATAAGAAAATTAAGAAAAGTAAACCAAATTATTTCTCCAGCTGCTACTGATTGCTGGTTTCTATTATTTGCTGGAATAATGCCCTTCTTTTCAAATATTTATTTATTTATTTGAAAGGCAGAGTGACACACACATGCACAGGAACACACACACATGCAAAGAGAGAGAGAGAAAGAGAGAGAGAGAGAGAGAGAGAGAGAGAGAGAGAGAGAGAGAGAGAAGCAAAGATATTTTCCATCCACTGACTCATTCTTCAAATGGCCACAATGGCCTAACGGCTCAGGAATTCCATCCAGGTTACCTACATGGTTAATAAGGGTCCAAGGACTTGAGATATCTGCTGCTTTTCCAGGCACATTAACAGGGAACTGGGTCAGAGGAAGAGCAGCCAGGATTTTGATGCTCTGGTATGGGATGTCAGCATTGCAAGCAGTGGACTAACTCACTGCACCACAGTGCTAGCCTCTATAGTCCTTTTTATGAGTAGCGAATGTCAACATTATTAGAGTATTGCATACTCTGAAGATTAAATGTGGGGAAATTTAAATATTCTTCACAGTAAATGAGATAATCAAGATATAAAAAAATCATTGCCTAAATGAACTTATTTTATTTCACATTTAACACAAAGTTCAGGGACAGGTAGAACACATTATTTGGATTCCCTTATTATTTGCTTTATGTATTTTGATAATAGAAGTTTTGTATAATAAGCTGGTCAATAAATTTGTTTTATATAGTACTAGAGTTTCTTGACTAATAAGGGTCAAAATTATGTTTTGCTTTGAGATGATGAGTGTTACACAGGATGGTATATACTGTGACAAAGCTATTGAGAAATTAGTCTGTGATTGAAGCAATACTTATTCATTCCAATCTAATCTAATTGGCTTCTTCAATTTTTTTAAATGTTATTCCTGAAAGTATAAAAACAAGTTCACTTGGAAAAGTATAATTTGAAATTTGTATTTCTGTGCACTACAGATTGTGCTACTTTAAAAATAAATTGAGTACTAAAAACAGTAAATTGCATGTCAGACACTGTGAGTGGCTTTCAGACGATCATGCCTAATGCCTTCTCTCCTAATCAGTTCTGGCATCTTTATTAACTTTATATAGGTCAGAAAAATTAAAGATGAAAAAGGTGGAGTCAGGTAATTTATAATAGCCTGACATTAATTATTTCATTCAGCCTCAAAACTTAATATATGCTGTTGAAATATAAACCTCCAAACATTAATGTAGCATGGGCAACAAATTCTTGGAAATAGAGAATGGTGAAGACAAGGAGGGTAAATTGTCCATAGTACTAAACCAAAGAAACAGTTTTTCTGCTACAGAAAAATATCTTCAACTTGATTTTTGCCTCAGAATCTCACCTTTTAATCTCAAGTTTAAGTAGTTTATGAAGTTTCAGAAAGAAACCCAATCTCACAATTGGGAAAAAATAATGTAAACTTCTGAACAATGGTTGCATGTGATTTTCCCAAGTCACATAGGAGAATGAGTATTCCTTTATTGAATCTCTTCATGAATCTGTTTATTAATTACAAGAAACAGAAACAGCTGTGAGTACAGTAGTATAAATGTATGTCTCTTTTAAATTTCTTACTCTTTCCAGTTTGAGGAGAGATTGAAAATTTTCTCTACTTGTCACACTAGTTCTGATCCACAACTGCAGAGCAAACTAGATTGTGAATTAATTCAATGAGAAGCAGAAAAATTGTGTCTAGAATAGGATTCAGACATGGAGGCAAATTTTACCTGAGGGTTTTAGCAGTAAATTAATAAGCAATTTAAGATACACACACACACACACACATATATATATATATACATATATATATATATTTGCATTTTTATTGCTATGTCACAAGCCATATAAAATTGAGAAACTTAAAATAATGATAAGTTCATTAGTATATGAGATAACTGGGCTCAGTTAGGTAGTTTTTATGGCCCCATGAGACAATGGTTAGGCCAGGTCAAATGGATGTGGAATGTCATGCAATCAGGCCAACTTAAACTTGTCCTGGAATATTCAATTTGGTTCTCTCATATTGTTGTTATTTGGTGCTAGTTGTTGGTAGAGAGGACCTACAAGTCTGAACACACAAGTTAGTTTTCCATGCGACCTCCCAATGTGTTTTAGGATCCTTATATTGTGACTGCTAACATAAGAGGTAGAAAGTAGATTCCATCAGTAGCCTTACAGCTTGAGTTTCTAGAGTCATTTCTGCTACAGTCTGTGGGCCAATGTTATGACACAGACCCATTCAGATTCAAGGAGAGGATAAATAAGTTCTACCTCATAGTGTAAGGTCTGGTATGAGTATAAAGGCATGGGAGTAAATTTGGGGAGTAGATACCACCATACTTAATATATGTTTTATCTTTAATAATCTGGTATAATCCTTTGCATATCACAGCTAAATACTTCCTATAATTGTCAAATTACTTTTATTTTAAAATCTGAAATTAAAATGACTACATTTATTTTTAAAGATTTCTACCTAACTCAGATAAAGTCAGTTAACCAATCTGGTAATATTCAAATGGACAAAGCATTATACAATGGTCTGCATGTAGTGTCCATGTTAATATATAAAATCCAGAATCTTATTGATGAGTTTGGGTGTTATGAAGTTGAGCTTATGTGAAACAGCAACTACAAAACTGGCTCCAGCTTTGGGTAAACACAGTAACTGTCTTGACTTCTTATAAATTGGATTTTCTCATTTGTTAAATATACATAATATTATTCTGATAGGCATGTTTTATCTACACAAACAGCACCTCTCTTCTAATTCTTTTCAACTGAATGTATCCAAATTTTATTTGAGTAATCACCTCTTCTCCAAAGAGTTCACTATAGGCCCTTGCTTACTTGATCAATTAACTTTCTGTTCTTCTAACAAAAATAATAGAGTTGGGATTTGGCCTGTTACTCAAACTAATCCAAACAGAACGCATTTAGTAACATTTAGAATGTTAAACTCAAGAACATATTTCTTTCTCTGTACAAAAACAAGGAAGCACTATGAGTCTTTACCAAAGCTTTTAGATAGAGGAGAACAGTGTTAGTAAGAGAGTGGAGATGAAAAATTTATATCCATAGTGATTTTCTAATGTTGTTTGATCTACTTAACACTAAAACTAACACTAAAACTATATATTCTTTTTTTTTAATAACTTCTTTTTTTTTTTTTTTGACAGGCAGAGTGGACAGTGAGAGAGAGAGACAGAGAGAAAGGTCTTCCTTTGCCATTGGTTCACCCTCCAATGGCCGCCACGGCCAGCACACCGCGCTGATCCGAAGGCAGGAGCCAGGTGCTTCTCCTGGTCTCGCATGGGGTGCAGGGCCCAAGCACTTGGGCCATCCTCCACTGCACTCCCGGGCCACAGCAGAGAATTGGCCTGAAAGAAGGGCAACCGGGACAGAATCTGGCACTCCGACAAGGACTAGAACCCTGTGTGCTGGCGCCGCAGGCAGAGGATTAGCCTATTAGCCGCAGCGCCGGCCAAAACTATATATTCTTCTAGATAGTCCACGTTTGAGGGGTAATAATGGGCTTCATTATTGCAAATGATTTGTTGGAATTTCTGACAATAGCAAAATAATAGATCTTAAAAAGTATATTTCTTAAGGTTGTTTTGAGGATTCCTTATAATAATTCTTATAAAACCTGTAACACCATGTCTGCCATGCAATGAATACATCTTTTCCCTACTTACTTAATCACTTAGCATTTTTTTCTTTACCTGGATCTATTTCTTAGAAACTTTTCTTTAGTATTTTCTTTCAGAATGATTTTAAATTTGCAAAGCAATAATTTTGAGTTTGTAATACCAAAAGGTCCCATAAGCCATTCATTTCCTCTATTAAGATCTCAAACTAATGTCTGTCACAATTAATGAACCAAAGCTAACTTCCTCTATTTTTAAATTTGAAAGCATTTACCCCTCCAATCTCTTCTAGCCTCTAATAATCAACATTCTATGTTCAGATTGGGTTTCGTTTGTTTGTTTTTTAATATTAGTTCCCACATATAAGTGAGAACATGAGGTATTTGTATCTGTGTCTGGCTTATTTCAGTCCACAAAATACTATCCAGTTCCACACATTTTGCTGCAAATAACAGAATTTCATTTGTTTTCATGATTGAATCACACACCATCCTGTATATGTGCTACATTTTCTTTATCCATTCACTTGTTGATGGACACTTCAGTTGATTCCATGTCTTGGCTATTGTGAACAGTGCTGCTATAAACATGGTGGGACAGATATTTCCCTGATACAGTGAGTTCACGCCTTTTGGGCATATATCTAGTAATGGGACTGCTGGCTCATATGACAGTTCCATTTCCTGATTCTTACGATGTCTCCATAGTATTTTCAACAGTTGCTGCACTAATTTACCTCCCCACTAACAGCATATAATAATTTCTTTCTCTACATCCTCACCAATATTTGTTATTCCTTGTCTTTTTGAAATAGCATTCTTATCAGAGTGCAGTGATATCTCACTGTTGTTTTAATTTGCATTTCCTTGAGGGCTTTATACATATATTTGTGAATAATTTGTATTTCTTCCTTTGAGAACTGTCTTTTCAGGTCCTTTGCCCATTACTTAGCTGGACTGGTTGTTTTTGTTTTTGATGTTGTTTTTCAGTTTTTTGAGTTGTTGACATATTCTGGATGGTAATCCTTTGTTAGGTAAGCAGATTCTAATTATTTTTTCTTATTCTACCAAATGTCTCTTCAATCTATTGATCACTTTCTTTGCTGTGTAACTTGATATAATCCTATTTGTCTGGTTTTGTTTTTATTGTTTGGATTTTGTAGATCTTATCAAAGAAGTTATCACTTAAACTAATGTCTTGAACTACTTCTCCCATGTTTTCTTCTAGCAATTTCATAGTTTTCAGTCCTTTTTTAAAGAAAAGATTCATTTTTTCATTTGACAGGCAGAGTCACAGAGAGAGAGAAGGAGAGACAGAGAGTGATTTTCCATTCACTGGTTCACTCCCCAGATGGCCACAATGACTGGGGCTGGGTCAGGCTGAAGTCAGGAACCAGGAACTTCCTCTGGGTCTCCCAATTTAGTGCAGCCATCCTGCTTTCCCAGGCACATTAGCAGGGCACTGGATAGGATGTGGAGCAGCCAGGACTTGAATAAACATCCATTGGGATGCTGGCGCTGGAGGCCATGGCTTACATTGCTACACCACAGAGCTGGATGTTCCAATCTTACATTTAGATCTTTGATACATCTTTATTTAGTATATAATTGTTTTTAAGATAACATATTTTTAATTTACATTATAGTCAAAAGGATACTCCACTAAATAATGAGTCTGACATATAAAGAGTAAAAAGACCATAATTCAGTAGGAAAATAAAGGCTATAAACAATAATTAAATGAAAAAATTTTTCAATTTCCCTCATATGTTTTAAAAGTCAATATTAAAGGTCATAAAATCATTAAGACAATAGGAGTAAATAATTCTTAGACAAAAGTTAAAGTTTGACAAAAACACTGTATTTGCACCTAAACAGATCCATTTGGAGTTGAGTTTTTTAATATGGTGAGAGGTACAGAATCTAATTTCATTCTTTACCATATAAATGTCCAGTTTTGCCAGCACAATTTATTGAAAATCAGACTATTCTTTATCCAATGTATGTTCTTGGCGTCTTTGTCAAAAACAATTTATGTATATATGTGGATTCATTTCTTGGATCTCTATTCTGTAACATTGATCTGTGTGTTGGCTTGTATGCCAGTATTATGCTCTTACAATTACTATTACTTTATAGTAAACTTTGAAATCAGATTTTGTGATGCCTTCTGTTTCATAGCTTTTGCTCAGGATCACTTCAGCTATTCTGTGTCTTTTATATTTCTATATGAATTCTAGGTTTTTTTTCTAATTCTGTAAAGAATGCCATTGACATTTTGATAGGAATTACATTGATTTGTAGATTGCTTTAGGTAGCATAGACATTTTAGCTGTATTATTTCTTCCAATTCTTGAGCAAGGAATATCTTTTCATTTTTTTTCCCTGTGTCCTTGATGATAATTTTCATTATGGAGATTTTTCACCTCTTTGACTAAATTTATTCCTAAAGATTTGAATATTTGGAGATTGGCATGGTGGTGTAGTGGGAAAAGCCATCACCTGTGATGCTGACAAACCATATGAGTGGCAGTTCGAGTTCCTGAACTCTATCTCTGATCCAGTTCCTTGCAAATGACCTGGGAAAGCAGCAGCAGAAGGCCCTACTACTTGTATCCCCGCACCCATGTGGGAGACCCAGAAAAGGATCCAGGTTCCTGGCTCTGACCTGGCCCA
Source organism: Lepus europaeus (assembly GCF_033115175.1). Lineage (NCBI taxonomy): Eukaryota > Metazoa > Chordata > Mammalia > Lagomorpha > Leporidae > Lepus > Lepus europaeus. The sequence goes on from NC_084833.1 coordinate 26,413,573, forward strand.
GCCCCAACCACTGTGGCCATTTGGAGACATGAACCAGCAAGTGGAAGATTTCTCTCCCTGTCTCTCCCCCTACTCCTCACCCCTGTAGCTCTGCCTTTCAAATAAATGAAAATAACTCTTGAAAAAAATTGAATATTTGATAGGCATTGAGAATATGATTTATTTTTTGATTTCAGTGAGATCATTGTTAGTGTATAAAAGTTGATTTTGTAACTTGCGACTTTTCTGAATTGGTTTATCAGTTTTTAAAAGCTTTTTAATGATAGGTTTTTTCCATGTACAGTATTATGCCATCTGCAAACACAAATATTTTTAATTCAGCCCTTCCATTTTCGATGTCATTTATCTCTTTCTCCACCCTAGTTGCTCTTGTTAATACTTCCAGTACTATATTGAATAAGAGTGTTGCAAGTAAACATCTTTGTCTGTTCCACATCTGAAGGGAAATGATTTCTGCTTTTCTCTGGTCAGTAAAATGGTTGTTGGTTTGTCATTTATAGACTTTATGATTTTGAGGTTTGTTCCCTCAATACCAAATAAGCTGAGAGTTTTCATTGTACGTGGTGTTGAATTTTGTAAAATGTTCTCTATTGATTGAAATAATCATATGTATTTTGTTCACTTTACTGATCTATGACACTTACTGATTTTCAAATGTTGAAGCAATGTTGCAGCTCTGGAATAAATCTTACTTGATCTTGATGTATGATCTTTTTGATGCAGTTTTGGATTCAGTTTTCTAGTATTGTGTTGAGAATTTTTGCATCTGTATTCATCAAGGATATCACTCTAGCTTCTCTTGTGAGTGTTGTGACTTTCTCTGGTTTGTGTCAGAGTGATCCTGGCCTCATAAAACAAATTTGGCAGAGATCCATCTTCTTCAAAATTTTGGAAAAGTTTTTAAAATATTGAAATTAGTTCTGACTTAAATGTTTTATAAATTTCAGAGGTAAAGCCATTAAGTCCTGGACTTTACTTTGGTAGGAGACTTTTAATTACTGCTTTAAAATTAAAATTTTTAAACATCATATATCCCTATTTCATTAAATACTTTTTTTCCTTAAGAATTGTATCTATATAGATAGATTTTTTTAAATTTTGAGATACAGAGTTAGAGAAAGAGAGAATCTCCCATATGCTGGT